>NW_028297107.1:7197513-7827092 GCF_055798465.1 Pogonomyrmex barbatus
TGCTGGTTTTTTGAGAGGAGAGTGTAAAGAGATTATTGATGATGAGTATTAGCCTATTCCTCAAGTTCAAGCGTGCTTCGGAAGGAAACTTCTGGATGTTATTTTCGATGATCTTAATGAACTCAAAGATGGTTTTTTCCGAGTTGTACGAAGATAAGGCGAAATTTTGAGTTCAAGTTGAAGCAAACACTGGACTTTTTGAGGGATGTAGGCGTTGGACAGATTAAAAAATCCCGTTCTCCTTTCTCTCAAAGCATGAAGAGAAGGTGGGGAGCTTTATCTTTAAGATAGGAGAGAGGATTTAGGGAGGCAACGTAATTTGAGGTAGTGGGTATGATATCGGTGAGAATGAAAAGGGGACAGGAGAATGCGAGAATATTGCAGAGGAAGTGGGAGAAAGAGAGCAGAAGTATTTGATTGGTCTAATGTTTCTAACTTCCCGTTCTTCTTGTTTTTTAATTAACCATTCAGTTTTGTGGTACAGTTTATCATATAATACATACATTTATTATAATACATATATTTAATTGTATATAAAAGTGATAAAGGGACTTATTCTGCGTGATGAAAAAATTATGACACATGTTTCTGGGAATGTGTTGCGAAATCTTCCTCTCTAACCGGAAAAGTTCAGTTTGTGACTGTTTTACGGTTAGGTAAGTACCTTTTAATTCGGTCTTGAGCATTCTAATGATGAGCTTATCTTTTATTTGTTTAAACCGGGCTTTGCTCGAACGGTAGTTAAAAGTTAAGTTAAAATTCTCAAAAGGAACTAAGTGCGGCGGTATGATATGAAATTCCAAACACCTCTTAATAAACTTTATGCGTGTGCTTGTAATAACACTACTACGGTGCTTAATCCAATTCTTTAATAAATCAACGGAATAAGAGTCGAAAGTTACAAGAAAAAATGTGAACTAATGCATTTTTTCAGCCTGCGTAATTAAACATTAATAAAATGATTATATCGATATTAGATATAAGTAGTAAAAGGGCAAATGAGAATCAACATTGTTTACGGTGCGCAATTTACATTCTTCATTACAAATTTAAAAAATATAACATACGTTTCGACTCTAGTTTGAATCATCCTCAGTATATACAAAAATAAAAAATAAAGATAAGATATCGTATTCATTCGACGTGTTCATTAATTTCGCTAATTCGAATTATAATCATACCGTTATCCAAAGAGATAGGACAGTCTTTAAGGGTTGTCAATTATCGGATGGACATCGGCTCACACAAACCGAACAAAGCACGCCCATCATCAATAATCCTTCTAAACTTTCCCCTCCAAAAACCAGCATTAACATCAGATTATCCCTATTACTAAAATCCACACAACAATTTACACAACAATTTACATCCTGACATTATATCCCGAGCAGATAAAGATAATGTCACCGACGTGTTAGATAAGAACAGTTACTTACGCAGATGATAGACATGTTACTGAGACTTATACCGTAATCACGAAAGATCCTACGAAGGCTATTACTGCAAGTTGCCATCGAGAGAATAGGACCATCATCTCTCTGGAGTACCGGTCGTGGGGATTCGAAAGAATACATGTATATATGTATATTGTAGTATATATATATATGTATCATTGTATTGTTGACGTGTTATTCTAAACATGTTATTTGCGATAAATATCATCACATGCCTCGGTAGTCGAAAGGATAAGATGCCTGCCCGGTAAGCAGGAGATCCAGGTTCGATTCCTGGCTGAGGTGATATTTTTTCGCAAAATAATTACGAGTTTTCACGACTGGTTCGTGGTCGGGCCCCGCCGTGACGCACACCCTCCCTTCTTATTCGGGGGCTCGAGCCATGCTTGATGCAATCTCTCCTGTCGTGCTCCAGGAGGATTATTTGTATATTTGCCAATGGCGTTGGAGGGTGTCGCCGCTGCAGTCCGACCTGCATCCATCGAGAGAATAGGACCATCATCTCTCTGGAGTACCGGTCGTGGGGATTCGAAAGAATACATGTATATATGTATATTGTAGTATATATATATATATATATATATATGTATCATTGTATTGTTGACGTGTTATTCTAAACATGTTATTTGCGATAAATATCATCACATGCCTCGGTAGTCGAAAGGATAAGATGCCTGCCCGGTAAGCAGGAGATCCAGGTTCGATTCCTGGCTGAGGTGATATTTTTTCGCAAAATAATTACGAGTTTTCACGACTGGTTCGTGGTCGGGCCCCGCCGTGACGCACACCCTCCCTTCTTATTTGGGCCTATTACTGCAAGTTGCCAGTATAGAGATATTCTCAAAACCTGGAAAAACTCTAATTACATATCTGACACTTTGTACAAGCACTTCTATTGTATCGACGGGATTCTTCCTAGGATTTACGGGCTCTCTAAAATACATAAAGGGGATGCCCCCTCCGAATAATTGATCTCGTCAATTGATAATCCTCTTTACCTGGCATCCTTCTTGAACAAACTCCTATCAAGAAGTATCCCAAAGCCTTCAACACATGTAGAAAATAGTTTTAAACTTGCTAACGAGTTGTCTGGCATACAATTGATTGATGATCATACATTTGTTTCTTTCGATGTGATCTCTTTGTTCACCAATGTTCCTATCGACCTATCAATTGACAGTATTGCTAAGAGCTGGGGAGACATCTCGAAGAATTGCGATATTCCTAAGGACAAATTTTTAGATGCAGTCTCGTTTGTCTTAAAAGTAATTCTACCTTTTGTACGTTTGACAATGTAATCTATAAGCAAACCTTTAGAACACCCATGGGTTCCCCATTGTCTCCGATCATAGCTGATTTATTAAGAGATTTGGAGGAGAGCGTGCTTGAAGATGTTACGGCATTTCTTTATAAATATGTTGATGACATTGCAATGGCCATTCCTTTCCGATTAATCGATTAACGAGATTTTTGGAAGGTTCAACTCGTATCACCCTAGATTGCGATTTACTGCTGAGGTAGGGTGGAGCAAGTTGAATTTTCTCGATTTGACTTTAAAAGTTGTTGTTAATAAGAACGAGATTGATTGATTTCATAAACCCACATTCTTGGGGAGGTACTTCAATTTTCACTCCCAGCACCTTCGCACCCAAAAAAAGAGACACTATTGCTGGACTTGTTGACAGAGCGTTCTTATTGTCTCATCCGAAATATCACTAAAAAAACTTGAATTTAGTAATTATGACTTTGTTAATGAATGAATTACCCTCTCAACTTTATCTTTGATGTCCATTCGAGACTAAAAACTTTATTCAGGCGATAAATCAAGAATGTCAAACAACAGCAATCACAAGGAACAAAATGGTTCTTTTTACTCTTTGTTCCGGAAATTGCGATTAAACTCAAAAAAATTGTCGATGATTTTAACGCAAAACCCGCGTACTTCAGTATGAATAAGTTGAGAGGCAAGATCAGTGTTTATAACAGTGTTTATACGCTTTACCAGCACATTCCAAAAGGAATGTAGTGTACAAGATTTGCTGCGGCAGCTGTGATGCGTGTTATGTCGGACAAACAATGAGACAATTAAAAATGAGACTGCATGAACACTAGAATCATATACGTAGGAATATGAACACACATTCAGTCATTACCGAACATAGATTGAATTACGATCATGAATTTGACTGGAATGGTATGAAAGTATTAGACTCTGAAGTTTAATAAATTACGGTAGTAATTTGCAGAAACGACTGATCTCAGAGATGTTTTTTATTAAGAGACAAAATAATTATTTGAATTCACAATCTGATACTGAATTTTTGCACCATGCATACATTTCTGTCTTGAGCAAGCTGTAACCTCGGCTTTATTTGATGACAAGTTGTTGATTTGTAGAATCACTGATCACACGTTCAGTCACTCCCTGGAGCTCAGAGCGTGCGGACGCATTGATGATGTGCTGCTTGGTGTGAACCGTGCCGCACTCCTGCGTGTGCTTTGTTTGGTTTGTGTGAGTCGTGTCCATCCGATAATTGACAACTCTTAAAGACTGTCCTATCTCTTTAAGGATGACGGTACGATTATAATTCGAGTTAGTGAAATTAACGTTAGTGAACACGAATGAACACGGTATCTTATCTTTATTTTTTATTTTTGTATACACTGAGGATGATTCAAACTAGAGTCGAAACTTATGTTATATTTTTTTAAATTTGTAATAAAGAATGTAAATTGCGCACTATAAACAGCGCTAATTCTCATTTGTCCTTTTACTACTTCATATATATATATATTGTTATGACCGAGCGATGTTCCGCTTGACTCTATTCTCATAACGATTTCCAACCTTGAAGATTGTTCTTTGTCGACGCGGTCGTCAAGCGGTTGTAGAGCGTTGTTGTGGAGATACTCGCGCGGCGCGAGAATTTGAGCCGTATCGTGGCGAATTTTGATTTTATTGTGAAAGCTTTTGTTAATACTCCCGTGCTTCGGTATAATAAAGTGTATTTCTTTCTTAAACTGTTCTTCCTTTCCTGGCGCGAATGTAACGCGAGTGAACCCGCCGCGACTGCGATATTTTTGAGGGCTCGTTCGGGATAAGAAAAACATGGCGGAGCGTTAAGCGGAATTGAAAGGAAAGGAAACAGTGACGGAAGTGGGACAGGAAGGAACGTCGGGGAGACGGGTTGTCTCGGCCAGGAAGAGAGCTTGTGTGCGAAGAAACCGGAAACGACTCCGAACCTAATTTTCCGTATGACTATTGAGGAGCTTCGCCTTCTTAGAAAGGAGCGAGCGGAGCGGCGACGCGGAGCGAAAGAGCAGGGAGAATCGGTGCGGCAGTCCGAGGAGTATGATCTACCAGACCAATCAAATCCAATTTTAATTCTCGGTAATTAAGTCTCGGTCTCGGTTAAAATTAAAGTCCGACAGAAATGTTCCTTTGCGAGAATTTTTATCTCAATTTGAATTGATTGCTTGGGCAAATAGATGGGGAAATTCAGAGAAAGTGATTGTATTGGCTTCCTGTTTGAGAGGGAAGGCGCGTTCAGTTTTAGAGGGGGAAACGGAATTGGAAAATTCACAATATAGCGAATTAGTCTCTAGATTAGAGTTACGTTTTGGGGAAAAACTTTCGGCACAAAATTATTACATGCAGTTTATAAACCGGAAGCAGAAATTTGAGGAAGATTTGGCTGCGCTTGGCTTGGACTTGAAGCGTTTGTCTCGTTTAGCCTATCCGGAGTGCTCACCTGGTGTATAATACAGGATGAAATTGCGTGCTCGCAATTTATTGTCGCGTTGGTAGATGGTTTTATTAAGCAGACCCTTCAAATGGAAGGGCATACATCTTTGAGGGTCGCTGTGGAAAGAGTCATAGCGGTAAAAATTTTTAAAGAAAATAGTTTTCCTAAATTTCAGGAGAGAGGCCGAAAGGGGAAAATTAGTTTTGAAGTCGGACACGAAACGGAACTTTTTGAACAAAAGAGAAATTTTCGCACGTGATTACAAGCAAAATCGCAGGAAAATTAATCATTTTAATAGTAAACAAAGGAAACTTCCGGTCCTAAAAGAGGAGCCAATGAATGTAGAGCTAAGGAACACTTCCGATCGGAATGCTCTTCATTAGTTAATTCAAGGAAGGGAAACTCGGGCTCGTCGAGCTTTGCAGCGGTGTAAGGCAAGGCTCGGCGCGGAAATGTAATACCGCAAGGGAAAGGAATTTTTGGGAATTTAAGTGGAAATCAGGAAATTTTTGTTTTCAAAGAAAGTTAGACAATCAAAATTATGTTTTCAAAATTGACACGGACTCAGATATTTCGATTCTAAATAAAAGATTGGTTAGGCCGGGAAGGCAACAGTTTTGGAATAGAAAATTGAGATCCAACTAGATAAGAAGTTCCCATTTTAAAACAAAATGTTAAAGTCGAGTTAGGGAAGTTTTCCTTAGAATTTCTGATGTATGTGGCAGAAATTGATGAATGCATCTTGGGAGATTTTCTTGTTAAAGTTCGGGCAGAATAGGATCTTCAATTCGCTCTTTAGTAATGACGGAAAAGAGGAGAACCTATCTTGTTCTCATATTAGTCTTCCAGAAAGGAAGATTCCTGAATTTTTATTAGATTTTTTCAATAGGAATTCAATAGAGTTAAATGATTTACAAAAGAAAAGTTTTTTTGAATTTCTCGAAGAGCTTCAGGATATCTTTTCGGATAATAACGGGAAATTGCTCGGTAATAGAGCACTCAATTTCTCTTTTTAGGAAAATCAAGTCTTATTAAGCAGATTCCTAGACGTATTCCCTTACAGATGCGAGATGAGGTGGAGAAAATTCTTGAAGAGATGAAACAGCAAGGGGTGATTGAAGAATCCCATAGTCCTTGGGTTTCACTTGCGATTATGGTGAAGAAGAAGGACGGGACATTGAGATTCTGTGTGAATTACAAAAAGCTCAATGCAATCATTGATGAAGATTGTTACCCATTGCCAAGAATTGATGATCTTCTTGATCGATTGTCAGGAAATTCTTGGTTTTTCACGTTGGATTTAAAAAGTGGATACTGACAGGTGAAGCTTCGTCCAGAAGATAAGGAAAAGACGGCATTCTCAATACGTAATGGTTTGTGGCAATTTACTGTGATGCCATTTGGATTATGTAATGCCCCGGCGACTTTTGAGAGGTTAATGGAAAGAGTTCTTCGTCAGATATTAAATAAAATCTGTTTGGTTTAGATAATGTTGTGATTTTCAGTAAAAACCTTTGAAGAGATGTTGGCTAATCTACGATGTTGGGAAGTTTTTCTTCGTCTCAGGACAGCAAATTTAAAAATAGATCCAAAAAATGTTCCCTGTTTGGAAGGAAAGTTAAATATTTAGGACGTCTCGGAAGAATCTCTTTATGAAGTTTCGGAAAAATCTCTACTGACTCTGAAAAGATAATTTCTGTACAGGAATGGCCTGTTCCACGGAATAAGAAGCAAGTCTGTAGTTTTTTGGAGTTTTGCTCCTATTATAGGAAATTTGTTAGAAGATTTTCGCAAATTACAAAATTCCTATTTTCCTTGACGAAGAAACAGTGGAGGTTTGTTTGGGATGAACATTGTCAGGAAGAATTTGAAAAGCTTAAGCGATGTTTGATTCTTCCCCTGTCTTATCTTTTCCATTCGAGACAGGAAAATTCATTTTGGATACTGACGCCTCGAATCATGGCATTGGTGCTGTTTTATCCTAGATTCAAGAAGGAAAGGAGAGAGTAATTGCTTATTTTAATAGGGTGTTAAGTAAAACCGAAAAAAATTATTGTGTTACTTGTAGAGAGTTATTAGCAATAGTTGACTTTGAAAAGTTTTCATCACTATTTATATGGACGAGAATTCTTAATAAGATAACTGACCATGTTTCTTTCCGTTGATTGAAGTATTTTAGGGAATTGGAAGGTCAGTTGGCCCACTGGTTGGAACGTCTTCAGCAATATAATTTCGAAATTTTTTATCAAGCAGGGAACGCTGATGGATTATCAAGACGCCCCTGTACGGAAAGTGATTGCAATTATTGCGCCAGAGTGGAAAAAAAGAGGAGGAAAACAAAGGGGAATATTTCGGAAAGATAGTTTTAGAGGAAAGAGAATCGAAGGATTGGCGGTCAGCGCAGTTAGAAGATCCTTCGATTGTTGAAATTCTTCGGAGTAAGGAAATAGGTAGACGCCCTCTTCGACATGAGATTATTTCCGGGAATGCTTCTTCGAAAACTTATTGGTCTCAATGGGATTCTTTGGTTATTAAGGATGGAGTTCTTTGTAAGAGATGGGATCTTCTGATTTGAAAATTGTTATTCTTCAAATTGTTGTTCCTCATAAAATGATGCAAGGTTTCAGAGGAGGCTCATGATTCTCCTACAGAGGGACATTTTGGAGTAAATAAAACTCTTGAAAAGATTCGGAAGCGTTTCTTTTGGGCGACATGTAAACAAGATGTAGACCATTGGATCAGGACCTGTAAAGTTTGTGTAGCTAAAAAAGGTTCTGTTGAAAAGGGAAAATCTGCTTTTCAGATTTATAATATAGATGCTCCCTTTGAGAGGGTGCAGATGGATGTGTTAGGCCCCTTACCATTTTCATCTTCTGAGAATAAATATTTATTAGTAGTTATTGATTGTTTCTCAAAATGGGTGGAAGCTTTTCCACTGAAAAATATCAAAGCTAGTACGGTGGCAGAAGTTTTTGTAAGTCAGATAGTATCTAGGCATGGAGTGCCATTGGAAATACATACAGATCATGGAAGGAATTTCCAATCGCGAATGTTTCAGAAATTATGTCGAATTTTAGGAATAAAGAAAACTCACACTATTCTTTTTCATCCACAATCCAACGGTGAAACGACAACATCAGACTTTATTAAATTATTTATCTAAATTTGTTTCAGAAAACCAGAGAAATTGGGATCGTTGGATCCCTTTAGGATTATTAGCTTACAGAGCTTCTAAGCATGAGGTCACAGGTTTTACCCCTGCAAAGTTGAATTTGGGTGGAGAATTAAGATTGCCGTTAGATTTTCTTCGTGGTTGTCCTCCTGAAACTGTTAATGTTCCCCAAGAAGGAGGATATTCATTCAGATTGAGGGAGAGAATGATTCATATTCATAATGTTGCGAGTTAACGTATGAATTTAAGGTCGCAAAGGACAAAAATGAATTATGATCGGAAGGATAGGCGATTAAATTTTGTGCCTGGCCAGAAAGTTTGATTTTATAATCCTCGAATGCGAGGTAGAATTCTTCCCAACTACTTTACTCCCAAGTTGCAAAGTAGTTGGGAAGAACCTTATAAGGTGGTTAGGAAAATGAATGATGTGGTTTATTGCATTCGAAAAACGAAAAGACATAAAAATAAAGTAGTACATTTAGATAGATTAGCTCCATTTGAGGAAAGGAAAAAAATTTGTAAGAAAAAGAATCAAAGTCTGTAAGTGTGTAAAAAAAGATATGTAGATATTCATTTTTTTGGGGGATAATTAATTTGAAAAGAAGTTCTTTGAGTAGATATTGTTTATTCGACAATTTCGAAGAGGAGGGGAGTCGTTACGACCGAGCGGTGTTCCGCTCGACGCTATACTCATAACGATTTCCTGAAGATCGTTTCTTGCGGTCAAGCGATTGTCAAGCGTGGAGAGAGTCGACAGCGCGGCGCGAGAGTTTGAGCCGTATCGCGGCGAATTCTGATTTTATTGTGAAAATTTATTGTGAAGCTCTTGTTAATACTCCCGTGCTTCAGTGTATAATAAAGTGTGTTTCTTTCTTAAACTGTTCTTCCTTTCCTGGCGCGAGTGTAACGCGAGTGAACTTGCTGCGAGTATATATATATATATTGTCGGACTATGCGCGGGCTGATTACTGTTAATATTTTATCATAGATTGTGTGATATAAGTGATATAAGTGAATATAAGTGACCGGAACATCGAACACGTGACAATAAATAATACGCAATATTCGTTTACGAGTTAGGTCGCGTCTTCCGGATATTATCTGTAATCTACTAGGACGGATTCAGCGAATTATTAAGTCAATATCATTTTGCCAATCTGGCGGTGGAGTGACGCTTTTAGAAGTTTGTGTTCTTGGATACCTTTTATGTTTCCTCTGTGGATATATATCGACGTACATCTACATATTGGATTTAATCTGAAAATTGTTTTGAAATAAAAATTGGAATTCCGGTATTATTATATCCACGACTTTGTTTCAATCGAAATTTGATATGTTCCTTTTTATTTATTCCACTTTATTTCAATTGTAATGCCGTACACTATGTCTTTTACACTATGTCTTTTAGTTTGTATAAGAACTTATCAATTGTAACTGTAATTA
Source organism: Pogonomyrmex barbatus (assembly GCF_055798465.1). NCBI lineage: Eukaryota > Metazoa > Arthropoda > Insecta > Hymenoptera > Formicidae > Pogonomyrmex > Pogonomyrmex barbatus. The sequence goes on from NW_028297107.1 coordinate 7,207,329, forward strand.
TTATATTTTTTCCTTTGCAACTTATTGATCTTAGTGACTTGTTTATTAGTTTTTTGTTGTTAATATTATTTTGGTCTTATTTACTCAACGATTTGCTGATAAAAAGTTTTTTGTATGTGCTATTCTTTAAACTCTTTGATTTTATTAATAATATACTTTCTCACTCTTGTTTATTTAGTTTTCTTATTATACTGTATCACTGTTATATTTAATTGTTTTTATATTGATCATCAGATATTGATATTGATATATATTGTCTTGTTTTAATAAATTGTTTGACTCGCATTACTTGTTTTATAAGACTTTATTTATTTATTCATTTATATTTATATTATATTTATACATTTATATTTATATTTATATTTATTTACTTTTTATTATCAATTTTGTTGATATTATACTATCTGCACTGAAATGTATATTTATTTAATCTGATTTATATTTTTATTATGTATCATTTTAACTGTTTACTTATTAAATTGCATATTAATTTAATTTATTTATTATTTCACTGTTTCCGATTAAATTTACATAATTTTTATTTATTTCTGCCTAGTATATACGCATTAATATTTTTATTTTTTTTTCCATTTCTGATTCAGCTTAACTTAGTTTAATTTAATTTAATTAATTCAAATGAGCTCTATTCATATTTCTTACATTTTTACACTATTTACCTATAAATATCTATAATGTTACTCTAATCATTAATTATTATTTTAATTATTCATCTTGTTTAATTTTAATTATCTTTGATTAGTATTAAATGAATTTCAAATTTTCTCGTATATCAATTTTAATTTAATTTTTTTTTATTTAATTTATTTTAATCAAGTTTAGCTTATTTGATGTAATTTTTATTCATATAATCACATCATTCTATCCATTAATTTTATTTTACTTTATTTATGTATCAATTAATTTTTCTTGAGAAACTATTTTCATGGGCACCCGATAGCTATTGTATTATAATGCTATTCCCTGGCTGCCCCTATATGTACACTTGCATACCTTTGCTATATATTTGCTTTTTAATTTTATTTTAAGCTATCACTTAGTTATTATTGCGCCTATTTTATATAATTTTTTGCTGTATTTCAGTAATTTATTTAAATTTTTATCTCGTTGGGCAAGTGCTTAATTTGTGTCATAGTTTTGATCTGCATTTAAATAAAAGGCGTGTAGAGGCTAGTGGGATATGTGTGGTACTCAGTGTCCCAACATTTTTGAGTATGCACATTTACAGTCAACCACTTCATTGATTTTGTCATGCGCTTTACTGTTTCTTGATATTACTTTCATCGGTGCAGCCTGTTCCATGTATTGCATTTGTTTTTACATACTGATTAGGAAATTTTTTTATAATTTTTTACTTATTTATTTATTTATTTATTAAGAATATTGATATTTTTAATTATATAATATGTAATTATTTGATATTTATTTAGTATTACTTTATACAGGATTTTATTTTAAATGATATGGTCGATTATCTCGCGACTCGATGATTTTATTGAAAAATTTTTCGAACAAAAGTTGCATGGTTTGAAGGGGGACACATGATGGAAATATGGACTTGAGTGACACATGATGGAAATGTGGACTTGAGTGACCTTGTCAAAATCAGGTCAAGGTCATTAATATTTTCCTAAATGGAAACTCCTATTTTTTATTACATTTATTCTTGTAGCTTATCTCGAGAACTTTCCAAAACACTATAATAAAGTTTCATTGAGTACTTACGAGTTATGGAGCTAGCTATGAAAAGTTACAGTACCGCCGGCGTTATCTATGTATGCATGCGCCTTAGTTGGCCGGATCAATGATCGGTCTTGCCTTAGTTGGCCGGATTAGCGATCAGTCTTGCCTTATAACTTAACAAGTACTTAACGAAAAGTAACTTTATTATAGTGTTTTGGAAAACTCTTGAGATAAGCTACAAGAATATGTAATAAAAAATAGGAGTTCCATTTAAAAAAACATTAATAAAAAAACATTAATATTAATGACTTTGACTTGATTTTGACAAGGTCACTCAAGGTCAAGTCCACATTTCATATGTCCCCCTTCAAGTCATGCAACTTTTATTCGAAAAATTTTTCAATAAAATCATCGATTCGCGAGATAATCGACTTCACGCGAGATAATCGATATCACTTAAAATGAAACACCCTGTATATATATTTATATATATTTACTCTGTATTTATTTCTCATCTTTTTTCATATACTAATATCATCCTCAATCTTCGAGTATATCAGTTAGAAGTTTTCAATCTTCTATTTCAAACAATGGTGCGAATTTGTGTCCGAGCACGCTGGCGAGTTTCCCCCTCCACTTACGCACACAGAGACGTTTCATCTATCCGTGTACCTATGCGCGCTCGACCAAGTTCGGCGCGTCGAGCGAGAAAGAGAATGTCGTCCCTCCTTCTCGCTCTGCTCGCTCGACTCTACCGCGATCGAGAATATTAAACGTTTTCTTGGCGTGAATTTCAGTCGTGGACGCGATTATAATTATATAATATGATTTTTAGGAAACATCACATCTAAAATAACTGAAAAAAGATAAATATATGAAATAAAGAATTTAATAGAGAATTAATTTATTCAATAATTTCACAATTATTTTATCCAATAAAAATTGTTTATATAAAATATGTAAAACATATATAAATATAATAAACGTATATAGTCAAATACGAAATACGTTCACGTATGTTCATATTAGTTTTTTCTCTTGTAAAATTCGTATTTGGTGTAAGAAAAACAATAATAATGTAAATGATTGAATAAGAAAAATGATTAAAAAGATAATTTTCGATGCCTGCCCGGTAAGCAGGAGATCCCGGATCCAGGTTCAATTCCTGGCTGAGGTGATATTTTTTCGCAAAATAATTACGAATTTTCACGACTGGTTCGTGGTCGGGCCCCGTCGTAACGCACACCCTCCCTTCTTATTTGACGTTGTTTGTTCTTTTACCGAAAATTAAGTTGAAGAAATAAAAAAATTTGTACTATATATAATCGTGCATGCGTGTGCGCGCGTGCGTGTGTGCGTGCGGGCGTGCGGGCGTGCGGGCGTGCGTGACATGTACATATTTATATATTTATATAGATTTACATACATATTTATATGTCATTGCATAAAGAATTTTTTATCGACTATTCAATTAAAATATAATAAAAGGAATAATTTTGTCTTAGTAAAATTTCAGAAAATTCATATAAATTCGGAATTAAAAAAAATGAATAATTAAATAATAAAGAAGAATTGTACAGCTTAGAGTTTATGAAATAAGAAATCCATTCTTGGCCAGAAACGTGGACAAAATAAAATCTTATTATTAAATATTATTTAATAATATTATCTCAAAAGAACATTATACATGTATGTATTATTATACATGTATGAAATAAATAGTAAATGTCTAAAAGTTGTAGTATAGTATAATTTATAAAAATTTTTTATTAAAAAATATTTAAACATAACAAACATGTCCATATTTCTGCTCGACAGAAACCGCGGGAAGGTAGTGATTTCTTCCATCAGGAAGAAATGTAAGAAAATTGTCTAATAAGTTATATATGAAATATAACTATTTGACAATTTTCTTCATTTCCTCCTGATGGAAGAAAGAAATAGAAGGATGAAAGGAGAAATGAAGAAATAAACATTTCACAAGCAATTTCCTGATAGTATTAAATAAAATGTACAAATAAAAAATAAAATGCGATATATAAAATATTTAAGCTAATATTCATGCATACGCGCGCGAAAGAGTTGCCTAATATTATATTATTAGAGTTGCCTAATATTATAGTATTATAAATTTTGCATGCAAAGCATAAGTCAAATAATATATACATGTAATAAAAACTATAATATTTAACTACAGTGTTTACAGTTGCAATAATGCATGTAAATTGTCTTTATGAAAAGTTTTTCACACAATGGAAAGCGAGATTATTCATGTAGATCTTTCTTTCTCTGTCAAAGTGACACGTACATATGGGATGCGTAAATAATAAGAAAACCTAAAATTGTATATAAAGTCGGAGCACAATTTTTTACAGACAATTTTCGGTGAATACATAAATAAGATATTTTAAAGAGTTTGTCCAGACGATGTTGTTCTGCATTATTCATTCTCAGTTTCTCAGTTTCTCAATTTCTCAGTTTCTCAGTTCAGCTCTCTAATACAACTTCTGCGATGCAATGCTCATGTTTCGATGAAGAACATATCTTGCAACCGAAAGTTTCTCCAGAATAAATGCGGTTTCTTATTAAAACTGTGTAAGTCCAACAATTAATATTTTTCATTGATGCAAAATTAGTTCATTTTTCAACTCAAATCTACGCCTCGCAATGTTGCAAAAAAAAAGTCAATACTATTGAATTTCATATTTATTATATTTAGTTGGAATGAAATACTGATATACTCAATTCTGAAGTCATTTAATAAATTTGTCGCTATTATTGTTAAGTATATATAAAAGCCGCCGGAGTTTGTCAATCTAATGATTGATAATCCCGCCCCTGATAGGACTATCATCTTAGATGTAGCTGGTAAAACATAACATTTCTTATTAAAATTGCTCGCTGTGAAATAAATATTGTTTAAGCTTTCCAGATACAGGAAGTAGCACGCTGAATGTGGGGAAAATTCCACGAAATTCTACAAAATTCCAAAATTGTGTTTAGACGAGAAGCGTCAACTCATCTTGTAAAAGCTGCATTAGAACATGTAACTTTTTCCAAGGAAGAATAACAAAGCTGCTCGTCTCAGAGCTGTTCATTGCAAGATTGCTTTTTTGTATATTTGCAATTGATCTCTATATCTGGAGACCATTCGATAATTTGCAGCTCTAGCTTTAAATAAAAGTATATATGATTATATATATTTTTATGCAATTTTATCTCGTATTTCAACTTAATTTTTTGTAAAAGAATGTGAAACTTATTCTTTTAATTATTTCTTATATTCTGCCATTATTACACTTTTTTTTATACCAAATAATAGTAATAATGAGAGGATAAAAATAAAAATAATTATTAAAAAATAATTACAAGAATAATTTTTATTTCTTTTACAAAAGTTTGAAGTTTAGAGAAATGAGATAAAATTGTCTATATATAATCATATATATTTTTAATCATAAATATATATTGTTGTACTCCGTATGGGCTACGACGTTAATATTAGGGATAGTCGGGTTCGTTAAGCTTAAGAAGTTGGGACTCCGAGCAGGATCAAAAGAATGTAGGGATCTTCTTGAATTCACTAATACACACTTTCTTTATTTTAATTGATTTATTCTCACAAGTATACAGATGCTTAATATATTAACGATTATATTTTACACACGGTTAAACGTCGTCGGGTGACTCGGTGCGTATCGCGTTACTTTGGCGGCCGACGACCGAATATGTCACCTGAGATGCTGATAGTGTGGCTTGCGGGAACTTCGCTACGAGATTCGGTAATATCTCGTGCGATTATTATAAGTCCGATTCCGATCGACACGTAATTTTCGACTCTCTCGACTCTGCCTTGTATGGTCGATTATATAAACTGGTCGATCAGCATTCTGATCGGTTGCGTCGATTGATCGTGTGATATTGATTGATTAATATCACGCCTGGTTCGATCAGCAAATTGAGGAATTTGCTGATAGACTTTTCGCAAATGTTCGCAATGTTCTCGCGCGATACATTTCTGCGATCTTTTGAAAAACTGATCGCAATTTTGGCGATCATGCATTTATGTCGTCTTTCGAAAGACTTTTTCCGATTTCATGTGGATTAATTTTGTTGCCATGCGGATTACTTTTATTATTGTAGATCTGACTACAACAATATGATTATATATATTTTTATTCAATTTTATCTCATACCTCAACTTAACTTTTTGTAAAAGAATCAAGGAAATTTATTCTTTTAATTATGTCTTATATTTCTCTTGTTATTACTCTTATTTTTCAAAAAAAAGAAAGAAATTAATATAAACATATTTTTTATATAATTATGTTTTCGCATAAAAATTTTTTTATTAGAAAATAATTCCATTTTAAGCTAAAAGTCTATAACCAACATTCTTACCTTCGTAAAGGGTTTAGAAAGATAATGAAAGAAATGCATTTTTGACAATAACAGCGGCGGAATAATTATAGATTTTCTAAAATTAAGCATGTTAACCTTTTATTTCAATTTAAACTAAATATAATGAATATGAAATTCAAAGGTGTGGTGACTTTTTTTCAATGCAACATTGCGAGGCGTGGATTTGCATTGAAAAATGAACGAATTTTGCATCAATGAAAAATATTAATTGTTGAACTTACACAGTTTTAATGAGAAACCGCACATATTCTGAAGAAATTTTCGGTTATAGGATACGTTCTCTATTGAAACATGAACATTGCATCGCAGAAGTTGCGTTAGAGAGCTGAACTGAGAAAGAATGATGTAAAACAACATTGTCTGGCCAAAACCTGAAAAATTTTTGAATACATATTCTCCATATTTATTTGTCAAGAATTATCGTGCTACGATTTTATAAAGTTTAAGATTCAATTAATATTTATACATACCGAACATACGATTAATTTTAGCAGAAAAATTAGAGATGGACATGGAATATCTTGCCAGTCAGTTATATAAAAAATATTTCATAAAAATTTGCAACCAACTCAAAGAAAATGAAAAACAAAGTATAAAGAAAAACAAGAAATAGAAAGAAATATACACGATAATATATATTACAAAAAGCAATATTAGCAGCCATCAAGCAATCCAAACTACAATTCAGCCTCTCAGTAACTAAACTGATTAAGTCCATTGTAATTTGTTTAATTTTAGCATCATAGCATTGTAAACATGTACTGTATTAAAATTTTGAAATTAACAAAAGATGGAATTAGTTTGGTTTTTGAAAGACTCAATTACAAAGCGGAGGACATTAATAAGTAGAGGTTCATCGACTGTAAACAAATGTAAAAAAACATATATCTTCTGTTGGATCTTTTCCATATAAATTCACGGTTGTTATAAGAGTTAAATGTTGATTATCGATTTTCATAGTTTGAGCCGTTTGTCCTCTTGCCCTTAAATATAATTTTAATACGCACGTAGATTGAATGTTAATCGGAGAAAGTTTATTATGTTTCTTTGTTTTTATGTCTGTTAGCATTTTTTCGACATCAATATTTGAATTTGAAAGAGCTCGAATTGAATTAGTTAATTTTGAAAGCATGGAATATTTAAAAGTTCCGTCCGCTTTTTTACTTTATTGTTTTCCATGCATTATCGAAATCCAATTTTTTTGGATTATTTTTGTAATTATTTTTGTTTTCTGCTCTGATGTGAAATTCAGATTTAAAGATTGCCATTCTTCTCGCAACATTTCTTGATCAACTCCTCCAAATCATTTAGCAACAAAAAGTACATCCTGAACAATGGATTTGTTCGATCTGTTCTCTTCGTTTTCTTGCTGCAGAGCAAATGTTGGCTCAAAATTCCTCAATTTACTTAGAAATTTCTCTTTAATAAAAAGTCTCTGACGAATTTCTTTCGCAGCGATATCATAAAATGCCAAACAGTTTGCATAAACTGATTTGACAATTTCATCCTGACGTTCTTGATTCAATCGATCAAGAAGATCTTGGCAAGCTTGTTTAACCATTACTTGATCAGGATAACTACGATTACATACAAGTTGATGAAAGAATCATTATACCGCAATAAAATTTAATAACGGAGCTTTTACTGCATTGCGAAGGATGATTTTCAAAAGATTTTCCGCGGACGATTGAAGTAAATGAATTTTTGTTATCTCTGTTTGAAAAGATGCTTATTAAACTTATTAAAAGCATCAAGAATATATTCCAAAAATAAAAGATGTGCTTGTATTTCTGGATTTTACTTTGCATCATAGATAGCAAAGCAGCCTCAGACTTTGATTTTTTGCTTATTTGTTCTTCTTGCAAAAATTTTATCAGCGCATCCCAATTTTCATTTATCTTATCATGCATGAGTGACTGAGAAAGCCATCGTGTTTCAGATAATTTAAAAATTTTTCTATTATCATTAGTAAAAGTAAATTGATTTTTGAAATTGTTGAAAAATACACGCGCGTTTGGGACTGCTGAAGCTAAACGATGCCACTTTTCGCAATTCCTCACATGCTTCAGGAATTGTTGTATAAGCTGCATTTGCTATTAATACAGATGCATGACAAGGACATAGCACTGTTATCAAATTTTGACAATATTTTTTTAATTTTATTTTGAAAGAATCATATTTTCCTATTATAACGAAAGCGTTATTACAGGAAAGAGTGAGAATGTTTTGGAATGGAATTTATTTTTTTCACATTTTATCTCTGAAAGTCGTAAATAATTTTTCGGCACTATAATCACTCGCGTCCAACTGAATTAATTCTAATAATTCCGTTAGAACATTCAAAGTCTGAGGGTCAACGTACCGAACAAGAAACGTCATCCATTTATCATTAGTTATATCGGACATTTCATCAATAAAAATAGAAAATTTATTATTTTGGAACGTTTCAACTAATCGCTCTTATTCGCGAACATATAAAACTTTGCTTAATATTTTTGGAGTCTTTCTCCAATTTATCGTCATATTTTGCAAGATTTCGAAATCTTTTCTGACATCTTGAAAGAAACTCAAAATCGATTCTGCTGTTTGAAATGGAATATTTTTTTCCGCAATTAATGCTGCAAATTTAATTTCCGTGATTTTTTTGCTATCTTCAAATAACAAAGACGATTTTTCTTCAAGCATATTTAAATCTATAATATAATAAAGCCTCTTTTTTGACACTTTGAAATATATTTCTTTGTGTCAGAATGCCGTTGAAGCGCATCAAGATCACATCGGAATGTTGAATTGCAGAAAGAGCAAAAGTAACTGAAAGGTCATTCGGGACTTTTTTTAGTTATGGTTTGAATTATTTATTTTCAAGCCATGATTGACGAAATTTCCTCCTGCGAGATTCCTTCAGTTGTTTTTATTTCTTCAGAGCTTTATTTCTTCAATTTTTAAACATATTATTTCGATGAGACTCTGATTCATCATGCTTCGAAACTCATGATGAACAAGAAAACGTTTTACTGCAAACAACACAAAAATATAAACTATTATCATTCGGAACTTCTTTTATCCAAGATTTAAAAATCTCGTTTTCCAGCCAATCATAAGAAAATTTCATTCTTTTTGCACATTTAGAATCCATGAATAATAGAATACAAGAATAATAGAATACAAAAAAAAGAGTAAAAGAAAGATATGAAATAAAAAAAAAAATAAAATACAATGAAATGCAACTGTAAATAACTTACAAAACTTTACAAAACTGTACTTTATCTAAAGAGAGGAAGAAAGCATCTAAAGAATGTTATTTTATATCTAATGTTACATGCAAATTTAATCGTACAACGAAAAGAAATAATATAAATAATACTTATAAATAATACAAACTTCTACGGAAAGCACTTATATCACTACTTATTTCATAAGAAATTATGTATACAAGAAAAATGTCTAATTATTTGATACTTATTACTTGGACAGCGTATGATGTGCACAAAAAGCGAGAGTAAAGTAATAGATAAATAACTGTTGTCGATTAATTATAGCCAGAGATGATAAGATGGGGATCGCGGATTATCATGAAGTTAATGCAGAAATGCGCCTGTTATTACATACATGTGCACGTGACTTTTATTTGATGTGTGTGTTTTTATGACCAAAGTCATAGCGGCGGAATCGCGTCCTCCGTCTGACATCGCTGACTAGCAAAAGGTAACAAATAAAATCGCGAATAGAAAAGCAAATTTAAAAACGCATCGTTCTGTGTAATTGCAATGATTTATGATGCACGCTGTAGAATTTGTAAAATTTATCAACACGCAAAAAAGAAAGTTATTGCAACAAATTACTATTACTACAAAATAGATATTACATATTACAGATTTTTTTCAGATTTGTGAAACGATTGTGAATTGATTCTTTTTAGAATCAATAAATTTTATTTGCTACAAAAATTATCTATAGGCATATTTTTCTTATTAATAAAAAAATAACTGCATATGAGCAAGTGTCAAATTTGTGTCAAATTTTTCCAAATAATCTATGTATTTCATTTGTATTATCTTTTCTTCTCATTTATTCACGTTTATGTATTTCTATTATCCAAAATGTTTTTTTCTAAATATATTTTCTAAATATATTTCTGGGATGATAAGTGCTCCGCTTCTTAACAGTATAATTATAAATATATATACCTCTTATATTTAATAATACACAAGATCAATACACAAGAAAATTAAACTTAAATCAAGACAGGTATTTTCATATATAAATATAAAAATATTATAATCTTCATATAGAAGGTTTTTAATCTTAAGTTAAGCAAAATTAATATTTGCATCAATACAAATCCAAAGCAAATCAAGACTATAAGAAATAGTGTCTTCTTTTTTAAAAAGATTATAATATTTCTACTTATATATAACAACATATGTTTTGATTTTAACTTTAAATTAAAATATAAAAAGTGTATTTAATGAGTTAATACACAAAAAAGAATAATATGATATTTTATAATTATATTGTTACATAAACAGAGACAGTTATTATCCAACATAGGAATATATTTAGAAAATAAGATGATAAGAGATAAATGTGCATAAATAAAAAGAAAAGATAATATAGATAAAATATATAAATACATAAATTATTTGAAAAAGTTTGACAAAAGTTGTCAAATATAATTAATTTTTTATTATTAAGAAAAATATGTCTATGCGTAGTTTTTAAGGCAAATAAAATTTCTTGGTTCTTAAAAAAATCATTTTATAACTCTAAAAAGGATAATATCTATTTTATGCTGCAGTAACAATTATTTGATGCAATAACTTTCTCTTAATGTGTGTAATTGTTGATAAATTTTACGAATTCTATGATGTGCGCCATAAATCATGATTGCACATACTGAATTCACATTATTGTTTATTATTTTTACGAATTTTAGAATACTTTTTTGTTCTTTAAGATAATGCTTAACTCTAAATTCATTTGAATTTCCTGAAATTTTAGTAACAAGGGGCGCGGACTTGGGAACATCGATTTCGAAAAGACTTATATATGTTAAAGTACTTCACTAGAAGAGTACTTGAGTATAAGGATAGGATGCAATATTCAGTTGTTTTCGAAAAAAATCGGTTTAAAGTTTATAGCATTCCTTATATGCCGGCCGCATTAAACTCATTGTCGCCGAGATCGGATAGCTCGGGCACTCAGCCCTGTACTACCAATCTGTCGATCCGAGTTCGATTCCTATCTATTATACCTTTTTTAATCTAGAAAATATTTATTATATTATTATGTTAAATACGTATTATATTATTATATAAAATTAATTTAATTAACAACGACGGTCGGGGTAACACCGTGTGGAGGTCGCGTTATCCCGGCGAACTCTCAGGATGACGATATGGAGAAGAGTCGCGGTCTTCTCGAGCGCGTAGCGGGAATCGACGCGCTATCGCGTTTGGGAACGGGATCGCGTCGAATGTCTCGAGACTTTACGAGACAGGTGCGAGAATAGAGTCGACCCTACGGTTATCGGAACGATAAATTCTCTGATCTCTCGAATAGCGCAATTGGAGGGTGCGAGAATCGCTTTGAATCGTTTCTGTTACGTGGGTGCAGGGTACGACAGTTCAAAGGGGTTCGAATGGGTATCGAGATGGCTCTCGCGAAACGCGTACAAACGAGTGTGGTGATAAACATCGAGTACATCGAACGCCGACGGTTTCTCGAGGACGCGAGAGACATAGTGCTCGAGTGAGTGCGCGTCAATCTCGATATACGCACTATTTGAAAGTCAACATCGTGTTTCACGGGGAATTTGTTGCGAATAATAAGGGCGCTGTTAAGAGCATTCGCATGAGGAATTGTCAGCTATTCGGTATGTCCGATCTACGAGAATGATACGATAGAGATGTTATGGATGTTATTTTGACGGCATTGGAGGAATTTCAGGAACGCGACAGCGGTTGGGCATTATTTCGGATATTAAATTTGATGATCAATGTGAACAAGTGTAATGTAATCCTATACACTGGATATTGGATGTCTTCCGCCAGAGATAAGGAATAAAAGAGCCATGATTAACGTATGTTCAAATGACAATGCGTGTTTCGCATAGGCGCTCTGTATTCCGTCTATCTCTTCCATCTATACCCAGAGAGACCTTCGTTGTATCTTCACTATTCGATGGTGTTGAATCTCGACAGTATTGTAGGTACGATAGTTTCTTATGATGCTAAAACGACAAATTACTGGATTCGAGCGTCTTAACAATTTATCTATCAACGTATTTGCCATTCGAGAGAAAAGGGAGAGAAACGGTATCATGGTCGTTCCCTTGTTGCTCACGGGGAACAAGAGGTCTACGCGAATTTGCTTTATCTGTCGAACGAGTGGCGCAGCGATAACGTCAGTCACTTCGTATGGATAAAGCACCTGTCTCGATTGTTGAGATCCCAAATAAACAAGCATAAGAATAGAAAGTATATATGCGATCGGTAAATATAAGAGAAACTATGCTCGTCGCGAGATAAATTTCATATTAATCTTAGATCGGTTTTTTCTCAGATCTGCATTACTTTTATTCGAACGAGAAATTAGTCGCGCATAGCGTCGAGTGGGGAAGAGCGAATGACTACGCTGTTATTCTTCCGAGCGAGGACGACAAATGGCTTTCTTTAATAATCATAATCATAATCACGACAGGAAGGAAAGACTCCGATTCGTTGTGTACGCTGATCTGGAGTGCGTTTTAAAAAAGGGAGATCGATAGTGCGCGGGGAATCTCGACAATAGATTCGCCTATCAACATCACAAGGCGTTCAGCGTGGAATATTATTTGCGTAGCACGTATAACGGAATCGTATCCGCGTATAGATCTCGTCGAGGCGACGACTACGTCTCGTGGTTCGTCGAAGAGCTGCGTGCTCTCGCGTGTCGCGTGAAGAGGGTTCTCTGTGCGAGCATACTGATGTCGAAATTCACGTCGGACGAACGGAACGCTTTTCAAAGGACGACCTGCTGCCACGTTTGCGGAAGGATCTTTAAACCGCATAACATTCGCGTGCGCGATCATTGTCATCTTACCGGACGTTACAGAGGTCCCGCGCATGTGAGTTGTAATTTGAGCTATCAGAACACGTTTGTCATTCCTATATTCTTTTATCATCTATCGGATTACGACGCACATTTTATTATTAGGGATGTAGCGAACGCTTTTGAGAGTAGAGTCGACTTGTTGCTGCTAAGGAGAATTATATCGTGTTTTCGAAAATCGGTAACGATTCGGCATATGGCAAATGGAAAAATTGCATTAAGCTATGTTTCGTTTAAATTTCTCAATGCCAATGTTGAGAAATTAGCTTCGTATTTAGATCGGGAAAAATTAAGGATCGCGCGATTTCTCCGGTCTCGTCGTGGAGGATTTTGAATTGCTCATGTGCAATGATATTCCCGAATATGTCGACAACGTTGATAAACTATTAGAGATCGAGTTATTACCGATCGAAAACTTTCACAGTTCCTTAATTGGCGAAACTGTGAGCGCTACCGATTGCGAGCACGCGCGAAGTGTATGGGAGCGTTCTCGCGTCAGAACTTTCGGTGAATACAGCGATCTATACTTAAAAACGGATGTGCTTCTCTTGGCGGACATTTTCGAAAATTTTCGGAACACCTGTATGGAGAGTTACGGTTTGGATCCCGCGCATTATTTCACGTTACCGGGATACACGTTACCGGGTAGGATGTTATGTTAAAATACATGAACGTTCAATTCGATCTGCTTACCGATATTGATATGGTGTTGTTTATAGAGCGCATACGCGGCAGTTTGAGTCAATGCTCGAATAGATACGCGCGAGCTAACAACCAATATGAATCGTCGTATGACCTATCTCGACTGTCATCGTATCTCATGTACTACGACGTGAACAATCTCTACGGTTGAGCCCTGTGCGAGCCCTTATCGTATGCGGAATTTCGGTGGGTCGAGGACGTCAAGAATCTCAACGTTATGTCCGTGCCACCTTCGATATTGGTTATATCCTAGAGGTCGATCTCGAGTACCGGCGATATCTTCATGACGGTCACGCGGATCTTCTGTTCTGTCCGATGCGCAAGAAACCCCCGGGAAAATGAAACGAAAAGCTACTCGCCACGCTCTACGACAAGTCGCGTTACATGACGCACTATCGTAATCTTCAGCAGTGCGTGCAACACGATTTATGCGTAACGAGATTTATCGTGCGTTGCAGTTCGCGCAGTTTCCTTGGCTGCGCGCGTACATCAAACTTAATATGGAACGGAAAGCTCGCGCGAGCAACGAGTTCGAGAGCAATCTATACAAACTGATGAACACGGTTTTCGGCAAGACTATGGAGAAGACTACGTGCGCGATCACGTAGACGTGAGGCTCGTGACGTGTTGAGACGGGAGATATGGCGCGGAGGCGCTGATCGTGAACTTTCAGTAGGAACATCTTCGACTTTGAGAATCTCATAGCCGTCGAGTTGCGCAAATTCGAAGTTTAACAAACCGATCTACGTCGATATGTGCATTCTAGAAATATCCAAAACACGTTTGTACGAATTTCATTACAATTATATGATTCCGCTTTATATCTAAATGCAAAATCATGTATACGGACACCGATAGTTTGATATATCTTCTGGAATGCGAAAACGTTTATGAAAATATAAAGCGGGATATCGCGAGATTCGACACCAGCGATTACTCCAATAACGCGTACGACATACCGCGCACGAACAAGAAGATTCTCGATTTGAAGGATGAGAACAACAGAGCGATCATAACGGAGTTCATAGGACTCAGAGCGAAAATGTACGTTCTGAAAGTTATGGAAAAGAGCGATACGAAGAGGATAAAGGGCGTCAAAAGGAATATCGTCGCGAAAACGGTAACATTCAAGGACTTCGTGCGGTGCTTAAACAAATCGTTGCAGCAATCACAACGTCAGGCGTGCGCCTCGATGCTGCACGAAGTTTACACCGTGTCTGAACTAAAGCTAGCCTTGAGTCCATACGACGATAAGCGATACGTAATATCCGACTCCACCAATATATTATCGTGAGGTCATTATAAGATACCGCTATTAGATACTTTCTTTACCAATGTAGTATAAGTAATTTTACCAATGTAGTAAGTATAAATAATCATTTCACGTAAGATATCTTTATACTCTTTTATTCATTATATTACAATACAGCCGTTTTATGTATTCAAGAATTATGTGTATTGTCCATTCCTAATCACTTGACGAAAATCTTCCTTTCTACGTAGCAGCTTCTCTATGAGATAGATGTCGGGATTGGAAACTCGCAGTAAATGTTCGTAAAATCCTCCGACCACTGGCTCTCCGCGATAGTCTTTCAAATACGTTACGGGATTCGTGCGTTGCACCTTAGCGGAAAACTTCGGTCATCCAGTTAGGCGTATATTCTTTCTCGAATATTGTTTTGAACTTGCTGATTTGTACCGGATCGTTCACTTCGCATCTCGCGGGGGTTGAGATCTTCAAATGACTTCAATGACTGTATACCGTGGAGAGGAATCTCTTAGCAATAGCGGGAGTTACGTCCGCCAGTCGCATTCTGATCCTTCGATGCACACGGTTGTTATAGTCTGAGATTAAACGCGGTAGAGCGTCGAGCCATCTGTATGATCCGTTGAGTGTGAAGAACTTTCACATGTCGTTCTTGAGCGTGCGATTGAACCATCCCACCACTGCCGCCTTCATCACCGAGTACGTTTTTCGCAAAATAATTACGAGTTTTCACGACTGGTTCGTGGTCGGGCCCCGCCGTGACGCACACCCTCCCTTCTTATTCGGGGGCTCGAGCCATGCTTGATGCAATCTCTCCTGTCGTGCTCCAGGAGGATTATTTGTATATTTTATTTGTATATTTATATATTTGCCAATGGCGTTGGAGGGTGTCGCCGCTGCAGTCCGACCTGCATCCATCGAGAGAATAGGACCATCATCTCTCTGGAGTACCGGTCGTGGGGATTCGAAAGAATACATGTATATATGTATATTGTAATATATATATATATGTATCATTGTATTGTTGACGTGTTATTCTAAACACGTTATTTGCGATAAATATCATCACATGCCTCGGTAGTCGAAAGGATAAGATGCCTGCCCGGTAAGCAGGAGATCCAGGTTCGATTCCTGGCTGAGGTGGTATTTTTTCGCAAAATAATTACGAGTTTTCACGACTGGTTCGTGGTCGGGCCCCGCCGTGACGCACACCCTCCCTTCTTATTTGGGTATGTCACGTAGTGACATATATCGCCCCTGTTCATAACCGTTTTTACGGCAGCATTGTAGAACTCCTTGTCTTTGTTCGTTTGTAGATTTTGCGGATGTCGAGCGTCGTCGCGAAATATCTTAGACAACGCCGTGGCTACTTCGCTTCCGCTCTTGCTCTTCAGCGGCACCGCCCACGCGTACTTGCTCAACACGTCGATAACCGTCACTATGTAGTTGTAATCCTTGTTTAGTCGCGCGTGCGGACGCATCTCGACCATATTGGCCTATCACAAGTGGTCGTAACCGCGCACCATGACGCGACGACGCGGGAAGTTTCTTCGCGCGAGTGCGTGAAGCTTCTTGCCGAGTCTTTTTTTCTCGACGTTCATCGTTGATTCACGTGGAGGCGCGATTCGCGTTAGTTTTATTCGTTTCACGCATTCATTCTTGTGCCGTTCCAAACGTTAATTGCGTATGTCATGATATTCGGGATATGGTTTTTAGCGCGACTAGTAATTCGTTTATCGTTTAACTAGTCACCATTTTATCACGTTTAACGAGGTCGGCGTCTTGTCCAGCGCCTCTCTCGTTACCGTTTTATCCGTCAGTTCTCTCGCAATTCTCGTCAGATCGATCATGCTACTCGTGAGATTCTCCACGTCCCTCGAGATTCTCTCGCGACTCGTCGAGCTTGTTTTGCAGGAATTCTTGTAGATTTCGCAGGAATTCCTCTAGGTTTTGCGTTCGTTTCTCCTGAGCGTCGCCAAGCGTCTCGACGATCTTTGGATCTCGCTCAGGGCTTTAGCTCGCAGTTCGTTTTGTCTCTCGCAGTTCGTTTCGTCTCTCGATCGCGCGTTCCATCGCGTCTTTCGTCTCCTATTCATTTATCGAGATCGACGAGCGAGACCTTCTTCTTGTCTTCGATCTGTTGCAACGCGTTGAGCTCTTTTCACAGGGATTCCTCTAGGTTCCGCGTTCGTTTCTCCTGAACGTTGCCGAGTGTTTTGACGATTCTTTGAATCTCGCTCAGGTTTCTTGTTCGCAGTTCATCCCGTTTCTCGAGTGCTCAATTCTATCGCCTCTCTCGTCTACCTATTCGTTTATCGTGATCGACGAGTGAGGCCTCCCTCTTCTTTTCGAAGTGTTTTCTTTTCGCAGAACGTCCACTTCGGTTCTTACGTAGTATTGTAGGAAAATATTCTGAATCCGCTTGTCTATATCTTCCAGCTATTTTCGTAGCTCATTCGTTAGAGCTTTCGACTCCTCGCTTCTTATGCGAAACGTGTCGTCGACGTAACCATTGGTCGTCGCGTCATCGATCGGTGTGTCCAAATGGCGTATTTTGCGTTTATTGACGTCGTAGTCGTCCGGATTCAGGCAGAGCACGTTGCGATGCACGTTCGGTCGTAGAGACTCGATCGTCGGACGATCGTCGCCGACGCACGCTACCTTTCCAGAGACTTCTCGAACTTGTTTACGGACTTCAAGCTTTCACGGGTGTTGAATCTACCACGTGTGATAATTTGTTCGTAATTTCAGCGATCTGCGTATCGTACTTTAGAAACAATCTGGCTACACGCGCCATAGATTCCTCCAATTCGCCGATCGACTTGGACCTCTCGTTTGTTTCCGGCAGCAATGCTCGGATACTCACTAAGAGTTCATCCGCGTAGCTTCTCGGAAATCCTCGTCTCCGCGTCTCGAAACGCGCTATTCACGTAGCTCTTCCTCACGTCAGTATCGGTTCTCGGTGCGGCCTAACGCCGTATGGTTCTCTCTCTCGCGTCATAGTAATCGTCGCTCAGAGCGCGTTGTTATGCATGTAAGTAGTGATACTAGGCCGGTTCTAACCCAGGAGCTCCGAGCGGGGTGTGCGGGGTAACTCGGGGATAAAGGAGAGGAGGTAACTGATAGGCACGGGGAAGGGGGAATGCTTTGTCGATGATCCTTTGGAATGTACTTTTGAGGGGGAAGGGGGGAGGAGGTCTTTTTTTGTCTAGGAAGAGCTGCTAGAAAAGATATTTTTTGTAGAAATTGACGTAGGAAAAAAAAGGAAAAAAAAGTGCCGTTATTCCGGCTGCAATAAATGTACGTGTCGCAACATGTTCATTTCGAACAATCTCGAAAAATCCGTTATTCAATGAAAATAATGTATTAGTCGGTAAATGGACACTTTTCCTTAATTTTTTTCTTGTTTTTTCGTAATAAATACTGAATGTGCTCATTTTTATTTGATCAAGTTCTCACGTAGGAAACAATAAATTTTGATGGCGACGGAAAATGGGAAACTACAAAAAAAATGAACTATAGAAAAATAAAATGAATTCAATAAAAAAAAAAGATATTATCCTTTTTTTATTGATGTTTTTTATTGATTATACCAATAAATAATATCTTATTATAACTGAAATATTATTTTATTTTAAGACGGGAAATTTGTTTTGATTGAAATCATATTTTTAAATGTGAAAACGTTTTTATTCACATTTTTGTTACATCGTCTTTTTTTCATACATATTAAAAACTAAAGCTAACAATACACAATCGACGAGTTGATGCCTATCAAAAATATCGCTATCGCGTATCACGTATGGTATCTCCTCGGGATTTGTTATAATAGACGCAATGTTGGAGAATCGCGTATACTTTTCATCGATCGTTTCAACGAGTCTGTCTAGTTGATTGAACATTATATCAATACATTCGGCGAGATTAAACATACGACATAGCGTCGATTCGACCATCATAATGCGTACGTTTAAAGATTCAAGACGTACGAGTGTAACGTTGTTCATCATACAAACTCGGACTGTTAACGGTCCGACGCTTATAAAATTGTCTTTGTAATTATTTTTATTTTTATGTAGCAATTTGTAGATATTCCATTGCTGCTCATGGAATCCTTTCCATGTTTCGAGAGACAGTATCAGATCTTGTCCTCGATGATCTCCTAGGGCGATCTCTACGTAGCTCGGTGGACCAACATTGATTTCAATTTCCAGAAACTTGAAGCCCGTAGCCGTCAGGTTGTAACGTCTGCTCATCAAGCGCACCGCGCGAGGCTCCATCGAAATGCTGTGTAACAGAACTTAAGTACATAATATTGCGTAATGTTGCAAAAAGAAAAAAAGAAAATGTCAAACTTACGCGTTACGTTCCTTCTTCGTTTCACCATCGTACAGTGCACTGCTTCCTTTGGCGGAGTACATTGCGTGTGGATCGTTCGTACAAACGAATGATGGAGAAGCGGAGTACATTGCGTATGGTTCGTTTGTACAAACGAATGACGGAGGACTGATCGCACCCGCGTAAATTTTGACACGGCAGAGCGTTAATCCCCCCCTTCCTCTCATTTGAAAGATGGAGTGGACAAAAAATCCAATGACCTCGCTGAACGACAATACTCTATTATGATAGTATTTCGTGAATAGGCATGTTATAATGGCCAAGAAAAAGACAAAGAATCGTACAATTGCAGATAGCATCGAGAACGAGTTTACTGTTATAGTGATTATAAACTGAAAGAAAAAAAGATTGCGTCATTATCAATTAATTATAAAATTTTTATTTCAAGAAAAAAACCTAATCAGCTATAAAAAATATATAAAGAGAAAAAAAAAGAAAATCTGAATAAAAAGTTTCACGCTTCAATCATAACGCAATTTCTTTGTCATCGATGAGTCGATCGAACGTTACATTGAAAAAATATATAGGATCGTTGGAATATTAAGTAATCATCAATGTAATAGCGGGGAAAAGGAATAAAAGAAAATATATTATATGTTATATATGTTTATTTAAGATTATCTGCCCACCAATTAAACAATTTAAATATTACATTTTGTAACGCGCAATTGGTATAATGATATCCACATCGTATAGAATTATCAGCATCTAGATTATTTAAAGAATTTACGTCTTCGTAATCCGCATCCAGGATCTCGATGTACACGCGCTCTCGCTCATCGTCCAGAAGCAAATTCCGCAACCATTTTCGTTTTTCGTGTCCTTTGACATATATCACAGCATCATCATCATCGTCGTCGTCGTCGTTATCTTCTTTCGTATTATGCACAGCTTTCGTAATCAAACTTTTAGCTTCGCTGTACGGAATCGTTCCGTCGTTCCATCGCAGTCTATGATGATGACGTATCACCCAGCGTGCGCGAGATTTGTCGGCATTTGCCGGGAAATGCCACGGTATAGGGCTTGCGAAAATGTAATGAGAGAGAACCTCACGAACCTGAGGTCCGTTCTTTGAGAGCAGCAAACTCTTTTACGACAAACTGTCCTTTAACGAGAAAACCTTGCAGGTCTACGAACGTTGGTACAGACATGACTGTCGAGAAGAAGATTGCGATTGATGTATAGATTTTATTGTCTCTCATATACCAGCGATGCTCTTAGGTAATCTTGCGTACAACATTGGTCAACGGGTTGTACTGAACCACGCGATCGTGTATAATGAGACAGTACGCGGTGGTATTCATCGGTACGTTCTCCTTAGTCTCAAATTCCAATCTCACATCCACGGTTGCGCTCTTGACTGATTCGTTTTGTCGAGAATAATCAATGATTACGAATGGACCGTAACGTAGAAAAGACGTGAGGGTAAGACTTGGCTCGAGATACTCGTATCCGTAGTAGTTTTTGCAGAAACGCGCGTACGTTTCGTACAACACAGACCATCTGTTTTTTTCGAAATCCAGATTCATATCGTCGTACGGATAACATTCTGAGTTCAGATAGAGTTTCACGTTGGTCAAGTTGCAGTCGTCGAATCGGCTCGTGTCCTCGGCCATGATGTTCTTTCGGCCTGTTTGCAAAGCGAAGATGACATATCGCAGCTTCTCCAGCTGAGTAGCGGTCTTGATGGCTCACGAATGCTTGGTTGTACGCTGTAACAGCGGAAACTCGTACAGATCCCACGAGCGAAAAGCCATGCTCAAGTATCGTCCGCTCTCCAAAGTGCGCAGCATCGATAGTTTTGTTATCTCGTTCAATAACACGTGCGGCATTTGCCATTGTATCTTGAATAAGTCGATCACGGGATCCAATGCCGAATTTCCCATCAGGCAATTGTTGTCATTGCGCGATCGTATTAAGTATCAACTCGTGACGAGCGTTGATTACCACGCGTCTGTAATCCTCGCAGAATTCCAACAATACGTAGAGAGGTACGCAAAAGTTAAAATATCCATCCGCGTTGGTACGTGCATCCCAGCCAGCATTTCTCAGAATCACGCTTCTCTCGGATGACGTCGTTACGTAGTATTTGAGCGCGCTAGTTATGCCCACGTTTCTGTTACGATCAATCTCCACGCCATCGAGCTCGTATCGAATCTCATCGAACATGAACGCCACAAAATTATTTTTCAACATCAGATCCGTCGACAACATTTTTCTTAATTTTCCCTCGATATATAGAAAGCTTTCGTACGGCAATGTGTACAGATCCTGTTGCTGTATGGGTATTCTTATCTCATCACTGTACCCAAACGTTGTATTGGCGAACGGATTATACGTATGAGTTTCAATCTTGACGATGCGATCGTCGAAGATTGGCTCGTCTTCGATGTTTAGGATGTCAATCATCTCACAAGTTGCGCACCGCGAATCCTAAAGCTTGTAAAAATTTAACGTTCGATGCGTTGAGTTTCTTTTTCTTTTTGATGCAACCGGATGAGCGAGTATTGTCGATTGGTGTTTTCTTTATAAAAGATGCATTATCTCTCTGCGCGTGCTTCGCTTCGTTCAACACGAGCATCCCAAATGTCGTGCTCGCGTTATCGCTGTCGCCGTCGTACGTGCAATCTGAGTGATCTCTTCTCCTTTGAAATCGAGCAATCGTCCGTTCTGGTCAACAATGCGTATCGTTAGCTCCGTAATGCTCCGTACGATGACTGGCAAGTAAATGATTTGCATCGGCCTTTCTGATATCTTATATCCTGGAGGCACGCTCGGCAAAAATTCATGTATCGTGTGCACACTTTTGTCGTTGCTATACGCGCCCGCGGTCACGTTGCACTCTACACGGATAATGTTTATATTCATTATGTTGATTGACATGTCCGATTTATACCACTTTCGCGGTTGCAATATACGCTTTGACGAGAAACCAAGCAACGATTCAATGTTATTGGGCTTGTTAAAGTTTATTCTGTAATCACATTTAATCTCACACCTCATAGTGTTATAATTTGCGCGGAGCACTATCGGCTATTCACCAATCATCAATGGGTGCAAGAGATTGCTACAGCGCTCAATATATCCCACATAAGCGTTGAAAATCATTTACGCCAGTTGGGATACGTTTCTCGGCTCAATGTTTGGGTCCCGCATGAATTAATCAATGAAACATGAAGCTAACTTGATTGCACGCATATTAATCTGCGATTCACCACGAAAATGTCAAGAAAGCGACCCATTTTTAAAGCGGATAGTGACGGAAGATGAATAATGGATCGTCTACAATAACGTAGTGTGAAAAAGATTGTGGGGACACAGGAACGAAACATCGCAATCAACTTCGAAGGCAGAATTATCCACAGAAAATCATACTCTCCACATGGTGGGATTTTAAAGATGTAATTTATTATGAACTATTACCATCAGGAAAAACGATTGATTCAACTGTATATTGCTCACAGTTGACGAAATTGGACAAAGAAATCCGCAAAAATCATTCAGAATTGGCAAATCGCAAGGATTTTTATATATATTATTATCTTCCACCACGAACGCCAAATTCCATACTTCATTGCTCACTCGAAACAAATTGTTGAGTCTTGGCTGTTTTGTCTCATCCTGCATCTTCACCGGACCTAGCTTCTTCCGACTTCCACCTATTCCATTTATTCTGATCGCTACAAAATTCTTTAAACGGAAAAATCTTAAAAAATAAAGAAGATATTAAAAATCATTTGGATTAGTTTTTCACCGATAAGTCGCAAACGTTTTACGACGTGGAATAATGAAGTTGAAAGAAAAGTGGCAAGAGGTCATTAATAAAAGGGGCCAATAATTGACTAAAATTTATTCGATGTATAAAAATATGTTATATTCCAGTAGGCAAACAAGGGGGGCCCCATACCCCGGGAGCGAAAGGAGGGTGAGGAGGAGGGGGGTCCGAGAATCCCCGGGGAGTTCGTATCTAGGTGGAGGTAGATCTCCCTGGCGGCCGTCGGAATAATTTTTTTCTCCTCGGTCGGTAGGGATGATTGGGGATGGTTTCCCCCTGATGATCAGGAGGTTTTCCCTAGTGTTGCCTTTTTGTGGGATGGTTTTTTTCGCTGGCGCACGCTCGGCGTCGCCTACGGGAGTCTGGCGAGAATATGTCGCACGTCCTATTTTTTTAGGATGCCGCGGTTAGCCACACGTCCTGTGTCTCGGCGTCTTCCGCGGGGCTTTGCGTGTCCCGCGACGAGAGGTTTTTTTTACGTATCGCGGTTTCTCCAATTGCGTTGTCGCTTTTATCGCCCACGAATGCTTGGTACTTTGCAATAGGGGAAATTCGTACAGATCCCATGAACGAAAGCCCATGTTCAGATATCGTCCGCTCTCTAAAGTTCGCAGAAGCGAAGTTTATTGACGTCGTTCAGTATCATGTGCGGCATTCGCCACTGTTTTCTCAACAGCGTGATCTTTGGTCTCTGATCTGGATGCCACGACGCAATTGTTATCGTTGCGAGCGCGTATCAGAATGAGTTCGTACCGCGCGTTTATCATTATGCGCTTGTAATCCTTGCAGAAACCGAGGAGTACGTTGAGAGGCATGCAAAAGTTGAAATCGTCCAACACTATAGGCAGTATCTCCCATCCGGAGTTCTGTAAAGTTCTATCTCTCTCATAGCTCAATACGTAGTTTTTCAACAAAGTCGTTATCCCGACGTTTCTGCTCTTATCGATCTCTACGCCATTGAGTTCGTATCGAATCTCGTTGAACATAAAGGCGACGCAATTTGTTGACTAGCTTTGCTCTCGTAGCTTCTTTCGCCGTACCTTGCTTCGCCGTACCTTCTTTTGCGCTCTCTCTCGTTACGAATTTTCCCTCGATGTACAGAAAATTTTCGCAACGTGTACAGATCCTGCTGCTGTATAGGTATTCGTATGTCGTCTGTATCCAAACTTGGTGTTAGCGTACGGATTGGTAAGTGTTGGTCTCTATTCTCACGATATGATCGTCAAAGATCAGGGCACCTCTGATACTTAAAATGTCGCTCGCTAAGTCGATTCTTCACGATGAAACCTAAAGATCTTAAGAACGCAATGTTTGCGGCGTTCAACTCGTTCGCCCTTCCCTCGCGCACCTTCCTCGTTGCGTCATTCCGCGGTAGGATCGCGGATGTAGCGTTTGCGTCTTCTCTCACGTATCACTCGTTCAGAACGAGCATCTTTCGCTCTCGCGCATCTTTCTCTCTCTACTGCCTTCGTCGTCGCACGTCGTCGAGCGTTATCTCCTCCCCGCGAAAGTCGATCGGTGACGTTCCGCGCGATGATCGGAAAGTAAATGGTCGATGTCGGAGCGTTCGGCAATTTATATCCCGGAGGAACGTTCGGAGAAAACTCGTGTATCGTGTGAACCGGTTCGTCGTTGCTGTACGCACCCGTGATGATATTACACACCCCGAATGATGTTTACGCTCATGATATTCACGGATCCATCGGACATGTGCCATTTGTTCGGTTATAATATGCGCGATGATGAGAATCCCAGGAGCGATCCAATGTTGTTCGTCTTCGCGAAGTTGACTCGATGCTCGCATCTGATCTCGCTTCTTATGGTGTTTTCGTTGGCGCGAATGATCAGGGGTCGCGTGCCCCTCTCACCCTTGTCACTCTCGTCGTAAACGACGTCGCTCGTTCTTTTGTTCTCGTCGATCTTTCGCCTCTTAGAGATAGCGGCGTTCAGATAGTTATCTATCACGCTCGACTTATACGAATCTTCAGGAATGTTGTTGTTTTGTCATCGTCGAAGTAGAATTTATTATTCCTGGAATCGATGTTCGATATAGTGTTGTACGTCTCGAAATTCGTGAGATCTTGTAATCGTCGTCGCTTACATCTAAGGCGGGAAAGTAGCACGCCGTGAGGACGCTACTCTTTCCGATGAACGAAAGGCTCAGCGACATCGCGACCGATCCCCGAGAGAAATCGCAGGCACAACTAACCGCAGATGCTCTGATCGTACGTCTGATACGACTCGTGATTGTACGTTATAATTATGTCGTTGCCGAGATATCTCTCGAGTTTCCTTGGCGGTCGAAGATTGCCGAAATCGTCGAAGTAAGCCGCGTCATTGACTCTCTTCGCATAGACCCAGTGAGTATCCGAACCCGTCGAGTCGTCGAGATTCACGATGCTGCTCTCATTGCGTAGCGCTTTCGACAGTAACGCGTAACGCATAAATACTCCTCTGAAGAAGGGTATTTGCAGACGACGCGCCGTGCAGCTCAACTGCTCG
This sequence comes from Pogonomyrmex barbatus, assembly GCF_055798465.1. Taxonomy (NCBI): domain Eukaryota; kingdom Metazoa; phylum Arthropoda; class Insecta; order Hymenoptera; family Formicidae; genus Pogonomyrmex; species Pogonomyrmex barbatus. The sequence goes on from NW_028297107.1 coordinate 7,233,188, forward strand.
TTCGTCGTGATGCCGGAGAACGTAACTCGAATGATCTTAACGTTTCTTCCCACGATTTTTTTTTCTTTCTCGTCATACCGCTGCCACGTTTGTAAGGCGCTTGGTGCAATCTGTGATCCTCCATTGCCTGATTGTGACTTTGTGAATTATTCCAGTTGACGAGCGGCCTTACCGGCGTTCACCGCCTTCGCGACGCCTGCTGCGATCAAAAAATCGAGCGCGTCTAATATCGGAAAATGGGCAAAAAGTCTCTGTGTTTCTCCGTCGGAAGTATTCTCCTCGTCGTCTTTCTCTTCTTCTTTCTCAAACCCATGCCCAGCTTTGTTTTTGCTTTCATAGCCGCCTATACGGCGATCGCGGCGGTCCTCTCGCCGAAGGTGGAATCTTCGACCGTTTTACGTTCGCACGCTTTCTCGGCGAGAACTCGATGGTGGCGTGGCGATCGGCGAGTTCCTCTTTTCGCGAATAGGCGATATCGTGCTCATGGCACGCCACGTCCAACGAGTTGACGCCTCGATCGCTGCGCGCCAATCGCGAGATGGATGCTGGATCCGCAAAATTGATACCCGGGAATATGTAGTTCGAAGGGAAGCGCGTTTATCGTCGAATAATCCCGTGTCGCTACAGTTCTTGATAAGAGGCGCTGGACTGTCTATGTGCGTTCGTTGCCACGGACGATTGTAATGCTCCAAACACACGCGACAACGTTGCACCTCGGGATCCGCTCTCAGATAATCGGGCGAGAACGATTTTCGGAATAAGTCGCAACTGTTTGATGGATACATTGAGAATATCGCTCGTTTGTCCGTCAATAGGGGTAACATATTGATCATTATGCTTGATTGAATCGTTATCGAATATAAATAGAGCGATTATCGGTTGTGTCTCCTCGAAGCAAGCGCACACGCGTAAATGCGATTCGTTCGACGGTCGCTGGCTGTAGGAGTGTCCAATCTCGACCGTAAAGCTCGACGAGTCCCGGGCGACGCGATCGGGAGGATGCGCAGACACGGCTCTCTACTACCGAACACGATAGTGCATCATTTGCGGCCCCTCCAATTGCGATAACGAACGTGTTGATAAGCATGCTCGAAAGCCTGCATGGCATGCTTCGAGAACGTGTACATCGAAATTTCTGCAACAACCGAAGTATCGGTACCTGGCGGAGTTGCTCGAGTCGATGGACGAGATCAGCTTGTCACGCGTTCTGGAATAATAGCGATGTCATGCAATCGAGCGAGGCGCTCCCCGATTCGATATTCGTGTTCGACGTGGCTTGTGACAAACAGAACGCGATCAGGGAATATTTCGCCATGGGTTGACATTTGAACATCGATTGTTTCTCTCTGTCAGACGTATGCTAAAATTCCGAAACACCTGATATGCGACAATGCAAATCTCTTTCTGTTTAGGCAGGATGGCACTAACCTAAAACACGTTTACAACGAGCACGTAAACACGGATATGTACGAAGATTTTTGCGCCTTGTGTCGCGCATGTTGAAAACGCAAGTATAGTTACTTAGTCATCGATAGGGACAACGCATTAAGAAACGGTAGATACAGACAAGGATTTAACGATTTCGCCGTGGTGTAAAGCGATCAGTTATGCGACGAGGAATGTCGACGCTACAGCGAGTATGTACGTCAACGCTAAGGGAAGTATGGACGTCGCCCGACGGGAAAAAACGGCGCGAGAGATCGCGAAGACTCAGGACTTTACGTAAAAAGCATAGAAAAGACCGGTAAGATAGAGGAGATCGTACTGGAGAACCGATCGTTCGGCCATGAAAACGAATTGAAACGAATTGCCGAGAATATCGCGCGAGACGAGTCGACCGAGGGAATTGACCCGATCGCATTCGTCGGCGCTAAGAAGAAAACGCGAGACCGACAACGAGTCGCCGTCGAGACCGAAGAGACGCTTCTCGACGAGATCACCCTCGATCACGACGACCAATCCCGCGACTAGAAGCGAATCGGAAGAATCGATCTCGAATGCGCTATAGGGACCGTTAGGTCGCAGATATATGGGTGTGCTTCTAAGCGGAGGCAGACAGAACGAGATACCATGTTTATTTCGACGAGAGCGGCTTGATGCTCGGGACAAGCGATTCGACGTGGCCATCGACGACAGCGTGATCGTGGGCGACGCGCAATATCCGGGTACTCCAGGCTTATATGAGTTGATCTTCAAGAGATTCCGATGACCTCGTATACATGGAGAACGACAAGCAACCAAGAATATACTGTTGACTATGAACGCCCATCGGCATGTCACAACGCGCTTATGCCTGTTCTAGGGAACAAAGGCTTCAAGTACAAGCACATCATCGCGCTGCTTTTGCTCGATAGAGACAAAATTGGCGCTGGTACTGGTAAAAACAACAAGAAGGATCGACTCTATTCCATCTGTTATGCGAGTGAAGAATCGAATACGTTCACTGGGACGATCTTCATGAGCTAGTCTTCAATTGCTCGACGCCTCTTGACGAGCAGGCAACAACGTTTATGACAACAAGATTCTGTCGATAATCGAAGAGCTTCGCGAGATCGACGCGATCGTTGGTTGGAGTCGTTCGGCGGAGGCAACAGGGTATTTTAGCGACCGTCGATCGAGTCCTTACATCGTTACATGCGTAACAACGCGCTCTGTCTGAGCGGCGATTACTACGACGCGAGAGAGAAAACCACACGGCGTTTAGTTGCACCGAGAACCGACAACGACGCCGCGAGAAAAAGCTACGTGGATAGCGCGTTTCGAGACGCGGAGACGAGAATCTCCAAGACGAGAGGCTATGCGGACGAACTCTCGAGCACCGAGCGTTGCTGTTGGAAACGAACGAGAAGACGGCCAAATAGATCGGCGAATTGGAGGAATCTATGGCGCGTATAACCAGATTGTTTCTAAAGTACGATACGCAGATTGCCGAGATTACGAACAGATTATCGCGCGTGATAGATTCGTCACTCGCGAAAGCTTGATGTCTGTGAACAAATTCGGTACGTCTCTGGAGAGGCAGCGCGGCGTCGACGATTGTCCGACGATTAAGTCTCTACGAGCGTACGTGCATCGCAACGTGCTCTGCCTGAATCCGACGATTACGACGTCAACAGACGTTAGATATGGAATGGACGCACCGATCGACGCCAACGCGAAGACCAAGGCTTATGTCGACAAAGCGCTTCGCGTAAGAAGTGAGAAGTCGAAAGCTCTAACGAACGAGCTACGAAAATAGCTGGAAGATATGAATAAATTCGGGTTCGAAATATTTTCCTACAGTATTATGACGTAAGAACCAAAGTGGACGTTCTGCGACACTTCGAAAAGAAGAGGGAGACCTCGATCGTCGATCAAGACAAATAGGGGAGACAATACGAGACGGGATAGAAGCGGAACGAACTGCGAGCGAGAGATCTGAGCGAGATCCAAAAGGTCGTCGAGACGCTCGGCGAAGTTCAAGAGAAATGGACGCGAAACCTAAAAAAATCGTCGACGAGCCGCGAGCGGATCTCGAGGGACGTGGAGAATCGCACGTAGCGAGAATCTGACGAGAATCGTGAGAGAACTAACGGACAAAGCGATAACGAGAGAGATGCTGCACAAGATACTGGCCTCGTTGAACGTGAATAAAATGGTGACTAGGGAAGACTAGGGATAGACGAATTATTAGTCGCGCTAAAAACGGATATCCCGAATATCATGAAACACGCGATTAACGTTTGGAACGAGGAACAAAAGCGAATGCGCGAAATGAGAATAAAACTAGCGCGAATCGCGCTTCCGCTTAAATCAATGATGAGCGTCGAGAAGAGGAGACTCGTCGAGGAGCTTCACGCACCCGCGCGAAGAAACTTCTCGCGTCGTCGCGTCGTGGTGCGTGGTTACGACGACTTGTGGCAGGCCGATGTCGTCGAGATACGTCCGTACGCGCGATAAAACAAAGGTTACAACTACATAATGACGGTTATTGTGTTGAACAAATACGCGTGGGCGATGTCGTTGAAGAGCAAAAGCGGAAGCGAGGTAGCTGCGGCATCGTCCAAGATATTTCGCGACGACATTCGCGAAATTTACAAACGGACAAGGGCAAAGAGTTCTACAACGCCGTTGTAAAAACGGTTACGAACAATATACGTGACTATTCAACGTATTCGGTGATGAAGGCGGCGGTGATGAAGCGATTTAATCGCACGCTCAAGAACGACATGTAGAGGCTCTTCACACTCAACGAATCATAGAAATGGATCGGCTCGATGCTCTACCGCGTTTAATCTCAGAGTATAACAATCGCGCGATCGGAATGCGATCGGCGGACGTACTTCCCGCCGTTGTCAAGAGACTTCTCTTCATGGTATACAGTCACTTGAAGATCGCAGCCTCTGTGAGGTTCAAGGTGAACGATGCGATACGTGTCAGCAAGTTCGAACGAAAACGATATTCGAGAAAGGATATATGCCTAACTGGACGACCGAGGTTTTCCGAATCGCCAAGATGCAACGCACGAATCCCGTAATGTATCTGATGAAAGACTATCGCGAAGAGTGAGTGGCTGGAGGATTCTACAATCACGAGATTCTACGTTACTGCGAGTTTCTAATCCCGGTATCTATCTCGTAGAAAAGGTGCTGCGTAGAAAAGACGATAGGGTTTAAATGGTTAGGAATGAACAATACACATAACTCTTGAATACATAAAACGGCTGTATTGTAATGTATAATGAATAAAAGAGTACAAAGATATCTTACGTGAAATGATTACTTATACTATATTGGTAAAAGTATTTATACTACATTGATCTAATGACGATATCTTATAATGACTCCAAGGTAATGTACCAGTGGAGTCAGGTATTACGTATCGCTTGTCGTTGTACGGATTTAAGGCTAGTTTTAGTTCGGACGGTGTAAACTTCGTGCAGCATCGAGCGTACGCACGCCTGACGTCTCGATTGCTGCGACGATTCCTTCAAGCACCACGCAAAGTCCTCGAACGTTATCGTTTTCGCGATAATACTCCTTTTGACGCCCTTTATTCTCTTCTATCGTTCTTTCCCAGAACTCTCAGAGCGTACATCTTCGCCCTGAGCCCTGAACTCCGTCATGATCGCTTGTTGTTCTCGTCTTTCGTCAAGCCAAGAACTTTCTTGTTCGCGCGCGACATATCGTACGCGTTGTTGTCGGGATAGTCGCTGGTCGAATAGCGCGATATCCCGCTTCATATTTTTGTAAACGTTATCGCATTTCAGAAAATATATTGTAACGTCCGCGGAAAATTAAAACTTGCAGACGTTCATCCAAAATTATGTAGATGCAGTCGAGCGGTACCTTAGGTTAATGCATGCGTGATTTTAAATATTAAGACATATAACTTTTATATATATATATTTTATATATATATATTTTTATATATTTATATATTTTATATATATATATATATATATATTTTTTATAACTTTCATTATTAAGATAATTAAGTTAATAATAAAGCGAGAATTCATTTTCTTTCGTCTTGTGATAAAAGATATAATTATATTTTATTACTATTATTATTGTTTTCTTTTGGGGAATATAATTTTATAACATAATTTTCTTTTTCTCGAATCGCCTCTTCTTCAATTTTCGATATTGCAGCTGTAGAAGAGACAAAGGAGCGTTCGACGATCTTAGTTTATACTAAAGGGGAGGCGGCTTATCACTTTCAAAATATTTCTAATATAAACTTTCCAACGAAGGGCTAGCTCGGAGAGTCTTTCATTGCGCAACGAAATTTAACTAACGAAAACGTTAAATGAATTCTCGTTTTGCAATAAGATTTATTATTAAACATTATTAATAAGATTTATTATTAAACATTAAACGATATCTCCGAAAAATATTAGGTCTTAGTTTTATTTTTCTTTCTTTCTTTTCCATTTATCTTTTCCTATTTTCGCGTAAATAATCGTAGCACGAAATAAAATGCTCAATCGAGGAGTGCTTTGTTTGCTCCTCCCTTTGCATCGGGACCCTTTGTCTCTCCCGTTTACCCCTACCCTAGAGATACGGCTTGGACGCAAATGCGGCAATCGTTATCAAATCGTCAGAGAATGCAGTCACTGTCTCAAACCGCTGAATCTTATAATTATAATGGAAATTGGAATTATAATTATAGGAAAAGTAAAAGGAAAGGAAAAGGAAATTACTAGAATTCTAGTACCTTAATAACTTACTTCTAATTTAAGGTAATCATTGCTTCTAATATTATTTGGAATATTACTTGATTTACTTATATTATACTATTTGATTTTCTCATATTATATTATTCGATTTGCTTATATTATACTACTGATTTTTTTATATAATATTATTTGATTTGCTTATATTATTCGATTTGTTTATATTATACTACTGATTTTCTTATATTATATTATTCGAACTTCTTATATTGTATTATTGATTTTCTCTTCGTTTTAATATCATTACATATATACATTTCAGAGATAGTTTTGAATTTAATTATCATATTTACATCGTATCTCATTATTATTAATATTTGCTATTTTTATATTGGTTGAGTTGTATGTCATTCATATTATTATCACATTTACGTCAATCTATGTTCAATGTCAATATCTCTGTTTACACACACACACACACACACACACACACACACACACACACACACACACACACACACACACACACACACACACACACACACCCACACACACACCCACACACACACACACACACACACACACACACACACACACACACACACACACACACACACACACACACACACACACACGCACGCACACACACACACACACACACACACACACACACACATATAAACAGAGATATCGACGTTGAACATAGATAGACGTAGATGTAATAATAATATGAATGACATACAACTCAACCAATATAAAAATAGCAAATATTAATAATAATGAGATACGATGTAAATATGATAATTAAATTCAAAACTATCTCTGAAATTTATATATGTAATGATATTAAAACGAAGAGAAAATCAATAATACAATACAATATAAGCAGTTTGAATAATATAATATAAGAAAATCAGTAGTATAATATAAGCAAATCGAATAATGTAATATGAGAAAATCAAATAGTATAATATAAGTAAATTAAGTAATATTCCAAATAATATTAGAATGTATATATATATATATATATATATATACACACACACATATATATATATACATATATACACTGTATATATATATATATATATATATATATATACAGAGTGTCCCCGGATTAAATCGCCAAATTTAAAATATGAATTCAGGCCCTCAAAACAAACAAAAATTTTCCTCTGGACGTATGCTCGCAAACGCTTCGTTCAAGAGATATTTACTTTTGAAGTTACAGAGGGATGAATAATTGAAATATCTTTTGTTTTTGTTTTGAAGCTCGAAGGTCGTTAATAAGCTTTTATTCGCAAAGCTTGTAGTTCGTAGCTCGTAGCTCATAGTTGTTAGTTCGTTGAATGCTTTTGTAGATTAAACTTATAATCATGCCTTGTACATATTCTAATAGAATATGCCGATATGGTATATTTTATTTTGTGACGGAAATGCTAACGATGCTCGCCGTGAATACGCCGCGCGATTTTCGAACAGAAGATTGTCGAATAAATCAGTATTCTCTTTAACATTTCAACGACTGAAGGAAACTGAATCATTTAACATGATTCCTCGGGCTGATGGAGTTTTTGCATCACTGCAAAATGGAAGAAGAACAATCATCATATTGCAACATTTCGATCAAAATCCATTAACAAGTATCCAAAGATCTGATTCTGCGTTAAGAATTTCACCCACAATCATATGGAAGACACTTTTAGCCGATGGATGTTATCTATATCACCTTCAACGTGTCCAGCATTTATTATCGGTTGATATGCCATGAAGAGCATTTTGCGATTGGTTTTTAAACCAAACAGATAACGATCCACAATTTTCACAAAACATTTTGTGGACAGATGAGGCCATATTTACCAGGCAAGATATTCTCAATCAAAGAAATAGTCATGTTTGGTCACATGAGAATCCTCGAGCAATCCATGAACAACATTTTCAATACGGTTTTCAATGTAATGTATGGTTAGGAATAATGGGCAATATTTTAATTGGACCTCATTTTCTGCCAGCTCGCTTGAATGCGAATGGATTCTCGCATTTTTAAACAATGAATTGTATAACCTTTTGGAAAACATTCCTTTGAATATGAGAATGAATTCCTAGTTTCAATTGGCTGTCTTGTTCACTATGAGATCCTCGACAGTGGCTTAATACTCATTTTCCCAGAAGATGGATTGGTCGTGCTGGACCTGTGGCTTGGCCTCCGCGTTCATCGGATTTAACACCATTAGATTTTTTTGTATGGGGTACTCTGAAGCAAAAAGTGTATGGAATGCCTGTCAATGACCTTCAATTATTAAAACGAAGAATTGTGCAAGCGTGCGAAGAAATTACAGACACACAATGTCAATCAGCCACTCGTTCTATCATTGATAGGTGCAATGCTTGTCTCTGGGCTGGAAACTATCATTTTGAACAAAACATTTAATGTAATAACTAATTTTGATTATTGTAAAGGAATAAAGAGGATATACTTTATTTCGACCTTATTTCGACATTATTCATTCATATAGTTCTGTAACTTTATAAGTAAATATCTCTTGAAAGAAACGTTTGAGAGCGTCCAGAGGAAAATTTTTGTGTGAAAAGTGAGTGAAAATGTTTGTTTTGAGGTTTTAAATTCATATTTTAAGTTTGGCGGTTTAATCCGAAAGCATCCTGTATATTAATATTCTTGAATCATACATCTTTGAATTTACACATTATTTCTTTGTTATTCCTATTTAATATTTTCTGATTTGCATTTTCATTTCACATATAATTAAATTTATACCACCCTCATCTTTTGCATCGATCAAATATTTGCCCATATGTGAATGTATTTCAGATATTATAGCATTATTTTATTCATCATTATAATTCACGATATAATTCTCATTAATACTTTCGTTATTATTATCATTTCCTTTATTATTATTATTTCAATGTAACTATTTATTCGTGTTACATTTAATATTTTACGACAATCCAAAAAATCATTTCTTTTTATTTGTCATATTAAATAACTTTCTTGCCTTGGCTGCGACTAAATGGTACGCTACGCTATTGTTAACGACCGGTTTTGGATTTAGAATTATGATCTTGATTTTAATTAAGAAGAATTTAAGATTTCAGTTTTCCCAATTATTTTAATTTAAAATTACCTTTATTTAGTCGAGGAGGCTTTTAAATTCTCCTAAGAAAAATATTACAGAAATTGATTATAAATTTAAGAATTTAACCCTAAGGTTGATCACACGCCACTGACTAATGTCACCGCCTAGTTAGTACCGAAGAAAGGCCGCGGCCGCTTTTTCCGCACGCATATTTATAGGTGGAAATGGTCAGAGTCCCCATGCGAGCTTCTCACCACTTCCTTCTTTCAAACCCATAATTAAGAGGGGGAAGGTTCTTTCTCAGAGGTGTCATCTGAATCTTCGTTGGTAACAATCGAAGCCTGGTACAAGAATTCAATCAATAAATCAATAAATCAATATTTTATCATATTACGCGCATTCCTTCATTTAAAATTATAAGATGTAGATAACCGTGACACCTCTCGCCTTAAGTCATACGTAGTACCCTGTTACTATAATACTGTTACTATAATAATACTAATTAATCTTAAAACGATTTCGCTTTTCCGCGCGGAGAGCGGTCAGTCGGTTACCAGGAGGAGAAGCGAGGACGTTGGAGACAGAAAGGCGTGATTAAATTGTTAGGCGAGAATGATAATAAATAACGATGTTTATTTGACTAAGAGTGGTGCGATGGAATGCACCGAATCGTCGCGTTTAATGTTCGTGGCCGTGGACGGGCGAGACGGCGATCGGCGCGCGGATAATGCGTGAATACAAAATAAGAGATCGCTCGGGCGGTCGGCGCGATACTGATCGCGGTGCGCAGTTCGGTGGCGCGGGGCGCGCGCGGCGGCGGCGGTGTCGCACGTGTTCGTCGCGGGCCTTTAAATCGGCGTGGATTTAAACGTGCACGCGTGTCGCGGGTGTTGTCGCGAGGGTGGATATTTCGCGGGTTCGGTGGATCGTTGAGATCGGAGAACGGGTGTGCCCGTTCCCTGCCGAGAGTGCTCGGCTGACGGGGGGTGTGCCCCTCGTCTGTTTGCGTGAACGCCGAGTGAACTCGGCCAGCCGGGGAGAGCCCCAGCTGGGTGCGGAGAAGAAGGTGGCGGTGCCGAGTGTACTCGGCCGACCAGGGAGTACCCTGGTGCTCGGAGAGGTAGTATCGGGGAGAACCCCGGTACTCGGCGGTGAAATCTCGGAACGGCAGAGTCGGGTCGAGCGAACTCGACGCGCTGGGGAGACCCCAGCAACTCTCGGCTTGCCGTGCGAGCGGAGACGGCTTTCGGCCAGGCCAAGCGAACTTGGCGCGTTGGGGAGAACCCCAACAAATCTCAGGCTTGCTGCCGGTTTCGGAAGATCGTTTCCTCGAGGCGAGCTCTCGGAAACGAGCTAGGAACAGGAGTAAACGGAGAGTGATTTCCTGTGGAGAGCGATGCCTTTTTATATCCGAGATCGACCTCGGTATTTTCGGTCGGATCGGTCGGATTGGTCGATCTCGGGGTTAGCATCCCTCTCCCCAGGAGCGGAAAAAAAGGATCGGGGGGATGATTGGTTTTTTGGGTAGGGAAGGAATTCGATGGGAAGGTAACGGCGCGGTGCGGGGTGGTTGCGCGCTTGTGGACGCGGTCGTGGCGCGGTGCGGGACGCTCGCTCGGTTGCGTGGCGCGGCGCCAGTGCGGCGCGGGACGCTTTCGCGCTCGGTGGTACGGTGCGTAGCGCGGTGCGGGGTGCGTTCGCGCTTGTTGACGCGACGCTTGGCGCGGTGCGGGGAAATACCACGAAAACATATGTGTTTTCGTGGTATTCTCCGACGCTTTCGGAGTTCGCGTGTACAAGTATTAAAAAAGGAGGCATTGCTGCCTCTTTGCGGCCACTGCCGCACTCCGCCTGATGTTCGGCGGTCCCCGACGGATGGTCGGTCGGGGGAAATCCGGAAGAGGAATGGAGCGGAAGGATGCGCTCCGTTACAATCTGATACAAAATTAGCTTATTTCTATACAAAGATTACTGTTATTCTTATTATTATTGTATTTATATATTTGTTATTATTTTGTTTTCCCTTATTTTTTATTGTTTATGATTATTTATTTATTATTTGTTGTCATATGTTCCACCTTTCCCTTTTTTTGTTTGTTTATTTGTTTTTATATTATTCATTTGTTTATTTTATTGGGTGATTACTGTATTATTGAATATTTATTTTATATATTACATATTAAATAAGTATATTTCTTCTGTTATTGGTTTTTTTTCTAATATATAATTTCTAATACATTTTTCACAATCTAATAGTTTTCTTAATTTTAAAAGTTTTTTATGGCATTTTACACATTTTATTTTCTTATCTATATTATTATCGTTAATAATTGCGTGGCTATGCCAATTTGGAAGGGGTAGTTTTTTAAAATTTTCTGCGCCTATTTCGGTTGGGTTAAAGCAGTCTCCACATATTTTTCTTCTAGGAGGTATGGTTTCATAAAATATATAATTATAGTATTTTGTTTGTAGTTTATTGAATTTGTCCGGCCCTGTGATGCATCTTAGGTTCGGATCTCCTAGCATTTTGGTATAGTTTATTTTTTGGTTTTGTTGTTTCTGTATCTTAAAAGAAAATTAATTTATTATTATATTTATTATATTTATTTATTAATTAATTTTCTCAGTTACTTACAGCACAATCAAATTCTGGATCCTTTATTTGTTTTTTAAAGTTTTATACTTCTTTTTCTTCCTTTTGCATTTTATCTATTGGTTTGATGCGTAGAATGAGTCCGTCTCGTACGAGGAACAGAATGATTCTGAATGATTTTTTCGGCTCTTGGCCCTTAGCTTATGCTCTATGTCACTCTTATCTTATAACGCTTTTTGTTTAGGTGGGAAAGGTATTGGATTTCATTGCCTTTGTTTAATGTGGACTTATCTTTTGCTTCCTGTTTCATTTTTCATGTATGTAATGTGTTGGTATATATGCTTAATAATGTATGCATGAATTTGCTTTGTATTCTCTTTATTTTTAGTATTATATTTTTTTATTTAGGAATTTGTTACATATTATTATATATATATATATATATGTAACGGAGCGCATCCTTCCGCTCCGTTCCTCCTCCGGATTTCCCCCCGACCGACCATCCGTCGGGGACCGCCGAACATCAGGCGGAGTGCGGCAGTGGCCGCAAAGAGGCAGCAATGCCTCCTTTTTTTAAAGACTTATACACGCGAACTCCGAAAGCGTCGGAGAATACCGCGAAAACACGTATGTTTTCGTGGTATTTCCCCGCACCGCGCCAAGCGTCGCGTCAACAAGCGCGAACGCCCCCCGCGCCGCGCCACGCACCGTACCACCGAGCGCGAAAGCGTCCCGCACCGCACCGACGCCGCGCCACGCAACCGAGCGAGCGTCCCGCACCGCGCCACGACCGCGTCCACAAGCGCGCAACCACCCCGCACCGCGCCGCTACCTTCCCTACGAATTCCTTCCCTACCCAAAAAACCAATCATCCCCCCGATCCTTTTTTTCCGCTCCTGGGGAGAGGGATGCCAACCCCGAGATCGACCAATCCGACCGATCCGACCGAAAATACCGAGGTCGATCTCGGATATAAAAAGGCATCGCTCTCCACAGAAAATCACTCACTCACGCTCCGTTTACTCCTGTTCCTAGATCGTCTCCGAGAGCTCGCCTCGAGGAAACGATCTTCCGAAACCGACAGCAAGCCTGAGATTGTTGGGGCTCTCCCCAACGCGCCAAGTTCGCTTGGCCTGGCCGAAAGCCGTCTCCGTAGCTCGCACGGCAAGCCGAGAGTTGCTGGGGTCTCCCCAGCGCGTCGAGTTCGCTCGACCCGACTCTGCCGTTCCGAGATTTCACCGCCGAGTACCGGGGTTCTCCCCGATACTACCTCTCCGAGCACCAGGGTACACCCTGGTCGGCCGAGTACACTCGGCGCCGCCACCTTCTTCTCCGCACACAGCTGGGGCTCTCCCCGGCTGGCCGAGTACACTCGGCGTTCACGCAAACAGACGAGGGGCCCACCCCCCGTCAGCCGAGCACTCTCGGCAGGGAACGGGCACTCCCGTTCTCCGATCTCAACGATCCGCCGACCTCGCGAAATATCCACCCTCGCGACAATACCCGCGACACGCGTGCACGTTTAAATCGCCGATTTAAAGGCCCGCGACTAACACGTGCGACACCGCCGCCGCCGCGCGCGCCCCGCGCCACCGAACTGCGCACCGCGATCAGTATCGCGCCGACCGCCCGAGCGATCTCTTATTTTGTATTTACGCATTACCCGCACGCCGATCGCCGCCTCGCCCGTCTACGGCCACGAACATTTAACGCGACGATTCGGTGCATTCCATCGCACCACTTTTAGCTAAATAAACATCGTTATTTATTATCAATCTCGCCTCACACTTTAATCTCGCCTTTCTGTCTCCAACGTCCTCGCTTCTCCCCCTGGTAACCGACTGACCGCTCTCCGCGCGGAAAAGCGAGACCGTTATATATATATATATATATATATATATATATATATATATATATATATTTGATTTTATATTTTTATCATTTATTATTAATTACGAAGGTATATAATTATTATTAATTTATTTATATTATATTTCTATACTATATTACTATGTACTATATTATTTCTATTTATATGTATGTAATATATAATTAATTTTCAATATTTTCATAATTTCATACATCTATTTCGTCTTTCCAGTAAAATTCTTCCTCATTATTAATAAATTCTTCTACGCATTTTATACATTCTTTAGCTGGTCTTAAATTTAATACAATTTTTCCGCAACAATAGCATGTACGTTTAATTCCCTGAATTTGTTCTTCAACCTTACAAAGCGTGTGCTAATTTCTTACTTCCTCGATAAAACTATTAATGTCGAGAGCAATGTCCCAGAAACATTCAGACTCGTCTATAGGGTATGTCTTTTTCCCTATAGATTGTTTCTTCTTCGTTTATTGCCGTAATGCACATTGTTGTCTCTTTAAGTAAAGCTTCATAGACATCTGGATGATTTTGGGGTAGTATGCCGTCTAATTGTTGTTTTTCTTCTTGTGTCGGTGGTCTCATTTTCTCTTTTGTATATAAAAAGAATTAATAAAATTTAATTTTGATGAGTCAAAATGTGATTTAAAATTTATCTGATTTGTTTTGTAAGGTTGTTTATTATTAATTTATTATTATAATTTTGTTCTTTCTTCTTACACGACTGAACTTCAATTGTTAATTAACTCTATCGTAAGAATTTGCACCTGTTATCTCTACTTGTCGCTTGATACATGTTTTGTTCGATCGATATAGGGCTCATCTTTCATGCTTTTTTCGTTATCTCTTTATAATCGCGGATAGGGTTTGAATTTCGTTGCGGATAAAAGTTTGACTTGAATTTCCAATTTCGTTTTCTATTTCGACTTGTGTTTGTTGTTGTGTAGATATTTGTGTTATTTCTTGTTGTTCATTTGATTGTTGATTTCCTTCCTCTAATCTTTTTTCTTCTGATTTTCTTTCTTCTTGGAGTTTTCGTTTAGCTAGATGTAATAATAGATTTGTAACTGAGTCCCAAAATGCTCCGATGAGATATATTGACTAACCATAAATTGTGTGAAATGCATAGGCATGAATTAGTGTGTCTATTATTAATTTGATTGTTCTTATGCAGAAATATAATCCAATTAGTCCTGCACTTGCGTTTCCGATAGATAGGAATGTTCCCCAAATTTTCTTCCATGCAGATTCGGTAATTTTATATAAAGAGTTTTCATCGAGAAGATGAGATAGTGATATTCTTTGAGATAAGGTCGATTCTCCTATTACACCACGGGTCATCGTATTTAAAATTCCATTTCTCTCTGCTGGAAACATAATATGGTCTCGTAAATTTTCGAGTTCGCTGTTTGTATATATGCCGCTTGCTGCCAATGATCCAGGATCGTTGTATTGCCAAGTCGGTTCCGTCATTGGTGTTAGTTTCTGCAAATTATTGCATTAGTTTCAGCAAATGGAGATTTGCTGTATTCCAGAATTGGTGTAATTTTATACCATCCGTCGTTTAAATAATACATTGTTGGAATTATTCTGCTGCAAGTGATTTGCGTTCCGGTTTTGAAAAGAATATGAGTTCGTGGTGCTAAAAAGTATGTTTCATTTCCTTTTAATACTGGTAATTGTTGATAACATTCCTTCGTATGATAAATTTTACTTCGACTGGAATACATTTGATTATATGGACGACTTCTCCTGATATTGCTGGCATATATCCAGGTCCTTTCATAATTTGATATGCGAAATTGTTTGGAGAATGTGTGGCTATACTGAGTGCATTTTTCATAATTTGTTGCTCCAAATTGCACCGTTGTTTAAGTACATCTGTGTATAAATGATTTATTTGTGTTCGTATATGTCTTTCTACGTAAACAAATTTTGAATTTACATAGGCAAAAATATCTAAATTTTCAACTGATAATTTTTGTTTTTGAATAAAAGTTCCTTCATTTTTAATTTCAAGAATTAATAATTTTGGATGTTCTATTTTTATTAAAGTATATCCGCAAAGAAATTCTTCTTCAGTTTGAGTAAGCGTAAAAGTTATATCTTGAGTTGACAAGGAATAAATTATTTGTAATTTTTCATTTATGTTACTAATCATTTTGTTCGCTTTTCCTTCATATAATACGTCATAATAGTTAAATTTACAAAAATTCGTTGGTATGGTTTCCCAAAAAATATATCTACCTTTGATATCTATGCAATTTCCATCTGAATATTGACAAATTGTTCCTGTTCCTGTTTTTAAATGAATTTGATTTGTTTCAATATTTATTGTTGCTATGAAAATAAACTTATAGTCATTATTCCTTGTACAACTACATCTTGCCAAGTTCCATATGGATCTGAATATTGTGTTCCAAAGTATTTTCCATCGCTTGTTACAGATCCGGCAAAAATAGTTGGTCGTGAAGTTGTATAATTTACTTTTAATCCGTTAATTACGTTATTTATGTTTACAGTTAGTGTTCCGGTTTTATGCATATTTTTACATTGGTCGAATGTTGTGTCGATTATATATTATATTCTGCTTGCGCATTTTGTACAGTTGATACATGTGAATGCATGCCGCAATAATAAATTGTTCGCAAAATTGAAATTTTACATTGTATAATATTGATAGATTCGAATTTTGACAATTGTAATAATTGAATTTTAATTTCTTGTATTTGTGGTTCGATTAGTGGTATATTACATTCTTCTGTTTCCAACAATGACAATGTTGTGACATTCAGGTTGCATATTCCGCAGTCAAAGCCGATAATTCCATAGTTTTCTTCTACCAAGATGTTCTGGATCAGAATTAAGAGGAAGATTTTTGCTTTCATCTGTTTTGAAAGAAATATTATTATTATGAATGAAATTGAAATTGTTGCGCGGTACAAGTTCAATTTCTTAGGTAATTGTCATTTTTTGGTTTTTCGAATTTTATTAGGATGAACAATTTTTGGTTTTCCTTTGAAAAGAATTTTGATATTTCCATTTGATAATATATCTGTTATTATATGTGATCCAGAATATTGATTACTTAGTTTTTCTTTTCTTGGTTCACATAAAAGGAAAACTTGATCGTTAACTCTTGTGGATTAATTTTTCGATCATAATAATGTTTGGATTTAATTTTTGAAGCCATTAAACATTTTCGAGCCAATTCTTGTAAGTTGTGAATATTTATCATTAATTTACATAAATAATCGTCATATGTTTTTCCGTTTTCGATATCATTAATTATTTCACTGGACGGTTGTCTGGCTATTTTGCTAAACACCAACTCATATGAAATATATCCAGTTGATTCATGTGTACTCGTATTATAAGAAAAAGTTGCATATTCAAATAATTCATCCCATTCAGTAAATTTATTAACATATTGTTTCAAATATTCAATTAATACTAAATGAGATCTTTCCAAAGCTCCATTGGCTTGTGGATAAAAGGATGTTGTTTTAAATTGTTTAATTCGAAATTGTTTTGTAAATCTTTTCATTAAGTTACTCATAAAATTCGTTCCTTGATCTGTTAATATAGCCTTAGGGGCTCCAAAAATACAAATAAAATATTTTAATAATGCGTCAGCGACTTTTACGGCAGTTATTGATTTTAAAGGTATTGCTAGGGAAAATTTGGTTAAGTGATCTTGGATTGTTAGGATGTAGGAATTTCCTTTCGATGTTTCTGGTAAAGGTCCGACTATGTCCATTGATATTTTTTCAAATGAAGAAAAGGATGTGTCAGTTATTAACATAGATTGTTTGGTTTTGACTCGAACTAATTTTTTTATTTGACATTGTAAACATTGATTTATATAATTTCGAATTTCAGTCTTTAAATTATCCCAATAAAAATTTTGCCTAATTCGATTATATGTTTTAGTTACTCCTTTATGGCCTCCAATTTTTGATGAATGAGCTTCTTTTATTATATTTTTTTGATTTTCTTCTTCTGGAATTCTGACTAGACCGTGACAAATTATTAATTTAACTGGAATTCCTATAATGGATTCTCGAATTCGATTTAAGATTTCTTCCCATTTTATATTATCTTGTGTTTTTGCAATATTTAAAATTTTAATTGAATTTTCCTTAATTGCTTTTCGTAAATTAAGTAGTTAAACAATGCAATGTTTCCTTAGTTATCTTTTCATTAATATTATTTTTGCAAATAAAAATTAGATGAAATTTATTTCCTTTCTTTACTATTTCACTATTTCCTATTTTTCCTTCTTTAATTTTAGGAATTAAATTTCTACTTTGTAATGCCTTTGATCCATCATCACAAGGTTTACCGTCTGCAGTTAAAAGGTACAAATAATTTTCTTTTTGCATAAAAATTTTATCACGACTGTTTATTATACTTTGCTTTTGTCCGCGTGTCATTATCTGTCTTTCAGTTGTGTCACTTATTTCATCAAAAGTCATTTCATTGTAAGTTTCGTCTATGTCTTGTTCGCTGTCATTGTCTTCATCTTCGTCAAATTTTTCTTCAATGTCCTCTTCAATGTATATGTTTTTATCAATGTAGTCGTCAATGAAAATTTGGTTCTTTGGACAATTTTTTTCTTCATTTTCGCTTTCTGGCATCAAATTTTCTTGAACTTCTCCTTGATTAATTTTACTATTGTTTCCTGTTAAATTATCAAGAATTTGTAAAAGTTTTGGTGGTATTTCTATTTGTGAATTTGAATTATTATGATTTTGTGAATTTAATTCACATCATAATTTTCTGCATCTTCGTAATTTGAAATTTCTGATCCTAGTGTTGATTTTTGTTGTATATTATTTTCTGTGCTGTTATTAAATAAATTTTCTGTGTAATCAGTTTCGTCTGTTTCTTCTAGTGGATTATTATATATTTCTGCTTGAAATGTATGTTCATAAAATAAAGGTTCATTTAATTTTTTTTTAGTGGTACACTTTCTCCTTCTGACTTTTCTGTATTACGCGTCTTCATCCCTGAAACTAAAGGCTCTAATTCTTCCATCATTGTTCTTCTTCTTGGTGAAGGTGATAAAGATCTTGGATTTCTGTATCTAGCTTCTTCATCTTCTGAACATTCTTCTATCTCATCGTACTGAGGTTGTATTGGCTATATATTTGCTGTAGGATTTCTAGATAAAGCATCGGTATTAGCGTTAATTTTTCTTGGTTTATATATTATTTCATAATCATATTCGGCCAATTTTATTCTCCATCTTGCTAAGCGAGAAGTTGGATCTTTCAATTTATGAAACCAAGTTAATGGTTTATGATCGGTTATTAAGAAACATTTTTTACCATAAATATAAAGTCGAAAATGTTGAACAGCATATACAATTGCTAATAATTCCTTTTCTATAGTCGAATAATTTTTCTCTGCATCATTTAATACACGCGAAGCATAACTAATTGGTTGATCTTTTCCAATTTGATCCTGACTTAAAATTGCACCTATTGCTGTTCCAGAAGCGTCAGTAGTTAAGAGAAAAGGTTTTGTAAAATCAGGATATTGTAATATCGGTTCTTCACATAATGCATTTCTTAATGTATTAAAATATTCTTGTTCTTTATCTCTCCATTTAAAGTCTATTTCCTTTTTTAGTAAATTAGTTTAGCTATTTTTGAAAATCCTTTAATAAATCTTTGATAATAGCTAATTCAAGAAATTGTTTAATATTTTTTGCATTTTTGGGAATTGGAAAATTTTGAACTGCTTCAATCTTTTTAGGATCAGGTCGGACTCTGTTTTCTCTAATTATATGTCCTAAATAAGTTACTTCTCTTCTTAAAAATTCACATTTGTCTGGTTGTAATTTTAAATTTGCTTCTCTTAATCGTGAAATTAATTTCTCAAATTTAATTGCGTGTTCTGTTAATGAACTAGCATATAATACTATGTCATCTAGGTATACAAAAATTTCGCTTCCTTGCATTCCCATTAAAACTAAATCCATTAATCTTTGAAATGTGGCGCATTTTTAAGTCCAAAAGGCATTCTATCAAATTCATAATGACCATGGGGAGTAGAAAATGCTGTTTTATGACTATCATCTGGATGCATTTTGATTTGATGAAAACCTGAAGCAAGGTCGAATACAGAAAAATATTTTGCATCACCCAGCTGATCAAGTATTTCTGTTATGTTTGGAAGTGGATACGCGTCACCTATTGTCTTATCATTTAGGTCACGGAAATCTAACACCATTCGCCATCTCTTGTTTCCTTTCGAGTCCGACTTTTTAGGGACTATCCATACAGGCGTATTATAAGGTGATTTTGATGGTTTAATTATATTTTGTTTCTAATAATTCATTTACTTGTCTGTTAATTTCATCTTTATGAATTACTGGAAATCTGTATTGCTTAGTGTTTATTGGAATCTCATTTACTGTTGGAATTCGATGTTTTAAAACATTTGTATGATTAATGATTTTCACCGGCAAATGAAAACAATCGGCATTTTTCTTTATTAATCTTTCAATATGTTCACGCTCTTCATTATTTAAATGCTCAAGTCTTAATGCATCAATTATTTTATTCTTTCTTTCATTTTGATTTATAGGGAAACATGATCTTGAATTCGAGCTTGTATTAAGATTTTCATTTGAACTTGACTTTGAGTTTGAATTCGAGTTCGTCGAGTTTGAGATTTCTTTATCATTTGTTTCAAATTCATATATTTCAATTGTGGGAATTAATACTCTTTCTTCTTCTTCATTTGTATTTATTACTTGTAAATAAGCTTTGTCGTCTCTAACTGTAACTAAAGCATCACCTAAGTAGATACCGTGTGTTACAATTAATCGCGGGACATATCCTTCTTTTAATTCTGAATTTGCGACTCTAATATGCATTTGTGAAATACATCTAGCAGGAATTATAAATTCTTCTTCTTGTTCTTCTTTTAATGCAAAAGGTATAATAATACTGTTTCATTCTAATTGATTTTCTTGGTAATTAACATTTACTTGAAATTGTTTGAAGAAGTCTGAACCCAGAATCTCATGTTGTGATATTGGAAAATCATCTTCCACCAAATGAAAAGAAACTAAACATCCTAAGATATCTGTATCAATGCCAGCCCTAAGGTGGTCACGTGATGCGTTGTAATTCCACTTAGTTTCAAAATTTCATTCCTGTCCACGAAAATATCTGGTGTTATAATACTTCTTTTAATTATATTCGGCCCTGATTCACTGTCTACAAGGAAACTTAGAGTTTCTTTAAAATTTAAGCTTTCTAATTTCACTGTTAGTACCTCCTCAATATAGGCTAAATTTATTGTTCTGCATTTGATTCGATTTGAGCGTTGATTTTCCGTGCGGGGCAGACATTGGTTTTTCCCGGGGCTGCCCCGTTCCTCTCGGGAATCTGCCCGTTTCCCTGAGCTTGTAAATTTTGTCTAAAATTATTTCCATTCTTGTTATTTCGATTGTTGTTCAAATTATTATTATAGCTATTATTACGAGTGCTATTGTTATTGTTATTATTATTATTATTATTAAAAATTCTTTTCCGACATTCCTCAATAGTGTGCCCTCATTTTTTGCAATATCTGCAAGTTATCGAATTTTGATTATTCCAACTTGATTGAAATCGTGGAAGTGGGGGTTGTACTCGATTGTTGTTTTTATTATAATTATTGTTATTTAAATAATTATTATTCTTTCGTGTATTTTTGGGAAAATCCCAATCTATTTTGATTTTGATTTTTATTAATCAACCAATAACGATCAGCTGTATGACCTACTTTTTGACAAAATTGGCATGTTATTATTTCAGCTTCAATGCTTCGAAGCTCGTCTTTCAGCTGGCGCGTTTTCTGCGAGTACTACACGTCTTATCATGTTTACAGTTTCTAATTCTTTCTCCGCGTCAATTGCCCGTGCCTCTACTTCTTCAAATGTTCCTTCTTTTGATTATTATTTCTCTATTTAATCCGCATAAGAAGCTTGTTTTTAAATGTTTCTCAATTGAATTTCGAAATTCCGAACTTAATATTCCGGTTTCTCTTTTTTATTCTCTTTTTATCAAGAATTCGCTTTCCTAATTCCCTAACTCGATTTGCATATGCTGCGACCTTCTCGTCCCTCTTTTGATATAGATAAGCTAATCGTCCTTGCGCTTCATAAACTGTTTCTCGCGGCCCGTATTTTGCTCTTAAAAATTCAATTAGTTCTTGCATGTTTTCAAAGATTTTTCCCAATATTGATCTGTGAGCATCCCCTTTTAATTTATTACGTATTGCCCGAACTAGAATTACTTCTTGCGTGGGTGCGACCATACTTAATGCTTCCTCGCAACCCTCGACAAAGTAAACAAACAGAATATTTTCTCCATCGAAATTAGGCACCGCTTCTAACGCATCTCTGATCGAAAATTGTAAAAAGTTACTTATCGTTCCTTCCGATGATAAATTAATGGCTTAACTTCGTTGCTGTTGCTGAAGCTGTTGTATCGTTCGTTATTGCTCCCCAATTAGCCTCCGTAATTCATTCATGTCTGTCTCCCCTGAGTTTTCCATGGTGTTTCTTAATGTTGTTTGACCAGATCTCTTCATGTTCTTTAATTTATTATTTTTTATTTATTTATTTTTTTATGTTCACTTTTTCACTGTTCACTATCGTTTCTTTACACAAACCGTTTTAGTATCCCACCGCTGTCACCAAAAATTTTTCGAAATGTTACGTTCTGATTGTCCGTTTTTGGGTTAATACATTTAAGTACTTTACCCTGGGATTGGACTGGTTTGTGAATTAATCAACCCCAAATAGGAAACGAATTTTATAAATTTTATATCGAGGATCCTTCTTATTAATTTGATTATAATTTGGATAATTTACATCGAAATCAATTTTTTTTAATTTATATTTAGGAATTTGCTTAATTATTTTAATTTTAATTTGTCTTTCCAAATTTTTAAGTTTTAGGAACAATGAGAGGGGATTCTTATTTAAAATTATCGTTTGATTTAACTGAAATCTTAATCTTTTAATTTGAACTTTGCGCCCTCCTCTTTTGGGCATGAATGCGTTTGAAAATAATTATTTATTATTAAGATTCTAAATTCAAATTATTCAGTCGCAACACCATTGGCTGCGACTAAATGGTACGCTACGCTATTGTTAACGACCGGTTTTGGATTTAGAATTATGATCTTGATTTTAATTAAGAAGAATTTAAGATTTCAGTTTTCCCAATTATTTTAATTTAAAATTACCTTTATTTAACCGAGGAGGCTTTTAAATTCTCCTAAGAGAAATATTACAGAAATTGATTATAAATTTAAGAATTTAACCCTAAGGTTGATCACGCGCCACTGACTAATGTCACCGCCTAGTTAGCACCGAAGAAAGGCCGCAGCCGCTTTTTCCGCACGCATATTTATAGGTGGAAATGGTCAGAATCCCCGCGCGAGTTTCTCACCACTTCCTTCTTTCAAACCCATAATTAAAAGGGGGAAGGTTTTTTCTCAGAGGTGTCATCTGAATCTTCGTTGGTAACAATCGAAGCCTGGTACCGACAAGAATTCAATCAATAAATCAATAAATCAATATTTTATCATATTACGCGTATTCCTTCATTTAAAATTGTAAGATGTGTTGTAGCCAGATCTACAACTAATAATAAAAGTAGTCCGCATGGCAACAAAACTAGGCCGCATGAATCTCGAAAAGTCTTTCGAAAGACGACACAAATGTGTGACCGCCGAAATTGCGACCAATCTTTCGAAAGACCGCAGAAATGCATCATGCGAGAACATTGCGAAAAGCCTATCAGCAAATTCCTAAATTTGATAATCAATCCGAGCGTAATATTGATTAATCAATATCACGCAACCGATCGACGCAACCGATCAGAATGCTGATCGGGCATCGATCAGACTATATAACCGGTTACACAAGGCGGAGTCGAGAGAGTCAAGAATAACGTCGTTCGGAATTATTATTATAAACATCGCGCAAGATATTACAAAAGCGCGGCGAAATTCACGCGAGCCGTACTATCAGCGTCTCAGATGACATACTCGGTCGTCGGCCAGAGTAACGCGATACGCGCCGAACCACTCGCCGACGTTTAACCGTATGTAAAGTAATAAAATAAGAAATACTAATCTCAAGAATTTGTGCATTTATTAAATAAACCAATTAAAATAAAGAAAGTGCGTTAGTGAATTCAAGAAGGTCTTTACATTCTTTTGATCCTGCTCGGAGTCCCAACTCCTTAAGCTTAACGAACCCGACTATCCCTAATATTCTCGTTGTAGCCCATCCGGGGTACAACAAATATAGATAGCCGTGACAACAGATTCCTCTCGAACTCATTGCTCGCGCGAGCTCTCCGTCCCGTATTAAGCTCGATATACGTGCGCAACCAAGGAGACTACGCGAACTGCAACGCGCGTCACATATAAACCGTGTCGCACGCACTGCGATAGTGCGTCACGTAACGCGACTTGTCGTAAAGCGTGAGTGACGAGTAGCTTTTCGTTTTACTTTTCCGGGAGTTTTTCGCGCGTTGGACAGAAGATCCGCGTGGCCGTCGTGAAGATATCGCGAATACTCGAGATCAACTTCTAGAATATAATCTATATTGGAGTCAAATGGCACAGACATAATGTCGAGATTCTCGACCCATCAAAATTCCGCACACGGTAAGGGCTCGCACATGGCCCAGCCGTATAGATTGTTCACATCGTAGTACATGAGATACGATGACGATCGATACGACTCGTACGACGATTCGTATTGATTGTTAGGTCGCGCGTATTTATTTGAGCATTAACTCAAACCGCCGCGTGTCCGTACCGCGCTCTATGAACAACATCATATCGATATCGGTAAGTAGATCGAATCGAACGTTCGTGTATTTCAACATAGCGCCCCGTATATCCCGGTAACGTGAAAAAATGCGCTGGATTCAAACCGTAACTCTCCATATAGATGTCCCAAAAATTTTTAAAAATGTCCGCCAAAAGAAATACATCCATTTTTAAGTATAGATCGCTGTACACGCCGAGAGTCCTCACGCGAAGACCCATACCCTTCGCGCGTATCCGTAATCGTTAGCGCTCACGGTTTCGTCAGTTAAAGAACTATGAAAAGCTTCGATCGGCCGTAACTTGGTCTTTAATAGTTTATCAACGCTGTCGACATACTCGTCGGAAATACGTCCTTGCGCATAAGCAATTCGAAATACTCTGCGACGAGACCGGAAAATTTGAATTAATTTTCGCGATTAATTTTTTCTGATCTAGATACGGAGCTAATTTCTCGAGACTGGCATTGAGAAACTTAAACGAATCTACGAAATGTAGCTAACGCAGTTTTTTTCATTTGCCGTACGCCGAATCGTTGACGGTTTTCGAAAAGGCGATGTAATTCTCTTTAATTAGTGGTAACAAGTCGACTCTACCCTCGAAAGCATTCGCTACATCCTTGATAATAAAATGCGCGTCGTAATCAGATAGATTGTGAAAAAAAACGGAAATAACAAACGCGTTCTGATAATTCAAATTGCAGCTCGTATGCGCGGGTCCTCTGTAACGTCCGGTAAGATGACAATGACGCGAACGTCATGCGGCCCAAATATCCTTCCATACACGTGACAATTTGTCGCCCTTTAAAAAGCGCTCCACTCGTCCGGCGTGAGTTCCGATATCGGTATGCTCGCGCAGAGAACCTTCCTAACGCGACATGCAAGAACGCGCAGCTCTTCGACGAAGACGCAGTTGTCGCCGCAATGAGATCTATACGCGGATACTATTCCGTTGTACGAGCTACGCAAATAATATCCGACGCTGAACGCCTTGTGATGTTGATAGGTGAATCTATTGTCGAGATTCCCCGCGCATCATCTCCCTTTTCTAAAACGCAGATCTGCGTACACGACGAATCGGAATCTCTCCTTTCTATCGGAAAGCGGATTGCGGAAAGAAAGCCACTTGTCTTCCTCGCTCGGAAGAATAACGGCGTAGCCGTTCGTTCTTCCGCACTCGACATTATGCGCGATCAATTTCTCATTCAAATAAAAGTAATGCAGACATAAAAAAACGATCTATAATTAATATAAAATTTATCTCGCGATAAGTATAGTCTCTCTCTTATACTTACTGATCGCATATGTACTTTCTCTTCTTATGCCTGTTTATTTGGGATTCCGACAGTTGAGACAAGTGCTTTATTCATACCATGACCGACGTTATCGCCGCACCACTCGTTCGATAAAGTAAATTCACGTGCATAGGCTTCTTATTCCTCCCTTCCCTGAGCAACAAAGGAACGACCATAATACCGTTCCTCTCCCTTTTCTCTCGAATGGCAAATACATTGATAGACAAATCGTTAAGACGCTCGAATCTAGCGATTTGTCGTAGCGTAGCGTCATAGGAAACTCAATACCATCGAAATTCAATACCATCGAATAGTGAGGAACAACGAAAGTCTCTCCTATAGATCGACGAGATACAGAGCGACCATCGCGAAACACGCGTTGTCGTTTGAACGTACGTTGATCACGGCTCTCCTATTTCTTATCTCTGGAGGAAGTGACATCTAACATCCAGCTTGCATAGGATTACACTTGTTCACATTGATCATCAAATTTAATATCAGAAATAATACCCAATCGCTGTCGCGTTCCTAAAATTCCTCCAGCGACGTCAAAATAACATCCATAACGTCTCTGTCGTACATTCTCGTAGATCAGACATACCGAATAATTGACAATTCCTCGTGCGAATGTTCTTAACAGCGCTCTTATTATTCGCAATGAACTCCCCGTGAAACACGATGTTGACTTTTAAACACGTATATCGAGATGTATATCGAGATTGACGCGTACTTGACGCTTGAGCACTGTGTCTCTTGCGTCCTCGAGAAACCGCCGAAGTTCGAAGTACTCGATGTTTATCACCGCATCCATTTGTATGCGATTCGCAAAGGCCATCTCGATATCCACTCATTCGAATCCCTTCGAACTGTCATATCCTGAGTAATCGAAACGTCGATTCAAAACGAGTCTCGCACCCTCCAACTGCGCTATTCGAGAGACCAGAGAATTTATCGTTCCAGTAACCGTAGGATCGACTCTACTTCTTGCACTTGTCTCTTAAAACTTCGAGACACTCGACGCACTCCCATTTCCAAACGCGATAGGCGCACACCCCTTCAACTCCCGCAACGCGCTCGAGAAGACCGCGCCTCTTCTCCATATCGTCACCCTGAATGCCGGGATAACGCGACACACGGTATTACTCCGACCGTCCGTAGGAACGACGAATTTGATGTCTCAAGTTTCTATCTTTCTCTCTCTCGCTATTTTCTCGTAGATCATCGCTCTATCGCTCAGCGCGAGCAACGTTTCGATCCACAGTTTCTCGGGATGTCTATACCGATCTCTCGCAGGTGATATGTTCCAGCGAACATCCTCTCTCACCGCGATCCACTCCTAATCGTTACTAGGCGCGATAGTCTCGCGACACTCTAAACTATCGTACCAGTAACCGATTCGCAACGATCGTCACCATTGATATCGCCGTCGAGATCGCGATACACTACAATGTCGAACGCGCATAGAAGCGAATCGTCACTCTCGCTCAAAGACGAATTGCCGTTACGCGCGAATTCTTTCATATATCACATTCTTAACAATAAAAAAAAATGCTCCTCGCAAGTAGATATATACTCCGAGACAGCGTCGAAGATACGTTAAATCGCGGCATCCTTTCGAGACGTGCAAAGCGGAAGACGCCGAGACACAGGACGGGCGTCTTCCTGTCACCAGATCCCGTACAAAAAAAAACAGGTCGAGCGAAAACCCCGTAGAAGATGTCGAGAAGACGCGCCTAACTGTGGCATCCTAAAAAACAGGACGCGCGACATCCTCTCGCCAGACTCCCGTAGCCGATACCGAAACGTGCGCCAGCGAAAAAAGCCATCCCCCAAAAAAGCAACAGCAGGGAAAATCACCCCCTCCCGATCATCAGGGAGAAACCATCCCCAACCATCTTTACCGACCGAGGAGAAAAAATTACTTCGACGGCCGCTAGGGGGATCCACTTCCGCCCGGATGCGAATCTTCCGGGGTTTCTCGGACCCCCTCTCCTGCACCTCCCTCTCATTCCCAGGGATATGGTTCCCCCTTGTTTGCCTACTTATTCTGTTATAAAAAACTGAACGAACTTATTTGCCAACCCGATATATACATATAAATTTAAATGTAAGATAAATGTAATTGCAAAATACGGGATAATGTTTGCACTAATATAATCATAAAAAATCCTTTATAATATTTTTGTACTCAATTGTATTATTCTTCAATTAAATGTAGACTTTGTCTGATGTACACATTAAAAAAAAATCATTCTGTGACTCTCTTCTTTCATTAATTAAATGTAGACGTTGTTTGATGTATACAAATAAAAAATTATTTGTAAGATTTTCTTTCATTAATTAAATGTAGACATAATATTTAAACGTTTCTTGTTATTTGAACCTCTTCCTCGTTCCCTCAAATTCTAGGAGTCACACTGAGGCCTATCCTGAGTAAAAGAGATTACATTCTCTGACCCGAAAACGAACCGACGGGCACACGTCTCAGAGTCGGAGTCATAGTGTGGACAGCACGTTGATCTGTACTCCTGGACGATAATTGTATGCTTGGGTCATGAGCTTCAACTCGCGAGTGAAAACAATAGCAGCATTTGATGCGTCCTTCTATCCCCAACAATTCATAAGAACTTATCCAAGATGGACGTAACAGACATGGGTCTTAAATTTTGGGGCTCGTCCGGGATGCAAAGCGATCTCGGGAGGAAATGGCTACGAAGTTTAAGACCGACAAGGCTAAAGTAGATGATCTCTATAAGCTTGGTCTAGAGAGTAGCGGTAATCCTAAAAAGATTAACCAGAACCTATACTTTTACTCCAGCAAGAAACCCCTGCTCCGAAATCCGTTGCCTTTCCCTTAGAAGAGACCTCAATTACGGAAGAACCATTTGCAAAGCGTCCGAATCTAAAAAATTGCGCCCCGAAAACCTAGCATTAATGAGCAAATTTGATATTACTACAAACAGTCAGACGGAATGTTTAGTCGAAGAATGAAATCTAACGTCGTCGATGCTGTTTGACCCGTGGGCACTTTAACTGCAAGGTACTTCGAGTAGAATCGCTGCATCCCTTTTTGGTACGACTCAAAAATGGGGAACCGAACCTAAAAGAACTAATGGAAGAACTTGGATTCCGAATAAATCGGAAGTCAAGTATCCTCATTTGTTAGCCACACTTAATGAAAATAAACTTGGCCGTAATCAAGGATGGCGACGTATAGCATCGAGGCATAATAACAGCGATTGGGCGGATTCAAGGAATTGTCCAAATAACTCTCAGGGACGAGGGACGTATGGGAAGTATGGCGGCGATTCAACGAGTTATACATCCTAGAAGATCGCTTCCAGGCATTACCGTGGCAAGTTCTTGCTGTGGGCTAACTTATCAGGCCCGACAGTGTCAACCCGAATATGGTCCAAAAAGATCAAGGTATGTGCGTAATCCTTATAAAAGGACAAGAGGGATAATTAAAAATAATACACCCTGAAGAATGGGGCCACACTCGTTAAGCTAGTTTTATCACACGAGAACGATCATAGGAGGCTGAATCTTCGAGACGCTCTCATAAACCTAGGATATGCACAGATTGAACAAATAGTCGCGATAAATATTTATCCTTCTGTCGAAATTAATAAATGTAATCATAAGATAATGCGAAATGCACTAGCAGTAGGTAGTACCTTTCAGGAAGAATCGTTGCAATTCCGTTTTAATTAAGCTTAACTATAAGCAGTTCCAACATTAGAAACATATACACTTTCTCTCTTTTCTACCATCAACAATCAAATCTTATAAAATAGCTTTGAGGGTCACGATACGGAATGCCAATCAAAAGAAAGAAAAATTCTGCCAACGCCTATTCAGCCTTCAATAAGATCCCGATGCATTTTACTCCCACCAGGCATTATTATCAGCAATCAGTTATCAGTTAATCTGAAACTCTCTAAAGGTACCCTAGTAGTGCCACATTATTTAATTCAAGAGTCAATGTACGTAAAAATGGCGTGCATTTTCACGATCAAAAATCGATAAAATAAAGGTCGGGAATGCATCGAAAGAGAATATGTATATGTATATTTTTTTGGAAAGAACAGAATGTATCCGAATGTGAGATAAGAGATAATATCCAAAGATCTGACCACTCGGTTAACCTCTGTTTTAGTATCGGATGCATATCACTTAAGATAAATCCTTCCGATTCCTTTATGAATTTATAATATGGAAAGGATTTGCAATAATTCTACGCGTTTCAATGTTATTTTTACATACAATTGTAATGGTTTGTTTTGTTGGTGTGGAGTATAACCATGAATGTAAGTTATTTAAGGCTATCCATATACTATTTTTTATTATTATATATTTAACTTTACAATTTTTGTAATGTCGGTTTCTATGTATATGTCTTTTCGCATAATGAATCAGTTTTAATGTTATTCATGCGAAAATTTTCACATGAATAATTTGAATTAATTTCTTTGCATCGTCTTAACTTTTCTTGCGTCAGTCTTATGTATGTGTGCCTGTCAGTGTCTAGAGCTATTGACGGATTATTAATCACTATGCAAACATGTTTTGTTTATATAGTATGGATAATGGTATAATGTTTAATATTTTGTATGTTTGAAGTGAAATCAGTGGGAAATGTAGTATTGTGTAAACGTCTGTGTTGTCACAATGTGCGCTCATAGTTGGTACTTTTTCTATTATAGCCCAGTCCTCTTCTCTTATTTTAAATGGAAGAATAGTCCTTAAGGTATTTGCGTTGTTGTTTCTTTGAAGTTTTCTAATATTTCCTCTAATGATATTAAGCAGGTGTAATATTCCATTCTTAATCGCAATTAGATATTCTAGTGTATTTTCTGCGTGTTATGTCAACTCGGCGAGGGCTGTATTTATAATTATAAAATGCTCATTCATATTTTCGCGACTTATTTCTGTTGTTATCGTAGTTTCTAATTTTTTTGAACGTTTTCGTTATTTTGGATTATTTTTTCTTGTTTATGTGCGCTATTGTCGCGTTTATAATATTTATTTGATTTTTTATTATGTTGCGTCGCTTGTTGTTTGTCGTGTAGGATATTTGACAGTTTATTGATTGATAATTTTCTGTCATCATTGTCCATTGTTCCGAATAATGTCTTGACAATTATTCCTATTCCGTCGATCAGTCCTTGTTTTGTTTTTGTATTTTATGTTTTATATAAAGAATTTATTCTTTTCATTAAGTATTTAGTCGTTGGTAATTATTTTCTATTATAGTATTATAGTTTGTACACGACCATTTATTTGTATATGCTCACATAGTAAATACGTTTTGCGTTTTAAGTATATACTATATTCTTCCAATTGTTTCGCTCGTTTTTCAATTAGTGAGATATCTATTCTTATAACTATTTTCTAGAATGACTCGATATATTTTTCCTATCTCTTCGAAATATATTTCGGGATGATGTTTAAAATTTTTTATTTCAAATAGTGGTTTTTCTCCACAGACTCATAGATGACCTACAAATTTATTCTGTAATTATAATAAAATTTTTTTTTATTTCTTAGAAGAAAAAGAGAAGAAGAGAAAAAAGAATTTTTGTTATTGAAGTGTCTGAGCTGATGCGTATAATCTTTTAATTCCTCATATATTAATTCATATTTTGCTTTCTTATCTCTTTTAGATTTTTAGGATCTATTTTTTGACTTTGCGGTGTCTTTTTCAACATATCACTTGCTTTTTTTTATTATTTTTATTATTAGTGTTAGTATTTTTTATTATTATATTAGTGTTAGTTGCTTCCTGTGAGTTTTTTAGTATTTCATCTTTCGCAATAAAGCTTGTGACTGCACATTGGCAGTTTTTAAAACGTCTTTTCCGCGTTAACATGGGATCACTCGAGAATGGTCTGAACGCGACGTGTCGTCTGAAGTTTTGTTTAATGATGAAGATCATTAAACCTCCAGATTTTATAATCCCGGATGAGAATTATGTCGCATTAGACGAATTTCTGAATGATTCAGCAATTCGGGCGCATATTTTCGTCGCATACAAGAATGGATATGGATCATTAATAGTTTTTACAATAATGGTGCCTTTCAATTTGACGAGGAGTTCATTTGTATCTTTCTAACGATCCGGATGCTGAACCCATAGAACCTCTGTGGTCGATCAAATTTTTTGAGTTACTTAGTATGTAGTATGCCTCCAGAAGATATGGATGATGCGGAAGCTAATGTGAAGAATGATCCGGTGGACATTTTGAAGAAATGGGGGAATGTCCTCCCGGGGGCTAGTCCGAAACAATTTGTATAATTATTATTTTTAGTTTAAGTTTTAGTGTAATGATCAGTTTTTATGATCTTCTTTAGTGATTTAGTTTAGTTAGTGATTGATTTTTAGATATTTACATGGGCGTTTCTCCGGAACTCTCCCGGTGAGTCTTCCTTTTTGTTTTTATTTTTATTTATTGGTTTTAATAAGTACTTTTTTTAATCGATTTGCTCGCATGATTCATTAAAATAAAATTTTTATTCTCTACGAAGAGTTTTTGCGGTCGAGAATGGACGTGTTTTTTTTATCTGCTTTTTCGGATATTATTGCTTTATTCTTATTTTGCTTTCTCAACTAAAGAGTCTTCTTTGAACCTTTTCCGTTTGCTTTTTCACAATGCCTATCTTTTTTCCCCTCTTTCTTTCTCTAATTTCGCGATATCTTCTTTATGACCGCTTTCTGCTTACTTTTTATTTCATATTATATTAGTCTCGTGTTGTCTTCTTAACCGTAAGGATGTGTCCGCGTGATCCTAATCTTGTGATGGAGGATTATCCGATAATACGTGATTTATGCAGTCACCCGAGAGTTGCTCGGTGCGTTTCTAGATCCGGATCGTTCGTTTGGAACATTATATTTATCCCTTTTATGACTATTCGTGATAGCTCGTATACGGGAGAATTTGTGAACGCGGCGGAGGAGGCGCGCTGGCGCGAATATTTTAATATTTATCGTGGGAATCGTTTTAACTCAAATCTTCCGGGCCCTCTCCACTTCCGCTTCTCTTGATAGTGAGGAACAGTCAGCTTCGTCCGCGCTTTCAGAGGTTCTATCAAATAATCAGTTGGCTCATGTAGAGGGTCTTAGTCTCGAAGGTGAGGGAGATCACGAGGGAAACGGAAGCGAGTCCGAACGCGGAGAGTCGGAAAACGAGATTAAATTTCGACGTTTTGTGGTGTGGTTGGCCGCGAACTCTTCCGATGAATCCGATGTGGAAAAGTTGACAACTACAGTCTTTCTTTCCTCGCCCGGATGGGACAATGAATTTTCTCAAGTTGACTAATGATTTTACATTAATCGTAACGTGTGCGTGCGTGCGTGTGTGTGTGTGTGTGTGTGTGTGTGTGTGTGTGTGTGTGTGTGTGTGTGTGTGTGTTAGTTTTAATTACTTAGTTTTATGTAATTATTTTTACTCTTAGTGTGTAGTTTTTTTTATTGTGGACTATACTTTGGATTTTATAGTTGTTCTTCGTATTGGTAAGGCTCAACATTTTCTTTTTATTATCTAGTTTTATTTTTACTTTCTTAATTTTCGACGAAAGCTTTTAATCGATTCGCGTGTAAATTTATTATTCAGCGGCCCGCCTTTATTTTATAATTTACGTCGGCCGTTTTCTCGATTATGTATGGTCCGATTCACAACGCGTCGAGTTTTTTCGCTCGCCCTTTTCGAAGTCGTAAAGACAGTGACGTCACAAATATTATTGGGAAAATATGAAGAAACAAATTGAAAATTATATTCAGGCTTGCAACAGTTGCCAAAAGAAATAATTACGCGTAAAGCAGCCGATGATAACAACCGATATGCCTATTGATGCGTTTAATAAAGTTTCAATGGATATTTTAGGGCATTATCTGTAACAAAAAATGGCAATGAGTATATTTTAATTATTCAAGATTTATTAACAAAATATTCTGTTACCGTATCTCTCGTGCAGGCAAATTTGGAAGAAATTGCAAAGGCATTTACTCGACATTTTATTTGTCAATTCAGTAGTCTGAAAGTAATTTTGATGGATCGAGATTCAAATTTTACAAGTTCTATAATGAAAAAATTCACAAAATATTTTAAAATTAAACAATATCGTACATCCGCCTTTCATCCACAATCAAATGGTTCGATAGAATGAAGTCATCACGTATTTACCGAATATCTAAAGCATTATTATTATCAACGAGCGAGATTGGAATAATTGGCTCGAGCATGCTATGTTCTCATATAATACTAAAGTACATAAAGGAACAAAATTTATCCCTTACGAATTATTTGATAAAATAGCGCGTTTACCCTCTCAAATAGAAACTAATGACGCTCTTGAAACTTATAATGATTATGTAAATGAATTAATTGATAAATTAACTGATTTAAGGAAATTAGCGGCATCAAATTAGGGCAACGCTAAAGAACGTTATAAATATTACTGTGATAGGAAACTAAAAACGCAAAGATACAAAGGAGATTTTATTTATTTATTAAAACAAAAAAAAGTCATAAATTCGATGACGAATATACTGGCCTATATGAAATTGTAGAAGTCCTAGAAAATAATAATCTAAAGATCTTAATCTCTCAAAATAAAATCCAAATTATACATGTAAATAAAACAAAGCTCGTATTCCAGATCAGGCATGACGAAGAATATTCAATAATAAATTAAGAAATAATCCGGGAATATTCTATGAAGGGTTAAGCGAGATGCGCACGTCAGATATTTCCTGGAAAATGATAATGTACATTGATTTAGACGTCATAAGCGCGTTAGAAGAGCTTCAACGCGAGCAAAACAACAACACGACCAAATTCCATAGACATGTAGTAGTTGAAAGCAACTCGTAAAATTGACAAGAAAAATTAATAAAATGAAACAATATCAATCTCATATCTGCGAATTGTTCATAGGACCTCGGATGAAAAGAGCTCCCCTAGAATTCATTGGGCAATTGAGTAAAGTTTTATTTGGAACTCGAATCGTAGAAGATCTTCATTATATTAATAACGTGATAGAACATATGGAGAACAAAACTAACGATCTTGCAATGCTACTCATTAATTAGATAATCACAACACGTTTACGTTTCGGAGAACTGTACAATGTGACTCCAAAAATAAGAACGCAGTTAACCGATCTTTGACAATACATAGATGAAAAATATGTTAATGTAACTGACGTAATTATCCGAAATAAAGTCAATGACAACATTGAACGTGAGCAAGATAGCAATCCTGAAGCACAAGATTGATTTGAATATTTTAATAGACGGAATACTGTTTGGCAAACAAGGATAATAGACTCACGAATAATATCGCCACACTATTTAATAAAAAATTCCAAACATATTCAAAAACAAATACCACATGAATTTCCTATAGCTATTAATGAAAAAAGAATCGATCGTTTAATAAAAATCTCCATTCTGCATATTGCATATTTACAAAAGCGTCTCATTTATATTTTGCACATTCCGCTACTAACATCTGAAAAATATAAACTTATTAAATCAATACCATTGCCTGTTAGACAATCCTTTGACACAACGAAATTTGCAACATTTAAAACTGAGGTAGCGCACATAGGATTAAATAAAGACGCCGATAACTTCTACGAATTCCGTCAAGGTGAGCTAGAAGAATGCGCATCCGACAGTATCTTTAGCCCAGCTACGTTTCCTTTGAAAAAGATAAGGCAAACTGCGACGTGGAGATTTTATTAAATAAAATCATAAAGCCTAACAAATGCAAAATAAAAATTAATTAATTAAATGAAACTTAATTAAATGAAACTTCAAGACACATATTGGAAAGCTTCGACTACTCCAGGAAATTGGATTTACTCTACTATGGAAAAAGAAACTGTACGACTAAATTGCTATATTGTCATACAACAAGCAATTTGAAATTAACAATGCTGGAATAATTTCCGTGCAATAAGGATGCAAAATTAAAGCGAGAACTGCCGCTATGAGTTATCTAAACTACTAGACTATAACATTCACTTAACATTTCATCTCCACGAATAATTTGAGCATTTTCAATTCAATTATATAAGTCTTCAATTATATAAGCCCATTCAAAAGGAATATAAAATAATTTCACAGAAGCTGCGCATGAAATCTGGATAACCAACCATAGCAATATAGAGGCATTATTTAACGATATTAAGAAAAAGCACGCTAAATCAAAGAAAGGAAGTTGCAAAACTCACGCTTCACCGTGTATAGTGCAGCTGCATGCTATATGCGACACTATATCGAACTTGGGTATATTCGAATATTATAACTTGGGATACTCTTGCTCGCTCTGTCCTTGGCATGCAGAAATTTTTGGATCTGTGATGCAATGCCCTGAGTATACAGATGATCCTGTCTTAAAAGACAAAAGAATAAAGAATCTCCCTCTTACCTTCGGTTGAAAATAAAAATGCTGGTGCCGAGCATCTTTCAAGTCAGTTGGAGGAGCTATCGCCAGAGAATAATACCGAAGACAATCACAAGGAAAGGAGAATATAATAAAATAAAATCGTAAGTCCTAAACTATTGGGTAAGGTATATCGCTGCTAATTCTTTGGTTTCTCGTTTACAGTAATCGAAGGATCAATCCTGGAGAATCGTAAGAGCTGATGCAGAAGCGTATAAACAGAAAGACAACGTTGGCATCATGTGCTTGGACGATTACATCTCAGTGCGGATATCCTCATGGATCAAAACTTTCGAGTCAATCGGTCATACACACAAGATCTATCCTGTGGCCATCCAATAACGAATGGAGAAACTTCATTTTCAGAAAGATGTTGAGCCGGGAATGGACGTCCGACCAACCGATCCCGAAGTTTATACAAAAGAACCCGTACAACTTCCCAGGCAGGAATACGAGGCCATCCCCCCCCCCGCCCCGAAAACTTTCCATAATCACCTCAATTTCAGATCTCATTCGGGAGCTACTGAATAAAATAGATGAGGCTCGACGCTGCTGGGAATCTGTCACGACTACCAACTGATCTGCCGCCGGGATGACTCGGGTACCGAGGAGGAACGGGAGCGTTCTCGTTTGACCATGTTGATTGACCACAGCTACTTACAACGGCCGGTGCCTAGAGGTTTTTCTCTGTTCAAATGCTATGAGTGATTGGTGATCAATCGCAATGTCAAACGGGCCCTATCAGGAGGAATACCATCTGTCTCCGCCGCCGCAACGGGAAGTCCGAACAATCCTGAATCGTCGGAATACATGGAGATGAAACCGCAGTCAACTAATCATAGACGCAACGCCACGACGCAACCAGAAGAGCGACCCAGGAGGACATACGAAAACTTGGAACCGCCACGACAACGAGAATACGCCATAGGCGAGCGCATGAGCGAGCAATACCCATTCCTGAGAATTCTCCTCCACTCGAGCGAGCACAAGACATTTACGTATCCCCGTATTATCGAGATTATTTGAATCTAAATTCGATGCTTAATATATAATTTGATGCTAATTATATTGTTTATCCGCATGGTATGTTCAAATCTCGAATGACGTTACATTTTGTGCAAATTGCATGACAGCAGAGACATACGTTTTGCATCTTAAATCGCCCGCGTTCTGGCGACATTTACACGCAGTTTCACACACACTACAAAATACTATATTACACTGCGGGTAATGTTACAAATTGTTATTGCAAACAAGATGTACATCGACTGTTATCACTGTAGGCAGCATGTATTAGGTGTACAAAAAAGTTCTGAGCTTTTTTCTGTAAAATTCAATCTTTATTCAAAAACAAACAAAAAAATATTAATCAGCGAAATATTCCCCGTTTGCATCAACGACCTTTTGCCATCTTTCGGGTAGCTTGCGAATTCCTTGACGATAGAAGCTCACCGGCTTCGAAGCGATAAAGTCATCAATGCATTTTCGTATCTCTTCAAATCTCACGAAATGTGTATCAGTCAAATGATGCTGCAGCGACCGGAATAGATAGTAATCGGAAGGCGCCATGTTTGAGCTATATGCCGCGTGCGGGAGAAGTTCTCAGCCGAACGCAAAGATATGTTCCTGAGTCGCTTTCGCAACATGTGGTCGAGCATTGTCATGAAACAAGATCACTTTACGACATCCTTGGCCAATAAATGATCTCTTTTTTTCTAATGCATCACTCAAATTGGTCAATTGTTGTTGGTAGCGATCTGCCATGATTGTTTCACCCGGTTGTAACAACTCGTAATACAATACACTTTTCCAATCCTACCAGATACAGAGCAAAACCTTCTTAACATGGATATTGGGCTTTGGCATCGATGTCGAAGGTCGACCCATGATTTTCTACGTTTAGGGTTATCATAAAGAATCCACTTTTCATCGCCTGTAATGATTTTGTGCAGAAAATCTTTTTTCCGGAACTTTGAAAGCAAAGTGAGTGCAGTCGCCGACGATTTTTGTTGTCTTCGGAAATTCATGCGGAACCCATCTGCCTTCCTTCTGAACCTTTCCCATCGTATGTAAACGTATGGAAATGGTTTGCTGCGTAACGCCAAGCTGTTCTGCAAACTCCTTTTCAGTTTGCACAGAGTTTATATCCAGCAGTGCTTGCAATTCGTCCATTTCAATCTTTTGAGGGCGTCCAGCACGCGGTTCATCTTCAAGACTGAAATCTCTTTGGCGAAATTTTTGATACCATCTTTTACATGTAGGATGACTTACAGCGTTCTCTCCATATGCAGCACAAATCATTGCAGTGGCTTCAGCAGGATTTTTCTTCAGATGAAACGCGAAGTGGATGGAAAATCGAATATGCTCTTTTGTTATTGTCATCGTGAACACTACTGATTTTTGAGGTTATGTGCATCAAACGCCAAACCGTATGGCATTTTAGAAGGCCAAATGTCAACGCTTTAAAACCGCAAAAGGGCGGGAAGACATATAAAATTTAAATTGTTATTTCGGTTGTATGAAATCTAAAGCTCAGAACTTTTTTGTACACCTAATAAAATATGAAACATTTCAAATGTCAACATTACAAACATAAACTTTTACATTATGGAACTTTCAAATAGACAGAGAAGACAGCGCAGGCACCAGAAAGCAGAAAGTCGTAATCGGTCCTTCAAATCTGTTCTGTAAAAGCAAATTTAAAATTAAATAAAACATTTTTTGCATAGATATAAAAAGAACATAAAATTATAGTGTTAATTTATGAAAGCATTTACCTCTGAACAGAGAAGACAGCGCAGGCACCAGAGCAGAAAATCGCAATTGTTCCTTTGAACTTTTTCTTCTGTTCTGTAAAAGCAGATTGAAAGTTAAATAGCAAATATTTTTTTACATAGATGTGAAAAAAATATAAAATTGTAATATTAATTTACGACAACGTTCATCAAAGAGTAACAAAAAAAAAGATAATATTGCTTTATTAATTTTACAATTTTTATAACGTAACCTCAAGAAACAAAAGAGAATTATCTTGGATTATATCACTAGTCACATCGAGTTTTACTATATCGCGCGTTGCGTTGCCATATAATCTAATGTGAACGCCGGATAGAAATCGAACAACTCAGAAAGAATTATACTAGCGCTTAATGGTGCCACTTAACACTCGCAATATTGACTTGGCTCAAATATAAATATCAAATTACAATTCTCAAATATAAATATCAAATTACAATTCTTATAATTTAATAACACATCTGTATAATTAAAAATGAACATAAATTTGACAATATTAATCGACTAAAAGTCTAACATAAAAAGTCGACTTTAATATCCTCGAAAATAGTTGACTTTAAGTCGACTTATTGTAAATCGACAAAAATCATTACAGAAACAGTCGGCTAAACATCGACTTTACAAGTCGACTTCAAGTTGATTAAAAAAAGTCGACAATTAGTCGGCGAACAATCATTTGTGTTGTATGAGTATATATATTAGGTGTACAAAAAAGTTCTGAGCTTTAGATTTCATACAACCGCAGTAACAATTTAAATTTTATATATCTTCCCACTCTTTTGCGGTTTTAAAGCGTTGATATTTGGCTTTCTAAAATGCCATACGGTTTGGCGTTTGATGCACATAATCTCAAAAATCAGTAGTGTTCACGATGGCAATAACAAAAGAGCATATTCGATTTTCCATCCACTTCGCGTTTCATCTGAAGAAAAATGCTGCTGAAGCCACTGCAATGATTTGTGCTGCATATGGAGAGAACACTGTAAGTCATACTACATGTAAAAGATGGTATCAAAAATTTCGCCAAGGAGATTTTAGTCTTAAAGATGAACCGCGTACTAGACGTCCTCAAAAGATTGAAACGGACGAATTGCAAGCACTGCTGGTTATAAACTCTGCACAAACTGAAAAGGAGCTTGCAGAACAGCTTGGCGTTACGCAGCAAACCATTTCCGTACGTTACATACGATGGGAAAGGTTCAGAAGAAAGGCAGATGGGTTCCGCATGAATTGTCCGAAGACAACAAAAATCGTCGGCGTGACACTGTACTCACTTTGCTTTCAAAGTTCCGGAAAAAAGATTTTCTGCACAAAATCATTACAGGCGATGAAAAGTGGATTCTTTATGATAACCCTAAACGTAGAAAATTATGGGTTGACCCTGGTCAACCTTCGACATCGATGCCAAAGCCCAATATCCACACCAAGAAGGTTTTGCTCTGTATCTGGTGGGATTGGAAAATTGTGTTGTATTACGAGTTGTTACAATCGGGTGAAACAATCACGGCAGATCGCTACCAACAACAATTGACTAATTTGAGCGATGCATTAGAAGAAAAGAGGCCATTTACTGGCTAAGGACGTAAAGTGATCTTGCTTCATGACAATGCTCGACTACATGTTGCGAAAGTGACTCAAGAACATATCTTTGCGTTAGGCTGGGAATTTCTCCCGCACGCGGCGTATAGTCCAGACATGGCGCCTTCCGATTACTACCTATTCCGGTCGCTGTAGCATCATTTGGCTGATACATATTTCGTGAGATTTAAAGAGATACGAAAATGTATTGATGACTTTATCGCTTCGAAGCCGGTGAGCTTCTATCGTCAAGGAATTCGCAAGCTACCCGAAAGATGGTAAAAGGTCGTTGATGCAAACGGGGAATATTTTGCTGATTAATATTTTTTTGTTTGTTTTTGAATAAAGATTGAATTTTATAAAAAAAAGCTCAGAACTTTTTTGTACACCTAATATATATATATATATATTTTTATATATATATATATATATCACGTTGACGCAGCGAATGCCCTGCAGTAATCGCCTGCATCGGACGATGAGTTGTGCCGTCCCTGCCTACCTTATATATATATATATATATATAAGGGTGATTCAGAACAACCCCATGTCCTTGCAAGGACATATTCCTGAATTAATTCTGGGACGATTTTTCCTCTACGAAAATTTTGTCCGTCGCTTACATTTTAAATTATAAAAGAAAAAAGTTAGGGAATAACGAGATGCGTATGGAAGGTAGGCAAGGACGGCACAACTCATCGTCCGATGCAGGCGATTACTGCAGAGCATTCGCTGCGTCGACGTGTTTATCATACGCGATAGTATGCACCTATGCGATTTCTCACTTACTTTCTCTCTCTCTCTCTCTCTCTCTTTCTCTTTTTCATTCACTAATCTTGTAGAGATCTCTATGATATCTTTATATCGTTGTAGCTTGACGGATGAATTTCATCGTGGATGAACGATGCCCCATGTGACAGATTTACACACACAACACACACACACACACACACACACACACACACACGCGCGCGCGCGCGCGCCACACACACACACACACAGAGTAATAAGCCAGGAACTATTTTCTTTAATAAATTGTATCGCGAATCAATACTTTCACAGTCTCACTGACTTGATATTTACACACTTGATCGATAGAATGACTTATTTACGAACGAATTTATTAGTTTGTTATTATCAATCACTATCGATTAATTATTCGGTGATTAAAAATGACTTGAAAGAAAGAAATACAGATTACATGTAATCACAGTAATCTATCACAAGTTCTCTTTTATAAATTGTCAACATGTTCACGGATTTACTCATGCACTCGATAAAATCATTTATGAACAAATCTATCGGGTTACTACTATTAATCACTATTGATTAATTATTCCGCCAATTGAAAATTATTACAAAAAACGCGTTACATAAGCATACACAGCGCACGTAATCCGTCGCGGACTCTGCTCGATGACAACAATCAGACAGATTATGTTCTTAGTGCAGTAAAGTGCATTAATTCGCCAAGTGATAATAATAACGATCTAACTTATCGACCTAATGTAATGTAATGTAAATCAGCTCGATAAGTCAGCCTATTATCATGATGCAGCGCGTTAATGACCGATAGTGAAACGCTTCGAACGCTTCATAATACCAAGTAATAATAGATAAGTTCGATAGATAATATCGGCAGTAATAGATAATATCGATAATGTCCACCTGTCGAACATAATTGATTTGATTTTTTGTTGATTTTTTTTTTTTAATAATTTGTGAACTCGAAGAGAATGTCCCTCGAAATAAAATATTTGGTTGCCCTGAAAAGGGCAGATAAATTATTATAAAAGACTTCTTTTCTTTTCATAATAAATGTTCGAAATGTCCGCCGTCCATTCTGATGCAAGTTCTCATGCGTTTCAATCAATTTTCTTGAGTTTTCTCCATAACTTCGTTGTCGATTGACCAAATGGTATGGTGAAGTTTGTTATTTAGTTCTTCGACATTCTCGGGAAGCTGTCTGTAAATGATTTCCTTGCAGTATTCCCACGAGAAAAAATCTAATGGATTAAGGTCTGGGAATTTTGCGTCGCGGTCTGTCGCCGATAGAAGTGCGCGGATCCCAACGTCCCATTCGACGGAGGGGGCGGAGAGGGGACATCGATCCTCCACGAACATCGTATAAATAAGGTGAACCGATCGATACTTCAATCAATAAACCGTCGACTGTAAGACATTCTCAGAGCGACATCGAGACTTCAATCAACAATTTTCCGATTATTAAAATGTTCTTATCAGAACAACATCGAGATTTCAATCAACAATCCTCCGATTATTAAAACATTCTTATCAGAGTGACATCGATACTTCCTCAATAATCCTTTGATTATTAGAACGTCCTTGTCAGGACGATATCAACAATCTTTCGATTTTTAGGACGTTCTTGTCAGGACGATATCGATACCTCACTCTTTTGATTATTAAAACATCGTTGACAACATGAACGATATGGCAGTCTACACAAATGAAGAGTATTACGACATGCTACTTGGCGAGTCAAGGGCAATATCACGTTGCTGCGAGAAGATACGTCGAATTATATTCAAACCGAGCAAGACATCCAAGACCTAGTGTTATACTTGAAGCGGCTCAAAGATTATATGAAAGCGTGTTACCAAAAAGAAAGGACACTGACAGACATCGTGTTGCAAGAAATTTACGAAACATGGAAACAATCCTTCGTGCTTAAGCAAGAACCTGAAACTAATATTCAGGACGTTGCTCGAGAGCACGAATTATCTTATCTAATTATCTTTCTACCGTCCAAAGAATACTCAGAAACTAAAAGAAGAAAAATTACATGCCTATCATTATACTCGCGTGCAACATTTGCGACAAGAAGACTATCCTCGGAGAAAGAGATTCTGCGAGAATTTCCTAAGAAGAGTAGACGAAGATCGAGAATTTCCTTCTTGTATAATATTCAATGATGAATCGCTGTTCACACGAGAAGGAATTTTAAATTCACATAATATGCATATGTGGGACGAGAATCCTCGAGCGATATGATTCAGAAATTATCAAGTTCGTTGGAAACTAAATGTCTGAGCTGGGATTATGGGTACAAAAATATTGGGTCCAGTTATTCTTTCAGAAAGATTAAATAACGCATCGTATTTGGAATTTTTATCAGAAAATCTGCCGGACTTTTTAGAAGAGATACCACTATTAAACTGAAATAAAATTATATTTCAATAGGACGGTGCTAGGCCACATAACACCAGAATAATCACAGACTTTTTAAATCAGCAATTTCCTGGTCGTTGGATGGGGTATGGACCGATACGTTGGCCTGCAAGATCCCCAGATCTCAATCCATTAGATTTTTTCTTGTGGGGATACTACAAAATCATTTACAGACAGCTTCCCGAGAATGTCGAAGAATTAAATAACAAACTTCACCATGCCATTTGGTCAATCGATAACGAAGTTGTGGAGAAAACTCAAGAAAATTTATTGAAACGCATGAGAGCTTGCATCAGAATGGATGGCGAACATTTCGAACATTTATTTATTATGAAAAAAAAAGAAGTCTTCTATAATAATTTATCTGCCCTTTTCAGGGCAAATATTTTATTTCGAGGGACAATCTCTTCGAGTTCACAAATTATTAAAAAAAAAATCAACAAAAAATAAAATCAATTATGTTCGACAGGTGAACATTACCTGCCGATATTATCTATCGGCTTATTATACTTATCTATTATTACTTGATATTACGAAGCGTTCGAAGCGTTTCACTATCGGTCATTAACGCGCTGCATCATGATAATAGGCTGACTTATCGAGCTGATTTACATTACATTAGGTCGATAAGATAGATCGTTATTATCACTTGGCGAATTAATGCACTTTACTGCATTAAGAACATAATCTGTCTGATTGTTGTCATCGAGCAGAGTCCGTGACGGGTTACGTGCGCTGTGTATGTACGCGTTTTTTGTAATAATTTTCAATTGGCGGGATAATTAACCAGTGGTGATTAATAGTAGTGATCCGATAGATTTGTTCATAAATCATTTTATCGATCAAGTGCGTGAGTAAATCCGTGAACATGTTGACAATTTATAAAAGAGAACTTGTGATAGATTACTGTGATTATATGTAATATGTTTTTCTTTCAAGTTATTTTTAATCACTAAATAATTAATCGATAGTGATTGATAATAACAAACTAATAAATTCGTTCGTAAATAAGTCATTCTATCGATCAAGT
The DNA here is from genome assembly GCF_055798465.1 of Pogonomyrmex barbatus. NCBI lineage: Eukaryota > Metazoa > Arthropoda > Insecta > Hymenoptera > Formicidae > Pogonomyrmex > Pogonomyrmex barbatus. The sequence continues at coordinate 7,278,116 of NW_028297107.1, forward strand.
GTGTGAGTATCAAGTGAGATCAAGTCAGTGAAAGACTGTGAAAGTATTGATACGCGATACAATTTATTAAAGAAAATAGAATTTATTAAAGAAAATTCCTGGCTTATTACTCTGTGTGTGTGTGTGTGTGTGTGTGTGTGTGTTGGGTGTAAATCTGTCACATGGGGCATCGTTCATCCACAATGAAATTCATCCGTCAAGCTACAACAGTATAAAGATATCATAAAGATCTCTACAAGATAAGTGAATGAGAGAGAGAGAGAGAGAGAGAGAGAGAGAGAGAGAGAGAGAGAGAGAGAGAGAGAGAAGTAAGTGAGAAATCGCATAGGTGCATATTGTCGCGTATGGTAAACACGTCGAAGCGAACACCCTGCAATAATCGCCTGCGTCGGACGGTGAGTTGTGTCATCTCTGCCTACCTTTCGTACGCGTCTCGTTATTCGTTAACTTTTTTTTTTTATAATTTATAATTATAATTTAAAATGTAAGCGTCGGACTACATTTTCGCAGACGAAAAATCGTCTCAGAATTAATTCAGGAGTACGTCCTTGCAAGAACATGGGGTTGTTCTGAATCACTATGTATATATATATATATATATATATATATATATATAGAGTGATTCAGAACAACCCCATGTTCTTACAAGGACATACTCCTGAATTAATATTATATATATATATATATATATATACACATATAGGGTGTTCAAAAAAAATGGCCAAGCAGTCACATGCAGATAGAGCAGACTAAACTGAGTCCAAAAGTCCTATACTATTTTGCAATTTTCGTAATAGTTAACGAGTTAATTATTAATTTATGAAAATAATCAAATTGCAAGCGCGCAGTGAGATAAACCGCCCAGTGAGGCATTCGCCGTTGCTAGGCACGCGTGGAACACACTAAGCGTAGCATACGTACATGAAGTCCGTAATGTACGTAGCCAATGCCGTTTGCAATTAACAACTCCACGCGTGCCTAACGACGACGAACGCGTGTCTCACTGGGCGATCCCATCTCCCATCGCGCGTTTGCAATTTGATTATTTTCATACATTAATAACTCGTTAAAACTATTGCCAAACATAACTATTGTGAAAATCGCAAAATAGTACAGGTCTTTTCAACTCAGTTTAGTCTGCTCTATGTCGGCTCTAGTCTGCATATGACCATTTTTTAAGACGCTTCCTTTTCTCATCCAATTTAGCTTTTATATTAGCTTAAATATCACAAAATTGCTTTACTCCACTACATTTTTATTACAAAGAATTCAACAGTAACAGTATAAAATAAATGATAAAATTTTATTTAAATAAAATAAATTTTTATGTAAAAACACTTGTGACACATATAAAAAACTCTTCATTGAAAATTCAAAAATTACAAAGACACTATATCACTTAGATTTTATTTTTAAGTTTGATTAACTAGGATTGAATTAGATCTGACAATTGCGTAATATATTTTTTTTTTAAACTACTACCACATGAGTTACAGTAAAAAGGCTCTTCAATGAAGATACAAAGATACATAACACTTAGGTTTCATTTTCTTAACATAATATTGCCAGTTAGATTTTATTTTATTTTATTATATTTTTTACACAAATAATACATATCACTTGGGTTTAGTGAAATGATGCAATTTTTATAGTAGGATTATAACTTGGCACCAATTATTGATATCAAATCTTTTACACAAATGATATCATTTGAGTTAAGTTAACAAAAAACAATTTTTTTTAAAAAGAATTATAGCTAATACTACTTGAATTAGAATTGGAAAAGGAAGATTGTTTCATGAAAATACAAAGATCATTACAAAGATACTAGCATTTTATAGATACTAGATTTAAAGATACTACATTTTATTTTTTATTTTGATCACAATTAGAATTTAGTTAGGAGAATTTTAGGATTTAGTTAGGAGAATTAGAATTTAGTATGACAATAAAAAGACTCTCCGATAAACAAACAGATGTATGTAATTTAAGTTCTATTTTTTCTTAAATAAAAGATATTATCAGTTACATTCTATTTTTAACTTGGTACAACAGTTTTTTTTCAAGCGCGCTCCTATACTTAGCATCCTTTTTTTAACTTTTTTTAAAAAGATAATTTTTTAATAATATCATGCATTTTGTAATATTAAGCATCTTTTCGTGTTTGAGAAGCACGCCTATGCTTGACATCTTTTATATAATAAATATAATTGACATTTTCTTTATATAAACAATATTTTTATTAAATATAAATATATTTAATATATTGTCTAACTTAATATACACGTTTAGTAACAATTTTTTCTAAAAATAGTATATAAATATCTTTAGCACCTTTAGGCCATTGCTTTTTATAACTTGTACATCATTAATTTCAATCCAAGTGATAGATGTTCCGTTTCTACATATACTCGTATTATGACCTTTTTTGATACAAGTTCCATGATGAAAAATTACATTTATAATCTTACGAGGGTAGTCTGAAAAGTTTTGAGCCTAACATAGAAACAAGTATTTTTTCAGTCAAATATAGTTTTATTTTTCAACACAATCTCCTTTAAAGTCGATACATTTTTCCCATCGATACTCTAACTTCTTTAACCCCTCCAAATAGTAGTTGGCGTCTTGTTCCGCAAAATAGGCGTTTACGTATGCGATGACCTCTTCATACGATGAAAATCTCTATCTTCCAAGGGAAACTTTAAGCTTAAGAAACAGGAAAAAGTCGCTGGGGGCCAGATCTGGTGAATACGGTGGGTGGTCAATCAATTCGAAGTGCAGTTCGTGAATTATGGCGACCGCCGAAGTATGAGCAGATATCTTGATGGAACAACACTTTCTTCTTCTTCAAATGCGGCTGTTTTTTTGCAATTTCTGCCTTCAGCTTATCAAGTAATGATGCGTAAAACGCTCCCGTTATTGTTTTACCTTTTTCAAGATAGTCGATACACACAATTCCGTGACTATCCCAAAAAACAGTCGTCATTATCTTCCCAGCTGATGAAACCGTCTTCACCTTTTTCGGAGCAGATTCACCTTTTGCAGTCCACTGTTTTGACTGTTCTTTTATCTCTGGAGTGTAATGGTGGATCCAAGTTTCATCAGTTATGAATCGACGCAAAAAATCTGACTCGTTTCGCTTGAACCGCTCCAACAAGATCTTGGAAATGTTCATTCGAATTCGTTTCCAAAATGAGTAAGCGCGGCACCCAACGCGCGGATAGCTTGCGCATATCCAATTCTTCAGTCAATATATGACAAACGCGTTCTTTCGATATACCTATAGCCTCTGCTATCTCTCTAACCTTGATTCGATGGTCGTCCAGTACCATTTGGTGAACATTTTTGATGTTATCAGCGGTGGTCGCAGTTTTTGGCCGTCTCGAACGCTCATCATCAGCCAAGCTGGTACGACCACGTTTAAATTCAACTGCCCATCTTTTTACGGTGGCAAATGATGGGGTAGAGTCCCCGTAAACAGCGTCCAATTCGATTTTAATTTGCGCAGGCTTATTGCCTTTCAAATGTAAGAAGTTAATCACGGCACGATATTCAATTTTTTCCATTTTTCAAAAAAAACTGACATCGACTGACACAAACGATTGTCAAATAACAACTGAGCATCCAAAATGGCTGAAATTTTCACAAAAGTCATTCAAAGCATATACTATTGTAGTACTAGAATGGTTTTGAGTAATGTCATCTTCATGTCAAAGTTCAAAACTTTTCAGACTACCCTCGTATATGCTTGTCAAGTTATTAGTATTTTAGTTTTCGGTACTGCACACAAACTGAATTTATGTGGTATTTTTACTAATTCTCCATCCTATAAAGAAAATTAAATGGATAATAAGTATTTCCTTTGATAAAACCAATTCATTTTTAAATAATATATCATTTCTTCCACAACATGATTGTCAAACGATTGACATCAATTTGATGAAAATGTTTTTAGTAAATCATTAAGATTAAAACCTTTCTTTTCATATTATTAATAGAAATTAAAAGTATATAAGTAATAGTGTTATTCTCAATAATAATTTTTGTATCACGACATGAATTGCATCGATAATTTGCAATAACTTGATGTCTTACTAAATTTTTTATGTAATCATATTTTGTACAGAGCTGTAAAAAGTTGTAGAGAGAGCTGTAAAAAAATCGAATGGATCTTGTTTAATAGCAACTGAAAAATTCTCTCCTAAAAATTTCCATATTTCATAGGTATCCAAATTGTTCATTTTATATTCATATCGATGTACAAGTAAATTTAATACATCCAGTTTATCGCAATTTAATAATTGTTGTCTGATAATATGTAAATACAATAAACACTGTAATACTGCATTTGCATAATATGAAACTCTGTCTATATTTTGAAAACCATACATAATCCAATTAATATCTTTTGAGAACGCATTTTGAGTTGACTTTTGAACGGAAGTAATTGTTTTCAATAATATCCATGAAACATCTTTAACTTTACGATAACACTCCTTCAAAACATCAATTATTTCTGATTCTAAATTATATATTCGTTTTAGCCGATTATATTCTATAATAGCTTTTTCACTAACAAATATGGATAAAGGATCAAAATTAATTAAATGCAATCCATCTAGAGATGTCACTCGGGATAAAACAACATAAACCTGTCCGCAATTAAATATAGAGTTACCTATATCCATAATATTTTGCAGACTTATTTGCATTTTGCAAACTTAATCCCTGGTTTTTATGAATGGTGATGCCATAACTCAAGGATAATGGAAATTATTTCCTAATAACATATGCTCTATCCATCACTTGGAATTAAACGCTTACTTTTTCAATAAAATTCCAAACCAGATGGTAAAAGAAGTTTTATTTTTTCTATGTAATCAGTAGTTGTATCCTGTACAACTGAAATGACTGTAGCTATTGTACCATTTACAAGATCCAAAGTAGCATCAATGTTGCGTCTTATCATAACTTTTGCTCCAATTTTAATTATAATTTATTTTGAAAGCTGTTCAAGTATTGTCATCATCATTACCTGTCAATATCTGTCACTCTTTTTTTTTATATATGGAACGCAATCAATTATATCTTCAGCTATTAATAATATTTCTTTTGAAGCAATACGATTTAACATTGCAGTGTTAAGAACGTCGCATATATGACAAGTAGGCAATAAACAAATCAGATGGCAAATTACTAATAAAATCACACAATTCATTTACTCTTGCTTCGAAAGACTCACCCTTAAAACAGATTTTTCTTTTTTCGAAAATCTCATAATCAGATTTTGTTAATAAACTAACACGAATTTTCAAGAGTAATTCATGATAAATAATTCATCTCCTTATTGACGCATATTGATCGTCAATTCATCATAGTCAAATAAAATAATCCATAGAGTAATCCACAGAGAGTAATCTATTAGTAACACTTAAAGAACCAAGATATTTACAAATTTTTTCATCTGATAAATGTATAAAAGCAGGATCTTCATGTATAGGAGATAATTGAAGCAAATTTCCAAATAAAAGAACATACTTTTGACCAAACCAACCATCATCACAATCAGTAGTATCGAATATTTCAGACAGTCGTAGATGTATATATGTTACGGTCAATGTGTTTAATGCGTTTTGTAAAATGACTGGGCACTGTATAGAATGCCCAATTTTTTTGGCAATGTGTATAATGAGCAGGTATTTGACAAATGGCCCGGATATTTTATATAATGCCCATGATTCGTTGAGCAGTGTGTTGAATCCATAGTTGACATTCTTTTATCTTTATCTTTCATCGCTTGTACTCTGCCTATAACTGACATTCTTTTATCTTCATCTGTTGTCACTTATACTCTGCCTATTGCTTCTACACATTCTTCTATTCTGATAGACTTAGCTGCTATTACTGCAAAGGCGGATAGCAAACTGATTTTTCTGAGAAAGGCTGCATCTTACAACAGCGTGTCAGGGTCACAGAGGTATAAAAAATGCAACTGCAAAACCAAATATGTTTTAAAAAAGTGCACGTGCAGAGCTACCAGTCAGCTCTGTAATTCCAAATGTTCTTTGCCTTGCTCCAATAAATGATCCTTATGATTAATTATGATTATAATGACTGTATGTTGATTTTGACTAAGGGATTTATTGTCAATAAGAAATACATTTTTTAATTTCCTTGTCAGAGCGATTCAATACATTGACCACCACCCTCTAGGCATTCTGTATAATGACCGGATATTTTATAGATTTATAGACCGAAACTTGTTAAGGGCATTTTGTATAATATCTTTTCGAACGGGCATTCTATACAGTGCCCGGTCATTTTACAAAACGCCCACGTTAAGCACATTAACATATACATTAAAATCAAATTCAATATCATTAACACTTCATCAATTATTATAAGAACATCTTTGAGATCAGCTCGTATAATTTTCAAAAAGTGGTCAGATAATTATTTATATTTAAGAGTATGATCATGTTCAACAGGTAACTGCAGTAACCTGCGAACTGTCAAACCATCTATATTAAATGCTGCTATCAATAGGTGCTGTTATAGTAGTATCTTTGTTAAGATTTTGTTTTATCCAGCACCTAATTGTTTTAACCAAAAAACTCTTGCCAGTATCTTCTTCTCCACTAACGTATAATCGTAATATTGATTTATCTGATATTACGATATTAGTAATTTTATCAAACACTCTTTTTTTGATATTCATCAGTTTTGAAATCATTTCAGATATATCGATTTCCTCGCGTTTATTACCAAGATCTTTAAAATCTTGCATCACTTCAACATTTTAAACACTTATTAAGTTATCAGGATCATCTTGAGACACATTCTGTTTTGCCAAATTATTTAAATGTTCTTCAAGTAATTGTTTTGCAGTTTTAAATGCTTCTTGCAATCCCTCTAATTTTTCATGATATTGCAATGCTTTCGCAAGATGTAATTTTACATTGTGAAATGATTCCGCATAAGTACATCCATTTTTAAGTTCTTCTATCTTTCGCCATGGTTTAAATATAAAAAGTAATGAAAAGAAATAATTTTCTGACCGCGTTTTGACATCATATCTATAGTGATTAATAAGATATTCACACTATCGATGTTTAAGATAATAACCATTAGCCATCTTAACTCAATTTTTTACTTTGTGGTTTTATTTTGGTAATATCAAACCACTGTGCAAATTCATATAATGACATCAATTCTAATTCTTTTGATTTATCCGGATAATGATTATCTATTAAAGATGGATAAAATATGTCTGTAGAATCTTTATCAAGAGTTTCAATTTCCTTATAACTTTTTTGACTTTTCTATATTGTATCTGATTAACATCTAACATCTAACCATCTAATAGTCATATTTATATCAGTTCCATATAAAGGAATATCTAGCAATGTATCAAGCAACTTCAAGAGCTCCACATTCTCTATTATTTGTGAATTGCAAAGCAATATTCCAAAGATAGCTCGCTAACGATTTGTTTTTATTTTTATTATCAAGGATAGAATCAGATAATTCATATTTTCCTGTTTTATTCATATACTTAGTAACATAAAAAGTAAGATGATTTTTCACCTATAAATTGTATATCCATATTTCCTTCCCACGCAGTAAGAAGGATAGGATTATAATCATTTATACCAATTTCGATATCAATTCGAGGAAGGTCAGTAAAGTCTTCTTTTATGTTTTAATTGTTTCCTAACTGCTATTGAATTTATGACATCTCTTATAACAAATGTTTCCGTGATAGGACGAGAAAAACTGAAACGACATATACGAACAACTTTACGTCTTACTTTCTTAGAACGAAGACAATAATCATTATGTTTGTGAGTAGGCAAACAAGGGAAGCCCTAAGCCTCCCGTGGCAAAAGGAGGGGTGACGGGGACAGGGGGTCATAGAATCCCCGGAGGCTTCGCATCCGAAAGGGAGAAGGTGGATCCTTCTGGCGGTCACCGGGGTAAATTTTTCCTCCTCGATCGGTAAGGATGATTTTCCTCCTTGGCGGTCGCGGAGTGGTTTCCCCCTTGGCGGTCGCGGGGTGGTTTCCCCTCGGGTGATCGCGGAGTAGTTTCCCCCGAGCGATCGCGGAGTGGTTTCCCCCGGGCGATCGCAGGGTGATTTCCTCCAGGCGATCGCGAGCTCGGCGGTCGGGAGCCCGGTTTTTTTTCGGCGTCGCCCACGGAGACGTCGCACGTCCCGTTTTTTAGGATGCCGCGGTTAGGCGCGCGTTTGTGTCTAAGCGTCTTCCGCGGTGTCTCCTGTTTTTCGCGGCGACGGAAAGGCGCGCGTCCTGTTTTGTAGGATGCCGCACGTTAAGCGCACGTCCTGTATCTAGGTTGTCTAGGTGTTGTCTACGGGTTTTTTAGTTATTACGGATTATTAGTGCGTGCTGCTCATCCTGTTTTTAAAATGCCGCGGTTTGGCGTGTCGTCGAATTGATTCTTTTGAGTAATACGTCAAAAAGTGTGTTGCGTTACGATGTCGTTACGCTGTCAAAATATTGTCGGTGTGCGACAACAATGTGAGACAAGAATACTCGACGATGATGAGATGTGCTGGTGCCATTCACTGAAGGAACTAACATCTTCTCCATTACGAAATGTGACGGCGTATCCATCAGTCAACGTGACAGAGTATGTCGTATGAAGACAGTACACTTCGACTCCCAATCATTTAAAGAGACGTAGCTGTCGATCTCCGTTTCAACATGAGATTTTACCCAAAAGAGTGATAGAGGTATGTGTATGTCATCACTACCGAGGGATGGCATACAATCTATCAACAGAAGTCCTCTATGAAAAGGATAAACCGATCGATATCAGTAGATGACAGGAATACATGGTAAACTTCCGTGAAAGCGATTATTACGATGTATTTAATGACAACGATGATGATGAAATGTTTTGCATTCATCGCAAGTATTGGAGAAAAAGTGGTACTGTGTCGTCAGCCGCATACGAAGAGGAAAGAAAAAAAAAAGAGCGCGTTGGTATCAATTAGCGCAACTGAAACACGCGAGAATTCAATTTGTGTACTCCGCGTCGGATCAGAAGAAGAAGAAATTGGTGCGACAGTTGCTAGATCGGGCCGCCGACAATCTGAGGAGAGTGCACGGGAAAGCGAGAAACGTCGAGTAGGGATGCGCGAGAGAGCTCTATGTACGCGCGATGAATCATTGTAACGCGATAAAAGCTATAAAAGAGTGTGCGAGTTTGCGCACATATATAACTATGTAATATAATTATGTATATGAATATGTATGAGTATAAAAATATATATTAATACAAATATATATTAATAAAAATAAATATATATTAATGAAAATATATATATAGTAATAAAAATAAATATATATTAATACATATATAGTAATAAAAATAAATATATATTAATAGAAACAAATATATATGTACGAGATATGGTTAAAATAAAAAATGTGAATCGCCATTAATACGCATCCTTGTTACAGTGATTAGTTAACCGCAGAGGCGCAGTTTCCTTTCCCTTCCTCGTTTGTTTACATATCGCAGAAACGAGAGGCGGATCAGCGATGTGCCGGAAGTTTTCAATTTGCGATACCGAGGGTGACGTTATCGGGAACGTATGAGAGACGAGAGGTAGGAGTCGCGCGAGGAAAAAAATCATCTGAGGAGTGTAAATAATAACGAGAGAATATTTTATTAGGAATGTAAAAAGAGGAAAGAGATAAAGAGTGATGAGGAAAAAAGAATATTTAGATGATTTCGCGACGCGTCTTTTCCGTGCTCGCTACCGCGCGGCTACCGGAAGTCCGATCGCAATAGAAGATTCGTCTATCGTTTATTTCATCGTTCTTTATTTTTTCTATTTTATCATTGTTTATGCTTTTACTTTTTGTTTTCTATTATTTACTCTTTTAATGATATTGTGTATCTTTAACGAGATCATCATTTGTGTATAATCGCGCGACGAGGAATCTTTGGGATCGTTTGACGAGAATGATCTCGCTATCGCGCAATAGAGAATAGAAACTAATAAAACTCTTAGAGATAGAAGCGCGCAGTCGAATGAAAGTAAAAAAATAAGACTTCGCGTAGAGTTAAGCGCGATCTAAGCGATCAATGAAAGGTCAGAATGATTCATCGCAGTTCGCGTCGGCCTTCACCTTTCGCGACACGTATTTTTTTTAGTGAAAAAAATAGAAAATAGAAACTAATAAAATCATATCGTAATCGCGGTTGAAATTTCCGATTCGCATATGTAGAGTTTCGTCGCGACGACAGATGCGTTTCTTCTTTTTTATAACGCGAATAAAGCGCGAGAAGAGTAGGAAATCGAACTATCTTTGTTGCGGTTGGAGTTCTGGCGAGTCGTTAGAGATAGAAACGCGCGATCGAACGAAAGTTAAAAAACTTCGCGTAGAGTTAAGCGATCTAAGCGATTAATGAAAAATTAGAGCGATTCATCGCGGTTCGCGTTAGCGTACCATCTCTCGCGACGCGTACCGATAGCGACATCGATCGAGCGTATTTCGGTCGGCGACGCGCAGTGTCGATTTGATTTCCGCTTCGCGCGATGACGCTTGCGTAGTCGCATGCGCGATGGCCGTTATCGCGGTGATTCGCAACTCCGCCGCCGATAGCGACGAGGAGGCAATTCGGTTTTTGCAAACCTATCGAATACTTGGACGGCGATAACGTGCAAACGATATCGTCCGATAACGCGACGTTGATTCTGAGATATGTGATCGCGTTTTTTCAGGAGTATTACCGTATACCTGGTAATGGGTATACCTGGTAATACCTTCTTAACGACGCTACATTGAAACAGATGCGTAAACCGTGATGTGGATGTCAGAAATATATCGAATTCTATTTTGGACAAGTTTCCGAGGAAATGGGCGAAGACGCACCTCGCTTGGAACTTTCACCTGGCGAGCGAGAGCGTTCTAGTCACCGAGATCGCGTTCGAGATGTAGGCAGCGAATTCCTCGTTGACGTTCGAGCGCGATTCAATGAATCCCGATATCATGCTATCGTTTCAGGAGGACTTTCACACATTCGTAAATCCTCGACATCGCGGTAACCGAATATGTCCGTTGCTGGACGGACCAGGTAACGTGCTAACTCATGCTCTTTTACTATCGTCCGAAGTGTCGGAGGTGTACGTAGATAACGCGGAGAAATGGCACATCGAGCTGACCGCTAATCCTAATGATTATCTACTGCATACATTGACGCAGATCGGCCACGCGTTAGAATTACACCACAGTCCTCAGAAGAATTCGATAATGTACGCCTTCGTTCCCTCTAAGACTTTTCTCATCCGTTTGAGCGAGGCGGATTTTCTCGCTATTCAGAATTTATACGGTTTAAAGAATAAGAGCAAAGTCTCGAGATCGGTGCCAACGACGACGACCATAGCGACGACCACGATCGCGATGCGCGATACAAACTTGACGAACGTGGATCTGTGCGCATTGTGACGCGTCGCGATGTTAGAAGACAGAATGTACGTGGCGTATCGACGCCATTTATGGTCGGTCGGCGTAAACGGAAAATCTTACGACAGATCGTTGTTACTGACGGACTATCTGCGTCCGTTTCCTTCTCGATAATTTTACGCGTTTGGCAGGCGCGTATCGACGACCCTCATGCCAACTCGTATTGTTCGTAGACAATACAGTTTACATGGCAGAATATCCGAATTTCGAGCTGGTACCGGGTTGGCCGAAGAAACTGAAGAATATGAATCTTCCTCCTTACGCGAAAATTAACACTGTAGTTAATATTAACGGGACGAACGTTCGCGATTTACAACACGATAAGATCGTGGCCAACATCGACGACTGCTCGATGATAGCCGTCAGACATAACTCGTTGCACGCGATATTTCCGGGGATTCCACCCGCCGTAAAGTCAGCCGTTCGATATATCGACAATAATCTGTACTTTATCGTTAAACGACAGTTCTTCAAGTACAACGAGTTTACCAGAAGTATAATTATGGCCGGTAAATTCGATGCGGAGATTTTTGATATCGTCCAAGGGACGGACTATTAGAACAATTGCACGCTCTTCTGAAAAGACTCACTCAGATGAGGAACATATTTTCGAACGAGGATGATTTCGAGGAGGAGAGGGAGGAGGAGGCATGGAATTTTTCATACAGTGTATAGAGCAAAGGATGCGAAACGGTTACGAACAATCAGTATCGCGCGATCTCTCTGGTCGTAAAGATATACGGTATCGAACACTTGCAGGGTTCCGAGACGCATCGAGTCGACGAGAGCGACGACGCGAGGAAGAGGAAGAGAACGCTCGACGATAACAGGCCGCATGGAGTTATAACAACGTCAGTGGTACGAATAATCTAATCAGAGTTCTAGAACGAAAATATCTCTCGACAGTAGATAAGCAAGGAGGGTCCTAGCCCCCACGGGGCGGAAAGGGGGGTGAGGGGGTCGTAGAATCCTCAGGGGTTTCGTATCCGGAGGAATATTCTCCTGAGTCGGTAAGGATGGTTTTTTTTTTCCAGGGGGTTTGTATTCGGGGGAGAGACGGTGGATCCCTCTGGCGGTCGTCGGGGTAGGTTTATCCTCCTTGGTCGGTAAGGTCTTCCACGGCGGTCGCGGGGTTTCCCCGGGTCGGTTTCCCCTAGGCGTTGTCTCTGGGGATGTAACGTGTACCGCTCGTCCTCCCCGTCTTCGACGCTGCCCTAGTGTTTTCCGCGGGATCTAGCGCTTCCCGCGTAACCCCGAGCGCGTTTTCGACGCTGCCTTAGCGTTTTTCGCGGGGTCTAGCGCGTCCTGTTCTGCAGGATGTTGCGGTTTGCGTTTTTTACGTCGCCTTAGGCGTGTTCTGTGTCTAGTGTATGAGGATATAACACGTGCCGCTCGTCCTGTTTTGTAGAACATTGCGGTTTGACGCGTCGTCGAAGTGATTCTTTTGAGTGATACTTGTCGTCGTGCTTACGATGGCGAGAACCGTCAAAGTAGTGAATCGGTGCCAGCTGTGCGAGACACGAATCGATGATGATGAGATGTGTTGGTGCTATTCTCTGGATGACCTAACATCTTCTCCATTGCGAAACATAACGACGTATCCATCGGTCAATGTGACGGAGTACGTCGTGAGAGGACAATACACTTCGATTTCTAACCAGTTAAAGAGGCGCGGTTGTCGATTTCCGGCTCAGCGTGAGATTTCACCTAAAAAGGTAATAGAGATATGTGTGTACGTGTGTATGTCATCACTATCGAGGGATGGCATATAATCTTTTATTGAAGGTACTCTACGAAAAGAAGAAACCGATCGAGATTAGCAGATGACAGGAATACATAGTGAACTTTCATGAAAGCGGCTATTACGACGTATTTAACGACAACGATGACGACGAAATGTTTTTTTGCGTTCATCGCAAGTATTGGAGGAAAAGCGGTACCATTTCAGCCGCGTACGAGGAGGAGAGAAAAAGAAGAGAGCGCGTTGGCATCAATTAGCGCAACTAAGTGTGCATGCATATAATTATGTACTATAATCGTAATATAACTATAGATTGTATATATGAATATATATGAGATTAAGACTAACCGCGAGAGACAAAGTTTTTTTCCTCGTTCGTTTGCATATCGCGGAGACGAGAGGCGGATCGGGCGACGCGCCGGAAGTCTTCAATTTGCGATACCGAGGGTGACGTTATATTATCGGGAACGTATGAGAGACGAGAGGTGGAGTCGCGCGAGGAGGAAATCGTCGTACGAGTGTTAATAATAACGAGAGATTCAATTTGCGATATCAAGGACAACGGTATCGGGAATATATGAAAGGTGGGAGTCGCGCGAGAAGGGAATCGTCGTAGGAGTGTTAATAATGACGAGAGAATATTTTATTGTTGTATTATCTTATTATTGTATTATCTTATTATTGTATTATCTTTATTATTGTATTATCTTTATCATTGTATTATCTTTATCATTGTATTATCTTTATTATTGTATTATCTTTATTATTGTATTATCTTATTATTGTATTATTTTTATTATTGTATTATCTTATTATTGTATTATTTTATTATTGTATTATTTTATCAGGAACGTAAAAAGAGGAAAGAGATATTTGCAAAATATTGCGGTTAGGCGCGTTCTTTTCCGCGGGGTTTAGCGCGTCCTGTTTTCGCAGCGACGGGAAGACGCGCGTTCTGATTATATAGAATACCGCGCGTTTTGTCATTTCAGTATGTCGCGATTGTTGCGATTTGACGCGTTTTCGACGCTGCCTCGGAGTATATATTTAGTCGTGAGAGGTAGTTTTTTCCATTGTTAAGAACGTGGTATATGGAAGAAGTCGCGTTTAACGGCGATTCATCTTCGAGCGAGAGCGATGATCCGCTTTTACGCGCGTTCGATCATAACGTGATGCATCGCGATCTCGACGACTACGATCGTTGCGAGTTGATTATCGAGAGTGACGATAGTTTAGAGTGTTACGAGACTGTTGCGCCTGGCAACGACGAGGAGTGGATCGTGATGAGAGAAGACGTTCGCTGGAACGTGGTCACGTATCACTTGCGACGGGAAATCGATACGGAAAGCCCGCGAGAGAAACTGTGGATCGAAACGTTGCTCGCTCTGAGTGACAGAGCGGTGATCTACGAGAGAACAGCGAGAGAGGAAATTTCGAGACGTTAAATTCGTCGTTCCTACGGACGGTTTGGGTAACACTATGTGGGAGGTTGCGATATGGAGAAGAGTCGCGATCTTCTCGAACGCGCAGCGGGGGTTGAAGGGATGTGCGCCTATCGTGTTTGGAAACAGGAGTGTATTGAGTGTCTCGAGGTCTTGAGAGATAGATATGAGAATAGAGTCGATCCTTTACCGGAACGATAAATTCTCTGGTCTCTCGAATAGCGCAGTTGAAGGGTGCGAGACTCGCTTTGAGTCGACGTTTTGGTTACTTGGATGCAGGATACGATGATTCAAAGGGATTTGAATGGGTGAATATCGAGACGGTCTTCGCGAATCGCGTACGAACGGGTGCTGTGATAAACATTGAGTACGTCGAACCCCGATGGTTTTTCGAGGACGCGAGGGCCATGGTGCTCGAGCGAGTGCGAGTCGATCTCGATATGCACGCGTGTTTAAAGGTCAACACCGTGTTTCACGGGGAGTTCGTCGCGAATAATAAGAGAGCTGTTAAGAGCATTCGCACGTCGCTGGAGGAATTTCAGGAACGTGACAGCGGTTGGGCGTTACTTCGGATAATAAATTTGATGATCAATGTGAACAAGTGTAATCCTATACACGCTGAATGTTGGATGTCACTTCCTCCGAATATAAGATATAAAAGAGCCGTGATTAACATACGTTCAAACGACAACGCGTGCTTCGCGTAGGCGGTAATAGCCCTATATCCCGTTGATCTACACTCGGACAGACCGTCGTCGTATCCTCACTATTCGTTGGTGCTGAATTTCGATGGTATCGACTTTCCTATGACGCTACGAAACATCGCTAGGTTCGAACGTCTTAACAATGTGTCTATCAACGTATTTGCCATTCCAGAGAAAAGGGAGAGGAACGGTATCATGATCGTACCCTTGTCGCTCACGGGGAACAAGAAGATAACGCACGTAAATTTGCTCTATCTGTCGAACGAGCGGCGCGGTGATAACGTCGGTCACTTCGTATGGATAAAGCACCTGTCTCGACTGTTAACGTCGCAAATAAACAAACATAAGGAAAAAAAATACATATGCGACCGATAAGCGTAAGAGAGAAATTATGCTTGTCGCGAGATAAATTTTATATTAATTATAAATTGTATTTTTCAGATGTCTACATTATTTTTACTCGAACGAGAAATTGGTCGCGCATAGCGTCGAGTGCGGAAGAATGAACGACTGCGCCGTTATTCTTCCGAGCGAAGACGACAAGTTGCTCTCCTTTCACAATCACAACAAAAAGAAGAGACTACGATTCGTCGTATATGCCGATCTGGAGTGCGTTTTAGAAAAGGGAGATCTCGGTGGATTCGCCTATCAACATCATAAGGCGTTCAGCATGGGATATCATTTGCGTACAACGGAATCGCATCCGAGTATAGATCTCGCCGAGGCGACGACTGCGTCTCGTGGATCGTCAAGGAACTGCACGCTCTCGCGTGTCGCGTGAGAAAGGTTCTGTGTGCGAGCGTACCGATATCGGAGCTCTCGCCGAACAAACGGAGCGCTTTCCAAAAGGCGACAAATTGTCACGTGTGCGGAAGGAGCTTTGGGTCATACGATATTCGCGTGCGCAATCACTGTCATCTTATCGGACGGTACAGAGGACCCGCGCACGCGAGCTGCAATTTGAACTATCAGAACGCGTTCGTTATTCCCGTTTTTTTTCACAATCTATACGACGCGCATTTCATTATCAAGGATGTAGCGAATGCTTTCGAGGGTAGAGTCGATCTGTTATCGTTGACTAAGGAGAATTACATCGCGTTTTCGAAAATTGTCAACAATTCGACGTACGGAAAATGGAAAAATTGTGTTAAGCTACGTTTCGTGGATTCGTTTAAGTTTCTCAATACCAGTTTAGAAAAAGTAGCTTCGTATCTAGATCGGGAAAAATTGAGGATCGCACGATTCGAATTCTCCGATCTCGTCGCGGAGGATTTCGAATTGCTCACGCGCAAGGACGTATTTCTGTACGATAGCGAGTACATCGATATCGTTGATAAACTGTTAGAGACCGCCGATCGAAGTCTTTCACAGTTCTTTAACTGGCGAAACTGTGAGCGTTAGCGATTACGAACACGCGCGAAGGGTAACGTTTTCGCGTGAGAACTCTCGGCGAGTACAGCGATCTATATTTGAAAACGGATGTGCTTCTCTTGACAGATGTTTTTGAAAATTTTCGAGATCTGTATGGAAAATTATGATTTGGATCCAGCGCATTATTTCACATTACGGGATACACGTGAGACGCTATGTGGAAATACACGAATGTTCGATTCGATCTGCTTACTGATATCGATATAGTGATGTTCGTAGAGCGCGGTATACGCGGCGGTTTGAGCCAATGCTCGAACAGATGCGCAAACTAACAACCAATATGAATCGTCATACGATTCGCCTCAACCGTCATCGTATCACATGTACTACGATATGAACAATCTCTATGGTTGGGCCATGTGCGAACCCTTACCGTATGCGGAATTTCAGTGGGTCGAGGATGTCGAGGGTCTCGACGTTATGTCCGTGCCACCTGATTCCGATATCGATTCCGATATTCTAGAAATCGATCTCGAGTATCCGCGATATCTTCACGACAATCACGCGAATCTTTCGTTCTGCTCGACGCGCGAGAGACCGCCGGGAAATCGAAACGAAAAGCTACTCGCCACGTTCTACGACAAGTCGCATTACGTGACGCACTATCGCAATCTTCAGCAGTGCGTGCGACATGGTTTACGCGTGACGAAGGTCTATCGCGCGTTACGGTTCGCGCAATCTCCTTGGTTGCGTACATCGAGCTCAATACGGAACGGAGAACTCGCGCGAGCAACGAGTTCGAGAGGAATCTGTATAAGCTGATGAACAACGCGCTATTCGGCAAAACAATGGAGAACGTGCGCAATTACGTAGACGTGAGACTCGTGACGCGTTGGGACGGGAGATATGGCGCGGAGGTGCTGATCGCGAAACCGAATTTTCACAGTAGGAGCGTCTTCGACGAGAATCTCTATCGAGTTGCGCAAACTCGAGATTCAGTTTAACAAACCAATCTACGTCGGTATGTGCATTTTAGAGATATCCAAGATGCGATTGTATGATTTTCATTACGATTATATGATGCCGCTTTATCGCTCTAAATGCAAAATCATGTACACGGACATCGATAGCTTGATAGGTGTACGAAAAAGTTCTGGGCTTTTTTTTGTAAAATTCAATCTTTATTCAAAAACAAACAAAAAAATAAATTAATCAGCGAAATATACCCCGTTTGCATCAACGACCTTTTGCCATCTTTCGGGTAGCTTGCGAATTCCTTGATTATAGAAGCTCACCGGCTTCGAAGCGATAAAGTCATCAATGCATTTTCGTATCTCTTCAAATCTCACGAAATGTGTATCAGCCAAATGATACTGCAGCGACCGGAATAGGTAGTAATCGGAAGGCGCCATGTCTGGGCTATACGCCGCGTGCGGGAGAAGTTCCCAGCCTAACGCAAAGATATGGTCCTGAGTCGCTTTCGCAACATGTGGTCGAGCATTGTCATGAAGCAAGATCATTTTACGACGTCCTTGGCCAGTAAATGGCATCTTTTCTTCTAATGCATCGCTCAATTGGTCAATTGTTGTTGGTAGCGGTCTGCCGTGATTGTTTCACCCGGTTGTAACAACTCGTAATACAATATACCTTTCCAATCTCATCAGATACAGAGGAAAACCTTCTTGGCGTGGATATTGGGCTTTGGCATCGATGTCGAAGGTTGATCAGGGTCAACCCATGATTTTCTACGTTTAGGGTTATCATAAAGAATCCACTTTTCATCGCCTGTAATGATTTTGTGCAAAAAATCTGTTTTCCGGAACTTTGAAAGCAAAGTGAGTGCAGTGTCACGCCGACGATTTTTGTTGTCTTCTGACAATTCATGCGAAACCCATCTGCCTTCCTTCTGAATCTTTCCCATCGTATGTAAACGTACGGAAATGGTTTGCTGCGTAAACGCCAAGCTGTTCTGCAAGCTCCTTTTCAGTTTGTGCAGAGTTTATATCCAGCAGTGCTTGCAATTCGTCCGTTTCAATCTTTTGAGAGCTGGCATGCGGTTCATCTTCAAGACTGAAATCTCCTTGGCGAAATTTTTGATACCATCTTTTACATATAGTATGACTTACAGCGTTCTCTCCATATGAAGCACAAATCATTGCAGTGGCTTCAGCAGCATTTTTCTTCAGATGAAACGCGAAGTGGATGGAAAATCGAATATGCTCTTTTGTTATTACTATCGTGAACACTACTGATTTTTGAGGTTATGTGCATCAAACGCCAAACCGTATGGCATTTTAGAAGGCCAAATGTCAACGCTTTAAAACCGCAAAAGGGCGGGAAGATATATAAAATTTAAATTGTTATTTCGGTTATATGAAATCTAAAGCTCAGAACATTTTTGTACTAATATATTTTCCATATTCTCTGGAATGCCGGAACGTTTACGAGAATATGAAGCAAGATATCGCGAGATCCGACACCAGCGATTATCCCGACGACAACGCGTACGATATACCGCGCGCGAACAAGAAGGTTCTCGGTTTGAAAGACGAGAACAATGGAGCGGTCATGACGAAGTTTATAGGACTCAGGGCGAAGATGTACGCTCTGAGAGTTCTGGGAAAGAGCGATACGAAGAGAATAAAGGGCGTCAAGAGGAGTATTGTTACGAAAACGTTAATATTCGAGGATTTCGCGCGTTGCTTGAACGAATCGTCGCATCAATCGAGACGTCAGGCGTGCGTACGCTCGATGCTGCACGAGGTTTACACCGTGTCCGAACTAAAGCTAGCTTTGAATCCTCACGACGACAAGCGATACTTAATACCTGATTCCACCGATACATTATCGTGAGATCATTATAAGATACCGTTATTAGATACTAATGTAACATAAAACTTTTACCAATGTAGAATAAGTAATACTTTATATTCTTTATTCATTACAATACAGCCGTTTTATGAATCCAAGAGTTTTGTGTATTGTCCATTCCTAATCATTTGACGAAAACTCTATCATTCTTTCTACGTAGCACTTTCTCTACGAGATAGATATCGGGATTGGAAACTCGCAATAACTCGTGTTTGTAAAATCCTCTGGCTATTGGCTCTTTACGATAGTCTTTCAGCAGATACGTCATGGGATTGGTTGCACCTTAGCGATTCGAAAAATTCTCGGTCATCCAGTTAGGCGTATATCCCTTCTCGAAAATCGTTTTGAACTTGCTGATGCGTACCGGATCATTCACCTTGAATTTTGCGGGGGCTGCGATTTTCAAGTGACTGTACCGTGGAGAGGAGTCTCTTGGCAACGGCGAGAGTTACGTCCGTCGGTCACATTCCGATAGTTCGATACGCGCAGTTGTTATACTCCGAGGTTAAACGCGGTAGAACGTTGAGCCATCTGTACGATCCGTTGAGCCTGAAGAGCTTCCACATGTTGTTCTTGCGCGTGCGATTAAATCGCTCCACAATCACTGCCTTCATCACCGAGTACGTCGAGTAGTGACATATATCGCCCCTGTTCATAACCGTTTTTACGGCAGCATTGTAGAACTCCTTGTCTTTGTTCGTTTGTAGATTTTGCGGATGTCGAGCGTCGTCGCGAAATATCTTAGACAACGCCGTGGCTACTTCGCTTCCGCTCTTGCTCTTCAGCGGCACCGCCCACGCGTACTTGCTCAACACGTCGATAACCGTCACTATGTAGTTGTAATCCTTGTTTAGTCGCGCGTGCGGACGCATCTCGACCATATTGGCCTATCACAAGTGGTCGTAACCGCGCACCATGACGCGACGACGCGGGAAGTTTCTTCGCGCGAGTGCGTGAAGCTTCTTGCCGAGTCTCCTCTTCTCGACGCTCATCGCTGATTTACGAGGAGGCGCGATTCGCGTTGGTTTTATTCGTGCTCGTCACTTCGCGCATTTGCTCCTGTTCCTCGTTCCAAACGTTAATCGTGTATTTCATGGTATTTGGAATATCCATTTTTAGTGCGACTAGTAATTCGTTTATCGTTTCTCTAGTCACTATTTTATCCACGTTCAACGAGGCCAGCGTCTTGTCCAGCGTCTCTCTCGTTACCGCTTTGTCCGTTAGTTCTCTCGCGATCCTCGTCAGATCCGTCACGCTACGCGCAAGATTCTCCATGTTCGTCGATATTCTCTCGCTGCTCATCGACGACGCATCGAGCTCGTTTCGCAGGGATTTCTCTAGATTTCGCAGTGATTCCTCTAGGATCTGCGTTCGTTTCTCCTGAACGTCGCCGAGCGTCTCGACGGTCTTTCGGATTTCGCTCGAATCTTTAGCTCGCAGTTTGTCCTGTTTTTCCCCCGTTCATCCTAGCGCACGTTGAAACATGGACATGTCTTTAATTCGTTGGTTGTTTCGTTTATCGAACGCTTGTTCCGTTTCCCTTATTCGTTTATCGAGATCGAGCGAGGCCTCCCTCCTCTCCTCGATCTGTCGCAGTGATTCCTCTAGATTTCGCATTCGTTTCTCTTGAGCGTCATCGAGCGTCTCGATGATCTTTCGGATCTCTCTCAGATCTTTCTCTCGCGATTCGTCCCGTTTCTCGAGCTCTCATTCCATCGCGTCTCTCGTCTCTATTCGTTTGTCGTGATCGACGAGCGAGACCTCTCTCTTCTTCTCGAAGTCGCAGAACGTTCACTTCGGTTTTTACGTCGTAATACTGTCATCATGTCGATCAGATCATCTGAGGTCAGTTGTGCTAGCGATTTCTCTCGAGGATCGGTCATGATGTCGCTGAGCCTTTCGTTCACCAGTAAGAATAGCATCCTCACGACGTGCTATTTTCCCGCCTTACATCTGAGCGACGACGATTACGAGTTAGGTCTCACGAATTTCGAGACGTACAACACTATACTGAACGTCGATTCCGCAAATAATAAGTTCTATTACGATGACAAAACGATCGTGATTCCTGAAAGTTCGTACGAATTAAGCGCGGTAGACAGATATCTGAACGCCTCTAAAAAGCAAAGGATCGACGAAAGCAAGAGGACGAGCGGTCTCTGATCATTCGCGCCAATGAGAACATCATGAGAAGCGAGATCAGGTGCGAGCATCAAATCGATTTCGTGAAACCGAACAACATCGGTTCGCTCCTGGGATTCTGGTCGTCGCGCGTGCTACGACCGAACAAATGGCACACATCCGACGGGCCCGTAAATATCATGGGCATGAATATCATTCGGGTGGAGTGCAATATCACCGCGGGTGCGTACAGCAACGAACCGGTTCACACGATACACGAGTTTTCTCCGAACGTTCCTCCGGGATATAAACTGTCGAATGCTCTGACATCGATCATTTACTTTCCGATCATCGCGCGAAACGTTACCGATATCACGCTTCGAGTCGTGGATCAGGATGGGAGACCGATCGACTTTCGCGGAGAGGAGATAACGGCACGACTTCATGTGCGACGACGAAGGCATTAGAGAGATGCGCGAGAGCGAAAGATGCTCGTTCTGAACGAGTGGTACGCAAGAGAAGGAGAAGACGCAAACGCTACATCCGTGATCCTACCGCAAAATGACGCGAGGAAGGTGCGCGAGGGAAGAGCGAACGAGTTGAACACCACGAACGTCGCGTTTTTAAGATTTTTAGGTTTCGTCGTGAAGAATCGACATGTCGAGCGACATTTTAAGTATCGGAGGTGCCCCGATCTTTGACGATCGTACCGTGAGAATAGAAACCCACACTTACAATCCGTACGCTAACATCACGTTCGGATACAGCGACGAGATACGAATATCTATACAACAACAGGATCTGTAGACGTTGCCGTGCGAAAGTTTTCTGTACATCGAGGGAAAGTTCGCGACGAGAGAGAGCGCGAAGGAAGGCACGGCGAAGGAAGGTACGGCGAAGGAAGTTACGAGAACGAAGCTAGTCAACAACTGCGTCGTGTTTATGTTCGACGAGATATAGATACGAGCTCAATGGCGTGGAGATCGATAAGAACAGAAACGTTGGGATAACGACCTTGATAAAAAACTATCGTTAAGCTACGAGAGAGATAGAGCTTTACAGAACACCGGATGAGAAATATCGCCTATAGCATTGGACGATTTCAACTTTTGCGTGCCTCTCAACTCCTCGGTTTCTGTGAGGATTACAAACGCATAGTGATAAACGCGCGACACGAACTCATTCTGATACGCGCAACGATAACAATTGCGTCGTGGCGCATTCAGATCAGAGATCGAAGATCACGTTGTTGAGAATACAGTGGCGAATGCCACACGTGATACTGAATGACGTTAATAAACTGTTGCTTCTGCTGGACAGCGGACGATCTGAACATTTTCGTTTGTAGGATCTGTACGAATTTCCACTGTTGCAAAGTACGACCAAGCATTCGTGGGCGGTAAAAGCGACAACGCAATTGGAGAAACCGCGATATATGATTTTCGCGCTACAGACCGGAAGGAAAAACGTACCGTCGGAAGACGTTTCTAAATTCGACGTTTGCAAGCTGACTAATGTAAAACTCTATTTGAATTCCGAGTTCTATCCCTACGACGATATGAATCTACATTTCGAGCGTAATAAGTTCGCAGTGCTGTACGATATGTATTTGAAATTTCGAAAGGCGTATTACGGGTGCGAGACCTGCGAACTATTCATGACTGTCACTAGATTTCTGCAATACGGTCCGCTCGTGGTCACTGATTGCTCCCGCCAGAACGAATCAATCAAGAGCGCCACCGTCGACGTTCGCGTAGAATTCGAATGCAAAGAGAACGTTCCGGCTAACACAACGGCTTATTGTCTCATCATTCACGATAGAATTATTATATTATATATTATAATATAATAGAATATATAATATTATAATATAATAGAATATAATCCGCTGACGAACGTCGTACGTAAACTCACGTAAAAAAACAGGAAACCGCGGTTTTCTCTACGCGATATCGATTATGTATAAGGAAGAATGTATAAGGAAGAGCGGAGCGCGAAAAAAACAGGAAA
Source organism: Pogonomyrmex barbatus (assembly GCF_055798465.1). Lineage (NCBI taxonomy): Eukaryota > Metazoa > Arthropoda > Insecta > Hymenoptera > Formicidae > Pogonomyrmex > Pogonomyrmex barbatus. The sequence continues at coordinate 7,301,877 of NW_028297107.1, forward strand.
TCGTGGTTTTCCCTATGCGATAGCGATAACGAATGTATAAAGAAGAGCGAAGCGCAAAGCGCAGTGATTATCGAATTCTCGCGACGATGCCGAACGTACCGATCTTCGTTGATCTGCAAGGTTTTATCGTTCGGGAGAAATTTATAGTTAAAGAGGTGGCGATATTAAAAAATGGAAAAGAGCTGATTCATCAAATGTTTCAAGAAGCAAGTTTCCCTGGAATCTTCTTACAAAGACGGAAAAATCTAAAGCGTGCTGGATAACCTCCAATCATCACGGCTTGCAGTGGAGCGACGGCGACGTCGCATACAGACTCTCGAAACACGTGATTCGAAGCGGCGTGTGCGATCAATCGCGAGACGCGCTTAAACGAATGTACGTCAAAGGCTTGGAGAAAAAGAAGTGGTTAGAGGAGATTTTCGGTTGCGACGTCATCATGGACCACGACGTGATCGTCGAGGCTATCGACGCGGATTTCGAGGATATAGGACGTCTAAGCATCTTGGACGACATTCCACTGCAAGCGTCACGCGAAGCATTGCGCTGTGGAGAACGTATGCAAACTGTACGACTGGTCGAAACGATAGGAATGTATCACCGAACTGTAATATCGCGTTAACGATTTATATCATATATCAGATTATTTTCAATTATTGTATCATATATTAGATTGTTTTAAACTATTATATATCAGATTCATTGCTTATATTATAATCAGATTCATTGCTTATACTATAATTGGATTTTTTTATACTACCCACTATACTTATATACATGCTTGGGGAAATACAAATAACAAAAACATTTTTTACAATATATATCTCACTTTATTTTCATCTCAATCTTACATTCTCAAAATACAAGTTTTTAATATAAAATAAAACCTGTTTATTAAATATTTAACTATTTCTTCTAACGTAAAAAAGTAAGCCAAAATCTATTAATAATTTTTTACTTTTATTAATCGTCTTTTATTTGAAAACAATATGTAAAAAACATTCCAAAAATATCTCCTTTCTAATTCGGTAAAGATAAATTTAAATTTTCAATTATAATGTTAAAAAAATATTAATTATATAATATTTTTGATATTTTAAAAATGGTAACAATTTGTATAGTTTTTTAAAATAATTATTTCCAAATTGTAAATAACATAAAATTGACATTTAATTTTTATACTTTTTATTCATTCTTGAATTTAAAAACCATAAAGTCATTAAATTTGCCACAAAAATCTTAAAATGCAATAAAATATATATAATGAAATATAAAAATAAAATGTAATTAATATTAATATTATATAAGTGTAATATTAACTTATAAGCCATTTCTTAAATAAATCAAATAAGTGTTCAAATATTGAAGACCATAACAGTTCTGTTTTGTTCAAAATCTTTATTACTAATGATATTACACCCCACGTTTCTCAAAATATAAAATTATGTTCAACTCATGTTCTATATAATGTTTTGATTATAATGGCAATAGTCTCGATCCAATAATTTATCTAAACCTTTTAAAAAATAATTTTTTACTTTAAAATACAAGTAGTTTTGATTTTTAATTGGACACTGCAGAGACTATATAGTGGATCACACAATAAAAGAAAAAGTATGAAAAGCTTACCTCGTATGCTTTTGCGGAAGTTTGTATCTTAGCCGTTATTATATATGAATATTTTATATATAAATATATATATATATATAAATGAGAATATATATATATATATATATATATTTATATATAAAATATATATATATATATAAATGAGAAAAAACAAACCTTTTTATAAATTTTTTTCATTACCAACAATTATTTAAAAAGATTTTAAAAACGTTCCTGATCCTTGATGATTAGATATTGTTGCGGCCGTGCGGTGTTCCGTTCGGCGCTGCTGAAATTAATCAATATCAATCGATAAGAGTTTGAATAGAGGATCGGCCCTTGGCAACGCGTCGTTCTCCGACTGTTATACAGATTTCACGGCCAGATTCCGCGGTGGCCGGACCCGTTTCTGTACCGTTGTACCGTTGGTTTAATAAAGAGCGAGCTTTTTCTTTAAACAGTGTTCTTCCTTTCCGAAAGCGCTCCGCCGAGTACCGCGATCTCGGGAAGTAATGCCGCGAACGCGACAATTTAATAAAATACATTTCTCAAATCGATATTTTGCACTATATTGATTAATAAAATGATAAATTTTTTATCTATTATTACATATACAATTGGAATTTCTTTAAATGAAAGTGAAATTTTGTATATCGATTAATAAATGAATTTCAGCAATCTATTACAATTAAATTTATCGCGATAGTGCTGCAATATTTCGAACATATTACAGTGAGATAAATCACAATGCAATATTATCGCAATATTGCGACAATATAGCATATAGCATATATAGCAATGCGATATATTTCAATCTATCGCAATCTTTCAACAATATTACGGTAATATTACGGTAAGATATATCACACTGTAATATTTTCGAAATATGCATTGTGATATATCTCACCGTAATATTATTGTAATATTGTAGAAAAATTGCGATGAGATATATCACATTACTATATTGCAGCTATAGCGCAAAAATATTACAATATTACGATAATATTATTGCAATATTGCAATATTACTGCGATATTTCAGCAATATTACATGCTGTGCGGAAAGATATACGTGAACAGTAAACTGTCAGTGCAAATCTTTCAATGATTTTGAAAATCTTGACTCTGTGGATAAATCAGGCCGATAAGTCAGGGTCACTGTAAGACCCAGCGAATCATTGACAGGTGTACATTAGAGCGCCTCTCGCGACAGAAATTGCAACCGTGCATGAGAGACGACGTCAACAACGACGACGACGACGACGACGTTTTTTAAGTAAAAATTTTCAAATCGGACTTTGCGCAGCAATATCTCCGCTCGTAGAGCACGTAGCAGAAAAATAAAAATATTTTTATTACACAAGTCGAACTTAAGTTATCGATTGAGCCTACTTAGAAATTGATCAGTTTATCGGTTATTGAGATTCGATAGTTTTGCTCATATCCCGTCGACTCGCGTAAAGTCACACGATAGCATTCGGTTGACTTGACATCCGAGACATTACGTTTCCTGATCAGTATAAATATTTTAATATTATATATAGATAATTTTCTCTCATATCTTTAAACTTAACTTTTTATAAAAGAAATAATGTGAAAATTATCCTTTCAATTATTTTTTATGTTTTCTTATTATTATTAATCTGTTATACGAAATATACATTAAAAAAAAATGTATTGTTGTACCCCGGATGGGCTACAACGATAATATTAGGAATAGTCAGGTTCGTTAAGCCTAAGGAGTTGGGACTCCGAGCAGGATCAAAAGAATGTAAGGACTTTCTTGAATTCTAACACACACTAACATTAACACACTTTCTTTATTTTAATTGGTTTATTTAATAAATGCACAAATTCTTGAAATTATTAGTATTTCTTATTTTATTATTTTACACACGGTTAAACGTCGACGGGCGGCTCGGCGCGTATCGCGGCCGACGACCGAGTATGTCACTTGAGACGCTCGCGTAAACTTAGCCGCACTTTTGTAATATCTTGCACGATGTTTATAATAATGATTCCGAACGACACGTTATTCTTGACTCTGGCGACTCCGCCTTGTGTAACCGGTTATATAGTCTGATCGATGCCCGATCAGCATTCCGATCGATTGCGTGATATTGATTGATCAATATTACGCTCGGTTTGATCATCAAATTTAGAAATTTGCTGATAGGCTTTTCGCAATGTTCTCGCGTGATGCATTTCTGCAGTCTTTCGAAAGACTGGTCGCAATTTCGGCGGTCACACATTTGTATCGTCTTTCGAAAGACTTTTCGAGATTCATGCGGACTATTTCTGTTGCCATGCGGACTACTTTTATTATTGGTTGTAGATCTGGCTACAACAGTATATAAAACATGGATATATTTCGTATACAATTATAAATATTTATACACATTTATATATATTTCTATGTTCTAATATGAACAATTTTTTACGGAATGTTAAGCATTATTGATGTCTTCCTACTTGAAGTTAGATTTCTCCCATCTGACACATTGTATCTCGATATCCGTTTATTATGATTATTGAATTCGTTAATGTCTGGATGCATGTAATGTACATCGAAATAAAAAAGAAAGTATTACCGCTATAATATACACATGATTATTAATGTAACGGAGCGCATCTCTCCGCTCCGTTCCCATTCCGAATTTTCTCCCGACCGACCATTCGGGAACCGTCGAACATCAGGCGGAGTACGACGGTGACAGCAAAAAGACGTTTTATGCCTATTTTTAATCTTGTAAGAAAAGCGTGCTCCGAAAGTTAAGTGGATCATTCACTTTAAATTCATCATAATAAAATATAAAAGGAATAATTATTCTATCAGGATATTTTTTTTATAAGTTTTTATACGAGATTCAGCTTGAATAATATTTGAAATATTATTCGATTCCATTGATAAGTTTTGCATGTAATTTAAAATTTGTTCTAAGAAATTAGGTAAAGCAAGCAATTTTTGTAAAATGGATTTTATAGATATCAGGAGACACGGTAGTCACGGGTCACGGGGTCACGGTAGTCAAGTCAAGATCAACTGAGAACACTGCCGTGTGACTTTATGCGAATCGTCGAGGTTCGAGCATCTGAAATTATCGAATCTCAATAACGGTTAAACCGATCAAGTTCTAAGTAGGCTTGATCGATAGCTTGAGTCCGACTTGATAATAAAAGTATTTTTATTTTTCTGCTACGTGCCCTACAAGCAGAGATATTGCTATGCAAAGTCCGATTTGGAAATTTTTACTATAAGAAACGTCATCATCGTCGCCTTTGTACGGCTGCAACGTTTATCACGAGATGTCATTATTAATTTTATTGACCCAGCGGAAGAGAGTTGGGATACGTGTCTCTCGATATCTTCGAAAATCGTAAAAGTTATTAGGATAACATAATAAGATTATAAGAAATTATAAGAAAAAAAATAAGAGATTATAAGAAAAAAAAAATTGAAAAAAAAATTGCTATGTATTTTATCGATTGCCGCCGGTAATATAATAATATTTTATTATCTGCATGGCGTCAAATTTAAGTTGTATCACTTCTTGTAACCTCTTACCTCATCATGTTATCCTCACGTGTCTCTCGATATCTTCGAAAATCGTAAAAGTTATTAGGATAACATAATAAGATAGGAGATTATAAGAAAAAAAATAAATAAATAATTGAATAAAAAAATTGCTATCTATTTTATCGATTGCCGCCGGTAATATAATATAATACTTCAAAATGTCTGATATCACTATAAAATTTTTTACCTTTTTTTTAAAAAAGGTAAAAAGGGAGGGACATTCTCCTGCATATAGGTTGAGTAAAGCAATTTTGTGATATAATAATATTTTAAAGCTAAATAATTACTATCACTTGGGTTAGAAAAAGAAGTTTTTAATGAAAGATATACATATAGATATAGATATAATTTGGTTTTTATTATTTTTAAATTAAAGAAACTACTACTTGAGTTTTATTTTTTTAAAACAATGGTTTATCAAATCTTTTATACGATTGAAATATATAATTTGACTAAAATGGACTTGTAGCTCCATGTTTGTAGGATTATAACTTGGCGCCGATTATTGATATCAAATCTTTTATATAAATTTTACACAATCATTTGAGTTGGCAATATGCGCTATACTTGACATCCTTTTTATCTTTTTTTAAAAAAAGATAATTTATATAAATATAATATTATAATTATCATACATATGGAACAATACTTAGGTTGTATTTTCTTAAAGTAAAAGATAAAATAATATACTGTCAGTTAGACTCCATTTTTTTCAAGCACATTCCTATACTTGATATATACTGACCTGTTACATTACTAAGTTTAATTATATAATTTGAATCAATTTTTTTTCCAATAGTTTGTTGCCCAATTATGTACGATTCTGGTTCTATTAAAGTATTTGAATCATTTGAATTTTAAATCAAGTGATTCGAATGGATTTTCAAATAAGTAAATATTTTTACGGGTATTATCCGTATCATTATGCATTGTTGAATGCCAACGTTTCGTGAACATTGTAGTCCACTTCATCAGGGCGAGGAGCAGCCTGATAGTGATTTTCAAATAAATTAAAAATATGTTCAATTTGATATCAAATTGTATCGTTAACGTTTGTAAGAAGATTTAAAATATTTGATTGAAGATTAAAATATTTAAATATTATTCTTTGATTATTTCTTTGATTATTTAAAATATTTGGTTTAAGAATGAAAACAGTACATTTTTTTATAAACGTACGTGTAGTATTAACAACTGTTGGCACATGTATTCTATTTATTGACAATTTGTTATAAAAACTAGAATTACAAATTTTACTAAATCACAAATAAATTCATCTTCATTTATGAATAAAGCAAAAACATCAAAATATTATCACTATTGTTATAATATTACTAATGGCTGATAAGTCAGCGATAGATTCAATCGTACATTCGAAGAATTTGTATTATCTATTGTGTTACGTCGTGACGACTGCACGATTCTTCTCTTTGAGGTATCAGTTATTAGAATTTAATTAAGATAAACGGATGACACATGTTCTGTTACGCTGTTAGATCGCGACGGTTCTCTTCGACGCAACTGATCTCTTCCGGGAGTCGGTTACTAAGAATTTGGCTAAGTGGATAATCTCTATTATCCTAATCGCGGAAAAACAACATGTACAGATGTTTTCCTCAACGAAATCATATATATATATATATATATATATATATATATATATATATATAGAGTGCCCTTAAAGGCACGGAACGCGCACTGCTACTTCCTTTTTTCACGCGGTCAGAACAGTTTCAGTCCGTCAGTTGTCAGTAATTATCCAATCAGTCAGTGTCAGTCGAAATAAATCAATAATTTCACCAAGTACAAGTGACCAAGTTTCCTGGCGACATCGCTTCCATCTTCATCATCTCGCAGGTCCCAAGTCTCCGGCATTCCAGAATAACAGTAAATTCGACTACACGTAATAAAATTCTTTAATAATAGTTTTTGGGTCTCTTCTCCTAATATTTTCTCATTTCTCCCTTACATCCTTTCTATCCTCTGTCATTCTCCTTACACTTCTACTCCCTTTTTCTTTTTCTTTTCTCTTTCTTTCTTTGCTCGGACCTCTTGGGCTCCCTATGCGTTGCGGAGCACTCAGCAGGTTCATGGCTGCCGAGTAATTCGGCAAAATCTGCTTCTTCTCTGTTTATTTCGGCCGTCGAACCTCATTGATTCCCTATGCGTTGTGGAACACTCAGCAGACTCATGGCCACCGAATAATTCGGAAAATCTATTCTTTTTTCTCTCCCCTTTTACAATTTTCTCTTTCCTTTCTTAATTTCTCTCCTCTGTCGGATCTCTCGGTCTCCTGAAATATTTCAGAGATAGCCTTAAGGTTTACGACCAATGACATTTCCTTCATATTCCAAATCCATTTCTTCTAGTGAAATCTGCATCATCCTCTCTTTCCGACGCTCAGAGACGGAGGCGAGCCCTGAAGAGACTCCGTTATCGTCGCAACAAGCGAGCTCGTCGATCAGCCAACTACCTCTCGCCTAGGACATCCGAGGTTTTTACACATGCTGAAGAAACCACGAGTTGTTCCAGCAGGAGACCCTATTATTTGTACATATCTCCTCCGTTCTATTCCCCGATCAGACCATCCGAATCTGGATCACCCCCAGATTTCAGCGCACTCTTCTCAGAGCGCCATGACACTAATTTCCAATATCCAGATTTCCGCACCAAGAAATCCTTGGACAAGTTCTGCGAACTCCGGACTCCTTCTCTTCCTCCCCTAGACCTCACCATCAGAAATCCGACCTCCTCTCCGAAACAACCACACACAGATAACTAAATATAGATTTAAATAGATTAACAACATAGGATAAAAATATCAAATATAGATTAAATATACTAAACCATATAAGATAAGAATAATTAGAATGTAGACAAATATACAAATATAATCGAATTTGTACACGGAAATTAAATAATACATCCGTCAATTTTTAGAACATTTATATTATATGAATTTCCGTACGTAACACCTTTTTTTATTTTATCAAATGTAAATATACCTTCAGTAAATGTACTTCAACACAAAAAATAATGACACGGATCTTGTAGTTAGTTAAACTTGTAATCGTTTTTAAAATTATTAATTACATGTAAAATTTAAATTATTTATCGTTTTAGTTATTTTCTCCCTTTCATTCCCCGTTATCCCATTCGCACATGATCCTGTCCCTGGCAAAAGAGATTAAATTCTCTTGCCTAAATTACGGACCGACGGACGCACGTCACGCAGTCGAAGTCATAGCGTCTTTTTCAAGACGTTGACTCGCACTCGTGGCTCTGCACAGTGTGTCCGACTCGTAGGGACGCCTCAGCGCGCCCACCTGTGAGAGGGTATTTGGAACGTCCTTCCTAGCCTATCCATTTTCCAAAAAAATATTTACCTCGGGCTGGACGTAACAATTGAATGATCGATAATTAAATGACTTTTGAACAATCTTACAGTGAAAATTTTTTGAAAAATCCGGTAGCAGTTGTTTTGCATATATATGTAACGATTGCAAGTTTGAAATGGAAAACAGAAAAATGATAAATAAACGGATTAATATTCTCAAATCTTGACTCGCATAAATAGCAACATTTTGGGTCATAATCACATAGAATCAGATTTATTTAATAAAATTTTAAAATTACATTTAATTTTACCATGACCAAAAAATAATAAAAATTTCATAAAGCACATATGCAACGTAAATTAATTTTGTAATCTTTACTTTATGTTATTTTATATTATTTGTTTATACAAAATTTAAAATTAAATTTAACTTAAAATTGTAGATTTTTCAATCAGTTAATTTATATTTTACTTATATTAATATTATAATAGCTATAATAAATATTATACGTTTATCAACTTATCAAAAATAAATTGTATTTTAAGTTAGACTCTCTTCAAATGTTAAATTAAATTTCTAATTAGACTTACTTATCAACTATTTATTATTACAATGTATAATTGTATAAAATTAAACCAAAAATTAAAATTTTGTCAGGATTGGTCCGAACCATAGGAGACCAGAAGTTCCTGGCTCGTTAGGAAGCGCCCTAGATCGCTTTTTTGGATTGGAACGGATATATCGAGATCAGGATATGTCACTGGATATGTCTACTGTCTTGCCAGTAATAGGCCAAAATCATCTGCCGGAGTTGGTTAATATATCCGAGTCGGCCATAGATTAGGAATAATCGGGTACAGGTCGGCCGAGCTCGGATTCTGGGGTCGACTTCGGAGATGATCTTGCCGGAAGATTCGCAAAATTCGCCGAACTCGGCGATTCCGCGGATACGTTCGGTGGCGCGATTGGTAGCGGGGTCAACGGCAATGGCCTAACGCGCGGTCTATTATGATTCATACGTTGTTCACATGAATTCATTTCCTTTGAATTCGTCTGGTGGTCGACACGAATTATCTGACGGTGGGATCGCGGAGAATCACCGTGTCGGAACCCCAACAGATGATCGATCGGGAACTGAATATATAATACAAATATAATACAATATAATAACACGCCGTTTAACAATTTTATTTACGGAGAGAAGAGTGATTCGGGCGTGTCGTTATATTTTTAAACGTTATATCTGTTGAACATTAGGACACAATACAGATATTAAAAAAAGCAATGTAGCATTTCTACATTTTGTACAATATATTAAAAAATTATTTCTTTTATCCATAAAGTAAATTTTTTTTTAATTTTAATTTGATATCTAATAATTTTATTACCCTTCTCCTTTTGGGTATAATTGAATCTCCTCCAACTGTTTAGCAAAAGTTTTATTTTTCATAACTCGAATTTCGAGTAATGTTTCTAATTTCTTGGATAGTTCAGGCTATTCGTTATAAATGTTTGATTTTTTATCAATTAAAGCGTTATAATCATCATCCAACTAAAATAGGAAATATAGTAAAAAATTATTAAAATATTAAAAAAAATAGAAATAAGATTTATATTGCAAACAAGTATATAACCCAATTCTTGTTTGAATACTGGATATTCCTTGAAAATGTTGTAAATATTTTCCTTATGTTACTTGATAAAAATTTTTCTCAATTCATGAGATTCATCCCAATGCTCTTTTACAGATAACCAAGGTGCAGTATTGTATCATAATCATTGCAGATGTGTTTTGCAAATACGCTTAATTCTAATTTATATTTTACATTTAAAAATTTGAATTTCTAATTTAAAAAACAGTTTTTATACGATATTAATGTACAATCAGTATCATAATATAATATAATATAATATTTTAAAAATATAATTTAAAAAAATAATGGTAACTTTCTATTGTCATTACCATTAAAATTAATATTTGATTCAATAATCATCTGAATCATTAATATTTTCGTCAATTTTCTTTCGTTTTTTATGCATTAGTTAGCGATTTGTCTACATTCATCAAGTTTATTTCAATAAAAGTTTGGTAATTTTCCTTTTGATACTTTTTGAGAAGGTTCTTCAGACTTAGGTGGGACATGATAAAATGCTTGTTGTTCGTTTGAAAATAAATTCGTAATCTTTTTTGATAAAACATCAAAATTAGCATTACATAAGCGAAGTCTGTACATATTAATAAGATATATTAATGTAATATATATTGAATGTAATATATATTGAATGTAATATATATAATATATCGATATATTGATATAAATATATAGCAAAAATATTTTCTATGAATAAATATTTACATTTCTGTAATATCTCTAGATTTTTAAAACATAAATTTAGTAACGAAAAATTCAGTCAGTTTTTTGCGTCTGGGTTCATTGAATATGTTGTGCTTCTCATACAATTTGATAATATGTCCATCAATAAAACTTAATAACAAATTTTTAAAATCCTTTTAAAAAGAATAAAAATAGATATTTATATAGATACATGTGTATGAGTGTGTGCGTGCGTGCGCGCGCGCGTGCGTGCGTGCGAGCGCATGCGCGTGTGTGTGTATGTGTATGTGTTGTAAATTGACATAATAGAAATAATTATATTTAAATTTTGGTAAATATATAGAAAAACGGAGCGCCTCCTTCAATGATCTTGATCTTGATATATGTTGTTAGGGTCATTACCCTGAGTGAGGTTTTAAATGACGGTCACTGTTCGTTAAAAAGTTATTAATAAAAAAAGGATAAAATGAACAATTTATTCATTAAATAACACACAATCAGTTATTTCTATAATATCATTATTAAATAAATGCATTATTAATCACGTTATGGTAAATAGAAATGAGTCATAATATTAAAAAATGTATCAATACGTTCCTCTAAATAGTAATGTTTGAATACAAATTCACTCAAGTAATGTTCGTAATGAATGTTAAAAGTTCCTTATCGAGGTAACACGTTTTTCATATCTCTTCAGAGCCTTCAATATTTTGAGTGTGAACTCTTGTACATGGATATACAACATTGTTTTTGTGATTAACTGTATAATGAATATAATTTTCATATTTTAAATTATCATAAGCTTTCCAACAATCGGTATAAATAATAGCACCAGGTTTAATGTATTTTTTAATAATTGGTATGAGAGTTTCCGATTTCCGATTTTGAATTGGTATGATAAATATTTTTTTAGATTTTCGCTCTATACCCCCGAATACCCATTATCCTGTTTTAAACCGTCCTTTATGATATTTTCTTTGACCAATTTTCGCTTCATCAATTTCAACAATTTTATTAATGTCATCAATTTTTACATTATTACCATGGAACTATTGTGTTAATAACTATAGAATTTAATACAATCAAAATTAATTAAAAATAAATATATTTTTACTTTTAAGAATATTTACATCACGACAGAAATTTCCAATTCACAGCAATTTTAACAGTTATCTTACATTCCGTCATTAATAATGATTGTAATCGTGATGTATTAATTATTAAAAGGTAAGATACAAAAACAACAAGATGTTACTATATCTATATGTGCTTTTACAAACCAGGAAAAGTGCAGTATACTTATTTTAAAATTACATGTCTTTTTTTGGTGTGTGTGTGAAGCTGGCGTCTCATTTCGCGGAAACTCACAAATTATTGAGAGTTCTGGCTTTCTTTTGAATAATAATTCTAGAATTCCTAATAAGTTAAACAAATAATTTTGCTTATTAAAGCGAAAAAATTGGTTCGGACAAAGTGAGACGCCAGGATCACACAGCGTCTCACTTTGTCCTAAATGAGTTCCGACATCCGCCAATGCAAGATTTTAAAAGATTTACAGTTCCACAAAAGTTCTATAAAGAGTTCTGTCAAATTAAAGCAAAAATTATTTAAACATAAATAAAGAATAATTATCAATCAATGTAATAACAGATCGAGCTACAACACAAACAAATAACTCGTTCTGACCTAAAAATTATACTTTTCGTATAGTTCTCAACGTGTAGAAGCATTTTCTAAAGAGTTCCAACCAATTATAATAACGTACAATTTTTAAATAAATAAATACCGTCCGAGTATCACATACTTAGACAGAAAGGTATGAGACTGGCCGCTATTTCGGAATTCTAGCTTAAATATTATACTTTTTGAGTGTGATTCTGGCGTTTCACTTTGTCCGAACCAATTTTTTCGCTTTAATGAACAGAACTATTTGTTTAACTTATTAGGAATTCTAGAACTATTCAAAAGAAAGCCAGAACTCTCAATAATTTGTGAGTTTCTGCGAAATGAGACGCCAGCTTCACACACATTTTTTTTTGTCTTTTTTTTGGAAGTTGTTTATAATAATGTTTTCCATAATACATTATTAATGATTCAAAGATTTGCGTGTTGACTCTACAGTGCTTATGATTATATAGACTTTATCTACTCTACCATTGAATTATTATAATCTATGACACATATAAGCTTTTGCACAACATTTTTCTCTCTATGTCTGGATAATCTTGCAAAATCTGCAGTGTGTATAGTGGAAATAGTGATAATATTATTGCTCCTGATTTTCCAATGTTTTTAATTTCGCTATCCATAGTCGTAGATGACCCGATATAAACAATTATATCTTGCACATATCCTGTCTTGCAATCGCAAAGAATAAATGATTTAATGCCAAATTTATTTCTTTTTGAAGGAATTAAATATATTGCTTAAAAGACAGTCATCTTTTGTACAAAAGCAAACTTTCATCAATGCATAAACGTTAGTAAGGCTGAAATGAATCACTGAATGATTTTCGCAACATATCGATTATGTTTCGTATTTTACTAAGCGATTATCATGACAATAAAATTCATGAATAAAATGTATTATCCGTAATAACATAAAGTAAAAGTTTATCTTTACTCTAGGGGATCGATTACGTATCTCTGTCGAAAGTTCTCACTTCTTGCATTTTCATTTCATGTAAAAACATACGCGTGATTGGCTATGAACAAAGTGAAAAAGTGATATTCATATGCTCACGGGAATATTACTCGCAAGACATGAGTCATTTTCTAGTTTTCTATCTAAGCTTTAGTAAGAAGTTTCTTTTCTAGCATTTCCTCTTTTCATCGATGAAACTTAAGACAGTAAAAAGTTGATTTTCAAAATAAAATAGTGACAATGAATGTCACAGAAAAACAAAAAGAAATAATGTCATTTATGGCAAAGTACCCAGATTTTGATCGAGGACATTTAAGATATAATAGCGAGAACGAAAAATTGTAAGTATTTTTTGATCCGGGTTTCAATTTCTGATTAACTTGTAGTTAGACATAACCTAATGATAATAACAAAATTATGATTTTCTATATATAGTTATTCACTAAACTGATGATTTTTAAAGTTACTATTATAAAACCATCCATTTAATTATTAATTATAAATAAAAACACATAATTGTTGTTATCATCAGATTAAGTCTAAACTATAAGTTAGAAAATAAAAAACTAGGCTTTTAAGTGTTAAATGTGATATTTTTGACAACCACACATACACACACACGCGCGCGCGCGCGCGCGCACACACACACACACACACGCACGCACGCACGCGCACACACACACACACACACACACACACACACAGACAAATTAAAGATGCAAAATATGTCAATATGTCAATATGTTAATATGTTGTCTTATGCCAATTTTAAACTTTGTACTGTTTGGGTATACACATACGTATACATAAATAAAAAAGTAAAATATTAGTGTTGAAAGTGCCATCGAACAACATTTCTCCGCATTTCTTCTGCGTTATTTGCATTATTATCATTATATTGTATTTCCAATTCTTTATCTATATTATCTAAATATATTTTCTTCGTGGAAATCTCCATTTAACACAAATATTGTGTAACACAGCATGCGTTGCTAATACAACCTATAAAATGAAATTATATATTGACTTATTTTTATGTTGTACTACATTTGTTTTTTCAAAATAAATACTTCATATCAGCAAACTCCGGTTTATAATGTAATGGTCTTTCTTTTCTTAAACATCGCCAGCGCCCTTTTAAAATTCCTATACATCTTTCTACTGATGATTGAGTTTGAATTATATATTCAGTATATCTAGCTTCTGATGAGTCCACAGGTGGATTTATAAAAGGTTTCAAAAGAAATGGCATAAGCGGTACGCAGAATCACCTATATATATATATATATATATATATATATATATATATATATATATATATATATATATATAAGAAACAATATTTAGATACAAAAATAAAATAATCAATAGCAAATTATACCTATAAGCCATGATTCTTTTTCTCCTAAGTTCCTGCTGCCTTTGTAGATAATCAGAAGGAGACACGGTAGTGTCAAATCAACCGAACGCTACCTTGTGACTTTACGCGATTCGGTAAGATGCGAGTAACCAAAACTATCGATCTCAATAACCAATAAACCGATCAATTTCTAAGGCTCGATCGGTAGCTTGAGTTCGATTTGTATAATAAAAGTATTTTATTTTTCTGCTACGCGCCCTACGAAACGGGAATATTACTACGTAAAGTCCGATTTGAAAATTTTTACTTTAAGAAATGTCATCGTCCCTCATATACAGTTGCAATTTCTGTCGCGAGAGACACTCTAATATACATCTATCAATGGTTCACTTATTAATGATTCGATGGTTCGCTGGGTCTTTTACAGTGACCCTGATTTATCATAACATAGATTGGATTACGATCATGAATTTGACTGGAATGGTGTGAAAGTATTAGACTGTGAACGTAATTTGCAGAAACGACTGATCTCAGAGATGCTTTTTATTAAGAGACAGGATAATTGTTTGAATTCACAGTCTTATATGAATTCTTCCACCATGCATACGTTTCTATCTTGAACAAGCTGTAACTTCGGCTTTGTTTTGATGACAAGTTGTTGACTTGTAGAGTCACCGCGTTCAGTCATTGCCTGGAGCTCGGGCCGATGCGCTGTTGGTGTGCTGCTCGGTGCGAACCGCGCCGCACTCCTGCGCGTGCTTTATTCGATTTTGTATGAGCCGTGTTCACCCGATAATAACAATTCCCATTTTAACAACAGTTTGAAACGCTTTAGCTCTTTGTATGAGAATTTTTTCGAATGTGTTAAGAGATGTTATTATATCAGGTACATCATGTACAATGAGATTATTTAATATGCAGACATTAACCCGTTCCAGAATTTGCATTTGCAATAATCAATATATGTTGAGTAATAAAAACAATGAGTATATGTACGAGATATGCTGAAATAAAAAACAATGTGAATCGCCATTAATATGCATCGTTGTTATAGCGATTAACTAACCGCGAGAGGCGGAGTTCTCTTTTCCTTCCGTTCGTTTACATATCGTAGAAACGAGAGGCAGATCAGCAATGTATGTAGAAGTTTTCAATTTGCGATACCGAGGGTGACGTTATCCGGAACGTATGAGAGACGAGAGGTAGGAGTCGCACGAGGAAACAATCGTCATAGGAGTGTTAATAATAACGAGAGAATATTTTATTAGGAATGTAAAAAGAAGAAAGAGATTTTTGTAGGATGCTGCGGTTAAGCGCGCATCCTGTGTCTAGGCGTCTTCCACGGGGCCTAGCGCGTCCTGTTTTTCGTGGGGAGACGCGCGTTCTATTTATGTAGGATGCCGTGCTTTAGGATGTCGCGGTTAGACGTTTTTTGCGAGGCTAGAAACGATGCCGTCTTTTCAGGAGGATGCCGCGGTTTGGCGCTTCGACGCTGCCTCGGAGTATATATAGCTAGTCGCGAGAGACAGTTTTGTTTTCATTGTTAAGAACGTGATATATGGAAAAAGTCGCGCTTAATGGTGATTCATCTGAGGGAGAGCGACGCGATCCGCTTTTATGCGCGTTCAATCATATCGTGACGCATCGCGATCTCGACAGCGATATCAGTGGCGACGATCGTTGCGAGTCGGTTACCGAGAGTGACGATAGTGTTATAGCCAGACTTACAACTAATAATAAAAGTAGTCCGCATGGCAATAAAAGTAGTCCAAATGAATCTCGGAAAAAGTCTTTCGAAAGACGACACAAATATGTGACCGCCGAAATTGCGACCAATCTTTCGAAAAACCGCAGAAATGCATCACGCGAGAATATTGCGAAAAGCCTATCAGCAAACTTCTAAATTTGATGATCGAACCGAGCGTGATATTGATCAATCAATATCACGCAATCAATCGATGCAACCAATCGGAATGCTGATCGGAATGCATCAATCAGCCTATATAATCGGTTACATAAAGCAGAATGGAGAGAGTCAAAATTATAAATCGTGTGGAATCATTATTATAAAAGTCGCGCGAGATATTACGGAATCCCATCGCGAAGTTCACGCGAGCCGTATTATCAGCAACTCAGGTGTCACACTCGTCGGCCGCCCGAGTAACGCGAGACGCGCCGAGCCGCCCGACGACGCGTAAACGTGTGTAAAATATAATCGTTATAATATCAAGTATTTGTGCACTTGTTAGAATAAATCAAATTAAATTAAAGAAAGTGTGTGTCAGTGATTTCACGAGGATCCCTACATTTCTTTGATCTTGCTCGGAGTTCCAACTCCTTAGGTTTGACGAACCCGACTATCCCAAATATTAATGTTGTAGCCCATCCGGGGTACAACAATTTACAAGTTTAGAGTGTTACAAGACTATCGCGCTTAGCAACGACAAGGAATAGATCGCGATGAGAGAGGACGTTCGTTGGAACGTGGCCACATATCACCTGCGACGAGAGATCGGTACAGAGATCCCGCGAGAAAAACTGTGGATCGAAACGTTGTTCGCTCTGAGCGACAAAGCGGTGATCTATGAGAGAATAGCTTGAGAGAGAGAGAGAGAGAGAGAGAGAGAGAGAGAACTTTGAGACGTCAAATTTGTCATTCCTACGAACGATCGGGGTAACACCGTGTGGGGATCGCGATATGGAGAAGAGTCACGATCTTCTTGAGCGCGCGGCGGAAGTTGAAGGAGTGTGTGCCTATTGCGTTTGGGAACGGGAGTACGTCGAGTGTTTCGAGGTTTTGAGAGACAGGTGCGAGAATAGAGTCGACCTATCGTTCCGGTTACCCTACGGTTACCGCAATGATAAATTCTCTGGTCTCTCAAGTAGCGGTTGGAGGGTGCGGTTGGAGACTCGCTTTGAGAGTTCCGTTATTCGGGTGCAAGATACGACGGTTCGAAGGGATTCAAGTGAGTGGATATCGAGACAGCCTTGGCGAATCGCGTACAAACGGGTGCGGTGATAAACATTGAGTACATTGAACTCCGACAGTTTCTCGAGGACGCAAGAGACACGATGCTCGAGCAGTGCGCGTCGATCTCGATACTCACGTTTGAAGATCAACACTATGTTTCACGAGGAGTTCGTCGCGAATAATAAGAGCGCTGGTAAGAACATTTGCACGAGAAATCGTCAGCTATTCGGTATGTCCAATCTACAAGAATGGTACGACGGAGACGTTATGGATGTTATCTTGACGTCGCTGGAGAAATTTCAGGAACGTGACAGCGGTTGGGCGTTACTTCGGATATTAAATTTGATGATCAATGTACAACAAGTGTAGTTTTATGCACGCTGGATGTTGGACGTCACTTCCTCTGAAGATAAGATATAAGAGATCAACGTACGTTCAAACGACAACGCGTGCTTCGCCTGGGCGGTGATGGCCGCTCTATATCCCGTCGATCTACACTCGGACAGACCTTCGTCGTACCCTCACTATTCGATGGTGTTGAATTTCGACGGTATCGATTTTCTTATGACGCTATGAAACATCGCTAGATTCGAACGTCTTAACAAGTTGTCTATCAATCATTATATTTGCCATTCGAGAGAAAAGGGAGAGAAACGATAATATGGTCGTTCCTTTAACGCTCACAGGGAACAAGAAATCTACGCACGTGAATTTGCTCTATTTGTCGAGCAAGCGGCGCGGCGATAACGTCAGTCACTTCGTATGGATAAAGCACCTGTCTCGACTGTTAACATCACAAATAAACAAGCAAAAGGAGAAAAAGTACATATGCAATCGGTAAGCGTAATAGAGAGACTATGCTCGACGCGAGGTAAATTTATATTAATCATAAATCGTTTTTTTTTCAGATGTCTGCATTACTTTTACTCGAACGAGAAATTGGTCGCGCATAGCGTCGAGTGCGGAAGAGCGAATGATTGCGCCGTTATTCTTCCGAGCGAAGACGACAAGTGGCTCTCCTTCCGCAATCACGACAGAAAGGAGAGACTACGATTCATTTACGCCGATTTGGAGTGCGTTTTAGAAAAGGGAGATCGATGGTTTGCGGGGAATCTCGACAATAGATTCGCCTATCAACATCATAAGGCGTTCAGCGTGAGATATTATTTGCGTAGCACGTATAACGGAATCGTATCCGCGTATAGATCTCGTCGAGGCGACGACTACGTCTCGTGGTTCGTCGAAGAGCTGCGTGCTCTCGCGTGTCGCGTGAAGAGGGTTCTCTGTGCGAGCATACCGATGTCGAAACTTATGCCGGACAAGCGGAGCGCTTTTCAAAGGGCGACAAATTGTCACGTGTGTGAAGGATCTTTGGGCCGTACGACGTTCGCGTGCGCGATCACTGTCATCTTACCGGACGGTACAGAGGATCCACGCATGCGAGCTGCAATTTGAACTATCAGAACGCGTTTGTTATTCCCGTTTTCTTTCATAATCTATCTGATTACGACGCGCATTTTATTATCAAGAATGTGGCGAACGCTTTCGAGGATAGAGTCGACCTGTTACCGCTGACTAAGGAGAATTATATCGCGTTTTCGAAAACCGTCAACAATTCGGCATATGGAAAATGGAAAAATTGCGTTAAGCTACGTTTTGTAGATTTGTTTAAATTTCTCAATAAATTTAAATTTCTCGGTTTAGAAAAAGCTTCGTAGATCGGGACAAATTGAGAATCGCGCGATTCGAATTCTCCGGTCTCGTCGCGGAGAATTTCGAATTGTTCACGCGCAAGGATGTATTTCCGTACAAGTACGTCGACAGCGTTGATAAACTATTAGAAACCGAGTTACCGCCAATCGAAGCCTTTCACAACTGGCGAAACTGTGAGCGCTAGCGATTACGAGCACGCGCGAATGGTATGGGAGCGTTTTCGCGTGAGAACTCTCGGCGAGTACAGAGATCTATAGTTGAAAACGGATATGCTTCTCTTGGCGGATGTTTTTGAAAATTTTCGGGATACCTATATGGAGAGTTACGATTTGGATCCAGCGCAGTATTTCACGTTACCGGGATATACGTGGGACGCTATGTTGAAATATACGAACGTTCAATTCGATCTACTTACCGATATCGATATAGTGATGTTCGTAGAGCGCGGTATACGCGGCGGTCTGAGTCAATGCTCGAACAGGTATGCGCGAGCTAACAATCAATACGAATCGTCGTACGACTCGTCTCGACCATCATCGTACCTCATGTACTACGACGTGAACAATCTCTACGGTTGAGCCATGTGCGAACCCTTACCGTACGCGAAATTTGATGGGTCGAGAGTCTCGACGTTATGTCCGTGCCACCTGACTCCGATATCGGTTATATTCTAAAGATCGATCTCGAGTCTCCGCGATATCTTCACGACGGCCACTTCCCGGATCTTTCGTTTTGTCCGACGCGCGAAAAATTGCCGGAAAAGCGAAACCAAAAGCTACTCGCCACGCTTTACGACAAGTCGCGTTACGTGACGCACTATAGCAATCTTCAGCAGTGCGTGCGACACGGTTTATGCGTGACGAAAGTCTATCGCGCGTTGCAGTTCGCGCAGTCTCCTTGGCGGCGCGCGTATATCGAGTTCAATACGGAACGGAGAACTCGCACGAGCAACGAATTTGAGGAGAATCTATATAAGCCGATGAACAACGCGGTTTTCCGCAAAACAATGGAGAACGTGCGCGATCACGTAGACGTGAAGCTCGTGATGCGTTGGGACGGAAGATACGGCGCGGAGGCGCTGATCGTGAAACCAAACTTCCACAGCAGGAGCGTCTTCGATGAGACTCTCATGGCCGTCGAGTTGCGCAAACTCGAAGTTAAGTTTAACAAACCGATCTACGTCGGTATGTGCATTCTAGAGATATCCAAGACGCGTTTGTACAACTTTCATTACGATTATATGATGCCGCTTTATCGCTCTAAATGCAAAATCATGTACATGGATAGTTTGATATATTTTCTGGAATGCCGAAACGTTTATGAGAATATGAAGCGGGATATCGCGAGATTCGACACCAGCGATTACCCCGACGACAACGCGTACGATATATCGCGCGCGAACAAGAAGATTTTCGGTTTCTCTTTGATGAAAGACGAGAACAACGGAGCAATCATGACGGAGTTCATAGAGCTCAGGGCGAAGATATACGCTCTGAGAGTTCTGGGAAAGAGCGATACGAACAGAATAAAGGGCGTCAAGAGGAATATCGTGAAAACAATAACATTCGAGGATTTCGCGTGTGATTTGCTTGATTTGCTTGAACGAATCGTCGCAGCAATCGAGACGTCAGAAGTACATACGCTCGATGCTGCATGAGGTTTACACCGTGTCTGAACTAAAGCTAGCCTTGAATCCTTACGATGACAAGCGATACGTAATATCAGACTCCACCGATACATTACCGTGAGATCATTATAAGATACCGTTATCAGATACCAATGTAGTATAAATATTTTTACCAATGTAGAATAAGTAATCGTTTCACTTTGTACTCTTTATTCATTACAATACAGCCGTTTTATGTCAGCCAAGAGTTGTGTGTATTGTCCATTGCTAACCATTTGACGAAAACCCTATCGTCTCTATCCTTTCTACTACCTTCTTTACGAGATAGATATCGGGATTGGAAACTCGCAGTAACTCGTGTTCGTAGTCCGGTCACTGGCTCTCCGCGATAGTCTTTCAGCAGACACGTCACGGGATTCGTGCGTTGCATCTTGGCGATTCGAAAAATCTCGGTCGTCCAGTTAGGCGTATATCCCTTCTCGAAAATCGTTTTGAACTTGCTGACACGTACCAGATCGTTCACCTTGAACTTCGCGGGGGGTGATCTTCAAGTGACTGTATACCGTGGAGAGGAGTCTCTTGGCAACGGCGGGAGTTACGTCCGCCGGTCGCATTCCGATCGTTCGATGCACGCGGTTGTTATACTCCGAGATTAAACGCGGTAGAGCGTCAAGCCATCTGTACGATCCATTGAGCGTGAAAAGCCTTCACATGTCATTCTTGAGTATGCGATTAAATCGCTCTATCACCGCCGCCTTCATCACCTAGTATATCGAGTAGTGACGTATATCGTATCTATCCGTAACCGCTTTTATGAAGGCGTTGTAGAACTCCTTGCCCTTGTTCATTTGTAGATTTCGCGGATGTCGAGCATCGTCGCGAAATATCTTGGACAACGCCGCGGCTACCTCGCTTCCGCTCTTGCTCTTCAGCGGCACGCCCACGCGTACTTGCTCAACACGTCGATAACCATCATCACATAGTTGTAACCTTTGTTTCGTCGCGCGTACGGACGCATCTCGACGACATCAGTCTGCCACAGATCGTCGTAACTGCGCACCACGACGCGACGACACGGAATGTTTCTTCGCACGTGAAGTCAACGAGTCTCCTCTTCTCGACGCTCATCGCTGATTTACGAGGAAGCGCGATTCGCGCTTTTATTCGTATTCGTCGCTTCGCACGTTCGCTCTTGTTCCTCGTTCCAAACGTCAATCGCGTGTTTCGTGGTATTCGGGATATCCATTTTTAGCGCGACTAGTAATTCGTCTATCATTTCCTTAGTCACTATTTTATCCACGTTCAACGAGGCCAACGTCGCGTCCAGCGTCTCTCTCGTTACCGCTTTGTCCGTCAGTTCTCTTACGATTCTCGTCAGATCTATCATGATACGCATGAGATTCTCCATGTCCGTCGAGATTCTCTCGCGGCTCGTCGATGACGCGTCAAGCTCATTTCGCAGGGATTCCTTTAGATTTCGCAGTGATTCCTCTAGATTCCACGTTTGTTTCTCCTGAGCGTCGCCGAGCGTCTCGACGACTCTTCGGATCTCGTTTCGAGTCTTTAGCTCGCAGTTCGTCCCGTTTCTCGAGCGCTCGTTCTATCGCACTTTGGATTATAGTCAGGTCTCCACCTCGTTGTTCGTCCCGTTTCTCGAGCGCTCGTTCTATCGCGTCTCTGATCTCCCTTATTCGTTTGTCGTGATCGACGGTCTTCCTCTTCTTTTCGAAGTGTCGCAGAACGCTCACTTCGGTTACGTCGTAATACTGTAGGAAAATATTCCGAATCCTTGTCCGAATCCATCTTCCAGCTGTTTTCGTAGCTCGTTCGTTAGAACTTTCAACTCCTCGCTCCTTACGCGAAGCGCGTCGTCGACGTAACCCTTGGTCGTCGCGTCGTCGATCGGCGCGTCCAGATGCCGTATCTTGCGTCTGTTGACGTCGTAGTCGTCCGGATTCAGGCAGAGCGCTGCGACGCACGTATGCTCGTAGGGATGCGATCGCCGACGTCGCGCTGTCTTTCCAGAGACTTCCCGAATTTGTTCACGGACATCAAGCCTTTGCGGGTGACGAATTTACCACGCGCGATAATCTGCTCGTAATCTCGGCGATCTGCGTATTGTACTTTAGAAACAATCTGGAAACAACGCCCGCCATAGAGTCCTCCAATTTGCCGATCGACTTGGCCGTGCTCTCGTTCGTCTCCGACAGCAACGCTCGGATGCTCGCCGAGAATTCGTTCATCTCGGAGATCGTCGTATTCGCGTCTCGAAACGCGCTGTCCACGTAGCTCTTCCTCGTGGTGTCGATATCGGTTCTCGGTGCGACTAAACGCCGTATGGTTCTATCTCTCGCATCGTAGTAATCGTTGCTCAGACAGAGCGCGTTGTTACGCACGTAGCGACGTAGGGATTTCGTAGTCAATAATATTGTTACGTCATGACGACTGCACGATTCTTCTCTTTCGGGTATCAGTTATTAGAATTTAATTAAGCAGATAAACGAGTGAAACATGTTCTGTTACTCTGTTAGATCGCGACGGTTATGCAACTAATCTCTTCCGGGGGTCGATTTCTAGAATTCGGCTAAGCGGATAATCCCTATTATCCTAATCGCGGAAGTACACCGATGTTACATCTTGACGACTGCACGATTCTTCTCTTTCGGATATCAGTTAGAATTTAGTTAAGCAGATAAACGGATGACACATGTTCTGTTACGATCGCGACGGTTACGCAACTGATCTCTTCCGGGAGTCAGTTACTAAGAATTTGGCTAAGCGCATAATCCCTATTATCCTAATCGCGAAAAAACAACACGTGTACAGATGTTTTTCTCAAAATCATATATATAGTGCCCTTAAAGGCACGGAGCGTACACTGCTACTTCCTTTTTTCACGCGGTCAGAACATTTTCAGTCCATCAGTTGTCAATAATTAAATCAGTCGAAATAAATCAACAATTTCACCAAGTACAAGTACAAGTGACCAAGTTTCCTGGCGACACCGTTTCCGCCTTCATCATCTCGCGGTCCCAAGTCTCCGGCATTCCAGAGTAACAGAAAGTTCAATTACACATAGAAAAATTCCCTAATAATACTTTTCGGGTCTCTTCTCCTTATATTTTCTCATTTCTCCTTTACATCCTTTCTATCCTCTGCCGTTCTCCTTACACTTCTACTCCCTTTTTCTTTTTTCTTTTCTCTTTCTTTCTTTGCTTCAGCCGTCGAACCTCTCGGACTCCCTATGCGTTGCGGAGCACTCAGCAGGTTCATGGTTGCCGAGTAACTCGGCAAAATCTGCTTCTTCTCTGTTTGCTTCGGCCGTCGAACCTCACTGACTTCCTATGCATTGTGGAACACTCAGCAGGTTCATGGCCACCGAATAATTCGGGAAATCTATTCTTTTCTTCTTTCTCTCCTCTCTTACAATTTTCTCTTTCCCTTCTTAATTTCTCTCCTCTGTCGGATCTCTCGGTTTCCTGAAATATTTCAGAGATAGCCTTAAGGTTTACGATCAATGACATTTCCTTCATATACCAAATCCATTTCTTCTAGTGAAATCTGCATCCTTTCTTTCCGACGCTCAGAGACGGAGGCGAATCCTGAAGAGGCTTCGTTATCGTCGCAACAAGCGAGCTCGTCAATCAGGGAACTATCCCTCGCTTAGGACATCCGAGGTTTTGACACATGAAGAAACCACGAGTTTTTCCAGCAGGAGACTCCATTATTTATACATATCTCCTCCGTCCTATTCCTCGATCAAACCTGGATCACCAGATTTCAGCATACTCTTCCCAGAGCTCCATGACCTCCAGATATATCCAGATTTCCGCACCCAGAAATCCTTGGACGAGTTTTGCGAACTCCGGACTCCTTCCCCTCCTCCTCTAGACCTCACCATCGGAAATCCGACCTCCTCTCCGAAACAACTACACACAGATACCAAATACAAATTTAAATAGATTAACAACGTAAGATAAAATTATCAAATATAGATTTAAAATATTAGATTATGTAAGATAAGAATAATTAGAATATAGATAAACATACAAATATAATAGAATTTGTACACAGAAATTAAATAATACATCCGTCAATTTTTAGAACATTTATATTATATGAATTTCCATACGTAACACCTTTTTTATTATTTTATCAAATGTAAATATACCTTCAGTAAATGTATTTCAACGCAAGAAATAATGACACGGATCTTGTAGTTAACTAAACTTGTAATCGTTTTAAAATTATTAATTACATGTAAAATTTAAATTATTTATCGTTTTAGTTATTTCCTCCCTCTTTCATTCCTCGTTATCCCAAGATTCGCGCATGGTCCTGTCCCTGGCAAGAGATTAAATTCTCTTGCCTAAATTACGGACCGACGGACGCACGTCACGCAGTCGGAGTCATAGCGTCTTTTTTAAGACATTGATTTGCACTCGTGGCTCTGCACAGTGTGTCCGACTCGTAGGAATGCCTCAGCGCGCCCACCTGCGAGAAGGTATTTGGAGCGTCCTTCCAAGTCCCATCCATTTTCAAAAAAAATATTTACCTCGGGCTGGACGTAACAGTATACTCTTATACGTTTGCTTCTCCGTGTACACGACGTCGTCGGGGAGTCTCTTGAAGATCAACTCGTATAAGCCCAGAGTATCCGGATATCGCGCGTGGTCCACGATCATATTGTCGTCGGCGGCCACGTCGAATCGCTTGTCGCCGAACATCGAGCCGCCCATGTCGAAGTACTCCGTAAACGTGGTCGATCTCGCTCTGTCTGTTCCCGCTAAAAGCGCGTCCATATATTTGCGCCCTAACGGTCCCCATTGCACGTTCGAGATCGATTTCTCCAATTCGCTTCTAGTCGCGAAACTAGCTGTCGCGATCGAGAGCGATCTCGTCAGGAGGCGTCTCTTCGTTCCCTCGTCGGTCTCGCGTTTCCTCTTAGCACCGACGAATACGATCGGATCGAGTCCTTCGGACGATTCGCCTCGCGCGGTGTTCTTAGCGATTCGTTTCAACGGCTGAACGATCGATTTGAGTTCGTCTCTCCAGCGCGATCTCCTCCTCTATCTCACCGGTCTTTAACGTTCTGTGCTTTTTACATATAGAATCCTGAATCTTCGTGATCTCTCGCGCTGTTTTTTCCCGTCGAGCGACGTCCATACTCGCCGCAGCGTGAACATTCATCCTCGTAGCACAACTGATCGCTCTACACCACGGCGAAATCGTTAAATCATCGTCTGTATCTATCATTCCTTAACGCACTGTCCTTATCGATGACTATGAAACCGTACTTGCGTTTCCAACACGCGCCACACAAGGCGCAAAAATCATCGTACGACATATCCGTGTTCACGTGCTCATTATAAACGTGCTTTAGGTTAATTCCATCCTGCTTAAACAGAATCAAGAGATTCGCGTTGTCGCGTATCAAGTGTTTCGGAATTTTAGCGTATATCTGACAGAGATAGAAACAATCGATGTTCGAGTGTTCGACCCATAGCGAAATATTCCCTGATCGTGTTCTGCTTGTCACAGGCCACGTCGTTGAACACGAATATCGAATCGGGAAGCGCCTCGCTTGGTGATACGACATCGCTATTGTTCGAGAACGCGCGATAGCCGATCTCGTCCATCGACTCGAGCAACTCCGCCAGGTATCGATATTTCGGTTGTTACAGGGATTTTGAGTAAACGTATATGTTCTCGAAGCGTGCGAACTTCCGAGCATGCTTATCAACACGTTCTTTTTATCGCAGTTGGAAAAGCCGCAAATGATGCAACATATTGTGTTCGATAATAGAGGGCCGTGTCTGCGCGCCCTCTCGATCGCGTCGCCCGAGATTCGTCGAGCCTTACGGTCAAGATTGGACACTCCTAGCCGGCGACCGTCGAACGAATCGCATTTACGCGCGTGCGCTTGCTCCGAGGAGATGCGACCGATAATCTCTACTTATATTCGATAGCGATACAATGATCGATATGTTTCCCCTATTGACGGACAAACGCGATATTCTCAATCTATCCGCCGAACAGTTGCGACTTATCTGAAGATCGTTCTCGTGCGCGATTTCTACAGATACGTGGAGGGACTATTGTGGAACAGACTACCCGATCATCTGAAAGCGGACCCCGAGGTGCAACGTTGTCGTGTGTATCTGGAGCATTACAATCGTGGCAACGATCGCACATAGACGGTCCTGCGCCTCTCATCAAGAACTGTAGCGAATGCTCAGCGGCGCGGGATTACGGAGATAAATGCGCTTCCCTTCGAACTACATATTCTCAGGTATCAATTTTGCGGACCTGGCACCCGTCTCGTGAAGCGATTGGCGATTGAAGCGTCAACCCGTTGGACGCGGCGTGCCGCGAGAATGACATTGCCTACTCACGAAACAAGGAACTCGCCGATCGTCGTTGCTCTCGCCGAGAAGGCGCACGAACGTATAATGGTCGGAGATTCCATCTTCGGCGAGAGGGTCGCCGTATAGGCGGCTATGAAAGCAAAAACAAAGTTGGGCATGGGTTTGAGGAAGAAGAAGAGGAAGACGACAAGGAGGATATTTCCGACGGCGAAACGCGGAGGCTTGTTGCCCATTTTTCCGACACTAGGCGCGCTCGGTTCTTTGATCGATGGCGCGGCGGGCGTCGCGAAGGTGGTTAATGCCGGTAAGGCCGCTCGGTGTCAACTGGAGGAGTTGCAATGTCACAATCGGACGATGAAGGATCACGGATTGCACATAGCGTTTTATAAACGTGGCAGCGGTGTGACCAGAAGAACGAAAAAAAAAATCGTGGAAGGAAACATTAAGATTGCTCGAGCTGCCGCTCTTCGGCATCACAACGAACGAGCAGCCGCTCTGCGCGTCGTCTGCGAATACCCTTTTTCAGAGGAATGTTTATGCGTAACGCGTTATCGTCGAAGGCGCGACGCAATGAGAGCGGCATCGTGAATCTCTATAAGTTCGCTCACTGGGTCACCTACGCGAAGAAGGACAATGACACGGTTTACTTCGACGGTTTCGACCGCCGAGGGAATTCGAGAGATATCTCGGCGGCGACATAAATATAACGTACAATTGTATCAGACGTACGATCAGATCATCTGAGGTCAGTTGTGCTTGCGATTTCTCTCGAGGATCGGTCATGATGTCGCTGAGCCTTTCGTTCACCAGTAAGAATAGCATCCTCACGACGTGCTATTTTCCCGCCTTACATCTGAGCGACGACGATTACGAGTTAGATCTCATGAATTTCGAGACACTACACCGTACAACACTATACCGAACGTCGATTGCACGAATAATAAGTTCTACTACGATGACGACGACAAAATGATCGTGATTTCCGAGGCTTCGTACGAGTTGAGCGCGATAGACAGATATCTGAACGCCGCTCTAAGAGACGAAGACTCGAGAGCAAGAGGACGAGCGACGATGACGAGAGCGACGATGTCGTCTACGATGAGAGCGACGAAGGCGAGAGAGACACGCAACCTTTGATCATTCGCGCCAATGAGAACACCATGAGAAGCGAGATCAGGTGCGAGTGTAAGCTCAGCGTCCTTTTTCTTTTAGCGATTCCTCCCTATATAAATTGTGTACGTTATGGCGTAGAGAGAGCGAATTTACAAACGCTTTGGCGCGATTTCGTCCCTTTTTGGTTTTGAAGATAGAGAATCTTGGACAGCTCTCAGGCAAGACATCTCGAACCCGCTTTTACATATATTGTAATATCCGCACGACACCTCAAGACAATAAAGTGCTATTCAGTTTTCTTAACGCCAGTGAGTTGAGTAATTACCCTCTCCTCCTATTGGCCTGGTGACTATACGCACACAGGAGGCACGAACGACGACACTGTTCACGCCGGCCATATTAAGATATCTTCTACCTACACGAGCATCGAGTCAACTTCGCGAAATTGAACAACATCGGTTCGCTCTTGGGATTCTGGTCGTCGCGCGTGTACGACCGAACAAATGGTACACGTCCGACCCATGAATATCATGAACGTGAATATCATTCGGGTGGAGTGCAATATCACCGCGGGTGCGTACAACGACGAAGCGATTTACACGATACACAAGTTTTCCTCGAACGTTCCTCCGGGATATAAACTGTTGAACGCTCCGATGTCGATCATTTACTTCCCGATCATCGCGCGAAACGTCATCGATATCACGCTTCGAGTCGTGGATCAGGATAGGCGACCGATCGATTTTCGCGGAGAGGAGATAACGGCGCGGCTTCACATGCGATGACGAAGGCAGTACAGAGAGATGCGCGAGAGCGATAGATGCTCGTTCTGAACGAGTGGTACGTGAGAGGAGACGCAAACGCTACATCCGCGATCCTACCGCGGAACGACGCCACGAGGAAGGTGCGCGAGGGAAGGGCGAATGAGTTGAACGCTGCAAACATCGCGTTCTTAAGATCTTTAGGTTTCGTCGTGAAGAATCGACATGGCGAGCGACATTTTAAGTATCGGAGGTGCCCCGATCTTTGACGATCGTATCGTGAGAATAGAGACACACACTTACAATCCGTAACTAACATGCTAACATCATGTTCGGATACAGCGACGAGATACGAATACCAGCAGAATTTGTACACGTGCAAAAGTTTTCTATACATCGAGGGAAAGTTCGCGACGAGAGAAAACGCAAAGGAAGGCGAAGGAAGTTACGAGAACGAAGCTAGTCAACAACTGCATCGCGTTTATGTTCGACGAGATTCGATACGAGCTCAATGGCGTGGAAATCGATAAGAGCAGGAACGTTCGGATAACGATCTTGATGAAAAACTACGTATCGTTGAGCTACGAGGGATAGTGCTTCACAGAACTCCGGATGGGAGATACCGTCTATAGCGTTGGACGATTTCAACTTTTGCGTACCTCTCAACGTACTCCTCGGTTTCTATGAGGATTATAAGCGCATAGTGATAAACGCGCGGCACAAACTCATTCTGATACGCACTCGCAATGATAACAATTACGTCATGGCACATGTGGAGACCAAAGATCACGCTGTTGAGGATATAGTGGCGAATGCCGCACGTGATACTGAACGACAACAAACTGTCGCTTCTGCGAACGTTGGACAGCGAGCGATATCTAAGCATCGGCTTTCGTTCGTGGGATCTGTACGAATTTCCGCTGTTGCAAAATACGGTCAAGCATTCGTGGGCGATAAAAGCGGCGACACAATCGGAGAAACCGCGATACGTGATCTTCGCGTTACAGACCGGAAGGAAAAACGTATCGTCGGAAAACGTTTCTAAATTCGGCGATTGCAAGCTGATTAATGTAAAACTCTATTTGAATTCCGAGTTTTATCCCTACGATATGAATCTAGATTTCGAACGTAATAAGTTCGCCGTGCTGTACAATATGTATCTGAAAGGCGTATTACGGGATCTGCGAACCGTTCATGACTGTCACTAGATTTCTGCAATACGGTCCGCTCGTGATCATCGATTGTTCCCGCCAGAACGCCAGAGAATCAATCACAAGCGCCATCGTCGACGTTCGCGTAGAATTCGAATGCAAAGAGAACGTTCCGGCTAACACAACGCCTTATTGTCTCATCATTCACGATAGAGTTATAGAATATAATCCGCTGACGAACGTCGTACGTAAACTCATGTAAAAAACAGGAAATCGTGGTTTTCCCTATGCGTTATCGATAACGAATGTATAAAAAAGAAGACCGGAGCGCGAAGGTATCGAGTTTCCCCATCTCGCGATGATGTCGAACGTACTGGTCTTCGTCGATCTGCAAAGTTTTACCGTTCGGGAGAAATTTACGGTTAAAAAGGTGACGATATTGAGAAATGGAAAGGAGCTGACTCATCGCGTGTTTCGAGAAGCGATACCCTGGAATCTTCTTACAAAGAAAAAATCTAGAGCGTGCTGGCTAACCGCCGATCATCACGGCCTGCAGTAGAAACGAACGATGGTGATATCGTCTATAGATTCTTGAAACCCGTGATTCGAAGCGGCGTGTGCAATCGATCGCGAGACATTCCTAGACGAGTGTACGTCAAAGGCTTGGAAAAGAAGAAGTGGTTGGAAGAGATTCTCAGCGACGTCATCACGGACCATGACGTGATCGTCGAGATTATCAACGCGGATTTCAAGGATATAGGGCCTGAACACCCTGGACGACGTTCGCGTTTTCCATTGCGAGCATCACGCGAAGAATTGCTCCATGAAGAACGTGTGCAAGCTGGTGGTCGAAACGACAGGAATGTATTACCGAATTGTAATGTCGCGTTAACGATTTACGATTTATATCATATTATATCATATTATATCATATTATATTATATCAAATTGTTTTAAATTATTAATATATCATATTATAATCAGATTC
Source organism: Pogonomyrmex barbatus (assembly GCF_055798465.1). NCBI lineage: Eukaryota > Metazoa > Arthropoda > Insecta > Hymenoptera > Formicidae > Pogonomyrmex > Pogonomyrmex barbatus. The sequence continues at coordinate 7,333,427 of NW_028297107.1, forward strand.
TTTTAAACTATTACTTATATCATATTATAATCAAATTCTTTTAAACTATTACTTATATCATATTATAATCAGATTGTTTTAAACTATTAATTATTTATTCGTATCAAAATATTAAATAGTGTCGAGTTAATACTGAAAAATATAAATAATACATAATATTCTATCGCTCAATATTCTATCACTTACATAAATGCTTGCGGAAGTAAAAATAAAAAACATTTTTTATAATATCTCTCTCATTTTATTTCATCTCACTCTTACATCCCAAAGAACAGAGCAATGAATTCGCAATCGATAATGTCGTTACGATCGAAGGCTTCGCTATCGCGTATGACTCTCGAGATATTCTCCGTATCCTTAGCGGTGGACGTGATATATCCTTGAAACGCGCCAATTTCGCATCGATTTTTCCTAATATCTTGATCAACGAGATAATGAGTCGGTTGACGCAATGCTCGAGCTCGAACATGTTATTCACCGTTTCCTTTGACATGCGAGCCGCGGGCGTTTCCAGGCGTAATATCGTCAGGTTGTTGATTTTTTCGAAACGCACGCTCATATTTCCGATATGCAACGGGGCCGGAAAGGACGGTTCTCCGTTGGTACTCTGCAGATAGAACGTGTCGTTGCTCGAGAAGCTCCCTCTACGTATCGGGCGACATCGAGATCTCCTTGCCATGACTATCTCTCAGGATAATGTTCTCGCGCGAGGAACGTTCAAGAATGACGCATACATCGAGGAACTTGTATCCCGTCTTAGTCAAGAGTAGATAAGCAAGGGGAGTCCTAGCCCCCACGGAGCGGAAAGGGGGATGAGGGGGGTCGTAGAATCCTCAGGATTCGTATCCGGAGGATTATCCTCCTGGGTCGGTAAGAATGGTTTTCTTTCCCCAGGGAGTTCGTATCCGGGGGAGAGAAGGTGGATCCCTCTGGCGGTCGTCGGGGTTGGTAAGGTCTTCCATGGCGGTCGCAGGATTTCCCCGGATCGGTTTCCCCTAGGCGTTGTCTATGGGGATGTAACGTGTGCCGCTCGTCCTCCCCGTCTTTGACGCCGCCCTAGCATTTTCCGCGGGATCTAGTGCTTCCCGCGTAACCCCGGGCGCGTTTTCGACGCCGCCTTAGCGTTTTCCGCGGGGTCTAGCGCGTCTTGTTTTGCAGGATGCTGCGGTTTGTTACGTCGCCTTAGCGTTTTTCGCGGGGTCTAACGCTTCCCGCGTCTGGGCGTTTTCCGCGGAGTCTAGCACGTTCTGTTTTGCAGGATGCTGCGATTTGTTACGTCGCCTTAGCGTTTTCCGCGTCTGGGCGTTTTCAACGGGGTTTAACGCGTCCTGTTTTGCGGTTTGGCGCATTATTTTTTTATGCCGCTTTAGAATATTTAACTAGGAGTATCAACGATATATTGTTAATTTGCGAGATGGAGAGTCAGTCTAATGTTCCGGAGAATCAATTGAAGAATCCGGAGATAATATCGCTCTTAGACGAATCGCTCGAGCTCTCGAGAGAGATGGAACGCGAGATTGTGGAACAGAAGAAACGTGCGATGACGATGGAACGTGAGAAACGGTCTACGATCGAGCGGGAAGAAGAGGACGAGATATAGGCAGAGGTCGAGAGCGACACGGTCGACTCGTTTGAGTTGATGCGCGCGATGTGGACGCATTCGATGGCGTGTAATTTGCGGCTGATGATGGCGTTTCTTCTAAACATCTGGCGCTTCGTCGAGGGACGGAGTCAATCGCGCGTATACGCGAGGCCGAGCGTATGAAGAACGCTATACGTATCGTCACCGACGTGGAGTCAGAAGGGTCCGTGGAATTCGTACTGTTCTGGGGAGAGCATGGTTCGCTTGGTCGAGAGTTCCGCGACGCCGTCGAGCGCGCTTATGGAGATCGAGGAGAACGAGGGAGACTTCTTCGAGTTGGATACGAGATTACTGGGAATATCTGGCGCGATATTTGAAAATGACGAAGGGGGATCTTGACGACGAGTACGAGAAGTATCTTGCGCGTCTGAATACGGCGAGAAGGAATGACGAGAGTTGTGGCAGTAGTTTAGACGCGTTGTTCGCGTCCCTATCTGGAGACAAGGAGGAGGCTGACCGATTCGTTCAGTACGTGACGAAGTTGAAGGGTGGATGACAGCTCGAGGCGAGATCTCCGGGTGAGAAGGGGACCGATTGCGAATTGGTTCGAATGTGTGTACAACGTCAAGGATATAGTCAAGAAGAAGAGACGCAACTAGTGGAAATATGCGAAATTGAGAGTTCAATTTTTGAACTCCGCGTCGGATCGGAAGGAGTTGATGCGACAGTTGACAGATCGAGTCGCTGATGATCTGGGGAAAGTGCCCGGAGTGCGCGGGGAAGTGAGAAGCGTTGAGTGCGACAGCGAGTAAGGATGTATCGCTATGATGCTCGCGCGAATTATCGCCAGAGGAATCGATTGTGGTAAAGAGTGCGAGTATATGTCTATGTAATTTGTGCGAGTATATGTCTATGTAAAAGAGTATATACTAATATGTATACTAATTACTGATATGAATATATGTATAAGAATATGTACACGAATATGTATACGAATATGTAAGAGTATGTATACAAATATGATGCCGAGTAATAAAACAACGAATATATGTACGAGATATGCTGAAATAAAAAAAAAAGAACAATACGAATCGTCATTAATACGCATCGTTGTTGCGACGATTAACTAACCGCGAGAGACGGAGTTTCCTTTCCTCGTTCGTTTGCATATCGCGGAAATGAGAGGCGGATCGACGACGCATCGGAAGTCTTCAATTTGTGATACCGAGAGTGACGTTATCGGGAACGTATGAGAGAGAGACGAGAGGTGGGAGTCGCGCGAGGAGGAAATCGTCGTAGGAGTGTTAATAATAACAAGAGAATATTTTATTAGGAATGTAAAAAGAGAGGTAAAGAGTGATGAGGAAAAAAAGGATATCTAGATGATGTGCGATGCGTCATTTTCGCGCTGGTTACGCGTAACTACAGGAAGTCTGACCGCAACGGCGATAGGAGATTCGTCTATCGTTTATTTCATCGTTCTTTATTTGTTTCTATTCTATCACTATTCTATCACTATTCTATCGTTGTTATGCTTTTACTTTTTGTTCTCTATTATGTACTTTTTAATGGTATTGTGTATGAGATCTTTAGCGAGATCATCATTCGTTGGCGTGTAATCGCGCTACGAGAGATCTTATATTTGGGCTCGTTCGACGAGAATAATCTCGCTATCGCACAATAGAGAATAGAAATTAAGCGGTTGAAATTTTCGATTCGCGACTCAGATCGATTCATCGCGTTGGTCTCCGCTCTCTCGCGACCGATGGCCACATCGATCGAGCAGTTCGCGCGTATTTCGGTCGGCGACGCGCAGTGTCGATTCGACTCCTGTCTCGCGCTATGACGCCCGCGCGCGGGATCGCCGTGGTCGCGTGCGCGATAGCCGTTATCGCGGAGATTCGCGACTCCACCGCCGATAGCGACTTCACCGTCGATAGCGACGAGGAGGCGATTCGGTTTTTGCAAACCTACAGATACCTGGATGGCGATAACGTGCAAACGATCTCCGATAACGCGACGTTGGCTCTGAGACACGCGATCGCGCTTTTCCAGGAATATTACCGTATATCTGGTGATGGTGTTCTTAACGAAGCTACATTGGAACAGATGCGTAAACCGCGATGCGGCGTCAAAGATATATCGAGTAACTTGGAAAAATCTCCGAGGAAATGGGCGAAGACGCATTTCGCTTGGAACTTTCATCTGGCGAGCGAGAGCATTCTACGAATCACCGAGGTCGCATTCGAGATGTGGACGGCGAATTCGTCGCTGACGTTCGAACGCGATTCGATGAATTCCGATATCGTTTCGGAAGGGTGCTATCATTTTGGAAGGGGTTTTCACACGTTCGTAGATCCTCGACATCGAATAGTTGCTGGACGGACCAGGAAACGTGCTAGCTCACGCTTTTTTACCATCGTCCGAAGTGTCGGAGGTGCACGTGAATAACGCGGAGAAGTGGCACATCGAGCTGACCGTTAATCCTGACGATACGATTCATCTGCTACATACATTGACGCACGAGATCGGCCACGCGTTAGAATTACACAGTCCTCAGAAAAATACGATAATGTACGCCTTCGTCCCTTCTAAGACCTTTCCTGCGATTGAGTGAGGCGGATTTTCTCGCCATTCAGAATTTATACAGTTTAAGAAATAAGAGCGAAGTCTTGAGACCAGTGACGACGATCGTAGCGACGACCACAATCGCGACGCGCGATACGGGGGATTCCGCGGATTTGTGTGCGTTGCGACGCGTCGATGCAGTGTTGGTGTTAGAAAATAGAATGTACGTGGCGTATCGGCGTCACTTATGGTCGATCGACTTAAACGGAAAATCTTACGGCAGGTCGTTGTTACTGACGGACTATCTGCGTTTCCTTCCTAATAATTTTACGCGTTTGGCGGGCGCGTATTGACGACCCTCGGGTCAATTCGTATTGTTCGTAGACGATACATGATAGAATATCCGAGATTTCGAGCTACCGGGTTGGCCGAGGAAACTGAAGGATATGAATCTTCCTCCCAACGCAAAAATCAACACTGTAGTTAATACTAACGCGGGACGAACGTTCGCGATTTACAACGCCGAGATCGACGACTGCTTGATGATAGCCATCAGACATAACTCATTGCACGCGATATTTCCAGGGATTCCACCCGCTGTAACATCCGCCGTTCGATACATCGACGATAATCTGTACTTTCTCGTTAAACGACAGTTCTTTAAGTACAACGAATTTATCAGGAGTGTAACTATGGCCGATTAATTCGATCCGGAGATTTTTGGTTTCGTGTATCCAAGGAACGGACTGTTAGAACAATTGCGCGCGCTTTTGAAAAGATTCGCTCAGATGAGATAATTTCGAGCGAAGACGATTTAGAAGAGGAGAGGGAGGAGGAAGAGGCACGGAAGTTTTCGTATAGTGTACAGAGCGAAGGATACGAAACGTTTACGAACAGTATCGCGCGATCTCTCCGATTGTAAAGATGTACAATGTATATCGAGTACTCGCAGGATTCCGACGAGAGCGACGACGCGTGGAGAAGGAAGAGGACGCTCGATGATGACAAGCCGATCGCGTCGAGTCATAACAACGCCGGTTGTACAAATAATCCAGTTAGAGTTCTAGAACGAAAATATCCCTTGACTAAGACGGGATATTTTTTCAATGTATGTGTCACTCGTTGCTCTGGTGTTTATACCAATGATTTCCATGTGAAATATGCTTCGCAAAATACACGTTATATTACGTTTTTCGCATATCATTATTTGCGACATTTATTTCTGCGATTTGTTCCAAACGTCATTTATTTCTACAGTCAATCGTTTCGATTATAATTGATTTCGATCATTATTATAATGTTGATCACCGTTTGTTTATTGTGTCAAGTATTTAATTTAACCATCGACAGAGAAGATAGAATTTCTCTATAATTTTCTTTAACATTATATGTAATATATAATATAACGGTAGAGTTCGTCCTCGCCAGGCGTGTCGTGCGAGTTCAGGTGCGCGAACGTGCTCGTCGGTTGCCGGATTCGGTAATTAATAAAAGTATTTAACTCGGTTGTTTGGTTAAAAGAATATATATTTATTTGAATTAAACTAGGTGGATACACGATGGGTTCGCCGTGCGTACTTGCTGGCGGGCATGATGTACGGCTGGCCATGAGGTTCTCGGTGCGCGTGAAGTATGCGCGGCGTGTACGGAGTGTGCGACGCGTCGGGGCGAAGGATTGGCTCGGGGCCTATTGGTGCGCGATTGGTTGAGCGCTGATTCGGCGGTAGCGTTGACGGTGCGTGCCTCGGTATTTTCGCAAGGTCGAATGTTAGGAGCGAGAATGCTCGCTCCGTTTCGTAAAGTCTGCACGAGAGACAAGCTATGCTTATCGGAAACCGAGAATACTCCGTTCCGTGTGCTCGTGTACTGGCGAGATTGCTAAGATCAAGAATGTTCCATCTCGGAGTGAAAGATAAAAAGGAATGAGTGACAAGTATGCTTGTCGGGGACTGAGAATACTCCGTCCCGGTATCGTTAGCAAGGAAACGTTGAGACTGAGAATGCTCTGTCTCGAGGGAAGCGAGAATCAAGCATGCTTGACGGAGACTGAGAATACTCTGTCCCGTTCAGTCTCCGTTTTCCTCACTTTTTGCGAATATAGGATGCCGGATGTCGAGTATCGGCGGAAATCAGGAATGCCTGGTCTCGGTTTCCCGATATCGGTCGGAGATGTAGACAGGTCGGAGGATCAGATCGATCTGGTTGTTTTATCCTGATTCGACCGGGTTTATCATCAGCAAGTACACTCGGCGAACTTACATCGCTGTGTATCCACCTGATTTAATTCAAATAAATATATATTTGTAGCGGATTTATTGCTCTGCCAGTAAGGCTATGCTGGCACTGCCTTGTCAAGGAAGGCAGGCTCGAGTCCGTGAGAGGTCTGATGGACAGGAGTAGGCAGAATAACTGAGTTCACGCCACGATTTTATTATCCGACCGTCGCCAGCAACGTCTCGCGAAGTTCTGACTCGGTCACGTTTATTCTTGAGCACACAATCGTTAAATCTAGAACGTATCAAAGTCGCAGGTTAACCGAACAAAGACGCGATATTTACAACGCTTAAAAACTAATAACACAGAACAAAGAGATCAAAGTCGTACAATGCCAGCAGGGACACCGCGAACACGAGAACAGCGCGTGACAATGTTATTTTCACGTAACATACAATGCCAGCAAGGGCACCGCGGACACGGAGGAACGTTCGAGAACTAAACATTAGAGACGAGAAAACGCAAAGAATGAAGAAAAGAAAGAACGCACTTAAAATATATATTGCTCGCAAAAGAAAGGCAGAGCGCCTGAAACGCACGCCGCGTGTGCACGCAAGACGCTCGCGAAACGCTCGGAAAAACGCGGACTAGAAAGAGATGCGACACGGAAAACGAGACGTCACACGGGTGCTAGCGAAACGGAACGCGGGCGCGGATAAAACGGAGCGCACGCGGAAATTGATGACGGCACAATTGTAAAAAATATATTCGCGGGCGCGAATAAAAACGACGGATCTAGATGATGCGGGAAAAACGCAGGACGCGGATGAGACGCATGCGAAAACACGAGTAGAGATGTCACTCGCGAGCGAGAGAGAAAATCTTGGTTGATCGCTCACGAGCGAGAGAGCGACGGAACACAGCGGGCAAGAGAGAGACACTTCTCACGCGTGAAAGAGAGCGAGATAACAGCCGATCGCGCGCAAGCGAGAAAGAGAGAGAGAGCACGAGTGCACTCGCGTCTCGCGCGCAAGCGAGAGAGGTGGAGACGCATGCAGAGTGAGAGAGGCGGCGAGCACTCAGCGCAACAGGTTCGGCGCGCCGTACGTGGTCGCACAGAGCCGGCGAGACAGAACTTTCGACACTCCACAGACTTCGTCGCGTACACGACACTTTACACTGCACAGGCGCTGTTACCGGTCACGACACAGTAACACGTTAACGATGATGATGCCGGAGTCTCTCTCTTCTTTCTCTCCACCAGACGTGTGGCTGCTGCGTGTCCGATGATTGACACGTAATGGCCATTCGACACAATGCGCGTGATAATGGCCGACGGGGAAAAAGGCGGAAGTCACCATTCTAGTCGTGGCACCAACGTCTGCTTCCTCGATGGACGGTGGCGCTCGGTGGCAAGCGCGCGAGGCAGCGGAGCAGCGACCGAGAGCAAAGGCGCCACATATTCTTTTAACCAAACAACCGAATTAAATACTTTTATTAATTACCGAACCCGGAAACCGACGAGCACGTTCGCGCACCCGAATTCGCACAACACGCCCAGTGACGGACCGTTATATGGCGCTCGAACAGGGATCGTTTTAAAAATTAATAAAAAGTTAAATGATCCGTTGGATACAGACACTTTCCAAAGCGGAGGCAATTCGCATAGCGCGCTTGCTAAATATCGAATCGGCCTATACACTTGACGAACTACGCCGTCAGCTCCGCCAGATCATCAAGCCAAACATTATGGCTACCCAAAAAGCCGGATCTTCAACCAGCCTCGAACAAAACCTGCCCATGTTTTTCGAAGCACCATCCGTCACGACCGATAAATTCATACACGAAAATTATAAATCAAATAAGAAAGTGGGAGTGCCATTTCGATGGACGTGATCTTCTCTCTTTTCTCGAACGAATCTCGGAACTGCAGCGACAATACATATAGATATAGATACATATACAATATACAGATACAATATACAAATACATTCATGCTAGACGATTTACCCGAAATATTACGAGGAAACGCGCTCGCTTGGTACTGCAATAACATGAGCGAATGTGCAACGTGGAGAGATTTCTTGCATGCTTTTCGACAATATTTGCCAAAACACTTCCAGGCTCGCCTAACACGCGAAAGACTCTCGACAGAAACGCGACGAAACATTTAAACAATATTCCACCGCGATGCTCATCATGATGCGCCGCACGGGAAACTTCTCGCGACAAGAAAAAGTCGACCGATTATTCGAGAATATGAGTAGGTAAACAAGGGGGGGGTCCTAATCTCCTCGGGGCGTCAAGAGGAGGGAGGGGCAGAGGGGGGTCGTAGAATCCCCAGAGGGTTCGTATCCGGAGAAATATCCTCCTGAGTCAGTAAGGATGGTTTTCTTTTCTCAGGAAGTTCGTATCCGGGGAGCATAGTTTTCTTTTCTCAGAGGGTTCGTATCCGAGGGGATTCGTAGGGCTCCTCTCTTCCGGGGAGAGAAGGTAGATCCCTCTGGCGGTCGTCGAGATAGGTTTATCCTCCTCGATCGGTAAGGCAGTCGCGGGGTTTCTCCGGGTCGATTTCCCCCGTCTTCGACGCCGGCGCGGTCTAGCGCCTTTCGCGTGACCCCGGGCACGTCTTCGACGCCGCCCTAGCATTTTTTTTCCGCGCGGTCTAGCGTCTTCCGCGTAACCCCCGAGCGGGTCTAGCGCTTTCCGCGTAACCTCGGGCGCGTCTCCGACGCTGCTCTAGCCGTTTCCGCGGGGGATCTAGCGCATCCTGTTTCACTGGGATGCTGCGGTGTTACGTCGCCTTAGCGTCTTCCGCGAGGTGTGGCGCTTCCCGCATCTGGGCGTTTTCCGCGGGGTCTAGCGCGTCCTGTTTTGCGGGATGCTGCGGTTTGTTATGTCGCCCTAAGTGTTCGTGTCTAGTCTGTTTTTATAATGTTGCGATTTGACGCGTCATCGAGGTGATTCGCGTTTGAGCGTTTTCCGCGGGGTCTGACGCTTCCCGCGTCTGGGCGTTTTCCGCGGGGTTTAGCGCGTCCTGTTTGCGGTTTGACATGTTTTTTTTACGCCGCTTTAGAGTATTTAACTAGGAATATCGACGATATATTGTTAGTTTGCGAGATAGAGAGTCAGTCTAATGTTTCGGAGAGTCAGTCTAATGTTCTGGAGAGTCAATTGAAGGATCCGGAGATAATATCGCTCTTAAACGATTCGCTCGAGCTCTCGAGAGAAATAGAACGCGAGATAGTGGAACGGGAGAAACGCGCGATGACGATGAAACGTGAGAAACGGCCTACGATCGAGCGGGAAGAGGAGGACGAGATATCAGCGGAGATCGAGAGCGACGCGGTCGATTCGCTCGAGTTGATGCGCGCGATGTGGACATCTATGCATTCGACGGCGTGTAATTTGCGGTTGATGATGGCATTTCTGTTTAAACATCTGGCACTTCGTCGAGGAACGGAGTCGATCGCGCGTATATACGCGAGGCCGAGCATATGAGGAAGGCTATACGTATCGTCACCGACGTGTGGAGTCGAAAGAGTCCGTGGAACTCATACTGTTCTGGGGAGAGCATGGTTCGCTTGGTCGAAAGTTCCGCAACGCCGGACGAGCGTGCGTCGCTTATAGAGATCGAGATAATGAGGGAGGCTTCCTCGAGTTGGATACGAGATTACTGGGAGTATCTGGCGCGTTTGAAAACGACGAAGGGGGATCTCGGCGACGACTATGAGAAGTATCTTGCGCGTCTGAAAAGGAATGACGAGAGTTGTGACAGTGATTTAGACGCGTTGTTCGCGTCCCTATTTGGAGACAAGGAGGCTAATCGATTCGTTCAGTACGTGACAAAGTTGAAGGGTGGACGACAGCTCGAGGCGAGATCTCCGGGCGAGAAAGGCGAAATTGCAAATTGGTTCGAATGTACGTGTACAACATCAAGGATATAGTTAAGAAGAATGTACGTGTACAACGTCAAGGATATAGTTAAGAATAAGAGACGGTGGAAGAAACTGGTGGAAATACGTAAAATTGAGAGTTCAATTTTTGAACTCCATGTCGGATCGGAAGAAGGAGTTGATGCGACAGTTGATAGATCGAATCGCCGATGATCTGGGGAAAGTGCCCAGAGTGCGCGGGGAAGCGAGAAGCGTCGAGTGCGACAGCGAGTAGGGATGTATCACTATGACGCTCGCGCGAATTATCGTGAGGGGTATTGATTGTGGCGAAGAGCGCAAATTTGCGCGAGTATATGTCTATGTAAAAGAATATGTACTAATATGTCTATGTAAAAGAGTATATACTAATATGTATACTAATTACTAATATGAATATATGTATAAGAATATGTACACGAATATGTATATATGTGTAAGAGTATGTGTACAAATATGATGCCGAGTAATAAAAACAACGAATATATGTACAAGATATGCTGAAATAAAGAAAAAAAAAGAACAATGCGAATCATCATTAATATGTATCGTTGTTGTGACGATTAACTGACCGCGAGAGAGACGGATTTTTTCCTCGTTCGTTTGCGTATGGCGGGGACGAGAGGCGGATCGGCGACGCGTCGAGAGTCTTCAATTAGTGATATCGAGGGTGACATAATATTATCGGGAACGTATGAGAGACGAGAGTGGGAGTCGCGCGAGAAGGAAATTGTCGTAGGAGTATTAATAACGAAGGAATATTTCATTAGGAATGTAAATGTTGTGCGATGCGTCATTTTCGCGTTCGCTACGCGTGACTACAGAAAATCTGACCGTAACGGCGATAGAAGATTAGTCTATCGTTTATTTCATCGTTCTTTATTTGTTTCTATTCTATTGCTATTCTATCGTTGTCATGCTTTTATTTTTTGTTCTCTATTATGTATTTTTAATGATATTGCGTATAAGATCTTTAGTGAAATCGTCATTCATTGGCGTGTAATCGCGCTAGGTATATTTGAACTCGTTCGACGAGAATAATCTCGCACAATAGAGAATAGAAATTAAGCGGTTGAAATTTCTGATTCGCGATTCGGTTCGATTCATCGCGTCGGTCTCCGCCCTCTCGCGACCGATGGCAACATCGATTGAGCGGTTCGCGCGTATTTCGGTCGGCGACGCGCAGTGTCGATTCGATTCCCGTCTCGCGCGATGACGCCCGCGCGCGGGATCGCCGTGATAGCTGTTATCGCGGCGACTCGCGACTCCGCCGCCGATAGCGAGGATTCGGTTTTTGCAAACCTACGGATACCTAGACGGCGATAATGTGCAAACGATATCAGATAATGCGACGTTGGCTCTGAGACACGCGATTGTGATTTTCCAGGAGTATTACCGTATACCTGATGATGGCGTTCTTAACGAAGCTACATATAACAGATGCGTAAACCGCGATGCGGCGTCAAAGATATATCGAGTGACTTGAACAAGTCTCCGAAGAAATGGGCGAAGACGCATCTCGCTTGGAACTTTTACTCGCGAGCGAGAGCATTCTACGAATCACGTTCGAGGTCGTGTTCGAGATGTGGGCTGCGAATTCATCGCTGACGTTCGAGCGCGAATCGTTGAATCCCGATATCGTGATATCGTTTCGGAAGGGTTTTCACACGTTCATAGATCCTCGAATATGTCCGTCGTTGCTGGACGGACCAGGAAACGTGCTAGCTCACGCTTTTTTACCATCTTCCGAAGTGTCGGAGGTGCACGTGAATAACGCGGAGAAGTGGCACATTGAGCTGACCGCTAATCCTGACGATACGATTCATCTGCTACATACGCTTTGACGCACAAGATCGGTCACGCATTAGGATTACATCACAGTCCTCAGAAAAATGCGATAATGTACGCCTTTGTCCCCTCTAAGACCTTTTCCGTGCAATTGAGAGAGGCGGATTTTCTCGCCATTCAGAATTTATACGGTTTAAAAAATAAGAGCGAAATTGCGAGACCAGCGACGACGACCGTAGCGACGACCACGATCGCGACGCGCGACACGGAGGATTCCGCGAATTTGTGCGCGTTGCGACGCGTCGACGCGGTGTTGGTGTTAGAAAATAAAATGTACGTGGCGTATCGACGCCACTTATGGTCGGTCGACTTAAATGGAAAATCTTACGGCAGGTCGTTGTTACTGACGGACTATCTGCGTTTTCTTCCCGATAATTTTACGCGTTTGGCGGGCGCATATCGACGACTCTCGGGCCAACTCGTATTGTTCATAGACGATATGGTTTACATGATAGAATATCCGAGTTTCGAGCTAGTACCGGGTTGGCCGAGGAAAGTGAGGGATATGAATCTTCCTCCTAACGCGAAAATCAACACTGTAGTTAATACTAACGCGGGACGAACATTCGCGATTTATAACGACGAGATCGTGGCCGAGATCGATGATAGCTGTCAGACGTAACTCGTTGCACGCGATATTTCCGGGGATTCCACCCGCTATAACGTCCGCCGTTCGATACATCGACGGTAATCTGTACTTTCTTGTTAAACGACAGTTCTTCAAGTACAACGAATTTACCAGAAGTGTAACTATGGCCGGTAAATTCGACCCAGAGATTTTTGGTATCGTGTGTCCAAGGGACGGACTGTTAGAGCAATTGCGCGCTCTTTTGACAAAACTCGCTCAGATGAGGAACGTATTTTCGAGCGAGGACGATTTAGAAGAGGAGAGGGAGGAGGAAGAAGCACGGAAGTTTTCGTATAGTGTATAGAGCGAAGGATATGAAATGTTTACGAACAGTATCGCGCGATCTCTTCGATCGTAAGATGTACGATATCGAGCACTCGCAGGATTCCGAGACGCGCCGAGTCGACGAGAGCGACGACGCGAGGAGGAGGAAGAGGACGCTCGACAATGACAGGCCGATCGCGTCAAATCATAACAACGCCGGTTGTACGAATAATCCATTAGAATTCTAGAACGAAAATATCCCTTGACTAAGACGGGATACAAGTTTCTTAATGTATGTGTCACTCTTGAACGTTCCTCGCGCGTGAATATTATCCTGGGAGATAGTCATGGCAAGGAGGTCTCGATGTCGCCCGATACGTGGAGGCAACTTGTCGAGCAACGACACGTTCTCTCGAAGTATCTGCAGAGTACCAACGGAGAACCGTCCTTTCCAGCTCCGTCGCATATTGGAAATATGACCGTGCGTTTCGGAAAAATCAACTTGACGATATTACGCCTGAAAACGTCCGCGGTTCGCTTGGCCATGTCGAAGGAAACAGTGAATAACATGTTCGAGCTCGAGCATTGCGTCAGCCGACTCGTTATCTCGTTGACCAAGATATTAGGAAAAATCGATGCGAAATTGGCGCATTCACCGCTAAGGAAACGGAAAATATCTCGAGAATCATACGCGATAGCGATGCTTCGATCGTAACGACATTATCGATTGCAAACTCGTTGCTCTGTACTTTAGGATGTAAGATTGAGATGAAATAAAGTGAGATATATTGTAAAAAAATGTTTTTGTTATTTGTATTTCCTCAAGCATGTATATAAATATAGCGAGCGATACAAGAATTCGATTATAGTATAAGCAATGAATCTAATTATATATATAAGCACTGAATCTGATATAATAGTTTAAAACAATCTAATATATGATACAATAATTGAAAACAATCTGATATATGATATAAGTCATTAACGCGATGTTACAATTCGGTGATACATTCCTGTCATTTCGACCACTAGTCGTACAGTTTGCACACGTTCTCCATAGCGCAATGTTTCGCGTGACGCTCGCAGTGGAATGCTCGAATGTCGTCCAGGGTGCTTAGGCGCACCCTATATCTTCTATATCCTCAAAATCCGCGTCGATAGTCTCGACGATCACGTCGTGATCCGCGATGACGTCGCAGCCGAGAATCTCCTCTAATCACTTCTTTTTCTTCAAGCCTTTGACGTACACTCGTTTAGACGCGTCTTGCGATTGATCGCACACGCCGTTTCGAATCACGTGCTTCGAGAGTCTGTACGCGACGTCGCCGTCGCTCCACTGCAGGCCGTGATGATTGGAGGTTATCCAGCACGCTTTAGATTTTTCCGTCTTTGTAAGAAGATTCTAGGATATCGCTTCTCAAAACATTCGATGAGTCAGCTCTTTTCAATTTTTTAATATCGCCACCTCTTTAACCATAAATTTCTCCCGAACGATAAAACCTTGCAGATCGACGAAGATCGGTACGTTCGGCATCGTTCTCGTATGGGGAAAACTGCGATTACGTGAGTTTACGTACGACGTTCGTCAGTGGATTATACTCTATAAATCTATAGTGAATGATGAGACAATAAGCCGTTGTGTTAGCCGAAACGTTCTCTTTGCATTCGAATTCTACGCGAACGTCGACGGTAGCGCTCTTGATCGATTCGTTCTAGCGGGAGCAATCGATGACCACGAGCGGACCGTATTGCAGAAATCTAGTGACAGTCACGAACGGTTCACAGCTCTCGCACCCGTAATACGTCTTTCGAAATTTCAGATACATATCGTACAGCACTGCGAACTTGTTACGCTCAAAATCTAGATTCATATCGTCGTAGGGATAGAACTCGGAATTCAAATAGACTTTTACATTAGTCAGCTTGCAATCGTCGAATTTAGAAACGTCTTCCGACGTTACGTTTTCCCTTCCGGTCTGTAGCGCGAAAATCGCGGTTTCTCCAATTGCGTCGCCGCTTTTACCCAGGAATGCTTGGTCGTACTTTTCAACAGCGGAAATTCGTACAGATCCCACGAACGAAAGCCCATGCTCAGATATCGTCGCTGTTCGCAGAAGCGACAGTTTGTTAATGTCATTAAGTATCACGTGTGGCATTCGCCACTGTATTCTCAACAAGGTGATTTTCGATCTCTGATCTGAATACGCCACGACGCAATTATTATCATTGCGAGCGCGTATCAGAATGAGTTTGTGTCGCGCGTTTATCACTATGCGTTTGTAATCCTCGCAGAAACCGAGGAGTACGTTGAGAGGTACGCAGAAGTTGAAATCGTCCAACGCTATAAGCGATATTTCACATTAGGTGTTCTGTAAAGCTCTATCTCTCTCGTAGCTCAACGATGCGTAGTTTTTCATCAAGGTCGTTATGCCGATGTTTCTGTTCTTATCGATCTCCACGCCATTGAGCTCGTATCGAATCTCGTCGAACATAAACGCGACGCAGTTGTTGACTAGCTTCGCTCTCGTAACTTCCTTCGCCATGTCTTCCTTCGCGCTCTCTCTCGTCGCGAATTTTCCCTCGATGTACAGAAAACTTTCGCACGGCAACGTGTATAGATCCTGTTGTTGTATAGGTATTCGTATCTCATCGCTGTAGCCGAACGTGGTGTTAGCGTATGGATTGTAAGTGTGGGTTTCTTTTCTCACGATACGATCGTCAAAGATCGGGCACCTCCGATACTTAAAATGTCGCTCGCCATGTCGATTCTTCACGACGAAACCTAAAGATCTTAAGAACGCGACGTTCGCGGCGTTCAACTCGTTCGCTTTTCTCTCGCGCACCTTCCTCGTCGCGTCGTTTTGCGGTAGGATCACGGATGTAGCGTTTGCGTCTCCTCCTCCTCTCGCGTACCACTCGTTTAGAACGAGCATCTTTCGTTCTCACGCATTTCTCTCTAATGCCTTCGTCGTCGTGAAATCGCGCCGTTATCTCCTCTCCGCGAAAATCGATCAGTCGCCCGTCTTGATCCACAACTCGAAGCGTGATATCAGTAACGTTTCGCGCGATGATCGGAAAATAAATGATCGATGTCGAGCGTTCGACAGTTTATATCCCGGAGGAACGTTCGACGAAAACTCGTGTATCGTGTGAACCGGTTCGTTGTTGCTGTACGCACCTGCGGTGATATTGCACTCCATTCGAATGATATTCACGCCCATGATATTCACGGGTCCATCGGATGTGTGCCATTTGTTCGGTCGTAGCATGCGCGACGACGAAAGTCCCAGGACTGAACCGATGTTGTTCGATTTCGCGAAATCGACTTGATGCTCGTACCTGATCTCGCTTCTCATAGTATTCTCATTGGCTCGAATGATCAGAGATCGCCCCTCTCGCCTTCGTCGCTCTCGTCGTAGACGATGTCGTCGCTCTCGTCATCATCGCTCGTCCTCTTGCTTTCGTCGATCTTTCGTTTTTTAGAGATAGCGGCGTTCAGATATCTGTCTATCGTGCTCAATTCGTACGAACCCTCGGGAATCACGATCGTTTTGTCGTCGTAATAGAACTTATTATTCGTGGAATCGACGTTCGGTATAGTGTTGTACGTCTCGAAATTCGTGAGACCTAACTCGTATCGTTGTCGCTCAGATCTAAAGTGGGAAAATAGCACGCCGTGAGGACGCTACTCTTACCGGTGAACGAAAGACTTAGCGACATCGCGACCGATCCTCGAGAGAAATCGTAGGCACAACTGACCGCAAATGCTCTGATCGTACGTCTGATCTGCGATTGTACGTTATATTTACGCCGCCGAGATATTTCTCGAATTCCCTCGGCGATCGAAGATTGCTGAAACCGTCGAAGTAAATCGCGTCGTTTCCCCTCTTTGCACAGGCGACCCAGTGAGCGACCCGAGTCGTCGAGATTCACGATGCCGCTCTTGTTGCGTCGCACCTTCGATGGTAATGCGTCACGCATAAACACTCCTCTGAAGAAGAGTACTCGTAAACGACGCGTCGAGCGGTTCAGCTGTTCGTTCGTCAATGCCAGAGAGCGGTAACTCGAGCGACCCTAACATTTCCTTCCACGATTTTTTTTTTTTAGTTCTTCTCGTCACACCGCTGCCACGTTTGTAAGGCGCTAGATGCAATCCGTGATCCTCCATCGCTCGATTGTGACGTTGCAACTCCTCCAATTGATGCCGTGCGGTTTTACTGGCGTTTACCACTTTCGCGACACCCGTCGTGCCACCGATCAAAGAACCGAGCGCGCCTAATATCGGAAAAATGGGTAACAAGCCTCCGCGTTTCACCGTTAAAAGTATCCTTCTTCTCGTTGTCGTCGTCTTCCTCTTCTTCTTTCTCAAACCATGCCTAGCTTTGTTTTTGCTTTCATAGCAGCCCATACGGAGGGCGCGGCAACTCTCTCGAAGGTGGAATCTCCGACCGTTATAGGTTCGCGTGCCTTCTCGACGAGAGCTCGGTCGGCGTCGTGGTGATCGGCGAGTTTCTTATTTCGCGAATAGGTGATGTCGTGCTCGCGGCACGCCGCGTCCAACGGATTTACGCCTCGATCGCCGCGCGCTAATCGTTTCGCGAGATGGGTGCCGAGCCCGCAAAATTGATACCCGGGAATATGTAGTTCGAAGGGAAGCGCGTTTATCACCGTATCGAGTAATCCTGCGCCGTATTCGTTACAATTTTTGATAAGAGGCGCAGGACCGTCTATATGCGATCGTTGCTACGATTATAATGCTCCAGACACACGCAACAACGTTACGCACCTCGGGGTCCGCTCTCAGATGATCGAGTAGTCTATTCCACAGCAGCTCCACGTATCTGTCGAAATCGCGCACGAGAACGAACTTCGGGATAAGTCGCAACTGTTGGACGGATAGATTGAGAATATCGCGTTTGTCCGTCAATAGGGGAAACATACCGATCACTGTGCGCGATCGCCGTCGAGTATAAGTAGAGCGATTATCGGTCGCGTCTCCTCAAAGCGAGCGCGCGTAAATGCGATTCATTCGACGGTCACCGGCTATAGAAGTGCTCAATCTCGACTGTAAGGCTCGATGAATCTCGGGCGACGCGGTCGAGAGGGCGCGAAGACACAGCCCTCTACTACCGAATACGATACGTTGCATCATTTGCGGCCCTCCAATTGCGGTAAAACAAACGTGTTGATAAGCATGCTCAAAAGTCCGCACGGCGCGCGCTTTGAGAACGTGTACGTCTACTCGAAATCCCTGCAACAACCGAAGTATCGATACCTGGCGGAACTGCTCGAGTCGATGGACGAGATCGGCTATCGCGCGTTCTCGAACAATAGCGACGTGCCACCGAGCGAGGCGCTTCCCGATTCCATATTCGTGTTTGACGACGTGGCCTATGACAAGCAGAACGCGATCAGGGAATATTTCGCCATGGGTCGACACTCGAACATCGATTGTTTCTATCTTTGTCAGACATACGCTAAAATTCCAAAACACCTGATACGCGACAACGCGAATCTCTTGAGTCTGTTAAGCAGGATGGCACTAACCTAAAACACGTTTACAACGAGCACGTGAACACGGATATGTCGTATGAGAATTTTTACGCCTTGTGTCGCGCGTGTTGGAAACACAAATATGGTTTCGTAGTCATCGATAAGGACAGCGCGTTAAGGAATGGTAGATACAGACGAGGATTTAACGATTTCGCCGTGGTGTAGAGCAATAAGTTGTGCTACGAGGATGGACGTTGACGCTGCTGCGAGTATGAACGTTGACGCTGCGGCTGGTACGGACGTCGCTCGGCAGGAAAAAAGACGCGAGAAATCACGAAGACTCAGAATTCTATACGTAAAAAGTACAGAGAGAGTTAAAGACTGGTGAGATGGAAGAGGAGATCGCGCTGGAGAGGCGACTCAAGCCGATCGTTCAGCCGTTGAAACGAATCGCCGAGAACACCGCGCGAGACGAGTCGACCGAGGGAATCGACCCGATCGCATTCGTCGGCGCTAAGAGAAAACGCGAGATCGACGACGACGACGAGCCACCGTCGAAACCAACGAAGAGACGCCTCTCGATGAGATCGCCCTTGATCGCGACGGTGAGTCCCGCGACTAGAAACGAATCGGAAGAATCGATTTCTAATGCGCAATGGGGACCGTTAGATCGCAAATATATGGGCGCGCTTCTAAGCGGGGACAGACAAAGCGAGATCGATCACGTTTACGGGGTGTACTTCGACTTGGACGGCTCGATGCTTGGCGACAAGCGATTCGGCGTTGCCGCCGACGACAGCGTGATCGTGGGCGACATGCGATATCCGGGTACCCCGGGCTTATACGAATTGATCTTCAAGAGACTTCTCGACGACGCCGTGTACATGGAAAACGACAAGCAAACGTACAAGAATATACTGTTGACTACGAACGCCCATCGGCCACAACGCGCTTATGCCCATTCTAGGAAACAAAGGTTTTAAGTACAAGCATATCATCGCGCCGCTATTGCTCGATAGAGGTAAAAGTGGCGCTGGTACTGGTAAAGCGAGAAAAAACGAGAT
The DNA here is from genome assembly GCF_055798465.1 of Pogonomyrmex barbatus. Lineage (NCBI taxonomy): Eukaryota > Metazoa > Arthropoda > Insecta > Hymenoptera > Formicidae > Pogonomyrmex > Pogonomyrmex barbatus. The sequence continues at coordinate 7,353,020 of NW_028297107.1, forward strand.
CGACTCTGTTCCATCTGCTATGCGGGTGAGAGACAAAGGAATCGAGTACGTTTATTGGGACGATCCCAACGAACTAGTCCATCGTCTTCGATTGCTCGATGCCTCTCGACGAGCTGGCAACGACGCTCACGACAACGAGAGTCTATCGATACTCGAGGAGCTTCGCGAGATTGACGCGATCGAGTAAAACGCGGCGCGCTCGCGGCGACCGGTATTCTCGTTATGTTGGTGAACAAGTTCGGAAGACCGTTGGAGTCGTTCGGCGGAGGCGACAGGGCACGCTCGCGACCGTCGATCGATTCTCTGTGTCGCTATGTGCGTAACAACGCACTCTGTCTAAGTGATTACTACGACGCTAGAGATAGAACCATACGGCGTTTAGCACTTAGAACCGATTCCGACGCCGCGAGTAAAAATACGTGGACAGCGCGTTTCGAGATGCGGAAACGAGGATCTCCGAGACGAGCGAACTCTCGGCGAGCACTCGAACGTTGCTGTCGGAAATGAACGAGAGCACGGCCAGATCGATCGGCGAATTGGAGGAATCTATGGCGCGCGTAGCCAGATTGTTTCTCAAATACGATACGCAGATCGCCAAGATTACGAGCAGATTATCACGCGCGGTAGATTCGTCACCCGCGAGGGCATGATGTCCATGAACAAATTCGGAAAGTCTCTGAAGAGACAGCGCGGTGTTGACGATCGTTCGACGATCGCATCTCTGGACGTACGTGCGTCGCAGCGCGCTCTGCCTTAATCCGGACGACTATGATGTCAACAGACGCAAGATACGCCATTTGGATACGCCGATCGATGATACCGACGAGACCACCAAGGGTTACGGCAACAACGAGCTTCGCATAAGGAGCGAGGAGTCGAAAGTTCTAACGAATGAGCTACGAAAACAACTGGAAGATATGAACAAGCGAATATGATCAAGCGAATATTCTGCTACAGTATTACGACGTAAAAACCGAAGTGGACGTTCTGCGACACCTCGATAAGAAGAGAAAGGTCTCGCTCGTTGATCACGACAAAACGAATAGAGGAGACGCGATGGAACGAGAGCTCGAGAAACGGGACGAATCGCGAGAAAAAGATCTTACCGACATCCGAATGTTTATCGAGACGCTCGGTGACGCTCAGGAGAAACGAACGCGAAATCTAGAGGAATTACTGCGACAGATCAAGGAGAGGAGGGAGGCCTCACTCGTCGATCTCGATAAACGAATAAGGGAAACGAAACAAGTGCTCGATAAACGGAACAACCAACGAATTAAAGATCCATGTTTCAACGTGCGCTGGGACGAATGGAGGAAAAACAGGACAAAGTGCGAGCTAGAGACTCGAGCGAGATCCGAAAGATCGTCGAGACGCTCGGCGACGCTCAGGGGAAACGGACGCAGATCCTAGAGGAATCACTGCGAAATCTAGAGAAATCCCTGCGAAACGAGCTCGACGCGTCGTCGACGAGCCGCGAGAGAATATCGACAAACGTGGAGAATCTCGCGCGTAGCGTGACAGATCTGACGAGGATCACGAGAGAACTGACGGACAAAGCGGTAACGAGAGAGACATTGGACAAGACGCTGGCCTCGTTGAACGTAGATAAAATAGTGACTAGAGAAACGATAAACGAATTACTAGTCACACTAAAAATGGATATTCCAAATACCATGAAACACGCGATTAACGTTTGGAACGAGGAACAGGAACGAACGCGCGAAGCGAGAAGCACGAATAAAACCAACGCGAATCGCGCCTCCTCGTAAATCAGCGATGAGCGTCGAGAAGAGGAGACTCGTCGAGGAGCTTCACGCGCCCGCGTCGTCGAGTCGTGGTGCGCGGTTACGACGACCTGTGGCAGGCCGATGTCGATGAGATGCGTCCGTACGCGCGACGAAACAAAGGCTACAACTATGCGATGACGGTTATCGACGTGTTGAGTAAATACGCGTGGGTTTTGCCGCTGAAGAGCAAGAGCGGAAGCGAGGTAGCCGCGGCGTTATCCAAGATATTTCGCGACGATGCTTGACATCCGCAAAATCTACAAACGGACAAGGACAAGGAGTTCTACAACGCCTCCGTAAAAGCGGTTACTGATAGGTACGATATACGCCACTACTCGACGTACTCGTTGATGAAAGCGGCGGTTGGAGCGATTTAATCGCACGCTCAAAAACAACACGTGGAAGCTCTTCACGCTCAACGGATTGTACAGATGGCTCGACGCTCTACCGCGTTTAATCTCGGAGTATAACAACCGCGCGCATCAAACGATCGGAATGCGACCGGCGGACGTAACTCTCGTCATTGCTAAGAGACTCCTCTCCATGGTATACAGTCATTTGAAAATCGCAGCCCCCGCAAGATTCAAGGTGAACGATCCGGTAGGCGTCAGCAAGTTCAAAACGATTTTCGAGAAGAGATATACGCCTAACTGAACGACCGAGATTTTTCGAATCGCTAAGGTGCAATGCACAAATCCCGTGACGTATCTGCTGAAAGACTATTATATTGTAAAGAGCCAATAGCCGGAGGGTTTTACGAACACGAGTTTCCAATCCCGATATCTATCTCGTAGAAAAAGTGCTACATAGAAAGAACGATAGAGTTTTCGTCAAATGGTTAGGAATGGACAATACACATAACTCTTGGATTCATAAAACAGCTGTATTATAATGAATAAAGAATGTACAGTATTACTTATTCTACATTGGTACAAATTTTGTATACTACATTAGTATCTAATAACGGTATCTTATAATGGCCCCACGGTAATGTATTGGTGGAGTCGGGTATTAAGTATCGCTTGTCGTCATGAGGCCTCAAAGCTAGCTTTAGTTCGGACACGGTGTAAACCTCGTGCAGCATCGAGCGTATACACGCCTGACGTCTCGATTGCTGCGACGATTCGTTCAAGCAACGCGCGAAATCCTCGAACGTTATCGTTTTCGCGACGGTACTCGTCTTGACACCCTTTATTCTCTTCGTATCGCTCTTTCCCAAAACTCTCAGAGCGTACATCTTCGCCTTGAGTCCTATGAACTCCGTCATGATCGCTTCGTTGTTCTCGTCTTTCATCAAATCGAGAACCTTCTTATTCACGCGCGGTATATCGTACGTGTATTCGACGGGGTAATCGCTGGTGTCGAATTTCGTGATATCTTGCTTCATATTCTCGTTTCGACATTCCAGGAAATATATCAAGCTATCGGTATTCGTGTACATGATTTTGCATTTAGAGCGATAGAGCGGCATCATATAATCGTAATGAAAATCGTACAATCGCATCTTGGATCTCTAGAATGCACATACCGACGTAGATTGGTTTATTAAACTGAACCTCGAGTTTGCGCAACTCGATAGCCATGAGATTCTCGTCGAAGACGCTCCTACTGTGAAAATTCGATTTCGCGATCAGCGCCTCCGCGCCATATCTCCCGTCCCAACGCGTCATGAGTCTCACGTCTACGTAATTGCGCACGTTCTCCATTGTTTTGCCGAATACCGCGTTGTTCATCAGCTTATACAGATTCTTCTCGAACTCGTTGCTCGCGCGAGTTCTCCGTTCTGTATTGAGCTCGATGTACGCGCGCAGCCAAGGAGACTGCGCGAACCGTAATGCGCGATAGATCTTCGTCACGCGTAAACCGTGTCGCACACACTGCTGAAGATTGCGATAATGCGTCACGTAACGCGACTTGTCGTAGAGCGTGGCGAGTAAGCTTTTCGTTTCGATTTCCCGGCGGTCTCTCGTGCGTCGGGCAGAACGAAAGATCCGCGTAGTCGTCGTGAAGATATCGCGGATACTCGAGATCGACTTCTAGAATATAATCGATATCGGAATCAGGTAACACGGACATAACGTCGAGACCCTCGACATTCTCGACCCACCGAAATTCCGCATACGGTAAAGGTTCGCACATGGCCCAGCCGTAGAGATTGTTCACATCGTAGTACATGAGATACGACGACGGCTGAGACGAATCATATGACGATTCATATTGGTCATTAGTTCGCGCGTATCTGTTCGAGCATTGACTCAAACCGCCGCGTATACCGCACTCTATGAACATCATCATATCGATATCGGTAAGCAGATCGAATCGAACGTTTGTGTATTTCAACATAGCGTCCCACGTATATCCCGGTAATGTGAAATATTGCGCTAGATCCAAATCGTAACCTTCCATACAAGTATCTCGAAAATTTTCTAAAACATCCGCCAAGAGAAGCACATCCGTTTTCAAATATAGATCGCTGTATTCGCCGAGAGGTCTCACGTGAAAACGTTCCCATATCCTTCGCGCGTGTTCGTAATCGCTAACGCTAGTTACACAGTTTCGCCAGTTAAAGAACTGTGAAAGGCTTCGATCGGCGGTAATTCGGTCACTAACAGTTTATCAACGCTATCGATGTACTCGTACGGAAATACGCCCTTGCGCGTGAGCAACTCGAAATCCTCCGCGATGAGAGATCGGAAAATTCGAATCGCGAGATCCTCAATTTTTCCCGATCTAGATATGAAGCTTTTTAGCTAAACTAGTATTGAGAAACTTAAACGAATCCACGAAACGTAGCTTAACACAAGTTTTCCATTTTCCGTACGCCAAATCGTTAACGATTATCGAAAACGCAATGTAATTCTCCTTAGTCAACGGTAACAAATCGATTCTACCCTCGAAAGCGTTCGCTATATCCTTGATAATGAAATGTGCATCATAACCGGATAAATTGTGAAAAAAAACGGGAATAATGAACGCGTTCTGATAGTTCAAATTGCAGCTCGCGTGCGCGGGTTCTCTGTACCGTCCGGTAAGATGACAGTGATCTCGCACGCGAATATCGTACGACCCAAAGCTCCTTCCGCACACGTGACAATTTGTCGCCTTTTGAAAAGCACTCCGCTCGTTCGGCGTGAGCTCCGACATCGATACGCTCGCGCACAGAACCTTCTTCACGCGACACGCGAGAGCGCGTAACTCCTCGACGAACCACGAGACGCAGTCGTCGCCTCGGCGAGATTTACACACGGATACGATTCCATTGTACGTACTACGCAAATAATATCCCACGCTAAACGCTTTGTGGTGTTGATAGGCAAATCTATCGTCAAGATCCCCAGTGAACCGTTGATCTCCCTTTTCTAAAACGCACTTCAGATCTGCATACACGACGAATCGTAATCTCTCCTTTCTGTCGTGATTGTGAAAAGAGAACAACTTGTCGTCCTCATTCGGAAGAATAACGGCGCAGTCGCTCTTCCGCACTCGACGCTATGCGCGACTAATTTCTCGTCTGAGTAAAAATAATGTAGACATTTGAAAAATACAATTTATAGTTAATAAAAAATTTATCTCACGACGAGCATAATCTCTTTCTTACCGATCGCATATGTATTTTTTTTCCTTATGCTTGTTTATTTGCGATGTTAACAGAGACAGGTGCTTTAATCCATACGAAATGACCGACGTTATCGCCGCGCCGCTCGTTCAACAGATAGAGCAAATTTACGTGCGTAGACTTCTTGTTCCCCGTGAACGATAAAGGAACGATCATGATATCGTTCCTCCCCCTTTTCTCTCGAATGACAAATACGTTGATAGACAAATCGGTAAGACGTTCGAATCTAGCGATGTTTCGTAGTGTCATAGAAAAGTCGATACCATCGAAATTCAGCACCAACGAATAATGAGAATACGACGACGGTCTGTCCGAGTAGATCAACGGGATATAGAGCGGCTATCACCGCCTACGCGAAACACGCGTTGTCGTTTGAACGTACATTAATCACGGCTCTCTTATATCTTATCTTCGGAGCAAGTGACATCCAACATCCAGCATAGGATTACACTTGTTTACATTGATCATCAAATTTAATATCCGAAGTAACGCCCAACCGCTATCGCATTCCTGAAATTCCTCCAGCGACGTCAGAACAACATTCATAACGTCTCCGTCGTACCATTCTCGTAAATCGGACATATCGAATAGCTGACAATTCCTCGTGCGAATGCTCTTAACAGCTCTCTTATTATTCGCGACGAACTCCCCATGAAACACGGTATTGACCTTTAAACACGCGTGCATATCGAGATCGACTTGCACTCGCTCGAGCACCGTGGCCCTCACGTCCTCGAGAAACCGTCGAAGTTCGATGTACTCGATGTTTACCACAGCACTCATTCGTACGCGATTCGCGAAAGCCGTCTCAATATCCACTCATTCGACTCCCTTCAAACCGTCGTATCCTGCACCCAAATAACTAAAATGTCAGCTCAAAGCGAATCTCGCACCCTCCAACTGCGCTACTCGAGAGACCAGAGAATTTATCGTTCCGATAATCGTAGGATCGACTCTATTCTCACATCTATCTCTCAAGACCTCGAGACACTCGATACACTCCCGTTCCCAAATGCGATAGGCGCACACTCTTTCAACCCCCGCCGCGCGTTCAAGAAGATCGCGACTTTTTTCCATATCGCAACTTCCCACACAGTGTTACCCCAACCGTCCGTAGGAACGACGAATTTAACTCTCGAACTTTTCTCTCTCTCGCTATTCTCTTGTAGATCACCGCTCGGTCGCTCAGAGCAAGCAACAGTTTCTCTCGCGGACTCTCTGTACCGATCTCCCGTCGCAAGTGATACGTAGCCACGTTCCAGCGAACATCTTCTCTCGTCACGATCCATTCCTCGTCGTTGCCAGGCTCGATAGTCTCGTAACACTCTAAACTATCGTCACTCTCGATAATCAACTCGCAACGATAGTCGTCGAGATCGCGATGCGTCATGTTACGATCGAACGCGCGTAAAAGCGGATCGTCCCTCTCGCTCGAAGACGAAACCACCGTTAAGCGCGATTTCTTCCATATACCACGTTCTTAACAATGGAAACAACTGCCTCTTACGACTAGATATATACTCCGAGGCAGCGTCGAAAATGCGTCAAATCGCGACAACCGCGACATTCCGAAATGACAAAATGCGCGGCATCCTACATAATCAGAACGCGCGCCTTCTCGTTGCCGCGAAAATGAATGCGCTAGATCCCCGCGGAAAAAGCCTAGACACAGAACGCGCCTAACCGCAACATCCTACAAATAGCTCTTTCCTCTTTTTACGTTCCTGATAAAATAATACAACAATAAAGTAATAAAATCTCTCGTCATTATTAACACTCCTACAACGATTCCCTCCTCGCACGACCTTCATCTCTCATACATTCCCGATACCGTTGCCCTTGATATCGCACATTGAATCTTTCATTATTAATACTCGTACGACAATTTCCTCCTCGCGCGACCCTCACCTCTCGTCTCTCATACGTTCCCGATAATATAACATCACCCTCGGTATCGCTAATTGAAGACTCCCGGCGCGTCGTCTCTCGTCCCCGCGATACGCAAACGAACGAAGTAAAAACTCCGTCTCTCGCGGTTAGTCTTATTCTCATACATATTCATATATATATATATATATACAATCCATAGTTATATTACGATTATAGTACATAATTACATGCACGCACACTTAGTTGCGCTAATTGTTGCCAACGCGCTCTCTTCTTTTTCTCTCCTCCTCGTACGCGGCTGACGAAACGATATCGCTTTTCCTCCAATACTTGCGATGAGCGCAAAAAAACATTTCGTTGTCATCGTTGTCGTTAAATACATCATAACAGCTTTCATGAAAGTTCACCATGTACTCCTGTCGTCTGCTAATCTCGATCGGCTTCTTCTTTTCGCAGAGTACCTCCAGTAAAAGATTATATGCCATCCTTCAATAGTGATGACATACACACGCCTCTATTATCTTTTTAGGTGAAATCTCACGCTGAGGCGGACATCGACAACCGCGCCTCTTTAACTGATTAGAAATCGGAGTGTATTGTCCTCTCATGACGTACTCCGTCACATTGACCGATGGATACGCCGTCATGTTTCGCAATGGAGAAGATGTTAGGTCATCCAGCGAATGGCACCAACACATCTCATCGTCGTCGATCATTCGTGTCTCACATAGCTGGCACCGATTCACTACTTTAACGGTTCTCGCCATCGTAAACACGGCGACAAGTATCGCTCAAAAGAATTACCTCGACGATGCGTCAAATCGCAACGTTCTACAAAACAGAACAAGCGGCACGCGCTATATCCTCATATCCTTCACGACACCTAGACATAACACACGCCTAAGGCGACGTAACAAACCGCAACATCTTGCAAACAATGTCTAGACATGGACACGCCTAAGGCGACATAACAAACCGCAGCATCCTGCAAACAACGTCTAGACACGGACATGCCTAAGGCAATATAACAAACCGCAGCATTCTGCAAATAACGTCTAGACACGGACACGCCTAAGGCGACGTAACAAACCACAGCATCCCGCAAAACAGAACGCGCTAGACCTCGCGGAAAACACGGGCGGCGTCGAAGACGCGCCCGAGGTTACGCGGAAAGCGCTAGACCCGCCCGGGAGTTACGCGGAAAGCGCTAGATCCACCTCGGGAGTTACGCAGAAAGCGCTAGATTGCGCGGAAAAACGCTAGGGCGGCGTCGAAGACGCACCCGAGGTTACCTAGCGGGAAACGCTAGGGCGGCGTCGAAGACACGCCCGGGGGTTACGCGGAAGGCGCTAGACCGCGCGGGAAAAAAACGCTAGGGCGGCGTCGAAGACGCGCCCGGGGTCACGCGGAAGGCGCTAGACCGTGCCGGCGTCGAAGACGGTGGAAACCGACCCGGGGAAACGCGCGACCGCCTTACCGACCGAGGAGGATAAACCTATCTCGACGACCGCGGAGGGATCTACCTTCTCTCCCCGGATACGAACCCCCTGAGGAAAGAAAACCATCCTTACCGACTCAGGAGGATATTCCTCTGGATACGAACCCCCTGGGGATTCTACGACTCCCTCTGCCCCCCCCTTGACGGCCCGAGGGAATTAGGGCCCCCCTTGTTTACCTACTAACATGCGCGCTGAATATAAAATATATGTTCGACTGACTGACGTCATCGACATACACGACCAAGCTCAAGAATACGAAGATATTGAAAAAGCCCGCACCCAAGAGGAAATTAGGGAGAAACAACTTAACCGAGGAACCGCCAATATTGCAATCACCACACCCGCATACGACCGGGACAGTATCTGTTGGCGGTGCAAACAACGCGGACACGACCGTTTTAAAAGAAACTGCCAAAAAAAATTCTGTTCTCAATGCGGAAAGGACAGGGTTCTGACAAAAGATTCATCCGCGGCCAGGAAACGCATCCGCGGTCAGGGGTACCACGAGCACAGCCTGGCCACAAACCGAACGTGCATAGAATATACACCATGATCCCACTTTACCGTACTTATAGGCGGCTACCAGGTCAGTGCACTTCTAGACACGGGATCCGAGATCTCGATCATCAATTACGAGATCGCGAAAATAGCGAAAGCGTTGCATATCCCACTGACCGAGAGAGAGGGACAGGTGCATTTAGCTGATGATACTCTCGCGACAACACCAGGAGAGATTGAATTACCGCTCGAAATATTGGGGCGGCAATACAAACCTTTCACATCCTCCCCGCGCTCGAGAACCAAATGCTTATCGGAACTGACCAGGCCCGACTAAACACCATTCCGCCACCCCCCGCACACATGGCCTATTACACCGGGACTGGTGACGCAAACCGCGTGAGAAAACCGCATTTTACAGGAATTCTTATCCAACGAGTTAGCAAAGTTCAGCGACATTCGCGGCCCCACCGATAAAATCTCATCATCCGCGTTAAGACCGACTTCCCGATCAAATAACGATACCGACCCCGAAATCTCGCGATGCAACGCATCATCGACGATGAGGTACGCGAGATGGAGACGAAGGAAATCATTGAGTAGCGCATGGAACTCATCGATGGTAATCGTCAAAAAGAAGGATGGTAAACCACGATTCTGCATCGATTTCCATAAAATTAACGAAGTCACCGAACGCGACGCGTACCCCGTATCGCAGATAACGGCCACACTGGACAAACTTCGCGGGGCCAAGTACCTATCTCGAGAATCTATCCCTTAAACAAGAGTACTGATAGATATCTTTGTCACCTGGAAGCCGTCCCATTTCACCGCTTTCACCGTTCTTGGCCGGGGCTTAATGTAGTTCCGAGTAATGCCAGTCGGATTGCATTCCGCCCCGGCTACCTTTCAACGCCTGCTGGATGGCATCCTAGGCGCTGAGCTGGAACCGCACGTATTCGTATACTTAGACGATATAATCGTGATCAGCTCGACGCTTGAGAGCCGATCTCGAACACCTCGCGGAAGTATTTCATCGGTTGCGCGAGGCCCACCTCCGCCTGAACTTCGATAAATGTCACTTCTGCGTGAACAAATTAAAATATCTGGGACAGATTGTAGACCGACGGGACATATGAACCGATCCAGATAAGACAATTCGTTGGAATGGCCTCCTAGTAACCGACGATTCATACCGAATTTTTCCTCCCTCGTGGCCCCTTTAACTAAACTGACAAAAAAAACGCGAAGTGGCAGTGAGGCTCAGAGGAGGACGAATGAGCGCTCGTTTGAGTTCTTGCCTTCCAAGAACTCAAACGAGCGCTCACTTCCGCTCCAATATTAGCCTGCCTGAATTTCGATCGGCGTTTCGTGCTACAAACCGACGCGAATTCGTCCGGCCTTGGGGCCGTACTAACTTAGCAATTCGAGGAGGGAGAACACGTAATTGCTTACGCGAGCTGTACTTTAAATGGGGCTGAGCGCAATTATAGCGCCACCGAGCTCGAGTGCCGTCATATGGGATCCGCCACATACGAAGCTATATAGGATATGCATTTACCGTCGTGATTGATCATCAAGCCCTCTGGTGGCTCCAGCAATTGGAGTCCCTGACGGGACGGCTTGGACGATGGGCACTCGAGCTCCACAATACGTTTTTGACATCAGATACCGCTGGGGCCAGCTCAACTGCGTAGCAAATGCCCTCTCCAGACGTCCCGCTATCAATGCCATCCCCGTGTTACTTGCCCATGGTACCGATAAAAAAGTCCATGAAAAACCGCACGATTTCCGAGACTGTATTCGCCAGAATCGTTTATACCATCTATTCTTCCATTCGACCAATTTCCGCGACACACCGGTCGCAGATCAATGAAAAGAGTGCGTGCCGCACGAGCGCTGATCCGAGGTGTTACACCGCACAACGAACCGACCGCCGGACACTTAGGCTTAGCCAAAACGATCGCGCGAATGGCTCGTCTCTATTACTGGCCTGAGATGTTCGTGGACATCATCCGCTACGTGCGAAATTGCGAAAACTGCCTTGCTCACAAGGTCACCCGCCAGAACACCCCGCCAGTTTCCTTCACCCGTCACATGTAGCCGAGCCCTGGGAGAAGATCACGGTCAATCTCGTAGGGCCGCTACCCCGCTCGACCAATAGGCATACGTAATTGCTCGTCATGCAGGATTCACCAAGTGAGTAGAGCTATGACCTTTACGACAGGCGACCGCGTCGCAGCCGTAACACAGAGTTTGACCGAACAAATCGTTTTTCCGTCACGGGTGCCTCCGCGAAATAACAATGGCCGGCAATTTATCGCGGGCAGTTCGAAAAAGCACTAAAAAATTTCGACATCAATCACCGATTCACCCCCCCCTACGCTCCGCATTGCAATCCGGTGAAACGTACAAACCGCACCGTCAAAACCATGATCAAGCAATTTATCCCGAAAAGTCACCAACGATGGGACCAATACATTGCGGCCCTCCAGTTTGCGTACAACACCGCATGGCATGAAGCCACCGGATACACCCCTGCGTATTTAAATCATGGTCGCGAGTTAAATGGAGACCGGCGTCTCGCGAACCTGCCACCATCCGATACAAATAATCGAATATTAAAAGAGGCCTACGAGATCGTGCGCGCCAACCTTGCCCGCGCATTTCAAAGGTAAGAAAAGTATTATAACTTGTGACGTGGCAGCCGGCACTCGGCGACAAAGTATGGAAGCGGCTCCATTTACTATCTAATAAAATCGACGCAGTCACTGTAAGCTTTTTCCGAAATTCACTGGGCCGTTAACGGTACAAAAGATCATATTACCCGTCATCTTCGCGACGAGCGGGGAAAATGGCACGTACAGGATCTTAAGCTCGCCGAGCGAAAACAACGCCGGAAACGTCCGCGAACCTGAAATTAAAAACACTGCCGGAAATAATGCCAAAATGTCCGATGATGATATTAGCTGCGATTAAGTCGCCAGAGAAGGGTAAACCACCGAAGACAATAACAATGGCAAAAACAATGACAATAATAATGGAAATAATAGACGATTCGAGAAACAAATTGGTCGAAATAAAGAAACATTTCGGGTATAAATACACCCGGTCGAGGCAAAAGTCTCAGACAGTAAGCGAGTGCGAAAACTATTATCGCGAGCGAACGAATTCTTCCTCGAATATCATTGATAGCAGCGATCTCGAGATAATCCTGTCACTTACCAGATGTATGCATAAGTTTTTTCCGGTTTAACTAAGAGATGTCGCCAGCGAAAAGTACGCAGCGTATTAATTTGACACATACATCATTTTGTTCGTCTGACATTTAAAACTACAAACACACACAAGTTGAGTCCGCCAAAAACTAGCGTCTTTGTTTTATCGTTCAGTGATCATGTCGAGTTTTGTGCCTGAAAAAGAACATTTGCGGCACGCATTGCTTTTTTTATTTAATCAAAAGAAAAAGGCTATTGAAAGTCATCGTTTGCTGGTAGAAACATATGGTGAACACGCTCCATCGATTAGAACATGTGAGACATGGTTTCGACAATTTAAAAGTGGTGATTTCAATGTGAAAGACAGTGAGCGCTCTGGTAGACCACAAAAATGCGAAGACGAGCAATTGCAGGAGTTATTGGATGACCAAACTCAACGGCAATTAGCAGAAGCATTACATGTATCACAAGAAACAATCAGCAGACGTTTACAAGCAATGGGAAAGATCAATAAACTCGGTAAATGGGTCCCACACGATTTGAATGAACGTCAAATGGAAAATCGCAAAGTCACTTGTGAAATGCTGCTTCAACGCCACGAAAGGAAATCATTTTTGTATCGAATTGTGACGGGTGACGAAAAATGGATTTATTTTGAAAACCCGAAGCGGAAAAAATCGTGGCTTTCACCTGACGAAGCCGATTCATCAACACCAAGGCCAAATCGCTTCGGCAAGAAGACCATGCTCTGTGTCTGGTGGGACCAGAGCGGTATTGTGTATTATGAACTCTTGAAGCCCGGCGAAACCGTTAATACACAACGCTATCGCCAACAAATGATAATTTAAACCACGCATTAATCGAAAGACGATCGGAATGGGCCAGAAGACATGGCAAAGTGATTTTGTTACACGACAATGCGCCGTCTTACACAGCAAAACCAGTGAAAGACACCTTGAAATCGCTTGGATGGGAAATCCTTCCGCACCCGCCGTACTCCCCAGACCTGGCGCCATCTGACTATCACCTCTTCGCATCAATGGGGCACGTGCTCGCAGAGCAGCACTTCAGCAATTTTGAAGAAGTTGGAAAATGGCTCGACGAATGGTTTGCCGCAAAAGACAAGCAGTTTTTCTGGCATGGTATTCATAAATTACTTGAAAGATGGGCGAAATGTGTAGAAGCCGATGGCCAATATTTTGAATAAAAAAAAAATTAATTTCCCTTGAAAATTACGTGTCTTTTTTTACTAAAAAACCGGAAAAAACTTATGCATACACCTGGTAAGAAGGTGATTCCGGGAAATACGACACGGAATTTGAAGTTTTCTGGGAACGTCTGCTCAACAGCCCGGGACCACGACCAATCAGCCAGACTGACCGGTCGATGCAACCCCAGCGAGTACCGAAGCTGGCCGGCAGGACTGTAAAGTGATCGACAGCCCAGCAGGCGCGAAAGGCAGGCGCTGGTACAGCCGCCACCACCATCACGCCGCCGAAATCCGGCCACCGGAGTCAGCCGCTGCGCCGCCAAATTGGCGGAACTATTTGGCGACATCTCCGACCTTAACCTGATCGAGGACCCGCCAGCAAACACGTCAACAAAGCCCCCGCCGCCACCGAGACAGACCAAAGCATCCAGGGCGTGAAGTCGTGAAGCCCGCGGGGAAAACTCGGTGTCCGCACGTCCGAGACGATGCGATCGCCGGCCAACTAATCCGCGGCGCCAACGATTCCGCCGACCACCAGTCAGACCGCAGCACCAGCGGACACGAGCAATCGACCGGCCGGCCCACGGGTCACTATCAGATCTGCCAATACCGCTGTCCCACCGTCTCATCATCGAGACATGACCTCCGAGGACCCCTCAAGCCGCCCTAAAGGTCGTACCGGCGTCTGGCCCGTATACGGCCCTGCCGCATCTCCACCACCGGTCAACATCGACGTAGGCGAGGAGCGGAGGTGCCCTACTTTGCCGCACACGTGTCACGCGTGTATAAGGCCCGCATCGGGGATAAGGTTCACACTGCGATTCGATTATAGCGGAAAATGTAAATATGTGCGCAAATTTGTCCAAAATATATGTTATAACATTATCCTATTGTTCAATAATTTGTTGTTCCTCCATAAAGCGGGAGGGAGGTGTAACGATACACCTCCCGCACATCGTTCTAAGCGACCGGGCTCCGCACCCGCCTACCGACCGATACGCGCGCCCGAGTTACCGAACGTACCGACCGTTGCGCACGCAACCGAGCACGCATTCGCCACGTGCGTACCGCCGACGACCCGCGTGCTGTTTATTATAAATTGTTAATACAAAATAACAAACGCGGGTATATAAACCTGGCCGAATCAGGATAAAACAACCAGACCGATCCGATCCTCCGACCTGTCCACATCTCCGACCAATACCGGGAAACCGAGACCAGGTATTCTCCGCCGAGCATACTCGACATTCTATATCCGCAAAAAGTGAGGAAAACGGGACAGAGTATTCTTAGTCTCCGTCAAACATACTTGACTCTCGCTTCCCTCGAGACAGAGCATTCTCAGTCTCAACGTTTCCTTGCTAACAATACCGGGACGGAGTATTCTCCCTGACAAGCATATTCGTTCCTTGTCACTCGTTCCTTTCTATCTTCCACTCCGAGATGGAGCATTCTCGGTCTCATCAACTTCGCCAGTACACGAGCACACGGGATGGAATATTCTCGGCGGAATATCCTCGACAAGCATACTTGTCTCTCATGCAGACTTCACGAAACGGAGCGAACACTCCTAACTTCACTCCTTCACACTCCTTCTCGCTCCTAACACTCGAACGCACATCGACCGCGCGAAAATACCGAGTAACGCGGCACGCATCGTCAACGCTACCGCCGAATCACCGCTCAATCAATCGCGCACCGACGCGGCCAGTAGGCCCCGACACGAGTCAATCTTCCGCCCCGACGCACGCGTCGCACACTCCATACACGTCGCGCATACTTCACGCACACCGAGAACCTCAGCCGTACATCACGCCCGCCAGCAAGCACACTCGGCGAACCCATATCGCTGTGTATCCACCTGGTTTGATTTAAATAAATATATATTCTTTTAACAAACCTCAACAACCTCAAACAACCGAGTTAAATACTTTTAATTACTGATTATTAATTACTGAACCTGCAACCGACGAGCACGTTCGCGCACCTGACCTCGCACGACACGCCTGGCGAAGGCGGACCGTTATAATAATATTAAAAAAATTTATTAATAAATATTAAATTTAGTAATAAATATTAGTAAATAAATATAATTATTAATAAATATTAATGCGTTTATATTGGATAATATTCTAATAAAATAAACACTTTAGTTTCTTGCATTATTTATGTAAAAAAATGTTTCATTAATTAATAATTAATTATATATTTCACTAATTTTATTTAGTTAATATTAAAAAAGAAATAAGTTTAAAAATAAAAAAATCTTAAAATATATTAAATTTTAATTCAAATTGTTTTCTATTTGTCTGTCACATAATTCATTATTATTAAAAGTAGTTTTAATGCGCCAAGTTTTTGTACGTCGTTTTTTTTTCTTACATATCAGATTTTCTTTTATATTTTATTTTTATATAAACACAAGTACAATAATTCAACAAAATTTTTTTGGCAACTACAAATTGACATTAATTTTGGATTGATAACACCTTCGCAAAGTTTCTTTTCTACTTCATATAATTAAAAGTTTGTTGCCAATTTTTGATCATGTTTTTTGTAGAAATAATGAAACGACTTTTCAAATAAAAATGAACTACAAAATAAAATGTATTTCAATGTAAAGCTCTTTTTATTTTATTAAATTAGAATTTGGCGCTAGTTCTTCATTTCACATCTTTTGTACCAATATGAAATTTATTATTAAAAAGACTTTTGTAGATGGAAATTTTTGTATAAAATTCTTTCTTTTACATAAATAAGAAAACGAGCGCGTGAACTTGGCGTTATTTTTTACCTTTTTTAAAAGGTAATTTTATTAGGATTATATATCACTTGGGTTTAATAGAATAACGAAAAAAATTTTTATAGTAGGATATAGTAAGATTATATAACGACGCTACTTATTGATATCAAATCTTTTATAAATGCTATCATTTGAGTTGAATTAGCAATGTGGAAATAAATTTTTTTAAATTAAAGCTAGTACCACTTGAGTTAAAATAGGAAGACTTCAATAAAATGCATACAAAATGTACAAAGATACTAGTACTTAGATTTTATTTTTTAATTTTATATCATTATAGTTTTATCACAAGTAGAATTGAGTTGGATATGGCAATTTCGTAACGTAATTTTTTTTTAAAGAATTAAAACTACTATCACATGGGTTAAAGTAAAGAGACGTCTTCAATGAAGATAAAGAGATATGTATCACTTTCTATTCTTGTTCTATTTCTTTAAAATAAAAGATATTGTCATTCTATTTTTTAATTTGGTACAACAGTTTCTTTTTTCTTACAAGCGTGTCCCTATACTTGACATCCTTTTTTTTACTTTTTTTAAAAAGATAACTTTTTAATAATCATCATTTTGTAGTATTAAGCATCTTTTTGAGAAGTGCGCTTATGCTTGATAACTTTTATATAATAAATATAATTGACATTTTCTTAATATAAATAATATTTTTGTTAAATATAACTAAGATATTTTGCTTAATACATGTTGCTATATACATGTTTAGTAACAATTTTTTGTAGAAATAGTATATAAATATCTTTAGCACCTTTAGGCCATTGCTTTTTTATAACTTGCGCATTATCAATTTCAAACCAAGTGCTAGATGTTCCTTCTCGACACATGTTCGTATAATGACCCTTCTCGATACAAGTTTCGTGATGAAAAATATTTATTACTTTATATGCTTGTCCAACTATTAGTATTTTAGTTGTCGGTACACCACACAAGCTAAATTTGTGTGATATTTTTACTAATTTATCATCCTATAAAGAAAATAATATTAAGTGTATAATAAGTATATCTTTCGTTAAAACCAATTCATTTTTAAATAACATGTCATTTCTTTCACGACGTTCACATGATTTATCAAACGATTGACGTATGATGAAAATGTAGTTTTTAGTAGATCATTAAGATCAAAACTTTTCTTTTTCATATTGCTAACAGAAATGGAAAGACAAGTGTTATTTTTAGTAGTAACTTTTGTATCATCACATAAATTGCATTGACAAGTTACAATAACTTGATGATTTACTAGATTTTGTATATACTCATATTTTGTACAGAGAGCTGTAAGAAATTCAAATGCGTCTCGTTTTATAGCAATCGAAAAATTCCCTCTTAAGGATTTTCGTATTTCATAAGTATATCAAAATTGTTCATCCCATGTTCATATCGATGTGCAAGTAAACTTAATACATCCAGTTTATCGTAATTTAATAACTGTTTTCTGATAACTTATAAATGCAATAAACATTGTAATATTGCATTTGCATAACATGAAACCTTGTCTATATTTTGAAAACCATACATAATCCATTTAGTATCTTTTGAGGGAGTCTTTTGATCTGACTCTTGAACAGAAATAATTGTTTTCAATAATATCCATGGAACATCTTTAACTTTATAAATAACGTCCCTTTGAAACAGTAATCATTTCTGATTCTGGATGTCTGATTATGTATTCGTTGGATTATGTATTCGTTGGTTTATGTATTCGTTGGATTATGTATTCGTTTTACCGATTATATTCTCTAATAACTTCTTCATTAGCAAATATGGATGAAGGATCAAAATTAATTAAATGCAATCCATCCAGAGACATTACTCGAGATAAAGCAACATAAACCTGACTACAATTAAAAATGGAGTTACCTATATCCATAATAACATTTTGCAAACTTAATCCCTTACTTTTATGAATAGTGATACCATAACTCAAGGATAATGGAAATTGTTTTCTAATAACAATAATAATAATTTCTAATAATTGTTTTCTAATATGTTCTATCCATCACTTGAAACTTAACATTCACTCTTTCAACAAAATACTCCAAATACTCCAGATGATAAAAGAAGTTTTATCTTTTCTATATATTATAGTCAGTAGTTGTATCCTGTACAATTGAAATGACTGTAGCTATTGTACCATTTACAAGGTCCAAACTAACATATTGCATCTTATCATAACTCTCGCTCCAATTTTAATTATTAATTTATAATTTGTTTTGAAAGTCCAGCTGTTCTAATATTATCATTATTGTTACTTATCAATATTTTTCATATATGAAATACAATCAATTGTATCTTAGCTATTAATAATATTTCTTTTGAAGCAATACGATTTAACATTGCAGTATTAAGAACATCACACATATGACAAGTAGGCAATAAACAAACGGTATCAGATGGCAAATCATTAATAAAATCACACAATTCATATACTCTTTCTTCGAAAGATTCACCCTTAAAAGATATTTTTCTTTTTTCAAGAATCTCACAATCAGATTTGGTTAACAAACCAACACGAATTCTCGAGAGTAATTCATGGTAAGAGCCGTCTCCTTATTGGCGCATTGATCGTCAATTCGTCATAGTCAAATAAAGTTGTCCATAGATTAGTAGCATTTAAAGAACCAAGATATTTACAAATTTTTTCATCTGATAAATGTATAAAAGCAGGATCTTCATGTACGGGAGGTAATGGAAGCAAATAAAAGGATATGCTTTTGACCAAACCAATCATTACAGTCAGTAGTATTGAATATTTCAGATAGTCGTAAATGTATATATTAGGTGTACAAAAAAGTTCTGAGCTTTTTTTTGTAAAATTCAATCTTTATTCAAAAACAAACAAAAAAATATTAATCAGCGAAATATTCCCCGTTTGCATCAACGACCTTTTGCCATCTTTCGGGTAGCTTACGAATTCCTTGACGATAGAAGTTCACCGGCTTCGAAGCGATAAAGTCATCAATGCATTTTCGTATCTCTTCAAATCTCACGAAATGTGTATCAGCCAAATGATGCTGCAGCGACCGGAATAGGTAATAATCGGAAGGCGCCATGTCTGGGCTATACGCCGCGTGCGGGAGAAGTTCCCAGCCTAACGCAAAGATATGGTCCTGAGTCGCTTTCGCAATATGTGATCGAGCATTGTCATGAAGCAAGATCATTTTACGACGTGCCAGTCCTTGGCCAGTAAATGGCTTCTTTTCTTCTAATGCATCGCTCAAATTGGTCAATTGTTGTTGGTAGCGGCCGTGATTGTTTCACCCGGTTGTAACAACTCGTAATACAACACACCTTTCCAATCCCACCAGATACAGAGCAAAATCTTCTTGGCGTGGATTTTGGGCTTTGGCGTCGACGTCGAAGGTTGACCAGATTCAACCCATGATTTTCTACGTTTAGGGTTATCATAAAGAATCCACTTTTTATCGCCTGTAATAATTTTGTGCAGAAAATCTTTTTTCCGGAACTTTGAAAGCAAAGTGAGTGCAGTGTCACGCTGATGATTTTTGTTGTCTTCGGACAATTCATGCGGAACCCATCTGCCTTCCTTCTGAATCTTTCCCATCGTATGTAAACGTACGGAAATGGTTTGCTGCGTAACGCCAAGCTGTTCTGCAAGCTTCTTTTCAGTTTGCGCAGAGTTTATATCCAGCAGTGCTTGCAATTCGTCCGTTTCAATCTTTTGAGGACGTCCAGCACGCGGTTCATCTTCAAGACTGAAATCTCCTTGGCGAAATTTTTGATACCATCTTTTACATGTAATATGACTTACAACGTTCTCTCCATATGCAGCACAAATTGCAGTGGCTTCAGCAGCATTTTTCTTCAGATAAAACGCGAAGTGGATGGAAAATCGAATATGCTCTTTTGTTATTGCCATCGTGAACACTACTAATTTTTGAGGTTATGTGCATCAAACCCCAAACCGTATGGCATTTTAGAAGGCCAAATGTCAACGCTTTAAAACCGCAAAAGGGAGGGAAGATATATAAAATTTAAATTGTTATTTCGGTTGTATGAAATCTAAAGCTCAGAACTTTTTTGTACACCTAATACATTAAAATCAAATTTGATATCATTGATACTTCATCAATTATTATAAGAATAACATCTTCGAGATCGGCTCATATAATTTTCAAAACGTGGTCAAATAATTGTTTATATTTAGAAGTATGACCATGTTCAACAAGTAACTGCAGTAATCTGAAAATTGTCAAACCATCTATATTAAATGCTGTTATACCAGTGGGTGCTGTTATGGCAATATCTTTGTTAAGATTTTATCCAGCACTTAATTGTTTTAATCAGGAAACTCTCGTCCGTACCTCCTTCTCCACTAACATATAATTGTAGTAACAATTTTTTATCTGACATAATGATATTAATGACTCTATCAAATACCCTTCTTTGATCTACATTCAGTTTAGAAATCATTTCAGATATATCTATTTCCTGTTTATTCCCAAGATCTTTAAATCTTGCATCGCTTCACCAGCTTCAACATTTTGCACACTTATTGAGTTATCAAGATCATCTTGAGACACATTTTGTTTTGCTAAATTATTTAAATGTTCTTAAAGTAATTGTTTTGCAGTTTCAAATGCTTTTTGCAATTCCTCTAACTTTTCGTGATACTGCAATGCATTCACAAGATGTAATTTTACATTGTGAAATAATTCCGCATAAGTATCATATCCATTTTTAAGTTCTTCTATTTTCCGCCATGGTTTAAACATAAGAAGTAATGAGAAGAAATAATTTTCTGGCCGCGTTTTAACATCATATCAATAATGATTAATAAGCTATTCACGCTGTCGTCGTTTAAGATAACGATCATTAGTCATCTTAAAGAACTCAATTTTTTTTACTTTGTGATTTTATTTTCGTAATGTCAAACCACTGTGCAAATTCGTATAATGACATCGATTCTAATTCTTCTGGTCTCTCTGGATAATGATTATCTATTAAAGATGGATAAAATATATTTGTAGAATCTTTATCAAGAATTTTAATTTCCTTATAGCTTTTGACTTTCCTACATTGTATCTCTTAACATCTAACCATCTTTCTAACAGCCATATTTCAGTCCCATATAATGGAATATTCAGCAATGTATCAGTAGCTTCAAGAGCTCCACATTCCCTATTATTCATGAAGCGCAAAGCAATATTCCAAAGATAGCTCGCCAACGATTTGTTCTTATTATTTTTACTATCAAGGAAAGAATCAGATAATTCACATTTTCCTGCCTTATTCAAATACTTAGTAACATAATAAGTAAGATGATTAAATAAGTAAAGATGATTTTTCACCTATAAATTGTATATCCATGTTTCCTTCCCACGCAGTAAGGAATGGAATTATAATTATTTATACCAATTTCGGTATCGGTTCGAGAAAGGTCATAAAGCCTACTTTTATATTTTAATTGTTTCCTATCTGCTATTGAATTTATGACATCTGTCATAACAAATGTTTCCGTGACAGGACGCGGAAAACCGAAACGACATATATGAACAACTTTACGTCCTACCCTCTTAGAACGAAGATAATAATCGTTATGTTTGTGTTGTTGATATGTATTAACTCGTCTGTATAATAATGGTGAAATATTTTTATCCGGCAATTTACAAGTTATATGTTGTAAAATAAATGTAGACACTTCTTCTGGAGAAGATTTACTAATAATTGGTGTATTTTTAACCCAAAGTAATAAATGAAAATGTTGAATATCTCTACCTTGATATTCTCGTCGCCAAAAATAATGTATTATTTCTCCGATCGGATGATCTTTGGAACAAATAAAATCAAGCATTGCTCGAAACTTATTGTTGAGAAATCTCGATGTTGATACAGGATCTCTAACAATAAGAACACTGGTAGATAAAGAAGACTCATTAGACCATCCATTTACTTCACGAATATATTCGCCTAATTCATTCCACATATACTCGCTAGGACTCAATGTTAAAAACTACGTTGCAGGACCGTAATGTTGCGTCATACAATTTAAATCACTTCTTAGTTTACGCCAATATTGTTCCGTATTTCTTAAAGTAAAAAAAATAGTACTTAAATCAGATTCTAATAAATCTTTTTGCAATGTTTCTAACTATTCTAAAGCCGTGTAACGGTCTCGCAAATTAGTTATATTCAATTTATGATAAATACCACGATTTAATTGACGTATATTCGCATTATTTAGTAAATAAAATAAATATTGTTGGTTTAATCTATATTATGGATGTTTTGATTTTAAACGACATTTGATAAATTCATGATCATGAAGTTTAATTAGTCTAGTTTGATATTGTCCATTAATACCAAAGAGATATAAATCTGGAAAACACAACAGATCTAAATTTTTTTCACGGTTATCTAAAGGCAAATTTTGAATTTTTAACATTTGATATAAGTTGGTAACAGATTCGCGTGTTTTTTTTTCATATAAAGGATAAATGGTATATTGGACATAATAATCATCACTGTCATCAACAATCTGAGTCAATATTGTTTTGTACTAATTATTTAAGATAGTTTCTACGTTATCGTTCGTTTCTTCCATTGTACCTTTTAGACTCAATAATTTGTAATCGTCATTCAAAACAAATTCATCAATTGTTTTCTGATTCCTGCTTCCGCTTTGTTACGTCCGGCGGACTTCACGATTCGTCTCTCTTTTCGGAGCGAACGGGCGAACTCCGATACAGTATAAAAAATATCATTCTGTAAACTAAGATAATTTTTACTTTAGCTCCGTGGACGCCAGTCTGCCGAACACGTGAACCTCAGACCGTTGAGGGCTCGCTTTTCGAACTAACAAATAAACTATAAAACCCGATTGAATTGCAACTAAGCTAAGATAAGACTTGAACCATATGCCGAACGCAAAAAAATCCTTAGTGCACTGGCGACGACGGAAAATCATAAATCGCCCGAATAAGTATCTGTTTTCATGGGAGACTGCGTATTCGAATAGCCGCCTTCATGGCGTCGGTTATTTAATCCGCCGACCACTTATTCGACCACAAATATTTAGATAATGCCGTATGTTGATAAAGGCTCAGATTCATTACCTAATTATCATCCCTAAAAAATTCTCCTCGTACCAATCAAACTCTTTTTTCAAAATTCTGAACTATGATAGGCTAACTCCCTCCACATCCCTAATGACTCGCTAATTCCTATTCGTTAAAAACTCGCGAGATATTCTTAATTCCCGAACCGAAGCTCCATCCCGCGACAGTTTTTTACCAGGATCTTCCCCGGAGGAAACACACTTCGAAAACGCACCTCGCACTTGTTCTTTGACCGATAGTTTTTTTTCACGCACTTTGATCCGTTAGTTTTTTCGAGCAATCTTAAATCTGTTTTTTGGACATTCGTGTATCTGTCCGTCCGTCCGCATTCGCTTTTAACTTTGTCTGGTTAAACTTTGTCGGTTCTCGCCGAAGTAATCGCAGATTCAGTATTAATATCGAGTCTTTTTTAAATATTAATATCGAGACGGATGAATATTTATTTTTTTTTGTGTTCAATTATGATGTTTGTTGTTCAATTATGATGTTTTGTGTTCAATAATGAATATTTATTTTTTTTTTGTGTTCAATTATTTATACTGTAAAAACCGGACATGGCCCTAAATATTTTAACGTAAAGTTTTACCCCGAACTGCCATGCCCGACGATCTCCACACTTTTGTAACACCTGCGTGCTACACTTACATGCAATTTTTTTTCCATTCTCATGCGCCCATTCGAAATGATATTAACGTTATCATTATCTACCGAGTAATCACTATGCGTACCATTTCTCCTTTATGTTAAGTATTTGCTTTTTAATTTTGTACTTTATTCGTTACTTTAGTTAATTAAATGATTACTTTAATGATAAATCAATTTATTCATTAATAATTAACCTTCTCGTCACGCTCGTTCCCGCCCGCTCTCGGGGATCCCATATGGTCTTATCTCAGGCAAAAGAGATTAAATTCTCTTGCCTAAATTAACGACGGATCGACGGACGTACGTCACGCAGTCGGAGTCATAGCGTCTTTTTGATGTTGACCCGTATCAGTTGACCTGTACGGTGCGTTCGACTCGAAGGCACGCTCCAGAGCCACTTGCGAGAGGATATTCGATGCGTCCTTCCTTGCCCCATCCTTTCGACCTTTAATTAATAATTCCGGGATCTGGACGTAATACTATATTTGAAAGTCTGGATTATTCAATTTCTCTAAATAATAATGTGTCGTGAGTTTTTGGTAGTATAATATGATGATAAAGAGGATTATTATGCTTTAACCATATTAAAGCATCAAATACTTTTTTAACATTTATTATTTCTTAAATTTCTTCCAAATAATCTTAGAGTTTGTCAGAATACTTCTAACTTCTAAAATGTATAATTCATGATTTATATTTATTGGATCGGTATCCTTATATAATTTGTTTTACATTTCTTGTAAAGGAAGTGATAAATGAAAAGTTGTACCTTTTACTTTTTGTATCATTTGCCTTTGAGGCAATTTTTTGTTAATAACAGTTCCCATTTTAACAATAGTTTGAAATGCTTTAGCTCTTTGTATGAGAATTTTTTCGAAAATTCTCTTCTTTCTTTTTGTGTTAAGAGATGCTATTATTTCAGGTACATCATGAACAATGATATTATTTAAAACGCAATATGTAGGCATTAACCCATTACGAAATTTGCGTTTACAATAATCGCATATATACTGTGAATTAATATTTTGTTCCTTTATATATGTCATTAAATTTCTCTTAAACTGGAATATTTATTTGTGCTTTAAACTTATTAATTTCGACTACATTTCTTTTGTAACAAAGTCTCTCACATGATACACAAACATATCGAGGAGTGTCCATGGAGCGCTTAGTTAAAGCTTTAAACGCGTTTTTATATTTATAAATAATATTTTCATCACTCAAAGTAATATCGGTATACTGATGTCTGTATATACAATATACTGTTTCTTGTGCCAAAGTTATAATTTGATTTAATGTATTTAAATCAGCATGATGTTAAAGCTTTCTCTAAATTTAATATTTTTTTCATAGAAATTTGTCATTTGATAAACTAACCGTTTAAAATATCTGACCAATGAGGTGATAACAATTGAACAGGAAGAAACATCGCTTTGCAAAGAGTTGTATCAATGTAACAAATATGTGTGTGACCCAATTTTTATTTGTATTTGAATTCTTTTTTATTGTACATTTATGAATTTTCTGTAATAATTCCGGTATTCTCTTGAAAGTACATGTACTTATCATTCGGAGGAATATTTCATAACGATCAATTAGAATTGGATCATGAATTTTACATAATTCGTTACATAATCATGATTTTTTTGTTTGTCCTTTTATTAAAGGTAATACATTTGTATTTTGATCTTTGAATTCCGGAGATTATGATAAAGTAATATTACGATATATAGAATCGATAAAATAATTTTCAGACGAAGTTGTATGTCTCGATTTGCCACAAAATGCACCTAATTTATCACTAATTGTTTTACATTTAATAGCAAGACTCAAGCATACTTTTGATTTCTTTTTTAATAAAACTAATATTTTATACATATTGCGAACATAACTGTCTCGAATATGCATACATCAACGTACGATTTTTTTGGCTTCTAACCGTTTTTCAATATGATTTTTAATATCAAGTTTGTTATAAATCTCCTCAATAGCTTTAGGATTATGAAACTTAATGTTATTTTGTGACCAAAACTTTTCATACTTTTTAATAATATTTTTAACAATATCGCGATTATTATTTTTAACAAAAGTGGATTTCAATTTCTTTTTTTCATAATATCGTTTATTATATAACCATTTCCGATCATATTTACTTCTTTTATTCTATTAATTTACTTCTTTTTATTTATTTTGTTCATGCTGAATTTTTTAAATAATGTATTCGCTTTTTTGCGCGATTATTTTCTAAATTTCTTTTGTATCAAAGCACTTGTTTAGCATGATTATTTTTTAAATCTCTTTTGTATCGAACTTGTTTAACACGATTATTTTCTAAGTTCTGCTCGTATCGATGACGTTTTACCATTCTTTCTCTCTCGCTCGCGTGTGACCAACTGGTTCTCGCTCTCTTTCTTGCTCGCGTGTGTACTGCCTCTCTTTCTTGCGTGTGATCCGTCACTTTCTCTCGCTCGCACGAGGTCGGTCATGTGATTCTCTCTCGCTTGCGAGCGGTTTATCCGCGATCAGCGTGTCTCCTTCGCGTCCGTGTCTGTTCCGTTCCGTCCCGTCTTATTCTGTGCTTTATCCGCGTTTTGCGCCATTATCAAAGTTCCGCGTCTCGTTCTCTGCGTTTTCTTTCGTGTACGCTCTGTTTTACCCGCGTCCGCGTTGCGTTTTCATTCGCGTTGCGTCTTGTCATTCGTCTGCGTCGCGTCTTTTTAGTTTTTACTCTGCGTTCTGCGTGCGGTAGCTGCCCGCGATCTCCTGCGTATATCTTATACAAGACACCCTTCATACAAAGCAATCGGCGGCTCGGCCATCGAGTCTCCAGTCCTAGTGATGGAATAGTAAGCATTATCTTCAAAATCAGGCCGAAAAGTGCAACTGTTTTTTCTTAATAATTGGTGTATAAACATATAAAGATATTTAATATTTGTTTTCTATAATATTTTAATATTACTGTATGTCAACTTATATATTGACATCTAAGACATGTTGTAATATTTCGTCATAGAATTGATATTTTGTGATGTTTCTATATTAATCATGCGTATGTGATATATAAATATATAAATATATTTTATACAAGCAGAAATAATTTCTCAATACAATTATAATTGCATATCAATATTTTTACGTGTTAACAATTTTCGTTGTTAAAACGACCCTTATGACACTTTTACTACTTGTTATATCATCATGTCTGAACGCACGAAATCAGCTCTCTGATTATCAGTTTTAATCGCTAATTTAAAGCTGTTATAGCTTCGACATTTTCATATTAGAATTTTCGTCTCATTTTTACGAATAAGTCAAATATTTCAGTCGATAGTTATGGAATACCGTATATACTGAGCCTTATTATTTGTAAATAAAATAAATAATACAAATATATGTTTATATATCCATATACTACGTTAAGCAATGTATTACAAATTAAATCATCATCTCTCTTTCTTTCTTCCTCTCTCTCTCTCTCTCTCTCTCTCTCTCTCTCTCTCTCTCTTTCTCTCTCTCTCTCTCTCTCTCTCTTTGTGACAATAAAAAATCTCTGTGAAAGTAAAAATTTCTTCATATAAAACCGTATATACACATATGTTCCAGACCTAACGCACCATTTGCTAATGGGAAATTCCTGAAATCATTCACATACCAAAATTTTAATTTACATACAAAAATTCTAATAATATTAAAATGTTGAGCCTACAATAGTTTTCAAATAGGAAACGTTTAAAAGTATTCAGTGAGATTGTCCATTATTCGCGCGTTCATATCCGTTGCATTATTGTAGGTTCAACATTTTAGTATTAGAATTTTCATCTCTAAATGATTTCAGGAATCTATTGTAATTTTTCCTCTTGCATTTTTAAATAAAAATTATATAAAAAGTTAAATAAAAGTAGTAAAAGTTAAATAAAAATTATCAATGTTGAAAAGAAACACAAATGATACTCTAAAAGAATCTATAATATGTCTGTATAAATAAAACTCTGAATTAATGATTAAAATATCAATTTAACTTCTTCGTAACTGTCGTAATTGTTCAACTAATTAAGTAATTTTTTATTTTATGATTTTTATGATATGTAAACAGATATGTAAACAGATAAAACAGATAATCTGAGAATATCTTTTTATTATTTCAGGCTTATGTCATCTACAATTATACTTATATACATATTAATAAAACAAAATTAATTGAACGGCAAAGAATAAAGTTAAAAAGAATAAGAAACTAAGTTGAAATGTTAATTAACATTATTATTAATATTAACACTATTATGAAAAAAAAAGATATTTATTTATTTTAATGTTTCTTTCTCTTGCAGGTTTAAATGTAAAAGTTATCAAAAGAGATATAAATGATCCCATAAATAGATCTAATATGTGTGTATAAATGTAACTCCAAATTAATTATAAGATTAATAAAATTATGGCTTTAGATGAGTAATATTAAAAATATTCAGGAAAATCTTATCATTTTATTACATAAACATTTCAATTTGACTTCAGATTCTTCGTAACTATCTTTGTAGTTGTTCAATTTTTTATTTTATATTTTTTATGAAAAATATGTAAATTTTATTTTTACTTCAGGCTTAGGTTATCTAGATTCATACTCATATATATATTCGCAAAATATAAAATAACTAACTTTATCTAAGTGTTGTGAAAAAAATGCTAATCAATTAATTTAATAGCAAAGAACAAAGTTAAGAAGAATAAGAAGAAGAAGAAGTTGAAATGTTAATATGTTTATATTTGAATATTGGAATGTTAACATATTATCAAGTTTTACATAAACGCTTCAACTAGACTTCTGATTTTTTGTAACTGTCTTTGTAGTCATTCAATCAATGTTTCATGAGAAACAATCCGAACAAAGTTCACTAAACATGAGATTGGTTTTCTTTTTTTTAATTGGTTAATTCCAATCTAATCTCAAGCTCAATCTCTAGTTTGATACCGGCTTAAAAGGACCTAATATGTGTGAGTGATTTTCATAATAAAAGAGACGATACCCTAAAAGGAGCTAATATGTGTGAATTAATGAAATTTATGAAGTTGAAATGTTTATGCAAAATGATAATGTTAACATTAAAATTTTAACTTCTTATTCTTCTGAACATTGTCATTCAATTAATAATTAATTAATTTTAGGATTTTTTCCAAACCACAATTAGACAAAGCTAGTTATTTTATAATATTATATAGATATGTATATATGAATATGAATCTAAATAACATCAAATTGAAATATTCATATAATAAATTGTGAGAAATTTCGCGTGTCGTACGCGGTGTTTGCGTAATTTATCAAAAATGATACCGATTATTATCATTAGGCAGTTTTAGTTTTTATTTTTACCATACTGAGCGCTAGTTCCCTTCTTCACCTTCTTCTACCTTTTTCGCTGTATGCACTGCGCTCGCCACTAAAAATCTACGTTCTGTTAATTTCTTTTTATTGTGTTACTTACGTTAAATAAATAAATAAATAGCTCACAGGTTATAGGCCCAGATTACATGGCCAGTAATTCATTGTAAAATTAACGTGATTAAAGTGATTATAAGGAACAATAGCTGCTACAAACACAATGAACAACAATCCCGAAAAACTAACCGAAGACAATTTCGCCTCATGGAAATAGCAAATGAAGAATATCCTGATATACAATGAACTGTGATACATCAGCGGTACAAAAGTGAAAAGAGATGAAAATGATCTCGAATGGTTAGCAAAAGACGAGAAAGCACTCGCCTTGATTGTATTGAGCGTATCAAAAAGCCAAATCAGCCATATTAAAAAGGCAAAAACAGCGAAGGAAGCTTGGGATCAACTAACAAAAATCTATCTATCAAAAGGTCCTGTAAGATGAGCAACATTGTAAAGAAACAGTTATACAGAATATAACAGTTATACAGAATATAAACAGTTATACAAAATGAAGAAGAAATCGGGTGTTGCTATGTTAACGTATGTAAGTGATTTTACAACAAAAGCAGAACAATTGGAAGAGGCTGGTATTATCGTTCCAGTGGATCTATTGTCGATAATGCTGCTCGGATCGTTACCCTCGGAATATGAAAATTTCTGTATTGCAATAGAATCTCGCGATGAAATACCAAACATCGAAGCGCTCAAATCAAAGTTGATAGAAGAGGAAGCACGGTAAAACGACAGAATGACACAAGTTGATACACACGACAATGCTTTAATCGCGAAAAATAAAGCCAATCGAAACACGGAATTTAACCTAAAACCTAACCTAACCTAACCTAACCTAAAAAAGGAATATTCAACGAACTTAAAAGACGTAAATTCGAAGGGAAGTGTTTTAAGTGTTTTAAGTGCAATAAATTTGGTCATCGAAGTCGTGATTGTAGATCGAAATCGAAGAGCCATACCTCAACGAAAACCGATGATGTTTTACCTGCAATATCGAAGTATCTAGATCGAATACATGATATTTAGATAGTGGAGCTACAAGTCATATGTGCAATAATAAAGAACGATTTTCCAAATTAGATGAAAGTATACACGGTGATGTTTATACTACTGCAGAACACAGTGTAAAATTGTATGGAACTGATGAGATCCCGATGAATGTTAAATTAAATCATCACAAATCTAACAAAATAAGACTGCAAAATGCTATTTACGTTCCAAATCTAAGAAATAATTTAATATCCGTGTCAAGCATGACAGAAAAAGGTTATACCGTGACATTCCGTAAAAATAAAGCTACAGTAAATAGGTTAGATGGTTCTGTAATAGCAACAGCTGTGAGGAATGGACAACTTTACGTAATGCGCGAAACTAAAGACCAAATTATGCAATCAACTCAAATCAAACGTGACGATCTAATAAAGTGGCATCAGCGATATGGTCATTTAAATTTGGACGACTTAAAGAAACTAACGACGAATAATATGGTTGCAGGCTTGTACATCAATTCGAATGTGAACAATGTAAATTGTGAAATCTGCCAAAAGTGCAAAATACATCAACTGTCATCAAAGGAGTACAAAGAAGACAAAAACAAATTTTAGAACTTCATTCCGACATTTATGGACCAATTGAAACAGAATCACTAGGTGGTACCAAATATTTTATAACATTTGTTGACGATTTTTCCAGATACACAGAGATCATAATGTTGAAAAGTCGTTCCGAGGTATTAAACGCTTTCAAGAATTATAAACGCAGAGTTGAAAAAGAAACGGGATATTATATCAAGAAACTGCGCACGGATAATGCCAAGGAATACAAGTTTAAGGACTTGAGTTCACAGACTTTCTTCAGCAGGAAGGAATTGGAAGACAGCTAAGCGTAGAATACACACCGCAACAGAATGGAGTAGCGGAATGAATAAATCGAACTTGTTGAGATGTCACGCTGTTTATTGTTACAGGCAAATTTACCTAAATCATTATGGGCAGAGATGGTCAATACAGCTGCATTCATTAGAAATCGATGTCCCACAAAAAAAGTGTAAAAGAACAAATTCCAATCGAAATATAGAACAAGGAAAAACCTTTTGTCGGATTCATGAAGATAATCGGTAGTAAAGTAATAGCTCTTGCGAAAGGCAGAAAACAAAGCAAATTCGAACCAAAAGGTAAGAAATACATCCTCGTTACTCCGTCGGTTACTCTAATGAATCGAAAGCTTACAGGTTGTGGCAACCAGGAAAAGAGTAATAAAATCTCGAGATGTACGTTTCATCGAAGAAGCAGGCGAACCGACAAAAAGGGCAGTTGAACTATCACTCATACAGTTAGACTTTAATCAAGATAAAGACTCAAGCGATAATTCAATTACTAATGAAGCAAGTGAAGATGAGGATCGCAACTACGAATCATTAGAAGACGAAAATCAAATCAACGACGATGAAGAAATAGAGCACAATCAAGAAGTACAAAATGAAAACGTACAAATCCAGCAACGAGAACCCGGACGTCCAAGTTATTATACATCAGAACAGGGAAGTCTGGAAGACCCAAAAAAGAATATAAAATGAAGTAGGCAAATTTGTCACTTGTATTAACATCCAATAAACGTTAAAGAAGTACTGAAAAGAAGTGATAAAGAATTATGACTGGACGCAATGGAAACAGAGCAGGACGCTCATCAAAAATGAAACATGGACCTTAGTACCACGACCAATAAATAAAAAGATATTGTCAAATCGATGGGTTTTTCGAATTAAGGAAACACAAGAAGGCAAAATTGATCGATATAAAGCAAGATTAGTCGCAAGAGGATGTACACAAAAAGAAGGAGTGGATTACGAAGTGTTCGCTCCAGTGCGATATGAAAAAATACGAGCCTTGTTGGCTTGTGCAGTAAATGAAAGAATGCACGTTCACCAGATGGATGTAATATCTGTATACGTCCAAGGAAGCCTACATGACGAAATTTATATGGAACAGCCAGAATCGTTCGTCAGAGAAGGTGACGAAGACAAAGTTTATTTATTAAAGAAACCACTCTACGGTTTAAAACAAGCTGGGAGAGAATGATACAAACGACTCAATGATTATTTAACTAAAATAGAAGCTCTAAATGATGCATCGAATTCGTGTACATATATCTATGGAGAAGGCGATCAAGTTGTTATATTGATAGTCTATGTCGACGATTTAATGTTGGCATCTAAAAACATCACAAAATTGATGAAACCGAAGAATAAACTCAAATCTGAGTTTTATATTAATGATCTTGATCCGTTGAATCAAATTCTAGAAATAAGTGTCGAAAGAGAAGGAGCAACGGGGAAAATTATATTGAATCAGCGAAAATATATCAACGAAATAATTAATTCGATTCGACAGAATGACAGAATCGAAAACAGTATCAACCCCGTGCGATATCAGTAAAAAATTAATGGAAAAAGAAGAACAAACTACCGAAGGAGAAATGAAGAATAGACCCTATAAAGAACTCGTAGGAAGTCTCATTTATTTATCGAATGCAACGAGACCGGCGAGACATCACACAATGCCACAAATGTATTAAGCAGATTCTATTCGGATCCTAGAAAAAAGCACTAGATAGCTGCAAAACGTATAGTTTAATACTGAAAAGGACAATCAACTATAGTATTGTATACGAAAGGAATGGAAGTGAATACAAACCTACGTTGATTCAGACTGAGCAAGTGACGTTAGCGATAGAAAATCTTGTTCAGGCTATGTCACAATGCTTGCAGGAGGAACCTATAAGTTGGAAAGAAGTAAAAATCTGTCGCACTCTCAATCATGGAGGCCGGATATGTGGCACTCTCCGAAACCGTAAAGGAATTGATTTTTATTAAAAGACTAAGATTTATGCGATTCAACAAATACGCGAAAGACCCCACAATAGTAAATTGTGATAATCAAAGTGCGACTTATGTGTAAGAATCCCGTATTTCATAATCGTAGTAAACACGTGGATATTCGGTATCATTATGCTAGAGAGCAAGTCGAAAAAG
This sequence comes from Pogonomyrmex barbatus, assembly GCF_055798465.1. NCBI lineage: Eukaryota > Metazoa > Arthropoda > Insecta > Hymenoptera > Formicidae > Pogonomyrmex > Pogonomyrmex barbatus. The sequence goes on from NW_028297107.1 coordinate 7,386,755, forward strand.
GGAATATTGAAAGATATTTAAGATCAGAAGAAATGATAGTCGATGTATTTACTAAAGCACTGTTAAAATTAAAGCATGAGAACTGTGTAAGATTTTTGAATTTATGTAATAATCCATTATAGTTTATTTTCAAATATGATTGCGTACGCTGATAGAGAGGCTGTGAGAAGTTTATCGTCGTACGCGGTGTTTGCGTAATTTACCAAAGATAGTACCGATTATTACCATTAGGCAATTTTAGTTTTTGTTTTTATCGTACTGAGCGCTAGTTTTCTTCTTCACCTTCTTTTACTTTTTTCGCTGTATGCATTGCGCTCGCCACTAAGAATCTACGTTCTGTTAATTCCTTTTTATTGTGTTACTCACATTAAATAAATAAATAGCTCACATAAATAAAAATAGTAACATTAATATTTTTATATTCATCTAAAGCCATATTTTAATTTTGCCCTTAATTTAGAAGATTTCAATCACCCATACATATCAAGTTCTTTTAGAGAGTATTGTTTATGTCTCTTTTAAACATTGTTTTCTTGTATACACATACTAGATCCTTTTAGGGTATTATTTAATATCTCTTTTGAACATTGATAATTTTTTGTAATTTTTATATTAACATTTCGACTTCTTCTGAACTTTATTCTTTGTCATTCAATAAATGATTAATTAATTTTAGCATTTTTTCCCTACTACTAGTTAGATAAAGCTAGTTATTTTATATTATATAAATATGTATATGAATATGATCTGGAAAATAAAAATATATAAATGTTACTATTTTATTACATTGAACATTTCAATTTGATTTTAGATTTTTTCAACTAATTAAGTAATTTCATTTTAGTTTATTTTTTTATTTCACTATTTTTATGTAAATATGTAATTACATGAAAATTATCAATGTTCAAAAGCGAAATAAATGATACCCTCAATGGAATTAATATGTGTGTAGAAATGAAACTCTAAATTAACGATGAGATTAATAAAATTATGATTTTAAATGAGTATAAAAATATATGAGTGTTATTTTATTACATGATTTCAATTCGACTTCGGATTCTTTCCAACTAATTAACTAATTTTAGTACTTCTTTTTACGATTTTTATGATCTAAGAATATTTTGTTATTACTTCAGGTTTATGTTATTTAGGTTCATACTCAAATACATATTCACAGGTTTATGTTATTTAGGTTCATACTCAAATATATATTCATATAATATACATATTCATATAATATAAAACAATTAGCTCTATCCAACTGGTGGGGAAATCTAGATAACAATTTAAATGTTCATATAAATGAGAACATTTACATATATTTTTATACTCATCTAAAGCCATATTTTAATGTTACCCTTAATTTAGAAGATTTCATTCACCCATACATACATCGAGTCCTTTTAGAGTATCGTTTATGGCTCTTTTAAACATTGTTTTCTTGTACATACATACTAGATCCTTTTAGGGTATTATTAGGGTATTATCTCTTTTGAACATTGATAATTTTTATTTAAACCTGCAAGAAGAAGAAACATTATAAAAGAATTACAAAATTTATCAATTAATTACACAACTACAGAAACAGTTACAAAGAATTAAAAGCCAAGTTGAAACATTTAAAATGGTAATGTTAATATTAATTAATAATAACATTTCAACTTGGTTTCCTATTCTTCTGAACTTATTTTTTGTCATTCAATTAATAATTAATTAATTTTAACATTTTTTCCCAACTACAGTTAAATAAAGCTAGTTATTTTATATTATATAAATATATATATAAATATGATCCAGAAACATCAAATTGAAATGTTCATATAATAAAATGATAACATATTTGTATACTCATCTAAAGACATATTTTAATTTCATTCTTAATTTAGACGATTTCATTCACTCATACATATCAGGCTTTTTTAGAGCATCGTTTATGTCTCTTTTAAATATCGTTTTTTCTTATACACACATACTAAATCTTTTTAGGGTATTATTTAACATCTCTTTTGAATATTGATAACTTTCATGTAACTTTTATTTAAAAAATGCTAAAATTAATTAATCATTAATTGAACGACAAAGAATAAAGTTCAAAAGAATAGAAAGTTGAAATATTAATATTAACATTATCATTTTACATAAAGTATTTTTCAACTTGGCTTTAGATTCTTTGTAATTGTTTTTATAGTCGTGTAATAATTGATTAATAAATTTAATAATTCTTTCATTTCAATGTTATCAATGTTGAAAAGAGACATAAATGATATTCTAAAAGGACCTAATATGTCTACAAATGAAACAATTAATGATGAAATTAAAATTATGACTTTAGATGAGTATAAAAATATAACAATGTTACCATTTTATTACATGAACATTTCAATTTAACTTCAGATTCGTAACTGTCTTTGTAGTTGTTCAATTAATTAACTAATTTTAGTATTTTTTTCACGATTTTTATGAAAATATGTAAACATTAATTGAATTTATTTATTATATATGTTCTTAAATAAAAAAATTTTTATCTTGCAATCTTCGGCTCTCTTTCTCTTCCTCTATCTCTCTCTCTCTCTCTCTCTCTCTCTCTCTCTCTCTCTCTTTCCCTCTCTTTCTTTCCGTCTCACTGTCTGATTATATTAAGAATACTAAAATATCACGGTAAACAAATCGCATTAATATTTACTTATAAGACACTGATCTATGTCAATGAATTTTTTAATACATTCAATATTACAATCGATATGATCGCATGCATCAGCGACTCCCTGTGGCGTAATACTTATATAATGCAATAAAAAATGGTGATAATAGGAATCATAAGTCCCTGTTTACAATAGATGATTTAAGTCTCAAGCCATAAGAAATTGACCAATTACAATCGACGGTGAAAAGAATAATTGACTATGATTAATCAGTTTCTCAAAGCTTAAATCATACATTGTAGACCGGAACTAATAGCTTCTGCACACAAAACGCAGCAACGCTTGCAGAAGTCTCCATAATAGCCAACCAATATCACTTTCTATAAGAGCAAAAGAACGATTGGCTATCGCTGTCAACTTCCGCTGCGTAGCAAGCATTGCCGCGTCCTGCATATGATATGAGAGTGACAGCGCTGTTTGATTTTTATTTGTTTCTAAAATGGAAATCAAAGAAAACGTAAGTAATCTTATATTCATATTTTTGTATTATAGATAAGTTTTTTATTTCATCGATTAATAAATCGCATTATACGCAAACATTATGCAATTAATCAATCAATGAATTAAAAAACTCGTCTTATCTTATATTCGTATAGTAGACTTAACACCCTAAATATTAATAATTTTTTAAAATATTTTAACTTTCATTTTAGAAATTTGATTTTTCGGCGGACGAAGCAGCGTTTTCCGCTGCAGTGCTCGCCGCCGCAGCAGTGATGCCAGAATGCCAGTGATGCCAGAATGCCCACGCTAGCAACACGCAACCATAGTGAAAAAGATGACTCACACAAGCGCAAACCGCGTACGTGTGAGCTTGGCGCTTCGGCTGGCTTCAGATAGCAGAAGAGGACAGATATACTGTTTTCTGTCTCTTTCCTTCTTATCGAGCCGGGATGAAGATCGGGCGGTACGCGATCGATTTTCGCTTCTTGCTATACCTTAAATGTTCTTTCTAGCCTTTCTATATGAGACATATTATCTATTATATATCTATTATATAATATATTTATGATTAAAATACGTATATAAATTACTTAAAATTTTTAATCCACATAAAATGCATTTTAAATCGATAATTTGAAAGAAGGAATATCCGTGTGAAGACAAAAAGGAAAAATCATACATTTTATTGAGAAATGTATCGATTTTCCAACACATGATTAAAAATAATGAAAAATACTATAGAAATTTTAAATATTTAAAAAATATGTCATATAATAATATTTAACTTTAGTTTCTATACATATACATTTACAATACCATTACGATACATAAACGTATATACGGACCACATATATACGTTTGTGTCGTTGTCAAACAATACTGAATGGTGATTTTCCACACCACCTATATATGAGATACTATCAATGGCGTAAGATTTTTTTAATGTGGATCTGGATCTTCGTCTGTAGCCATATCATACCACATTATATTGTATAATATATACTATACTATTGTCGCGTTCGCGGCGTTACTTCCCGAGATCGCGATACTCGGCGGAGGGCTTTCGGAAAGGAAGAACACTGTTTAAGGAAAAACTCGCTCTTTATTAAACCAACGGTACAGAAATGCGTCCGGCCACCGCGGAATCTGGCCGTTAAATCTGTATAACAGTCGGAGAACGACGCGTTGCCAAGGATCCTCTATTCAAACTCTTATCGATTGATATTGATTAATTTCAGCAGCGCCGAACGGAACACCGCACGGCCGCAACACTGCCCCCCTCTTCATAAAATTGTCGTCCCGACAATTCTTCCTCTTTCAAGAACTTCTTCTTGGAAAAGACTTCTGGGCTCCTGGCGACTTCCTGCCCTACCCTGGGCTGCTGCCTCAGGTTACCGGGCGCTGCTACTTCTAATCCCAGTCTCTACTCTTAAGAAGAATCTTGTTCTTGAAATTTTCGCGCGTTTCACTTTTGACTCTTCGTCTTGAGCTTTGCGCACTTTTCTCTTCCATTTTTCGGGCAAAGTGGGGGTAATCATCGTGGATCCTTACGTCTTTCTAAAAGACACACTAAGCCCCTGCCTCGGCATTCGCCCATCGTCCCCCGGAAAAACCACGACTCGGAAAACCGGGGACGAGGCAGACTTCTTTTCAGTTTGAAGCACGAGCTTGAAGATCTTGTTTGAAGATCTTGGTGCTCAGGCTCGAGGATCTCCCCACGACGCTTCTCACGACGGAAGGAAGCTTAAAGAAAGATAAAACAGAACATAGTAACTCAAAACAATTAACAAGAAATAAAAGTAATGTCAAAATTAGAAAACCAGGCCCCGAAAACCTCTACTTAAAATTCTTCCCTTTCTCTAAACGGGGCTAACCTGTCGACATGCACAACCTTGCTTTTCCGACCACCTGAACGAGAAATACAGAAAACTACATCACTAATTTTCTTAATTATTTCAAAAGGCACCTCCCAATCGTTCTGTAGTTTGGGAGATCTACTCTTCTTACGATGAGGATTAAATAACCAAACCTTCTGTCCTTCCTCAAAAACGGGATGCCTAGCCTTTCGATCATAGCGGCATTTGATCTTCAAAGACCTTGATTCTAATCTCTCTCTTACTCTCTGATGAATTTCATCCAGTTTCTGCCGCAAATTCCGAACGTACTCCTCCGCTGACTCGGAAAAACCATAACTGGGAGGAGTACCTCTTAGCAAATCCATCGACAAGGTAAGATCTCTTCCGCAAAACAATTCTGAAGGAGTTACGCCTGTAGCCTCATGTTTAGAGGTCCTATAGGCAAGAAGAAACATGGGAATCCAACGATCCCAATCCTTTTGATTCTTTTCAACAAACTTTGACAAATACTGTAAAATTGTTTGATGTTGTCTTTTAACTTGACCAGACTGAGGATGAAGAGCGGTCGTCCTCGTTTTCCTAATTCGCAAAATTCTCATCAATTCTTGAAAGAGTTGTGATTCAAAATTCCTTCCCTGATCAGTATGAAGTTCCAACGGGACCCCATATCTAGAAACAACCTGATTAACAAAAATTTCTGCTACCGTAGTAGCTCTCATATTTTTCAAAGGAAAAGCCTCTACCCATTTAGTAAAACAATCAACAACAACTAGGAGATATTTATTGCCTGAAGAAGAAACAGATAAGGGGCCTAAAATATCCATCTGAATCCTCTCAAAAGGAGCTCCCGAATTAAAGATCTACAAAGGAGATTTCCCCTTATCTGCAGCACTCGTCTTCGCAATACAAATCTTACAGGTTCTGCACCATTCCTCAACATCCTTCTTACAGGTTGCCCAATAAAAACGCTTCCGGATCTTTTCCAGCGTTTTATTGATCCCAAAATGCCCTCCGGAAGGAGTATCATGAGCTTTTTCTAAAATCTGCTTCACTTTGCTTCGCGGGACCATCAACTGAAGAAAACTGTTTTTCAAATTAGGAGCCTCCCATCTCTTATGCAAAATCCCATTTTGGACTTCCAAGGCATGCCATTGATGCCAATAGATCTTGGCTGACAATCCTTTCGAAGAAACTTCCTCCCAAGAAGATCGCAAATCATTTTCTTTGGCAAGTAAAAACATTGTCAGTTCCTGATCCTCTATTTGGGCCCTTCGCCAATCCTCAGAAGAATCCTCACGCAAAACAATACGAGCAACTACTTTATCCTCAAAAAGCCCTCTCTGAACTTCCACTTTAGAACAGAATCTACATTTTTCTTCTACACAAGGGCATCTCGAAAGACCATCGGCATTACTGTGTATAATCCCCTTTCGATGAGCAATATCAAAATCGTATTGTTGTAACCTTTCCATCCAGCAAGCCAATTGTCCCTCCAAGTCTTTGAAGGACATCAACCATCTCAAAGAAGCATGATCAGTTCGAATAGAGAAACTCTTTCCGTACAAATAATGATGAAAATGTTTCATCAAATCTACCAAAGCTAATAACTCTCTTCTTGTTGTGCAATAATTCCGCTCAGGTTTGTTCAAAACCCGACTATAATAAGCAATGACCCTCTCATAGCCATCCTGAACTTGTGAAAGTACCGCCCCTATTCCAAAACCTGAAGCATCCATATCCAAAATCATCTTTCCTTCCCCCTTCGGAAAGGAAAGAAGAGGTGCAGACGTTAATGCCTGTTTTAACCTCAAAAATGCTTCTTGACATTGCTCAGTCCATTCAAATTTAATCAAATTCTCAGTTAACTTAAACAGAGGCTTCGCAATTGAAGAAAATCCCTTAACAAACTTCCGATAATAAGAGCAAAATCCAAGAAAACTTCGGACCTGTTTCTTATTCTGAGGAAAGGCCACTCAGTGACCGCTTCAGTCTTCTCAGGACCCGTAGCGATCCCGGCAGAAGAAACAACATGACCCAAATATTTTACTTGTCTCCTAAATAAATCACATTTCTTTGGATTAATACTAAGTTTCGCAGCACGAAATCTCAGAAGAACCTCTCTTAAATTCTCTTTCATTTTTTCAAAGGTTTTGCCAAATACTATCACATCATCTAAATAAACCAGGCAAATTTTCGAAACTAAACCCCGAAGCACCCGTTCCATAAGACGTTCAAAGGTAGCCGGGACATTACACAGACCAAAAGGCAACAAATTGCCAAAGTCCATTCCCCACAGAAAAAGCAGTCTTTTCCCTATCTTCGGGACGAATTTTCAGTTGCCAATAACCACTCTTCAAATCCAGAGTAGAAAACCAGGCATTTCCCGATAATTGATCAAGAAGATCGTCAATCCTTGGTAGCGGATAAGAATCTTTTTTCGTAACCACATTTAATTTCCGAAAATCAATGCAAAATCTAAGAGATCCATCTTTCTTCTTTACCAAAACTGCTGGAGAAACCCAAGGGCTTGAAGATTCTTCAATTACCTCTTGTTCTTTCATGTCTTCCATAATATTTTCAACTTCTGAACTCATATGAATTGGAATTCTCCTAGGAGCCTGTTTGATAGGACAAGAATCCATTAATTCAATTTTATGTTGAAGAACTTCACACTTTCCTGCAACAGCTCCGAAAACACATCACGAAATTCTCGCAACAATGTAGCGAAAACTATTCTCTGATCTTCCTCCAACTCTCGGGAATTATTATTAAAGAATTCTTCCAACTCCGCGGGCACAGCTTCGTCCTCTTGCTTAATCCGACGACAAAACTCTTCCCTATGACCTCCACGGAGAAAAGATTCTATTACAGTTTGCATCCCTATTCGTGAAAAGAAATCCCCGCCCAAAATACAATCCTCTCCAATATCGGCAACGAAAATCGGTAACTCTAAATTAAATCTTTCTAACTTTATCTTAGCGAACATTTTAAAACTGATCGGGACCCTTTCCCCCGTAGGATATCTCAAATTTTCTTCCTTTGTTGAAAAACGCTCCCCTTTTCTCTCTATAAATTTACTACTCACCAAGGTCACGTTGGAGTTCGTATCCAATTTAAAAAAACAGTTTCTCCCATTAAGAGAGCCTTGGAAAACAAAATTTCCTGATTTTTCACACCCTCTCTCAAAACGCCTACAAACACCCGGGGCATTTCTTCTATTTGTCGAGCCCGCCCCAGAAAGTTCGACAAAACCTATTTTCCCTGCTGTGAAACAGAAAGTGATGGACACTCGGAACGGAAGTGCCCTTGTTTTCCGCACTGCCAACATTCCTTTTTCTCTTGAATTTTAAAATTCTTCTTTTTCTTAAAATTTAAACCCCTCGTTCCACGAGATTCTACTTTGAACCCGTTTAAATCAGGATTGCTCTTATAATTCAAGCAATCTTTAATCTCTTTAAAATCAAAATTTCTCCGCTCTTTTAAACAATTCTCCCTAATAATTTTAATAGCCAAAGCTCTTTCTACCGCGGCCCTCAAAGATGTTAACCCTTCTAGCTGCAATGTCTGTTTAACATTCACATCAGACAATGCAATTACAAATTGAAAACAAGCAATTTTGTCACGAACTCCGGGAGAACATTCAGGATAAGCTAATCGAGATAAACGCTCGATATCCGAGCCTAATGCAGCTAAATCTTCTCCGAATCTCTGTTTTCGATTCGTAAATTGATAATAATAATTTTGCGAGAATAAATTTTCTCCAGAACGTAGCTCTAAACGCGCGACCAAATTTTCAAATTGAGAGTTCTCAAAATCCGTGTCCCCTTCCAAAATCGCACGCGCTTTTCCTCGGAGACATGACGCTAATACGACAGCCTTCTCCGCGTTTCCCAAATTATTCGCCCGCGCAATTAAATTAAACTGCGTAAGATATTCGCGCAACGGAACACTACCGTCGTAAGTATCGGGCTTAAGTTTCGAGTCGGAACTAAAATTTGAAAAAGGAAATGATGGCCTGATATCGGACGTTGCGAAATCTCTTCCTGCGGACCGGGCATTGAAAATGTTTCCGTCTCTCGACGAGCGCGCTCCTCCCTCAGAGAGCGAAGCTCCTCCGGCGTTAAGCGAAGAATCTCCTCCAAGTTTGGAGACGCCTCCGACCCTTCCGCTCGAGTACAGGCCCTTTTTCTCGCAGAGATCACTCTCCAACCTTTCGCTTCTTCCTGTCCAGTCCTCGTCTCTTCTGTTTGTCGCTCCGCCATTATCTCTCTCACACACACACACACACACACACACACGAATCGAAAAATTCGATCCCGGAGGGGCCCCCAAAATTGTCGCGTTCGCGGCGTTACTTCTTGAGATCGCGATACTCGGCGGAGCGCTTTCGGAAAGGAAGAACACTGTTTAAGGAAAAACTCGCTCTTTATTAAACCAACGGTACAGAAACGCGTCCGGCCACCACGGAATCTGGCCGTCAAATCTGTATAACAGTCGGAGAACGACGCGTTGCCAAGGGCCGATCCTCTATTCAAACTCTTATCGATTGATATTGATTAATTTCAGCAGCGCCGAACGGAACACCGCACGGCCGCAACACTATTATATAATATACTCTATATGAAGGAAAAAAGGATAAAAGAAAAAATTTTTTAAATAATTATTCCCCAATTATATATTATTTTTTATTAATTTTTATTTTATTATTTTATTATTTATACAATAATATAATAATTTTTAATTAAAAAAATAATGTTTTATAATTGTGAGACCATTATGGCCCCACGCATTTCTTCCTCAGCCGCTAGGGCCGCCCCTGCCATCCCGCTGGTAATACCAGCGGGCGCGAAATCGGCTGCCTGCTCTTTTTGTATATTTGTTTGAAAAAGTAGACAGATAAGTAACAATGAATGATAATATAACATAATTAATAATATTTTAATGAAAAAGAATAAATAATAAAAATATACCATTTTCTCCGGGGGTGAAAGCTGCTGCTGCTGCTGTTGCTGCTCCTCCTACTTCTTTTTTATAAATTGTAATTGTTGATACAACAATTGTTGCCTCTCTTCTTGCAATTTTTATTGATGCAACAACTGTTGTATCAACTGTTGCAAATTTGCAGCATCTGCATTTATTTCTTCTATAATAAAAATAAAAATATATTATATAAGAGAAAGGAGAAGATAAAAATTAAATATTAAATTTTCTTAAGAAATACAAATAATAATAATTTGATTTACTTACGGGACATGATGATTATACGTTGATGATTATACGTTGTGTCACGGCAATGTTTCACAGAGAACTGAAGCATTCGGCATTATTTTATTTGTTTCGTACGCCGCGCATTTATTTTATCCGTTGTACTGCTACTGTTCACGGCACTTCTGTAAGATAATCTTGTTGTTCTTTGCGAGTCAACATATTTTCTTATATGTGTCTTGTAAAATCTTGGTATCCAAGAAGCTGAAGCAATTGTGATTATTCAAGTCCTGATGTAAGTCCTAATTATTTCAAATATCTATATTCATTTTTATATTTCTATATTATTTCTATTTATTTTTTTTATTCTTTATTTTTCCTTTTATTCATTCTTCTTTCATTCTTTGTTTCTATCTACTTTTTGTTATAAAAATGTGTGATGAATTAAGAAAAAAACTAAACGAAGCTTTTTAGAAGTTTGGCTTAGTGATGATAGAATTAAATCTTGGATACATAAAGTATCTTCTGATAATGGTTTTTATCATTGCGTCATATGTAATATTTCGTGCAATATACATGTTTTAAGACATGCGAATTCTGCGTGTCACAAAAATAATATTAAAGAAAATACTTTATTAAATAATATTGATATGAGTTCACGTAAAAATATATCATCAAAATATAAATTTAAAGCACAATGGCTAGAGATCGAATTATTTCAGCTATGGTTACGTGAAATTTCAAATGTCATTAATATATTTTTTTGCTTATTTTGTAATAAATCTATGATTGGTGATTTATCTCACGTTTATCGTCACGCAGAATCCGAAGCACATATAAAAATGTGTAAAGAAAAGAAGATAGAAACAATGAACATGGATGAAAATATAAACATGATGGATGACTCATTTTTGCCGTTTGAAGAGCAGAAAAAATCAGCAGAAATTCGATATGCCGCATTAATTGCTGATAAGAATATTTCGTATCAAACAGCAAAAGATCTTTAACTTTTTTCAACAAATAGGAAAAAATTTTAATGTGTTAAAAAGTATGAGTATGGATCGAACAAAACGTAAAACTATTATTTCGAATTGTGTCCCGTGTGTCGAGACAAACCGTGTGGTCAACAGCATTCAAAATATTAAATTTTTCATTTTTATTGATGAAACATCTGATATTTGTAATGAAAAATGGATGACGTTTCTTGTACGGTATGTTGATCCTGAAACGCTAGACATTCGCACGCAATTAATTAAATTAATTAATATTGATGCAAAAATAGTAGCGCGGAAAAATTATTTAATACTGTGGCAGTCACCGCCACTCTGGCCCAGCGACGAGCGCGCCGGCGCGCGCCGCCGCGCTGTCACGCACCGACACCGTGGGTCCGCGCACGGGAGTGACTCACGCTCGCCACGAGATGGCCAGCCGTTCGACCGTCTACTCGTGCGCGGAAAGCAGTGGGGCCCGCCCGCGCACGTGATTCACGCGCTCGCCACGAGATGGCCAACCGGTCAATCATCTACTCGTGCGCGGAAAGCAACATCACCGCTATATAAGAGCAGCTAGCACCATCGATCGACACTACCCCTCAGTGCGCACTGGAGCCCGTACACGGCTTAAGTAGCGCTGAGGTCCGACCGCTTGCGGTCAATTACACGGCTTTTTTTGCGGCTGGCGTTACCGATCACTAATAAGTCGTACTCTCCCCTCGGTGGCCGTTCACGCCATAGAGGGACTCCTCAACCCTCCGACGCGGCCGTGCACGCCGTGCCTCCTCTCGCCTGAGCTCTCCTCAGCGGCCGTACACGCCGTTGAGCGAGACTCCCGGCATCCCTGCCAAGAGGCAACTGAACGAGCAGCTGCCGCCAACACCGGAAGAAAGCCACGCCGCGGAGACGACGCAGGAGTACGCCATTCAAGGACATAGACTCCGCCACCACGTCGCAGCCGCCTCTACACCGCCGCCGACCTCGCAGCCGCATCCGCCCGTGCCCAAGCAGCTTGCTGGCCGCCATCACCGCGGGGAGGCCTACCCCCGCCGCCAGGACCAGCGCGGAGCAGACTTCCCGGCTGGGAGGACAGCGAGACTTCCAGGCACCGACGGCAAAATCGCGCCGGCCAGGGCCTGCGCCGCCAGCACAAAGGAGCGACCACCGCCCCATGGCCTCTGGGCGAGAACGACTAGTCGAGTTGTTCGGCGCCCTCTCGACATCCTCCTCATCCGCCGACAGCCACGCGTCCGGGTCAGCGTCACGGACACCACCGCGCCAGAGCGCAGCTCAGCGGACTTGCCCGCCTACGCCAGGCCGTAGCATCAACTTCCCGGCCCGTAGGGACGCACGCAGCGAGCCATCCACCCCGCAACGGGCGAGGATCTCGCCACAAATTGCGGCACATCGCTGCCCGCCTGCTCAAGGCTTCATAGGGCTACGCCCTGAGCCCACCAGGAGTCCGTGGCGCCTCATTCCGTTGGACCTGGGGAGTATTGTCTGGGGAACGCCCCGTCGAGACCACCGACAGGCTTCATTTCAAGTCGCCTTTCAAACCGAGGCCTCTCCATCCGTTGGAAACGCGCTGACGACCTGTGCCAGGACCACTCACCACGGCGGGGCTGGTGCCCGCGAGAGACGAACGCAGCGTTTCCGAGAGGAATCTCGCGACTCAGTCACTTCCAGAGGCACATCGTACACACGGGGAACACAGACCCCCGCGCCACGCTCCTGATGTTCACGACATCTTTCGTTGTACTTTAAATATATAGAATGTACTTTTGAGATTTGCCTTATTCTGGGAACCAGCACGAAAAACCTTCCTTTTCCCGTCGCCCATTCCGCTTCGCACACACGGGAGCAGACAGCGGACAGGTAGCGTCGGGGCTGAAGCAGATGCTCAACGACGACATTGATGGACGCACGAACCACATTGGTGTACATTAAAACACTCAACACCATAATACATTTAAATGTAAAATGTGGAAATTAAACATTCCATTTGGAAGTATTATTGCTTTGTCATGCGACAATGCATCTGTCATGACAGGTAAATATCTCTCATTTAAAAAAAAGTTAGAAGAATTTTGTACAAATTTATTAACATTTCTATGTCCATGCCATTCCGCGGCATTAGCTGCACATGCTGCATGTGCTAAAATATTGCGAAATATTGCGAGAAGTTTTTAAAAAAAATAGCAAATTATATTAATAGTAGTTCTAAGCGTGCTGCTATTTATGAAGAATTTACCGAATGTTTTTAGGAAACAAACCATAAAATTTTAAAATTATCCAAACGATGGCTATCTCATCATTCATGTATTATGAGACTTCTTGATTTTTGGGATACTACGAAGCTTTTTTTGACTGAAATGATTATAAGTGAAAAATCTAAATCGAAGACAATTTATTATCTGTGATGGAAAATCTGGATGTAAAAGCATATTTGTTATTTTTAAAGCATATTTTAAATTTTTTAAATTCTTTTAATGCATTTTTTCAAGCTGTGGAAACAAGAATTCACTTATTGCAGCCAAAGTCATTGGAACTTTTAATAAGAATTTCCAAACATTTTTTGAAACCAGAGCTTGTAAAAAAATGTATGTAATGATTTTAAATTTTCTGAAAAAGAAAACCAAAAATTTGTAAATGATATAAATTTAGGATATGAATGTGAAGAATATCTCGAAAGTTTAATGAAAAAAGGACACGCAGACATAATTGGAAATGTTCGAGATAATTATTTGCAATTTTACGTAACTGCTGCCGAGGAAATTAGTAAGAGATTGCCCATTAAAGATAAATTTTTATGTAAATTAACAGTTTTGCAATTCAACACAGCATTATGTAGTATTGACAGAGAAACATCATTTAATGATATTTCTTTTATTGCTCAAACCCTCGGTGGCTTTGACGAAAATGCTTTAAAAAAAGAGTGGCATACTTTATATCTAGATTTTACAACAGCAGAAAAAGAACATCCTTCAAAATTAAACTTTGATCAGATGTGGAAAGAAATTTTAAAACGTACATATCCCAATATGAAGTCTCTTTTGAATGCTGTTAGATCACTTCCAAATTCAAATGTCGAAGAATGTTGTCTTTGCTATCAGATTTAAAAACAAAAAAAAAGAAATAAGCTTTCGTCTGCATGTATAAATACTAGTTGTATGTTAAAATCAGCATTAAAATCAAGAAAAGAAACAGTTTAGATATGGAGATAAATGAAAACCATTTGTCTCTCATGTCGTCAGATAAATTATATTCTATTTGTCCTAAGAAAAAGAGCAGTTTAACACTATATGCTGCTGATAATGATATTGTTAGTACTTCGGTTACTAATATAATAATTACGTTCAAAATAAAATAAATAGTATTATTTATGGGCATTATTTATATAATACAATAAAGAGCTTCCTCGCGTTATGTTTGTAAAACAAATTTTGTCTGTAATAGACATCATACTTATAAAAGCAAATGTGCAAAAAAATTGTCACTAATTGACATCATACTTATAAAAGCAAATGTGCAAAAAAATTGTCACTAATTGATATCACACTTGCAAAGCAAGTGTATAAAAAATTGTTGTCACTAATTGACATCATACTTGCAAAGCAAGCGTGTAAAAAATTGTTGTCACTAATTGACATCACACTTGCAAAAACAAGCGTGCAAAAACTATAAATGACAGATACAATAGAGCATATTATATAATTATATAATGTGATATGATATGGCTACAGGCGAAGATCCACGTTAAAAAAATCTTACGCGCCATTAGTGATACCTCATATAGGTGGTGTAGAAAATCTCCATTCAATATTGTTTGACAACGACACAAACATATATATGGTCCGTATATACGTTTGTGTATCGTAATGATATTGTAAATATATATGTATAGAAACTAAAGTTAAATATTATTATATGACATATTTTTTAAATATTTAAAATTTCTTATAGTACTTTTCATTATTTTTAATCATTTGTTGGAAAATCGATACATTTCTCGTACAATAAAATGTATGATTTTTCCTTTTTGTCTTCACACGGATATTCCTTCTTTCAAATCATCGATTTAAAATGCATTTTTATATGGATTATTTACGTGGATTTACGTGGATTTACAGATTAAAAACTTTAAGTAATTTATATACGTATCTTAATCATAAATATATTATATAATAGATATATAATAGATAATATGTCTCATACAAAAAGACTGAAAAAAACATTTAAGGCATAGCAAGAAGCGAAAATCGAGAAGCGATCGCGTATCGCCCGATCTTCGTGCCGGCTCGAAGAAGGAGAGAGAAAACAGTATATCTGTCCTCTTCTGCTATCTGAAGCCAGTCGAAGCGCCGAGTTCACACGTACGCGGTTTGCGCTTGTGTGCGTCCCCTCCACTACAGTTACGTGTTGCTAGCGTGGGCATTCTGGCATCACTGCGCAGCACCCGCCGTCGCAGCACCCGCAGCCGTAGCACCTGTGGCCGCAGCACCCGCCGCTGCAGCACTCGCGGCCGCAGCATCCGTCGTCGCAGCATCCGCCGCCACACACCCGCCCTCGCAGTTCCCATTGCTCATCCTCAAGGTAATTACAAATAATAATAATTATTTTCTAAATAATTAGACACGATAATGACTCAGGTGTTTAAATGATAAACTATTTTTTAAGAAAAATTGTATTTTATGTTACAGAAAGATAAAGAGGATCACAGGCGGGGAGCTGATGAATAGAACTTCATGCGATTCTTGTATCAGCTGGCCTCCGCTGAATACCATTTTGGAAGAGGAGCAAAAAGAGGAAGAGGAGGAAGAGGCAGAGGAAGAGGAAAAGGACAAGATTAAAAAACATTTGAGAACATTATTCTTATGAATATATATTTTTTACATATAATATATAATATATATAATATATGTTATAGTAAAATATAATATATGCATTTTTCTTAACCTTATCCTTTACCGTTCAATTAATCCTAATTAATTTTAGCATTTTTTCTCCATTAGATAAAGCTAGTTATATTATACAAATATGCATATGAATATGTATATATGATCTAAATTGAAGTGTTCATAAATAAAATGATAATTTATACATATTTCTATACTGATGTAAAGTTATATATTTTAACTACACTCTTAATTTATAAAATTTCATTCACTCATATCAGGTCCTTTTAGAGTATCGTTTATGTCTTTTAAACATTGTTTTCTCGTACACACATATTAGATCTTTTAAGGTATTATTTAACATCTCTTTTGAACATTGATACTTTTTATGTAATTTTCATTTAAACCTGCAAAGAAACATTATATTATAATAAATAAATATCTTTTTCATAAAAATTATAAAATTTATCAATTCATTACACAATTATGTAAAATGATAATGTTAATATTAACATTTCAACTTGACTTCCTATTCTTTTGAACTTTATTCTTTGTCATTTAATTAATAATTAATTAATTTTAATTTTTTCCAAAACTACAGTTAGACAAAGCTAGTTATTTTACATTATATAGATATGATATACATTATATGAATATGAATCTAGATAATATCAAATCAAAATGTTCATATAATAAAATAGTAACATTTATATTTTTATACTCATCTAAAACCATATTTTAATGTCGCCCTTAATTTAAAAGATTTCATTCACCCATATATATCAGATCCTTTTTAGAGTATTTATGTCTCTTTTAAACATCGTTTTCTTGTACATACATACTAGGTCCTTTTAAGGTATTATTTGACATCTCTTTTGAACATTGATAATTTTTAACTTTTAAATCTGCAAGAAGAAACTGTTGTAGCCAGATCTACAACCAATAATAAAATAACAACCAATAATAAAAGTAATCCGCATGGCAACAAAATTAGGTCGCATGAATCTCGAAAAGTTTTTCGAAAGACGACACAAATGTGTGACCGCCGAAATTGCGACCAGTCTTTCGAAAGACTGCAGAAATGCATCACGCGAGAACATTGCGAAAAAGCCTATCAGCAAATTCCTAAATTTGATGATCAAACCGAGCGTAATATTGATTAATCAATATCGCAACCGATCGACGCAATCGATCAGAATGCTGATCGGGCATCGATCAGATATAACCGGTTACACAAGGCGGAGTCGGAAGAGTCAAGAGTCAAATGTCAAGAATAATGTGTCGTTCGGAATCATTATTATAATTATCGCGCAAGATATTACAAGAGCGCGGCGAAGTTCACGCGAGCCGTACTATCAGCATCTCAGGTGACATACTCGGTCGTCGGCCGCCAGAGTAACGCGATACACGCCGAGCCGCCCGCCAACGTTTAACCGTGTGTAAAGTAATAAAATAAGAAATACTACACTCAAGAATTTGTGCATTTATTAAATAAACCAATTAAAATAAAGAAAGTGTGTTAGTGAATTCAAAAAGATTTCCTTCCATTCTTTTGATCCTGCTCGGAATCCCAACTCCTTAGGCTTAACGAACCCGATTATCTCTAATATTATCGTTGTAGCCCATCCGGGGTACAACAAAATTTAAATAAAATAAATATATAAATATCTTAAAATAAATTAATAGTTAAAATAAATAAATATCTTTTTATAAACAAAATTGAAAAATTACAAAATTTATCAGTTAATTACACAACTACAGAAACAGTTACAAAGAATCAAAATCCAAGTTGAATAATGTTAATATTAATTGAAACATTTATATAAAATAATAATGTTAATATTAACATTTCAACTTGGCTTCTTATTCTTCTAAACTTATTTCTTTGTCATTCAATTAATAATTAATTAATTTTAGCATTTTTTTCCAACCACAGTTAGATAAAACTAGTTATTTTATATTATATAAATATGTATATAAATATGATCCAGAAACATCAAATTGAAATGTTCATATAATAAAATGGTAACATTTATATATATTTTTATATTTATCTAAAGCCATATTTTAACACCCCTAATTTAGAAGATTTTATTCATTCATACATATCATGTTCTTTTAGACTATTGTTTATGTCTCTTTTAAACATTATTTTCTTGTATACACATATTAGATCCTTTTAGAGTATTATTTAACATCTCTTTTGATACATTGATAATTGTTGTAAATATAACTTTTATTTAAACCTGCAAGAAGAAAAAAACGTTACAATGGATAAATATCTTTTTTTCATAAAAAGAAATAAAATAATTACAGAACATACAGAAATAGAAAGAATTGAAATCCAAATTGAAACATTTATGTAAAATGGTTTTTCTGAACTTTATTCTTTGTCGTTCAATTAATAATTAAATAATTTTAGCATTTTTTCCCAACCACACTTAGATAAAATTAATTATTTTATATTATATAGATATGTATATGAATAAATATGTCTAGATAACATCAACTTGTTCATATAATAGAATGATAACATTTATATATATTTTTATACTTATCTAAAGCCATATTTTAATTTCACCGTTAATTTAGAAAATTTCATTCACCCATACATATCAGGTCCTTTTAAGATATCGTTTATTAAACATTAATAACAATAATGTAACTTTTATATTGTGGCGGTCACCGCCACTCTGGCCCATCGACAAGCGCGCCGGCGCGCGCTGCCGCGCGCTGACACTGTGGGCCCGCGCACGGGAGTGATCCACGCGCTCGCCACGAGATAGCCAACCGTTTGATCATCCACTCGTGCGCGGAATCTGTCTTTGGCGCTATATAAGAGCGGCCGGCACCACCGTTTGGCACTACCCTCTCAGTGCGCACTGGAGCCCGCGCACGGCTTAAGTTAGCACTGAGGACTGACCGCTTGCGGTCATTATACGGCCCTTTTTATAAGGCTGGCGTTACCGACCACTATTGGTCGTATTCCCTCTTAGTGGCCGCGCACGCCATCGAGGATTTCCTCTACCCTCCGACGCGGCCGCGCACGCCGTGCCTCCTCTCGCCTGAGTTCTCTTCAGCGGCCGTACACGCCGCTGGACGTGACTCTTGGCACACCCGCCGAGAGGCAACCGATCGCGCCGCTTTCTCCGCCACCGGAGTACGCCGCCTCAGGACCAGGACACCGTCACCACGTCGGGACCGCCTCTTCACCGCCGCCGATCTCGTAGCCGCATCCGCCCATGCCCTGGCAGCCATCACCGCGGGGAGACCTACCTCCGCTGCCGCCAGGACCAGCGCCGAGTGGACTTCTCACTGGCTAGGAAGACTGCGAGACACTCCAGCATCAACTCATTCCGGATCATCGACGACTTCGCGCCAGCCAGAGTCTGCGTCGCCTGCAGTAAGGGGCAACTAACGCCCCCCAGCCTCCTACAATGTCGCCTCGCAGACGGAGGCTCCGCAGCACGCTGGAGGCTTGCTGACGACTCGCGCCAGGACCACGCACCACGGCGAGGCTCGCGAGAGGCGAGGCTCGCGAAAGGCGAGCACAGCGCTTCTGCGAGGAGCCGCGTGATTCCGCCACACCAGGCCGCACGCCAACCACACGGGGCACGCAAACCCCCGCGTCACGCCCGTGATATATCCATTCTCTTTTTTATAGTTATACGTAGAAAATATATAATGAGTATTTAAAGATCGCCTCATTTAAATCTTGGGAACCTGCACGACAACCTTCATTCCCTCTCGAACCTGCCGCCATTTTCCGCTTCGCCTGAGCGTGAACTGACGGGGCGTGCAGGGAGGTACAACGAGTTGGTTTCGTCAAATCCGTTCAGACATCACAACTACCATCACAACAACTCGCATTGGCGACACGCCACATTGGTGACATCCCATAATATATTTTAACCTGCAAGAAGAAAAAACATTAAATAAATAAATATCTTTTTTCCATAAAAAGAAATAAAAGAATTATAAAATTTTTTCAACTTGGATTCCTATTCTTCTAAACATTAATCTTTATTATTCAATTAATGTTTATAAATTTTTATAAAAATCGTGATTAGTTAAAAAAGAATCTGAAGTTGAATTGAAATGTTCATGTAAAAATAAAATAATAAAATGAAAAATAGAACTTACCTGCAAAATATAGTAGACACAAACATGAGTTACACTCCGCAACAAATTATCACAAACTGTCAAACTCGCCGCGAACGTCAACATTCTTGGCCACTACTCGGACGTGTAGAAAAAGAATAAGCATACTTGGGTCCTTGTGTGAAGCGCCACATGATATAAACATAGTTTTTTGCTGCATTTATGAAAAATATATTGCTGCTCGTTTATCGAATATTTATCGACATGCAAATTCAGCAATGCATACACATAAATGTAAAACGGTCTCGCTTTCCCGCGCGGAGAGCGGTCAGTCGGTTGCCAGGAGGAGAAGCGAGGACGTTGGAGACAGAAAGTTGTTATTAAATTGTTAGGCGATGATTATAACAAATAACGATGTTTTATTCAACTAACAGTGGTGCGATGGAATGCACCGAATCGTCGCGTCAATGTTCGTGGTCGTGGACGGGCGAGACGGCGATCGGCGCGCGGATAGCGCGTGGATACAAAATGAGATATCGCTCTGGCGGTCGGCGCGATACTGGTCGCGGCGCGCAGTTCGGTGGCGCGTGGCGCGCGCGGCGGCGGCAGTGTCGCACGTGTTCGTCGCGGACCTTTAAATCGGCGTTGATTGAAACATGCACGCGTGTCGCGAGCATTGTCATGAAGGTGGATATTCGCGAAGTCGTCGGATCGTTTAGATCGGAGAACGGGTGTGCCCGTTCCCTGCCGAGAGGGCTCAGCTGACGGGGGGTGCGCCCCTCGTCTGTCTGCGTGAATGCCGAGTGAATTCGGCCAGCCGGGGAGGACCCCAGCTGTGTACGGAGAAGAAAGTGGCGGTGCCGAGTGTACTCGGCCGACCAGGGTGTACCCTCGTGTTCGGAGAGAGGGTATCGGGGAGAAATCTTGGAACGGCGGAGTCGGATCGAGCGAACTCGACGCGCTGGGGAGACCCCAGCAACTCTCGGCTTGCCGTGCGAGGTACGGAGACGGTTTTCGGCCAGACCAAGCGAACTTGGCGCGTTGCGGAGAGCCCCAACAAAACTTAGGCTTGCTACCAGTTTCGGATGCTCGCTTCCTTGAGACGGGCTCTCGGAAAACGAGCTAGGAACAGGAGTCAACGAGGAGTGATTTCCTGTGGAGAGCGATGCCTTTTTATACCCGAGATCAACCTCGGTATTTTCGGTTGGATCGGTCGGATTGGTCGATCTCGAGGTTAGCATCCCTCTCCCCAGGAGCAGAAAAAAGGATTGGGTATAATTGGTTTTTTGGGGATTAGACGGAATAGGAGCGGAAGATGATTAAAGGTAGGAAAGGAATTCGGTGGGAAGGTAACGGCACGATGCAGAGTGCGTTAGCGCTTGTTGGCGCGACGCGTGGCGCAGTGCGAGGAAATACCACGAAAACATGTATGTTTTCGTGGTATTCTCCGACGCTTCGGAGTTCGCGTATTGACAGATTAAAAAAGGAGGCATTACTGCCTCTTGCGGCCACTGCCGCACTCCGCCTGGTGTTCGGCGGTCCCCGACGGATGATCGGTCGGGGAAAATCGGAGGAGGAATGGAGCGGAGGGATGCGCTCCGTTACAAATGTAATAAAGGTATTATTAATACATGTGATATTAATGAAGATGATGAAACATTTTTGACATTTAATAAGCGAAAAAAGTCAGCAGAGATTCAATATGCTGCATTGATTGCTGACAAAAATATTTCTCTTGACACTGCACAAATAATTTTTAATTTTTTTCAGAATGTAGAAAAAGATCTTATTAAACAGTATGAATATGAGTCGTACAAAATGTACGAAAACAATTTCGAATGTTTTGTGCCCTGTGGAGACTGATCGTGTAGTAGAAAATATTAAAAATATGAAATTCTCAATTTTTATTGATGAAATATCAGATATCTCGAACGAAAAATGGATGACATTTTTCGTTCGACATGTCAATTCTGAAACTTTAGATGTTCACTCGCAGTTAGTCAAATTAATTGATGTCAATGCAAAAGATTGTAGTTCGGAAAAGTTGTTTAATGTCTTTAAAATGGAAATGTGGAAGCTGCAAATTCCATTTTCAAATATTATTGCCTTATTATGCGACAATACGTCTGTAATTACTGCTATTGAGAAAATTCGTAAAAGATTACCAATTGCAGACAGATTTATCTAAATTGAAAGTATTTCAACCACAAACAGCTTTATTTGATGTTGACAGAGAAACATTTATCATTTAAAAAAAACTTGAAGAAATGTCTAAAAATTTATTGACGCTTCCATGTCCATGTCATTCTGTTGCATTGGCTGCATATGTTGCATGTTCTAAAATACCTGAATTTTGTGAGGAATTTAAAAAAAAAATTCCTTTTATCAATAGTAGTTCAAAACGATCTTCCAATTTTCACGAGTTTTCCGAATGTTTTCAGGAATCGAGTCATAAAATTTTAAGATTATTCGATACGCACTGGCTTTCTCGTCACTCATGTGTTGAAAGAATTTTTTCTTCTTGGAATATTAAATATTTTTTAATTGACATGTCTGTAAGCGAAAAAAGTGAGAGCCGGGAGAGTATCTGTTGTTGTATATAACATATTGTATATAACATTGTGTAAAACATAGACATGAAAGCATATCTATTGTTCTTAAAGCATATTTTAAATTTATTTAATAATGCATTTAATGCATTTTTTCAAGCAATGGAAACAAGAATATATTTATTGCATCCAAAATCTATGAATTTTCTATTCCAAATTTCTTAACATTTTTTAAAACCAGATCTTTTAAAAGATTTATTTACGATAAACTTTTCCGAAAGAATCATAAATCTCTTGAAGACATTAATTTAAAATCCGAATGTGAGGAATATCTAAATGAAATAAGTGGAGAAAATATTGATGCAATTACAAATATTCGAAACAATTGTTTAGAATTTTTAATTACTGCTACTGAGAAAATTCGTAAAAGATTACCAATTGCAGACAGATTTATCTAAATTGAAAGTATTTCAACCACAAACAGCTTTATTTGATGTTGACAGAGAAACATCATTCAAAGATGTTTCTTTTATCATCAAAACCATTGGTGATTTTGATGAAGCTAATTTAAAAAAAAATGGTCGACATTATACTTAAATTTTAGTGATACAGAAAAATTAAATTAAATTTGTCAAAATTAAATTCGATGAAATGTGGAAGCAGATTTTGCAATGTCAGACGAATGTGATTAAATATCCCAACTTAACATTGCTTTTGAATGTCAACAGATCCCTTCCAAATTCAAATGCTGATTCTGAAAGAATTTTTTCACTTTTAACAGATATAAAAACAAAGAAACGAAGTTCACTTTCTTCAAGTATTGTTAATGATATTTGCGTACTTAAATCATCTTTGAAGACAAGAGAGGAATCTATTTTGAACATGAAGATTAATGAAAAACATTTATCTTTAATGTCAGATCAATTGTATGCTACTTCTCCCGATAAAAAAAGTAGTCTAACATTATTATGTTGCAGATAAAGATATTGCTGATCCTTCTTCATCTAGCAATATGTCATAATGTCTGTAAGAGATATCATGTCTGTAAGGGATACCATATCTGTAAGAGACATGATACTTTTAAAATTGTTTTGTTTGATAATTTTGTTTTGCAAATTTTATTATTTTTTATTTATATTAATATTTAAAATAAATTATGTTATGTTATATTATAAATTATGTTATGTTAAATTATATTATGTAATAATTATAAATTATTTAACTAATGTTAAAGATATTAATATTATTAAAAATAACGTAATTGTATTTTTATTTTTGAAAATGTTAATTATTGTAAGTAAAATATTATAATAAATATAAAATAAAATATAATATTTATATATTAATAAAATATAATAAAATATAATATAAAATTGTAAAATAATAATTAGATCGTATCAATCAGCGCCCTCTTGCATAATATGCGCTGCTTCGATTATCTACGTAGCGATCGCTACGCGGGCTGCTATATATATATATATATATATATATATATATATATTGTAAGAAGTTCCTAAGGCAATCGGTGGATGGCGCCAAGAATGCTGTTCGGCGACCAAAAAGAGCGTTCTCGATCAACCATGGCGCTGTTGTGCGATACTTCAAGAAGACCAATCAGATAAGGGCTAATGCAATCCGTATTAGCTTTAAGATCATCGAACGTGCTCTGATTGTGCGGAGTAGCGAGCGAAGGGAAGGTGTAATAAGAAGGGAGGGTGTGCGTCACGGCGGGGCCCGATCACGAACCAGTCGTGAAAACTCGTAATTATTTTGCGAAAAAATATCACCTCAGCCAGGAATCGAACCTGGATCTCCTGCTTACCGGTCAAGCATCTTATCCTTTTGACTACCGAGGCTTTCTCCTCAGTTGGCGAATGGGACAGACGTGTCATCCGCGAGAGTTCAAGTCGAATAGTCGGAACCTAATCGTAGTCATAGTCGAGATATCGTATGAATCGATATTAGAATAATTGTTGTATTTCGGGCGGAGTCAGTGAAAGTATATACTCTTTATTATATTAATACTCTTTATTATATTAATAAATTACCTAAAAGTTATTGTGCCTGCTCCATTATCCATCATGTGCCGGTCACCTCTATGAGTGCGAGTATTAATCGAACGGACACTATTTGTAATGACGGACACTAATTCCTGACAAACTGTTACTTTATTTAAAATAATTCAATAAATTATAATAAATTATAATAAATTCAAAATTTAATAAATTATAATAAATTAAAAAATAACAAGACAATCAAAAATTCAGAAGTGGGATCTGAATTCGCGTCCTCATTAAAAGAACGCTGTGTCGATCACGGGTACGGAGCAAGATGAACACGTGCACAGAACGTGATGCCGAGGATAAGGACGATGGAAAGAGCGACACTGAGGTAGCACCGCTGGAGCAACTCCAAAACGCTTTCGTCTCCCGCTGTCGGACTATCGAAAAACTCTTATTGAGACGATTATGTCTCATTTAAAGAAGATAAGACCGACGGAGCTAGCACGGGAAGAAAGAGGGGAAGCAGCCTCGTTGGAACATCCAGTAACGGCGACCGCGCTTCACCACGCGCTCGCGAGGATCACGGAAACTATTCTGCAACAACAGAGAGACATGCAAAAAGCTCAAAACCAATTTATGACGCAGGTACTCCAAGAAGTTAAATCAAATTGTACGGGAACGGAGAGACAAGAGGTAGCATCGCGCAATGAAGTGAGCGAAAGCGGGGAATCGAGATTCCCAAGGGCTGGCTCAGGGGCAATGGACTTCTCACCTACTCAGCAAGAGATACGGCCGGCTCCCTATGCATCAGACGTATCAACGAGGGATATAGTGAATTGGTTGACTTCACAGATTCCCGAATTCGGTGGAACTGAAACAGAAAATATTAGTGTGTGGGTGCAGCGCGTAGACAAAGTGGCACAAGTACACGGTGCGTCAGATGGAGCGACTTTACTCGCGGCGTCGAGCAAGCTAATAAAATTCGCACGTATGTGGTACGTGCGAATCCAGAGTAAAAGTAGTAAAAGTATTCGGGAAGAAAGTGCCGTTCTATAGCATATGCAGCGAATAGAAGCACGTAAATGGAGCCCGAACAAAGAAACGTTCGATCAGTACGTCATTGCTAAAAGAGCATTGACGCAAATGTTAGACCTACCTACCAGAGACGTGATTCATATTCTCATAGGCAGGATACCGCAGAGTGCGTTAAGGGCAACAGCACTCTCCGTAGCAGATACCTCCTTAGACGTACGTATTCCTACGTATTCCTGGAGAAAATGAGGAATATTACGGAAGGTATGTTAGATAGTGAGAGAAAATCGTGTGTTTCACCGAACGTCAACAAGACTAAAGACTCTGCGTGTCGCAATTGCGAAAAACGTGGACATAGAGAGGACACACAAAGAGTGCAAGAGCGACCCTACCTGCTTTTTCTGCAAGGAGAAAGGGCATCGCCAATTCGACTATTCGGCCCTGCGGAATCGACAAGGGGCGCAAGGGTCACGTCGGCAGCAAAGGGGTGCAAGCGGCGGCAGCAGTGTTCGAGGAGACGGTGGGAGATTCGGTGGTCCTGGTATCGGAGGACGAAAGCAGCAGGTTGGAACTGTACAGACCACTCATCCAGGTGAATTTGATTTGTAATAATGCATGTGAATTAGTGGCATTAATGGACACAGGAAGTCCTGTTTCTTTTGTTAGTTTAGATATATATAAAGTGCGGATCGAATCCTTCACCAAGGTTCTCTTACCAGTCGATCGCTGTTTAGTCAATTTAAATCGCGCACCACTAAATCTTGTCGAGATCGTTCCAGTCGAATTAACCATTAGTGCCTTGCGCGGTCATAAATTTAAAATAAACCTATATGTGATAAACGAAAAAGCGTTTAGCGGCGACTTAATTTTAGGGAGAGATTTTATAGCAAAAGAAAAACTCACTCTAGTATAAGTTGCATCAGACGGAGATTGGCGATCCGATGGCTGATGTGACTCTCTTTGACAACCTCCCTCTCTATGTTGCGGATTCGCTGAGCAACCTGCAACAAGTAATGTAAGATAACGAAATAGATTATGATTTAAAGACAAAGAAACGATTGATGGAGGAAATTTTAGCAATTGAGAATTTGAAAGTAAACCGGTTGAAGACGGTTATTCCGTTCGCGTTCATTTGAAGGACGACTCTGTGTACGCTTTTGCGCCTCGACGATTTGCTCATGTCGAACGGCTTCAAATAAGGGAAATCGTTGATGACCTGTTGAGCCGAGGGATCATCTAGCAGAGTATTTCGCCGTATTACGCACGGATCGTACCTATTAAAAAGAAAAACGGCGCGATCAGATTATGTGTCGATTTGAGACCGTTAGTCGGGTAATAAAACAGAAGTACCCTTTTCCGGATCGAGGATTGTTTGTCAAGACTTTATGGAAAGTCAGTGTTTACATTGTTAGATTTGAAGGACGGGTTTCATCATATCAAAGTACATGAGGAATGTACAAAGTATTTTGCTTTCGCTACCCCTGATGGGCAATACGAATATAAATATTTACCATTCGGATATTCAGAAGCTCTCGCGGAATTCCAGAAGCATCTTTTATAAATTCTTGATTCGCTCATAGGCAAGACAAGGTTATCGTTTATATTCTTATTCCATCGGAAACCGTAGACCAAAATCTAGCTATCTTGAACGAGACGTTGACATGCCTAAAAAATATAAGTTCGAACTAAATTATACAAAGTGTCAATTTTTACGTCGAGAAATAGAATTCCTAGGCTACATAATTTCTGAAAATGGGGTCACTCTTAGCCCGCGGCATATCGAAGCTGTACGAAATTTTAAACAACCTAAAGACGAACACGAAGTACGCAGATTTTTAGACCTAGCCGGTTATTTTAGAAAATTTATTAGACACTGCGATGAAAGCTGGGCCGATGCAAAATCTTCTCAAAAAAGGAGTTGCATTTGATTTCGATGAACCGTGTATTAAAGCATTCGAAAATTTAAAGAAAGAACTTACCACATTTCCCGTGTTGAGCTTGTATAACTCAGCAGCTGAGACTGAGCTGCATACAGATGCCAGTTATTTAGGCTTTGGAGCTATACTACTACTGAAGCAGCATAATAACAATTGGGCGGCAATAGCTTTCTTCAGCCAAACTACGAACCGAACTGAAAGAAATTATCATAGTTATGAGTTAGAGATATTAGCCATGGTTAGGGCGGTAGAGAGATTTCATTTATATTTTTATGGGTTGCGTTTTACTATAGTTATTGACTGTAACGATAAATGCCGTGAATAAAACAAAGGTTTATGCCACGAATAAAGCAAATTTGAATCCGCGAATCGCGCGGTGGACGCTTGCTTTACAAAATTATTATTTCAAAGTTATTCACCGTCCGGGTAATAAGATGCAACACGTCGACGCTCTCAGTCGCGTGGGCTACGTAGATGAATGCCCCATTGAAAGAGAGCTTGAATTTCGGCAACTGGCAGATCCTAAAATTCAAGAGATAGCAAATAAATTAGAGAATGATGACAAATTTAAATTGATAGACGGTCTAGTTTATAGAAAAGAAAATGAGGATATAAAATTCGTAGTTCCGGACTAATGATATCTTACGTGCTCATCACGATGAAATGGCGCATGCAGGGTTCGTGAAAACATTACAAGGAGTAAAAGAATATTTTTGGTTTCCCGGTATTGGTTTCCCGTAAACGCATAAATAGTTATATAGAAAATTGTATTACCTGTCTAATGGCTAATGACTCCATGAATCGTTTCGAAGGGGAGACATCACTGTATCCGTCCCCAACATCTGTAATGGAAATAATTCACATTGATCATTTCGGTCCGTTACAAGAAACTGGCGATAAATATAAACAGTATGGGTATATACTGGTCATAGTCGATGCATTCTCTCGCTTCACTTGGTTAAATGCAGTCAAATCCACATCGACTCGAGAAGTTCTCGGTATATTAAGAGATATCTTTGCAACGTTTGGAAATCCGACTGAAATTGTAACTGATCGTGGAACGGCATTCACTTCAAATGAATTTCGCGAATTTGTCGAATCCAATCAAATTAAACATTGGAAAGTTGCAGTAGCCGCCCCTTGGGCTAATGGAATTGTCGAGAGAGTGAATCGATTTATATAAGAGTTCCTTGACTAAGTTAATAAATAATTCGTCGGAATGGAAAGATAGGATTAAAGACATACAGTATATTATAAATAACACTTACCATGCTGTAACAAAAACATCACCGACAAAGCTGGTGTTGGGATACAGTCAGCGATCCCATACAGACTATTCGCTTGCAAAATTTACTCATAAATTGACAATCATAAATTGTCAATCAATGTCGATATAGAAGCTGAAAGAAAGCGATCCCATACAGACTATTCGCTTGCAAAATTTACTCATAAATTGACAATCATAAATTGTCAATCAATGTCGATATAGAAGCTGAAAGAAAGAAAAATTGTGATATGGCGTTGACAGCAACGGACAAAATACGTCAATATAATAAGGAGATCGTGACGAACGATCTCGAAAACCGTCCAAGTTCGAACCAGGTGAATACGTACTAGTACGACACACAAATGAAACCGGACGTGAATGCGAAATTAAAAGCTTAAAATACAAGGGCCCGTATATGATAGGAAAAATACTAGGTAATCATCGTTACGTAGTGCAGGATATACCTGATTTTAACTTGACAACGCGTCCATTTAATGGACACACAATTCTTTCGTCCGATCGTCTCAAACGTTGGCAATGATAGCGAAGGATATTAGACGTACTTTAAGTACTACGTACATAGTAATAATAAGGATTAGTATAAGTTCATTGCAGATTGATTACGTTAAAATAAGATTTAAGTTAAAAAATAAGTTAAATAAGATTTAAGTTAAAAATTGTTTAATCATAGGGTTAAGAAAACAAGAGACATTGTGTTGTTTGCAAGCAATATAAGCGTAAATAAGTGATACGTCTTACCTGATAATAAAAATCCGATAGATAGATATAATCATATTTGTGTGATAAATATATATCTTCGGGGACGAACATAAATGCAGGATGGCTGAGCTGTAAGAAGTTCCTAAGGCAACCGGTGGATGGCGCCAAGAGTGCTGTTCGGCGACCAAAAAGAGCGCCTCTCGATCAATCACGACGCTGTTATGCAATACTTCGAGAGGACCAATCAGATAAAGGCTGATGCAATCCGTATTAGCTTTAAGATCATCGAACGTGCTCCGATTGTGCGGAGCAGCGAGCGAAAGGGACTCTCTCCTCAGTCGGCGAATGGGACAGACGTGTCATCCGCGAGAGTTTAAGTCGAATAGTCGGAACCTAATCGTAATCATAATCGAGATATCGAGATAAATCGATATTAGAATAATGTTGTATTTCGGGCAGAGTCAGTGAAAATATATACTCTTTATATTAATAAATTGCCTAAAAGTTGTGCCTGCTCCATTATTCATCACGTGCCGGTCACCTCTCTGAGTGCGTGTATTAATCGAACGGACAACAGTATTTGTAATAACGGACACTAATTCCTGACAAACTGTTACTTTATTCAAAAATAACAAGAATCTTACAATATATATATATATATATTGTAAGATTCTTGTTATTTTTCATCAGTTATGTGTATATATATATATATATATATATATTGTAAGATTCTTGTTATTTTTGAATAAAATAATATATATATATATATATATATACATAACTGATTTCTTCGAGTGTATTACATTGATTATTTCTCTTACCGCATATAAGACACGCGAGTTCACATACGACCAATACACATAATTACTTTATTTTGTTTGTTTTTTGTGCTTTCAAATAAAATATAGTTTATGAGAATCTTAACCAGTTCTGCATCTCGTCCCCACCGTTTATAGTCGCCTTTAATTATTAAAGTATTTTTAATTTTATTATTAAATATGTGAATTAATTTATTGTAATAAGTTATAATTTTGTTTTATAGTTATAATTTTAGCATAATTTAAATATTAAAAAATTTATGTAATTATTATATTATTTATTATAAATTCTTATTATTAGGTGTACAAAAAAGTTCTGAGCTTTAGATTTCATACAACCGAAATAACAATTTAAATTTTATATATCTTCCCGCCCTTTTACGGTTTTAAAGCGTTGACATTTGGCCTTCTAAAATGCCATACGGTTTGGCGTTTGATGCACATAACCTCAAAAATCAGTAGTGTTCACGACGGCAATAACAAAAGAGCATATTCGATTTTCCATCCACTTCGCGTTTCATCTGAAGAAAAATGCTGCTGAAGCCACTGGAATGATTTGTGCTGCATATGGAGAGAACGCTGTAAGTCATACTACATGTAAAAGATGGTATCAAAAATTTCGCCAAGAAGATTTCAGTCTTGAAGATGAACCGCGTGCTGGACGCCTTCAAAAGATTGAAACGGACGAATTGCAAGCACTGCTGGATATAAACTCTGCGCAAACTGAAAAGGAGCTTGCAGAACAGCTTGGCGTTATGCAGCAAACCATTTCCGTATGTTTACATACGATGGGAAAGGTTCAAAAGGAAGGCAGATGGGTTCCGCATGAATTGTCCGAAGACAACAAAAATCGTCGGCGTGACACTGCACTCACTTTGCTTTCAAAGTTCCGGAAAAAAAATTTTCTGCACAAAATTATTACAGGCGATAAAAAGTGGATTCTTTATGATAACCCTAAACGTAGAAAATCATGGGTTGATCTCAACCTTCGACATCGACGCCAAAGCCCAATATCCATCGACGCCAAGAAGGTTTTGCTCTATATCTGGTGGGATTGGAAAAGTGTGTTGTATTACGAGTTGTTACCGAGTGAAACAATCACGGCAGACCGCTACCAACAACAATTGACCAATTTGAGCGATGCATTAGAAGAAAAGAGGCCATTTACTGGCCAAGGACATCGTAAAGTGATCTTGCTTCATGACAATGCTCGATCACATATTGCGAAAGCGACTCAGGATCATATCTTTGCATTAGGCTGGGAACTTCTCCCGCATGCGGCGTATAGCCCAGACATGGCGCCTTCCGATTACTACCTATTCCGGTCGCTGCAGCATCATTTGGCTGATACACATTTCGTGAGATTTGAAGAGATACGAAAATGCATTGATGATTTTATCGCTTCGAAGCCGGTGAGCTTCTATCGTCAAGGAATTCGCAAGCTACCCGAAAGATGGCAAAAGGTCGTTGATGCAAACGGGGAACATTTCGCTGATTAATATTTTTTTGTTTGTTTTTGAATAAAGATTGAATTTTACAAAAAAAGGTTAAAGAACTTTTTTGTACACCTAATATGTTTATTTTAAATTTATCTAAAAATGTATTTTTCTTTAATGAATACTAGTAAGATTTTTGACAGTTTTCCTTACTCTTGCAACAAATGTTGATATTCTTGAATATTTCTGCCAAATAAAATATTTTATTTTGAGTTACGTGTTTCAAATTATTTCGGCATCATTTCCTCTCTTAGTTTATTTATATTATTTATAGTATATTGTGTGTGTGTGTGTGTGTGTGTGTGTGTGTGTGTGTGTGTGTGTGTGTGTGTGTGTGTGTGTGTGTGTGTGTAAAATCGTACATATGTTTGTTGTTCATACATATCTTTATAAATTAGAAAAATTTTTGATGTGATTATGCAATGGGCAACAATGTTACATAATTTTATTTATATTAGGTACGTTACTGATAATCTAGGTTTTTTTTTAATAGGACGATTTATAGTAAGTATACTACACCGGTTCTAACTCTTGAGATCCGAGGGGTGTGCGGGGGGGAGAGGCGATGGGCGCAGGTTGAGGGGAGAGGGAAGTCAGAGGCGGCGATCCTTTGAACTGAGCCGCGGAGGGAGGAGGTAGATAAGATAGTAGAATTCAGTGAAGATGATATAAACAAATAGATAAACAAATAGATAAAGAAATAGATAAACAATTAGATAAAAATTGCGACTCGAAGGACATAACGTCACGAGGGAGAGGGATCCTTTGAAATAAGCCGCGGGTGGAATAGTATAATCCGGTAGTTATAAAAACAAATAGATAAACAAATTTGATATAAAACAAATAGAAAATTGCGACTCGAAGGACATGACGTCACGAGGGGGAGGAGTAGATAAGATAGTAGCTACAAAGGCGAAAGTGATATAAACAAATAAATAAATAAATAAATAGATAAACAAAGATACACAAATAGGTAAACAGATAAACAGGTGGCGAAGATAATATAAAGAAATTACACGTGGACATGATGTCCACTTGCCCTGTCTAGAGAGGGGGGCCCGCCGCTGCCGCCGCCGCCGCCGCCGCCGCCACCCCGCCCCGCCCGCCATATTTTCATCTTCTTTTTTCATTGCGCTGTCTCTATTGTATATCTATTATCTCTCTCTCGTATACCTGTCTCTCCCGTTGAGGCTCTCTCTTATTACGAATTCTTATGACTATTTTTTTCAGCTAATTATTTTTATGATGAGAGAGAAGGAATGAAAAAAATATAAGTTTTTTTGCATATTATTTATATCTTTATTTTTTTAATTTTGAATACATTTTTTATTTAAGTGAAACTTTTTTTATTCACATTTTTTTCTTACACACTAAAAACGAAAGTTAACAGCTCGCAATCGACGAGTTGACGTCTATTGAAGATATTGCAATCGTATTTGGTACTTCCTCGGGATCTGTTACAACAGACGCGATGTTGGAGAATCGCGTATACCTGACATCGATTGTATTGACGAATCTGACGAGTCGATCGAACGTTACATTGATATATTCGTCCAGATTAAACATTCGGCGTAACGTAAATTCGAGCATCGTTATGGATACGTTCAAAGATTTAAGACGTACGAGTGTAACATCGTTCATCAGGCAAACTCGGACGGTTAACGGTCCGACGCTTATAAAATTGTCTTTATAATCGTTTCGTAACAATTTATAAATATTCCATCGCTGCTCGCAAAGTCCCTTCCACGTTTCGAGAGACAGTACCAATTCCTGTCCCTGATGATCTCCAGAGCGATCTCCACGTAGCTTGGTGGACCAACGTTGATTCCAATTTCCAAAAATTTGCAGTTCATGGTCGTCAGAGTGTATCGTCAGAGTGTCAGAGTCTACTCAGTAGGCGCACCGCGCGACGCTCCACCGAAATGCTGTGGAAATTCGCTCATTTCCAGATGATAATGTTACGAAATCAGATAATTCTTTTATTTTGTTACGTAAAGGATGAAAACAATATTTATTTGTTAACTTTTATCATATTTTAAACAATATAGTGCGTAAAGTCGTCAAAGATTAGATATCAAGTCGTACCGGCCTGAGGAATGCGCACCGACCTGAGGAACGCGCGCCGGCCCTGACCGCTACGTACATACGTGCGCTCATTTGTCACTGTAATCTGATCCACTGTAAAAACTACTCGTCGCACGCAAGTTGCTAAAGGAAAAAGTTTGTACGTACATACATACATACATACGTACCTACATACATACATATGTACATACATATATACGTATATATATATATATATATATATATACATATATATGTATATATATATGCATACATATATATAAACTACATATATAAAAATATAAAAAATATATGGAATATACATATATTGTATATATACATACAGGGTGTCTCAAAACTCCCACATTTGGAGTATACTACGTGATTCTTTATGCTAAAAAAAAACAACTTTTTCTCTGTTGTAGTGTTATCATCGTCATCGCTGTTTTCACGTTTCTTTTTCTTAATACCGATATCCTTTGCAACATTGGCTTCTTTTTTAATCAGCTGAGATTCCTCGATGTTTTCAATAATCTGTTTCAGAGATTCGACGGATTCGATGGGCTCGAAACGTCTCTCCAACGCTACATCTTCAGCTATTTTATCAGTTTTCAAAACGCGATATTTTTTGCGAATTGCTCGTTTTTGCAATCTGTTTCGCTATTTTTTCGCGATCTTTGGTGTTATCCATGTTGCCTGCTTGACGTATCGACATCGACTAATCGCGTTGGTACCACGAACGTGTTAATTTTTCTGTATCGTCCATTGATAAGCGGACTGTCCTTATCTATCACTAGAAATCCGTACTCGTGCTGCCAACAATCGCGGCATGACGCACAGAATTCATCATACGACATGTCGGTATTCATGTGATCGTTGTAAACATGTTTCAAGTTGGTTTATCCTGTTTGAATAGGATCAGCAGGTTCGCATTGTCGCGTATCAGATGTTTAGATATCCTCGCGTACGTCTGACAGAGATAGAAGCAATCGACGTTCGAGTGACGGCCCATCGAGAAGAATTCTCTCACTGCATTTTACTTATTGCATGCAATGTCATCGAAGACAAAGATCGAATTGGACATGCCTCTCTCGGTGGAATGACGTCATTGTTGTTGGAGAATGTAAAGTAGCCGATTTCGTCGATCGATGTCAACAAAGTTTCGAGATATCAATATTTTGATTGTTGCAGCGATTTCGATTATACGTACACGTTCTCGAAACGTATACCGTGCGGACTCTCGAGCAAGCTTATGAGAACATTGGTTTTACCGCAATTCAACCGCAAATGATGGCGCGGTACTCGATAGCATTTCACCATGCTTGCGCTCCGTCACGATGTCCCCCATCATTCGCGCTTTCTCGTCGCAATTCGCAACGCGTATCGTCAGTGGTTGCCGCACGAATTTCATGTTCGCACTGCGTTATCTAGGCTTCGATCGAACGCCTATTTATAGGCGTCGAGTATTATAACCAACCGTGGCAACGTATATCGAAGATAAAGAATTGTAGCGTATGTTAGCAGCAGCAACGTCAAACGAAGGCTGCGTTGGAGGTCTGCTCAATCGATAAACGCACTTCCGTTCGAGTTACATATTCCCGGCTATCAGTTTTGCGACTGGGGTATTCGGCTGAAAAATCGATTAGGTGAAATGGGCATAAATCCAATGGAC
Source organism: Pogonomyrmex barbatus (assembly GCF_055798465.1). NCBI lineage: Eukaryota > Metazoa > Arthropoda > Insecta > Hymenoptera > Formicidae > Pogonomyrmex > Pogonomyrmex barbatus. Next base: position 7,422,508 of record NW_028297107.1, read on the forward strand.
GCGGCGTGCCGTGAACACGACATTGCGTATCCTTAGAGCAACGATCTCGCCGACAGATACGTGGCGGACAAGGTATTCGCCGATAAAGCCTTAGGACGCGTTATCGCGAGGGATTCGACTCTGAGCGAGAAAGCTGCAGCTGCAGCTACTTGGGCAGCGATGAAAGCCAAGATTAAGATCGGTATGGGTATGAAAGCGAAGAAAAAAGCCAGCAAAAAAAAAAGAAATGAATACTTCCAACGGCGAAACAAGGTGGCGTGTTACCGATTCTGCCAATTTTGGGCATGCTCGGATCCTTGATCGGCGAAGCGGCCAGCGTGGCGAAAACGGTAAACGACAGGAAAGCCGCGTGACGTCAGCTCGAGGAATTGCAACGTCACAATCATGCGATTAGAAACACGCGGACAAGGACTATATCTCGTTCCGTACAAACGCGAAAAAGGAAAAAAAGAAAAAAAACGCCAAAAAGACAATAAAAGTACCTACGGGCGTAATCACCAATGTACAATTGGATCAGTTGGCGAGACGTATGCGCTTATCGTACTTCAGAAGTGTTTTCATGTGTAACGCGATTAGCGGCGCGCGTCGAAAGGAGAACAATATCGTAAATTTGGACGCGATGGATCGGTACTCATTGCGTAGCAAGAGAAACGCAAAGAGAAACGATCACGTCGTGTACTTCGACAGTTTCGGTAATCTTCGACCGCCCGAGGAACTCGTGCGATATTTCGGAGACAGTGTTATGATAGAGTACAATCAGACGTTCTATCAGACGTACGATCAGAGCGTCTGCGGGCAGCTGTGTCTGTGGTTTCTCCAAACGGTCGATGCGCGTGAATTTATAAAGTCCGACAAAATGTTGCGATGTTTCAGTATTCGTTGAACGCTTTTTCCAACATGTCGCTAACGCTTACGCTGAGCGGGAAGAGCAGCGTTCTTGCGGCAAACTACTTTCCAGTCATAAATTTGAGCGACGTTGATTAGCTTGGTTTGGTTGACAAGCTTGGTTTAACAATGGAGACTTATCACGAATGTAAACGCTTCGAATAATACATTTTATTTTGGCAAAGACGACACAGAAATTACGATTCCCGAAGGGTCGTACGAACTGCAGGTCATAAATGAATTTTTGAGACGTGAGATTTTACGGAAACGATCGCAACGCGACGCGCCCGATGGTAACGCTGGTGACACCGCGCGCGGCGATGACGAGATTGGGGAACACCCGATAGTGCTCCGCGCAAATGACAATATGATGTGTTAAAAATTAAATGCGCCTACAGAATAAATTTAACAAGCCCAATAACATTAGATCGCTGTTGGGCTTCTCGAAGCGTATACCGCAACCGCGAAGGCATAAATCGAACGTGTCGATCAACATAATGAACATAAATATTATCCGTGTAGTGCAACGTGACCGCGGACGCGTACAGCAACGACAAAAATGTGCACACGATACACGAATTTTCGCCGAGCGTGCCGCCAGGATATAAGATATCGGAAAGGCCGATGCAGCTCATTTACTTGCCAGTCATCGTACGGAGCATTACGAGCTAACAATATGCATTGTTAGCCAGAACGGACGATTGCTCGATTTCAGAGGAGAAGAGATCACCGTCAGATTGCATGTACGACAGTGATAAGCCAAGCGTGACATTTGAGATGCTCATGTTGAACGAAGTGAAGCATACGCAGAGAAATAACGCATCTTTTACAAAGAAAACATCGATTGATAATATTCGCTTATCTGGCTGCATCAAGAAGTGAAAGAAACTCAATGCGTCAAACGTTAAATTTTTACAAGTTTTAGGATTCGCGATGTGCAACTTGTGAGATGACTGATATCCTAAATATCGAAGACGAGTCAATCTTCGACGATCGCATCGTCAAGATTGAGACTCACGCGTACAACCCGTTCGCCAATACAACGTTCGGGTATAGCGATGAGATAAGAATACAGCAACAAGATCTGTACACACTGCAATACGAAAACTTTCTGTATGTCGAGGGAAAACTAACGAAGAATAAAGTTGTCGACGGATCTGATGTGGTATTGGAAAATAATGTTGTCGCGTTTATGTTCGATGAAATTCGATACGAGCTCGACGGCGTGGAGATTGATCGTAACAGAAACGTAGGTATAACTAGCACGCTCAAACACTACGTAATGATGTCATCTGACAGAAGCGTGAAGACAAATTCTGAGGAATGCCGGCTGAGATGCGCGTACTAACGCGGATGGATATTTTAACTTTTGCATACCTCTCTATGCATTGTTGGGATTCTGCGAGGATTACAGACGCGTGGTAATCAACGCTCGTCACGAGTTGATACGATCGCGTAACGATAACAATTGCCTGATGGGGAATTCGGCGTTGGATCTCGTGGTCGACTTATTCAAGATAGAATGGCGAATGCCGTGTTATTGAGCGAGATAAAAAAATTATCGATGCTGCACTTTGGAAAGCCGTCCGCTTTTCTACATAACGATCCATTCATAATCATCGATTGTTCTCGACAAAACGAATTGGTCAAGAGCGTAACCGTGGACGTGAGATTGGAATTTGAGATTAAGGAGAACGTACCGATAAATACTATCGCGTACTATCTCATTATACATGATCGCGTGGTTCAATACAATCCGTTGACCAATGTTGTACGTAAGATCACATAATAGCATCGCTGGCTATGAGTGAGAGATAACAAAATCTATGATACATCAAAATCGATCGCAGAAAAATTATTCGTCATGGTCGTGTCAACATTCGTAAACCTGCAAGGTTTCCTCGTTGGAGGACAGTTTGTCGTAAAGGAGTTTGTTGCTCTCAGAGAACGGACCGTTCTCTCTCACTACATTTTCGCACCCCGTGGCATTTCCTCGCAAGTGCCAACAAGTCTCGCGCACGTTGGATGATACGTCATTATCATAGACTGCGATGGGACGACGAATGGTTCCATACAGCAAAGCTAAGAGTTTGATTATAAATGCTGTGCACGGAACGAAAGATGATGACAACGACGATGCTGTCATATATGTCAAGAGACATGAAAAACGACAGTGTGGAACTTGCTTTTAGACGATGAGCGAGAGCGCGTGTATATCGAGACTCTGAATGCGGATTATGAAGACGTAGATTCTCTGAACAATCTGGACGCTGATAATACTATGCAATGTGAATATCACTATACTAATTGCTCTTTACAAAATGTATTCATACTGTTTAATTGGTGGTCAGATAATCATGAATAAAATAAATAAATCTGGTATACGAAATATGTTTTTTTATTTCTTTCCCTTACGTTGACGATTACTTCTAACATTCTAACGATCCAATACATTTTTTGTCTGATGTAACGTTCAATCGGCTAATCAAACTCGTCGCTCGCGATTATAACAACAGGGAGAAATGAAGAAGAACAACATCTAAGACGAATCTTATATTGATCGACTGAAATATAAACGAAACGTCTAGCACTTCAGATAAGCTCAGATTACATCCTATAAATTTTCATAGTTAGGCCGACTAGATGATCAGTAGACATTCAGTCTTATGAAGACTCAGAGAAAGGATTGCAAAGAAGACTCAGAGTTATATCAGAATAATATAACGAAATTATAAATTTTTAAGAACAAATAATCAGATAAATTTTAAAATTTTAATGTGAAAATAGAATAATAAATAGAAATGGAATATTAAGTTAAAAAATTAAAAACTATTTTTCTAAGAATGAAATTTCCGGTGGAAAAACAATCTCAACTGGATAGAGTTATTTTAGAAGAACACCCAGAACTAGAAGAGGCGCAAGAGTCGATAATGTGCATAAGAGCAATTCATTAAGAAGTGATTTATCGGAAAAAGGAACAACCCTATCGATGTCTGTGTGAAAATTGTTACTTGGAACGACACCTAGAAAACATTGGAATTCATCATCATATTTTTGACGAAGTGAGAGAGTGGCACACATTATGTAAGGTTACGAAGACAATAAGGAACTAAAATAACACTATTTTGAGTATCATAAATTTTTACTAATACTAAGATCGGTGGAACAATGTATGATATGTATAGTAGAGTTCATAAATAACGAAGAAGCATTTTATTGGATGGATGAAATTGACGTACTGAATTATGAAATAATTAGGAGATATTTGTAAAAATGTGTAGATGTGATATAGTTTAGATTAAACAATTTGATATTAAATATTTTATAAAGCATTATATTCTTCTAAAAAATATATTCTTCTAAAAAATGTGAATAAAAAAAGTTTCACGCTTAAATGAAAAATGTATTCAATTAGTTTAAAAATAAACATATATAATATACACAATATGTATCTTTTATTCCTTTTCTCCCGCCATAAAAATAATTAGCCAAAAGAAAAATAGTCATAAGATTCGTAATAAGAGAGAGCCGCAATGGGAGAGATAATAGGTATGCAAGAGAGAGAGAGATAGAGTAGATATACTATAAAGACAGCGCAACAAAAAGAGAAGATGAGAACATGGCCAGCGGGACAGGGTGGTGGCGGGCTCGCCCTCCACCCTCTCTAACGTCATATCCACGTGCTCTGTCCATGCGCAATTTCTTTATATCATCTTCACCACCTGTTTATCTATTTGTTTACTTATTTGTGTACCTATTTGTTTATTTATTTGTTTATCTATTTGTTTATTTATTATTATTTATTTGTTTATTTATTTGTTTATCTATTTGTTTATTTATTTGTTTATATCACCTTCACCTTTGTAGCTACTATCTTATCTATCTTCTCTCCTCGTGACATCATATCCTTCGAGTCGCAATTTTTTATCTTTGTTTATCTATTTGTTTACCTACTTATTTATCTATTTGTTTATATCATCTTCACCGAATCCTATTATCTTATCTACCTCCTGCCGTCCGCGGCTCAGTTCAAAGGACCGCCGCCTCTGACTTCCCCCTCTCCTCCACTCCGCGTCATCGTTTCCCTCCGCACACCCGCACCCCCCCTCGGAGCTCCTGAGTTAGAACCGGTGTAGTATACTTACTATTTTATATATAATATACTACACATTTTATATATAATATTTTATATTTTTATTTTTTTTCTATACAATAATTATTAATTATTGTGATATTCTTAGAAGACACAGTGCGCTCTCGCCGCTGGTACCAACGAATACGACTGCTCCCATGGCCACGTCCTCTTCTGTAATCTGAAATAAAAGAAACATATAAAATATTTTATAATAATAATAGCAATAATAAAAAACATAAAAATGACATGTTAACAAAAGAATGTGTTAAATATTATTTGTGTGTGTGTGTGTGTGTGTGTGTGTGTGTGTGTGTGTGTGTGTGTGTGTGTGTGTGTGTGTGTGTGTGTTCAAACGTATATATGTCTTACTATTTATCGGTTGCAATTCTTGTTGCGGCGCTGTACTATGTGATTGTTGCTGTTATTGCCGTTATTGAGGTTGTTGATGCTGCTGTTGCAACGGCTGGACTTTTCTTGCAATTTATTCTTGCAGCTGCTTCAACTACTTTTGCAGGTCTATGATTATTTGTCGCTGTTGCTCCACAGTTTCTTCTGATGAAGTCTGTGGAGCAGACAGCGACAGCTCCCCCTTCAACAACATTTCTTCGTATTCCGAAATGATTATGAAAATATATATTTATTTAAGTTTCATTTGCTAAGATCTATTATTCTATTGCACTTCGCTCTCTTTTTGGTGCTATGCATTCTATATATCAGCAAAAATTTGTAATTGTAAACATTGATAGGATATGATAGGATATTGATAGGATATATATCATTCACTTTTTGTTCTCTTGCGTTCTTAGCTAAGAAAACGGGAATAGTAAAAAGAAAACGATAAGTAATAAGTATTGATATATATTTGAAATATGAAATTATATTTTGAACAGTAATAAAATATATATTATATATACATCTATTTCTTAACTAAAAACACACGAATACAAAAAAACAAAAAGTGAATGAATGTCGACATATTCTACCAATATTTACACTTACTAATTTTTACTATATAATACTATATACTATATACTATAAAATACATATATACGCAACTTTCACACATGTTTATAAATACGTAGTATGCATAGATATTGATGTATACATTAAGATTACATTTTAGGCAGGAAGATACGTAAGTCAAAACGCCAAGCGCACATGGATGTGGCTCGTGTTCTGTGTGCATGCTTCGCGCTCTCCCCACTCCCACCCCACTATCGATGCTGCTGTGATGCAGGATGCCGTTTCTGGCAACTCTGTTCATGATTGAAATATCCAAAGTGAAACATACTAGATTTCAGTGAACTTTACCAGAAATATATAGCTCTTAACTTGAGTGAGACTGTGTGCATTGCCCGAGAAATCGGTACAACTATGCGCGGCTTGATTATTGTTAATATTTTATTATAGATTGTGTGATATAAGTGACATAAATGGTATAAGTGACATAAATGATATAAGTGAATATAAATGACCGGAACATTGACACGTGGCAATAAATAATACGCAATATTCGTTTGCGAATTAGGTCGCATCCTTCGGATATTATCTATAATCTACTGTGACGGATTCACAGCGAATTATTTCGTCAATATCATTTTGCCGATTTGGCGATGGAACGGTTTGAAATTCGTGCTTTTGGATACCTTTTATGTTCCTTCTGCGGACATATATCGACATATATCTTCATATTAGATTTAGTCTGAAGTTGCTTTGAAATATTGGAGTTCTGATATTTATTATATCCATGACTTTCAATCGAAGCTTGGTATGTTCCTTTTTATTTATTCCATTTTATTTCAATTGTGATGCGGTATACTATGTCTTTTATAGTGAGTATAAAAGTTTATCAATTGTAATTATTATATTTTTTCCTTTGCAGCTTATTGATCTTACAAGAGGAGGGCGCGGACTTGAGATTACCAATTTTGAAAAGGTTACATATGTTAAAATATTCTACTAAAAAAATATTTGAATAAAAGGATAGGACGCCATATTCAGTTGCTTTTGAGAAAAATCGATTTAAATTTATAGTTATAATTTATAGTTCCTTATATACCGGCCGCGTTAAACTCATTGTCGCCGAGATTGGGTAGCTCGAGTATTCGGCCCTGTACTACCAATCTATCGACCCGAGATTCCCGTTCGATTCCTGCCTATTATACTTTTTTTTTAATGTAGAAAATATTTATTTATTATATTATTATGTTAAATATGTATTATATTATTATGTAAAATAAAATTAATTTAATTAACAATTGTTTATATTTAAAATTTTCACTTTTAACTTCAATTAATAATTTAAAATAATTATTATAGTTCACTTGTTTTTATGATAAATATCACCCAAACAATTGTAATAGAACTGCAAATATTAAGGGTGATAAAGATGAATAAAAGTTTTGGCACATTTCTCGAAATTACTTTTAAATTCCTTATTAAATTAATCATTTAAAAAATTAAAATATACTATATTAAACTATGTTAAAAGTGACATTTTATTAGTTTTATATCGGACAGAACACGTAAAATAATAAGATTGTTAATTGAATAAAAATTAGGTTCAAGTAAATTATTAATTGAAGTTAAAAGTGAAAATTTGAAATATAAACAATTGTTAATTAAATTAATTTTATTTTACATAATAATATAATACATATTTAACATAATAATATAATAAATAAATATTTTCTAGATTAAAAAAAAAGTATAATAGGCAGGAACCCGAACCCGATTGACAGATTGATAGTATAGGGCCAAACACTCGATCTCGACGATAATGAGTTTAATGCGACCGGTATATAAGGAACGCTATAAATTTAAATCGGTTTTTCTTGAAAACAACTGAATATGACGTCCTATCCTTTTACTTAAGTATTCTTCTAGTAGAGTACTTTAACATATTGTTACGATCGCGATGTTCCGCTCGTCGTTTCGGGAAAATCAATATTAAAAGAATCGATATTTTAAAACAGAGGATCGTTCCCTGACGTGTCATTGATTGTTCTGTGTTACGCGCGGTTTTCTGATTGTTACGCGCAGATTTGAGGTGGACGGACGTGTGTCCGCGGTGTTGTAATTGTTTCGTTATTAATAAAGTTCTCAAGTTTTTATTAAGAGAGTTGTTATTCCGCGTGCGGCTCATCCGCATAACGCGACTCGCGATTTGTGACCGCCGCATGCGCGACAATATATAAGCTTTTTCAAAATCGGTGATCCCAAGTCCGCGCTTTACTCTTGTTAGTGACTTATTTATTAGTCTTTTGTTGCTAATTTTGATTTTACTTATTCAACTATTTGCTGATAAAAAATTTTTTGTATATGCTATTCTTTAAACTTTTTGATTTTATTAACAATACATTTTCTCATTCTTGTTTATTTAATTTTCTTACGATACTGCATCACTGTTATATTTAATTGTTTTTATATTGATCATCAGATATTGATATATAGGGTGTCCCAAAACTTCCGCACTTTGGAGTACACTACGTGATTTTTTATGCTAAAAAAAACAATTTTTTTCTTTAGCAAAATTGCGTGTGACGAGTAATATTTACAGTGGATCAGATTAAAAGTGACGAATGAGCGCGCGTATGTGCGTAGCGGTTAGGCCTGGCGTGCATTCTCAGGCCGGCGCGGCGGTACTTAATCTTGACGACTTTACGTACTGTATTGTTTAAAATATAATACAAATTAACAAAATAAGTATTGTTTTCATTCTTTACGTAACGATTCAATAAAAAAATTGTCTGCTTTCGTAGCATTATCTGGAAATAAAAATAAATGTAAATTATATGATGTGTGAATTGAGCATTCTATTATTTTAATTATTTTTTTTGTCGCGCAATTGCATATGACAATAAGAAAAATACTGAATTTAACGAATACTTATTAATTACGTGAATATATAATTACGAAAAGTCAAAAAAATTGATTTTTTCATAATAGTGTTTAAAATATTTAAATTTATAATTTAAGATATTTTGAGAGAGCTGGTTCTCTCTTTATTTTTCAGAAAAAATTAACAACAGATTATGCAAAAATATTTCTTTATAATATTACAATAATTATATAATCTCATAAAACTTTAATACGATTGTATCGATATTTTGAAACGTTTTCATATATTTCGTAAATGTGTAAAATTATTTCTAATATCTTGTATCAGAGAAGTTAACAAAATTATAAAAGGTTAAAATTATTCAAATAAAAAAAGTATGAAAAATTATATTTGATAAAATAAATAATTTTGATAATTATGATCTAGACGTTATGTAAATAATTGTTTAAAAAAATGTCAAAAATATTATAAAAATATTTTAAATATTTTGAAATAATCGTATTTAAAGTATTACATATTGCGTATATGCTCTGTAAAAAATTTTCCTTCATAAAAAACAATTTGAGTAAATTATTTATAATTGTTAAAAAGTTCAAAAGTTCAATTTCTCGTTATTAAGCGTTACATATTCCATTAAAAGAAAACATTCTATTGATTACACGGTTAAAACAATAAAATAAAAAACACAATTCGTAAGCGTTTGATGTACTGAGATATTCGTAAGTTTATAATAATAATAGTTGTAGCTCTGAAAAGGGCTGATTAAAAGTTTAAATTTATAAAAGAGGTTCGAAGTGTAATTCTTTTATTTGTATTCAGGCATTGACTCTATAAATAAAACTATCTTGCGTAAGCTGGAGCATTTCTGGCATGATTCGACGTATATTTAATCAAATCTTCCAAATCTTCCAAAATAAAAAATAATTAAAAAATAAATTAAACAAAAAAAGAAATTAACGAATAATTAAAATTAACGAAAAATTTAACGAAGTCTAAATAATTCGTTAAATCAGTATTTTTATTATTGTTATGCAATTGCGCAGTAATTAAAATAATAGAATGCTCAGTTCATATTATTTACACCATATTATTTACATTTATTTTTATTTTGAGATAATGCTACGAAATCAGACAATTTTTTTATTAAATCGTTAAAGGATGAAAACAATACTTATTTTGTTAACTTTTATCATATTTTAAACAATACAGTACGTGAAGTCATCAAAGATTATGTACCAGACCGCATCGGTCTGCCTGAAGAACGCGCGCCAGCCTTAATCGCTATGCACATACATGCGCTCATTCGTCACTTTTAATTTGATTTACTGTAAAAACTACTCGCATGCAATTTAACAATTTATTAAAACAAGACAGTATAGGTCCCAAAACTTCCTGTTACTAAAGGAAAAAGTTGTTTCTTTTAGCATAAAAAATCACGTAATGTACTTCAAATGCGGAGTTTTGGGATATGTATACTGCCTTGTTTTAATAAATTATTTGACTTGCTTTGTTAGACTTTATTTATTCATTTATTTATTTATTTATTTACTTTTTATTATCAATCTTTTTGATATTATATTATCTGCACTGGAATGTATATTTATTAAATCTGATTTATATTTTTATTATGTATCACTTTAATTATTTATTTATTAAATTACATATTGATTTAGTTATTTATTATTTCACTGTTTCTGTTAAATTTATATAATTTTTATTTATCGCTTAGTATTATATATATTCATTAATATTCTTATTTCTTTTTCAATCTCTGATTCAGCTTAACTCAGTTTAATTTAATCTAATCAATTCAATTGAGCTCTATTCATATTTCTTACATTTTTACACTATTTACCTATAAATGTTACTCTAATCATTATTAGATTATGTTACTCTAATAATTATTATTTTAATTATTCATCTTGTTTAATTTTAATTTTAATTATCTTTGATTAGTATTAAATAAACAATTCCAAATTTTCTCGTATCAATTTTAATTTAACTTTTTTTTATTTAATTTATCTTAATCAGGTTTAACTTATTTGATGTAATTTTCATTCGTATAATCACATCATTCTATCCATTAATTTTATTTTATTTTATTTATGTATCAATTAATTTCTCTTGAGAAACTATTTTCATGGGCGCCGGGATAACTATTGTATTATAATGCTATTCCCTGGCTTCCCTATATGTACATTTGCATACTTTTACTTGCTGCCTATATATTTGCTTTTTAATTTTATTTTAAGCTATTACTTAGTCATTATTGCGCCTATTTTGTATAATTTTTTGCTGTATTTTAGTAAATTTAATAATTTAGTAATTTATTAAATTTAATAATTTATTTAAATTACTTTCAGTAATTTTAATAAGTAATTAGTAATTTATTTAAATCTTTATCTCGTTGGGCAAGTGTTTAATTTGTATCATAGTTTTGGTCTGTGCATTTAAATAAAGGACATGTAGGGGCTAGTGGGATATGTGTGGTACTCAGTGCCCCTAACATTTTTGAGTGTGCACATTTATAATCAACCACTTCATGATTTTGTCATACGCTTTACTGTTTCTTGATACTTTTATCAGTGCAGCCTGTCCCGTGTATTGCATTTGTTTTCACATACGGCTGATTAAGAAATTTTCTTATAATTTTTGATTATTTACTTATTTATTTATTAAGAATATTGATATTTTTAATACATGTAATTATTTGATACTTACTTTGTATTACATTATATATGTCTACTCTGTATTTATCTCTCATCTTTTTTCATATATTAATATGAAAAAACCCTCAATTTTCGATGAGTGTATCAGTTATAAGTTTTCAATTTTCTATTCCAAATTTCTTGAACTGAACTATTTTATTTGTATTTCTCCTTTACTTCATAACTACTTCATTATTATATTGACAGAATTGAGTTCAGATTTTTATATTTGAATATTACAGACTATAGCTGTGTTCCAAAATTCACTGACAGTGCGGTAAAGTCGTTCCAAAATGTATCCTAGTGCGTTACGATAGTACTGCAATAGAGTAATGATGTCATAGATTTTGTTGTCATTTCCCATTGTGACTACTGTGACTGAAAAGATGCAGCAATCACAATACAACATGGCAAAGAGGATAATAACTCTGCTCAACGCAGAGAAGTAATATTTAATATGAAATGATGAAGAAAGAAGCATAAAAAGTTGCATAAAAATTAGAAGGTAAAAATAAAATTGTATTAATAAACATATATACATATATTTAAATATATAAAAATATTATAAACATATTTACATCAATAATATAAATTCATATTTAAAAAATAATAAATGAAATAAAATCATACCTATTATGTCCTTTGGAAACAAGTATGGTTCCTATACATTTTTATTATATTCTTTAACAACATATCATTGCTTCTTCTTTGAGCCGACATTTTATTTTGATCTTCCTTAAAATTCCTTCCAAAATAACACCTGCAATAAAGCTAAGACCAAAGTGTTTCCTTTGAGAGAATAGCAAATCTGTACAATTTTTGTATAGATAAACTATTTTCTGTAAGAATAATTTTTTATTTTCTCAGTTTTCTATTTACTAAACATTGAACACTGTTTATAATACAGAACAGTCACTATTTATGCACACTTACTGAATTACTAATCACTTTATCACTTTATTTTTTGTATGAAATCTTTGTTCCCGCCATTTTCTGTTTCTATGAGGCCGCGTTCCGATATTCACAGTAATACGTGATACTTAATATACGTGACCTGAATTATATATTTTCAGTACTGGTAGTGAATATTGGAGTGCAGTCTATCTTAAATGATTGTAATAGAGAGCGAAAATAGAGAAAAATAAAATAGAATATCAATGCTGTGATCGGCTAGCTACCTCGTGCATGCAGTTCATTTTTATCCAAGTTGAAATCGCGAGAGTTGCGTGTATATATTGTGGCTGAACACAGCCATTGTCGAGTAAACACGTGTTTCTTTCGAATAGTCTTGTTGAGATCTCTGAGATAAGTTGATGTGTTCTGTTTTTGTGTAAATTTTTTGAAACGGCTGTGACGCTTCGCGTTTTGTTTTCCTATCATTTCGAACTTTATTACATCATTTGCTGAGTTTGCTTAACACATTATTTTTGTTAATTATTCGTGATCTGCATCGATTCATGAGTCAAAATCATTAAGAAACAGTAGTCACTTCAAATAACTTTTGCACAGTGAACAATTATTAGTGATTTTATATTGAATAATTAGTTATTGATTGATTTATTAATAAATTCCTTGTTTAATTGATTAAGTGAGTGAATGATGTGAAGTGTACTGCATGAATGTGTTGAAATATAATACAATTTATAAAGAAAAGTAGAAGAATTTTTAATTAGTTATTCGATATGGACCTGTTTCATCGTTAGAGTCGACTGATCATTATGCAAAGTCATACGTGAGTATAAACATTCAGCTTGTTCGTTGCTCCTTCCGCTTCTCTCTCTCTCTTTCTCTCTCTCTCTCCTCCCTCTTCCTCTCTCCCTCCCTCCTCCCCTCATTTTTCTCTCTTTTTTTCATTACTGTTGATGATTTATTTTATCACTCAATATTTATATGCATATATTTCTAAATATTTTAATAATATATATATATATATATATATATATATATAATTATATATATAAATTATATAAATATGATTTAATTCTTTAAATATATTATATATTTAATTTTAACTTACAATATATATTTTAAAAATTAATTTCTTGACTTTTTTCAACAATTTATTTTATAATATCCTTTTTTCTTTTATTCTTTTATCCGAATTTTGACTTGTGTATGGTGAAAAAATACATTCATGAGTGCTCGGAATTTGGGCCAGCTCGAATAATAGACAAGGGCAGCCATCTAACTCTCGCGCTATATTCTCGCTAGCCAAATTAGGCCTAAGGCTTGTTCTACAACAAATTGCATGTCGGTGTCACAAGCCGCAAGTCACAAGAATGGACCAATCACAAACGAATAGGAGGGGAAATATTTGATTGTGATTGGCCCATTCTTACAGTTCATGCCATCGACAGACGACATTCATTGTAGAACAAGCCGAAGGACGGTTGTAACAGAGTCGCAGTCGTAATCATAGTCGTAATTCCAACGCACAAGGAATTGGCGACATATATCCTTTACGGCCTGTTTTACAATGCATCGTGTATCGGTATCATGGGTCGTGGGCCATAAGAATGGGTTAATCACAGTTGAATGTAGAGAGAATACTTGATTGTGATGCATGACGCATTGTAGAACAGGCCTACCAATTTATTGTGTGTTGTTGGAGTTATGACTACGACTACGATTCTATTACGCTCATCTTTCCGCTTCGGAAGCTTTCGCTTTCCTAAATTTACTCGTTTGATGATTCTAATGTCGATCCACTCGCGTTTCCCATTCTACACATTGATATAAATTGATATACAGGCACATGCGCGCGCGTCCACACACACACACACACACACACACACACACACACACACACATTTTGTCATATTAAAAATAGAAATATATCTAATCAGAAAATAATAAAAAAAATATAAAAAAGATTTCATTATATTTTTTATTGCATGTTTTATATTTTTGTATTTTATTCCTTATTTGTAAAATTTCATGTTCTTTTTTATTTTTATTATTTATTACACAATGCATATGCGCGCGCACACACACGCACGCACACACACACACACACACACACACACACACACACACACACACACACACGCACGCACGCGCGCACGCACGCGCGCACGCACGCACGCGCGCGCGCGCGCACACACACACACACAGTATATACAGTATATACAGTATATACAGTATATACAGTATCTCGGGTGTCAACTTGACACTGTCAAGTCAATTGAGAACTACCGTGTGACTTTACGCGAGTCGGCGAGATACGAGCAAATTATCGAATCTCAATAACGTCTAAATTGATCAAGTTCTAAGCTTGATTGATAGCTTGAGTCCGACTTGCATAATAAAAATATTTTTATTTTTCTGCTACGTGCCGTATAAGCAGAGATATTGCTACGCAAAGTCTGATTTCGAAATTTTTACTTTAAGAAGCGTCGTCATCATTATTATCATCGTCGCCATGATGTAAGGAGACAAGAGGTTTGTTTTTTATTTCTGAACTTCTTAAACTAGTGCAAGAAGTGTACACTAAAGACATTTTTTATTCCCAAAATGACATCATCGATACTGTTCGTTATTCCAGTGCAACAGAACTTAGTACACGAGTTCACTGAATTGGTTGCACTGGGTCTAGAGTGCAAGCAATGCAAGGCAAACAAAATTCAATCAGTTGCGGTAATTTTGAATATAAGCTATTAATTAATAAATATGAAAGTAGAAACTTTCTTAGAGTATAAATTCAATATCTGATTGATATTATTTATATATTTTAATACATATTTGAGATATGCAAATTAAAATTATCCGTAGTTACTATTTAGAAAACAGTATTCATTAAGTATTAAATTTGTAGAAAATGTGTAGATTAAAAAATCAAAAGATGCTAATGCATAATAATTAATAATATTATATATAAATATTATATATTTGTTTTTAAATTTATACTTACTGTATTCCATGATCATTATTTTCTAGTCTTTGTAATACCGAAAGGTTGAAAATTCCTGCAGGTTAAAAAACATAATTCGAAACATTTAATAATTGACACAATAGACAAGAGACAAACAATAATAGCAAACAGATTCTCCTTCTTACAAACTATATTTGTTTGTAAGAATTAAGATATTTGTTATTTAAGAATAATCTCGAAGGAGAAAAGTATAAGGAAGAAAGCTAATACGGAATAACGAACAGGAGATTTGACCGACGTGTAGAAGTGTCATTATATATCAAAGTGTCATTTATTTGATAAATCGGACTTTCGCACATTATTCCGTCTGGCATTCCATAGAAACGGCAAACGATAATGTAGAAATAGCATTTATCAAAAAAGATAGCGCAGGAAACATAAATAACATAATTTCATAAAACATAAATGAAAATGGATACGTTACATGTATCTCTGAAATATTAAGATTGCTCATCTAAATTTAGTATTTATATATTATTTAATAAAGAATTCAAAATTATTTACTATTATGAATATCAGTCTTTGTAGATTTAAATCTATGTATCAACATCTGTGTATAAACAAAATATAAAAATTAATATATTGTTGATATGCATTTGCAGGAAGATTAAAATTTCACATATACAAAGAAATCGATTTTAATTTTGACAGTATGTGCTGTACTATTGATAATAAAAACATATTAATAACATGGTATGATATTCCTAATAATGCCAATGAATTAAATAATGAGGATATGAAAGGATATTAAATAATAAGAATATGGGATAGAAAAGAAGAAGTATATAGAGAAGCATTTTATTGGACAGTACAAAATTGTTTCTATCTTTATATAAAGAAAACATAGATCTACTTGTACAAAGAAAAATTAAAACAAAAAAGATTCTGCAAAAAATTTCAGAAAAAATGAAAATGCAAGGCTATAATGTTTCTGCAATACAAGTAGAAAACAAATATAAATTATTGGAACGAATTTATAAAAATGTAATAACCCATAATAAAAAAAATAGAAGAAATAGATTAAGTTGTCCTTATGAGATGTAAGTATATCAATAAATTTTAAAATGTATAAAAAAATTAATATTTATTATAAAACACGTTTAATTTAATTAGGGAATTAGTAGAATTATTATATTAGGCGGAAAATATAACATTGAACCCTTATTGTTATCAGGAAATAAAGGCATAATTTTAAAAAATGATAGTAGGCCAACATCTTTGTAAGTTTTATATTAGATTTTAAGTAAGAAAAGTCTTAATTATTAGAAACTGTTTCTTATATAATAAAATTGTTTTAATCATTTATTTTAAATATATTATAGATCTATCTATAATGAAAATAATGAAAATAATTATAATAGTATAAATACAAGTATACAAATTAAAGCTAAGCATGTTTAAAGCTAAGCACAAGGAAGAAATTTCGTATCAGACAGCATATTAATGAACTAACAATATCACAGCAGGCAATATGTAATGAATCAACAATATCAAATCAAACATATAACGAATTAACAACATCACATCAAACAATATATAATGAACCAACTTATAATGAAATTGCAATCAGTGATTAACGATAACAAAAAGATAAATAAAAAATTATAAAAAAATTATAAAATTATAAAATTATGTTAAAAACATAAGTTTTCTACAATAATAAAATACTTTTGTTATATTTATTAATATAAAGAAATATTGCATATTTAACCTATAATATTTTTGAAGATAACGTAATAACAATTTCCTTGTGAAATTATATATATATTAAAAGTTATAAACATTTTAAATAAAATATATTTATATGTTATGTTCATTTATTTTACAATAAGATATAGCAAAGCTTGAAAAATGAATTAAATAGATAAAACATAAAATCACATTTGTATTTCACTCCTATTGGTTTATTACATCTCATCTTAATTGATAACACAAGCAAGAATATATAATGAAAATTTTTGCAAAATACATTACAAAATATATTACAAGAAAGATATTTTTTGATAAAATAAAATTTGAAATTGATGGAATAAAATTGTAAAATATAAAAATTTCTTTTTTGCTTCAATAATGAATGAATAACCATAAATCTAGAAATAAATTGTGCTTAATTAAAAACAAAGTCATAATTCATTTTAAATATATATAGTTATTTATTGATTAATGTAATAAAAATAAGTTTTTTATATATTTTATAAACTTTTTTATCAAATATAAACATTATCGATTAATGTTTTTACTATATTTTACTATATTTTACTATATTTTGCAAGAATTTTTATTATACGTTCTTTGATACTAATTCAAAATGATTACAATAAATCAACAATTTGTGATTTATAATTAATATTATATTACTTAAAATATAACGAAGATATTCCGAAACTAGATCTATTTTCTCAACTTGAATTTTTTATCAATAAAAAATGATTCTATAATTTATAATATAGATATTCAAAAGCAAAAGCTATACAAAGAAAATAAGCATTACAGCACGAGTTTTGGACATATGTCAACGAAATTTAGAAAAATTAACAAATGATACATAAAGAAAATAAGATCAAATGTGAGATGCAAAAAGAAATAATAGATGAATACAAAAAAATGAGAAAATCATACGAAAAGCAATTACTAGGTGCAAATAAATTACGCGAGGAAAAGACTAAACTGTTACAAGAACTAATAAAAATACAAAGAAAAGATTATTAATACAGTTAAAGTAATATATTAATAATGTAACGATATGCCCCCCGCACATCGTTCTAGTCAGTAAGTGCGATCGGGCTCCGCACCCGCTACCGAACACACCGACCGACGCGCGCGCCTGAGATACCGAACGTGTTACGGAGTTATACGTTGAGATGCGTGTTCGGTTGCGCTCGCACCGATCATTGCGCGCGCAACCGAACACGCATTCGCCATGTGCGTGTCAAACACCGCCGACGACTCGCATTATTTTGTTAATACAAAATAACAAACGCGATCGGATATATAAACCCGGCCGAGCCACGATAAGACAGACCAGACCGATCCTCCGATCCTCCGACCGATACCGATAAACCGAGACCAGGCATTCCTGATCTCTGCCGAGCATACTCGACACCAGGTATCATCTATCCACAAAAGTGAGAAAATCGGGACAGAGTATTCTTAGCCTCAAGCATACTTGACTTTCGCTTCCCTCGAGACAGAGCATTCTCAGTCTCAACGCTTCCTTGCTAACGATACGAGCAAATCGAGACAAAGCATTCTTAGTCCCCGACAAGCATTGTTACTCATTTCTTCTATCTTCCACTCTGAGACAGAGCATTCTCGGTCTCATCAATCCCGCCTATACACGAGCATACGGGACGGAGTATTCTCAGTCCCCGACAAGCATACTTGTTTCTCGTGCAAAATTTACGAGCCAGAACGAGCTTCTCGCTCTTGACATTCAAACGCACATTGACCGCGCGAAAATACCAAGTAACGCGGCACAAACAGCGAGCGCTATCTCGCCGAAAGCTCGATCAATCACGTGCCTACGCGACCAGTAGGTCCCGACGCGAGCCAATCTCTCGCCCTGACGCATATGTCGCGCGCACCGCGCATACTTCGCCCGCACCGAGAATCTCATGGCGAACCAACACAGCTGTGTATCCACCTGGATTAATTCAAATAAATATACACTCTTTTAACAAAACGTCCGAGTTAAATAATTTTATTAATTACCGAACCCGGCAACCGACGAGCACGTCACGCCCGATGAGGACGAACCGTTATAATAATAAATTTATATTTACAAAATAAATAGAAAATATTTTTTTTTTATTATTAAAAAATAGCTAACTAAAAATATTAATGTTTAATTTTAAGCATTTATTTCGTTAAAGATATTTTTTTTATTATTTTATGATTTAAAGAATGTTTTGAATTTTATTTTATACATTTATTTCATTAAAAAATATTTTTGTTATTATTTTTTTAGTTCAGAGAATGAAAATAGAATGTATGTTTTGAATTTATGTTTAAAAAATTTGTTTATTTTATTAATATTTGAACATTATATGTTTCAAAATATGTTTCAAAAATATTATGTTTCTTTAATATTATTTTTTTAAGAATATTCTTAAAAAATGTTTTTTAGTTTATTTACTACTTTAGTTTATGTCTAGTTTATGTTTTATTGTAAAAATAAAGGTTTATAATAAAGAATAATTTATAATATTTAATTAAAATTTGTTTAATATTTTTATCCAATAATTACACAATTTACAATACGTATTTTATTTCTTATTAAATATATACGAACGATTTACAAAAATTAGATTAATTGAATTATTGAATTATTGGCAGTATAAGCTGTTTACATATCCTGAAATAAATTTTATACACGCGTTATTTAGTAACATATTTCATCTCATCTATGTACACCAGTTTCACCAGTTTTATTCTCTTGGTGCTTCATTATTTATGAAGTGATTTTGTGCGTTAAAATCTGGTTGCTCATCGTCCATAAGTACTTCAAATAATTGTAAATCCTGCACATTGGCCATATTATGCAAATCACAACAGGCGTATATAACTCGTACTATTCGTGGTATATCTCTTAATTTAAAATGATATAACTGGCGGAACCGCTGTTTCAAACAACCAAATACATTTTCAATTATAACTCTGCAAGAAGTTAATTTCTGATTAAACATTCTTTGATTTCTGTTAAATATTCATTATCTTTATATGGAATGATTAGTTGTTGCAAACAAGGATGCAAGGATCCCCCACAAGAAAATAATTATCTGAAATAATATTAATAACATTAAAATATTGATATTTTTATAGCTTTCACGATTTACTACTTATTATTTTCTATTTTTAACTAACCTTCACAAAGTTGATGTAGATCATTATATAATGATGAATTTTTGAATACTGTAGCATCATGAACAGAACCTGGATACCCAACAAATACATCAATAAATTTTAAATTCTGATTAACCGTTTCTTGAATATGTAATGAAAAATATTGTTTTCTATTGATATAAGAGTCAGCATCTTCTATTGATTTGTCAATCCTTATATGAGAACCATCTATAGCACCTAAAAAAATATTAATATATAAGTAAAACATGAAATATTAATATGAGTTATTAATATGAGTAAAATCCGCCTTTTCGTCGGTTAGTGTTCCGCAAGGATATGTTACATACGCGGATACGCTCGTCGGTCTGTCCAGGTTCGGTATGAAAAAGCGGCAAGACGAATAAGTTCTCTGATATTAATATCTGTATTTAATATATGCTGGATGACAAGATTGCTTATAGATAATTAATCGTGATGGTGACAATAGCAGCGCGTTTTACAATGATTTAGTCAGTGGCGCAGTTGTCGTCCAAAGTAGTGGACGCGGATATTTACAGCGGACGCGGATCTATTACGGCGGCACGGGTCGCGGGTATTGACAGCGGACGCAGATCGCAGGTCTGTTACGGCGGCGCGGGTCGCGGGTATTTACAGCGGACGCGGATATTTACAGCGGACACGGATATTTACAGCGGATGCGAATCGCGGATAGATGCTCGGAGGCAAGGATGGCGGCGGCGGTCCACAGCGGCGTGGGCCGGCGTGTTCGGCCAGAAACACCTGGCGAGCTTGCCGATACGTTGCGTTTATGTGGAAGTCGGAGGAGATGCTTAGCCAACGCCAGTAACTCTTGACTGGGGCAGCGAACACGCTACCTCGAGCGTTCCTGGCAAGCGGATTTGATGGATCAGATAGGAGCGGAGAATCAGCTCTGGCCAGTACTGGCTGGGGCGGCGTACTCGCAACCTTTGCTTGGCGGATTCTCAGTTCGGGATCGGAGTCGGTTTTGTTAAGCGAGCCCGGCGGATGATTTCGAGGATCTCTCTCTTTTCTGATAGGATCGGGCTTTTCATACTCCGCAGATCGATAATTCGCAGGTGAAATTCGGCGTCTCTTCGGGTCGATCCGCGAATATTATTTTGCCGAACTAATTTGTAATAACAAAAATTTGTAATAACAAAATAACTTTGTTCGTTGCTTCTGATCTTCGAAACGGCGCGTTCGGATTTCTCCGGGCGCGGGTATTTCCGCCGTGTAGCGCAGATTCCCCGTACGGCCCGTAGGCCGTACTAATTATTTCGGTAATTTAAAGCGTTTATCGGCCCTTTGCGCCTTTTAAGATGGGTAATCGGTCGGTTTTTGTCCGGTAGGGTGATAGTTCGGACGGAACGATGCGACGGGGTGCATCATACATTTGTTAAACAAAAATTAAACAAAATATGATTATAAATGTGAATGCATACCAATTATACCAGAAAACCCCTTTTCTAGTATACCAGAATACCCTTTTTCTAGTAAAAAATAAGCTGATGTTTCTTCTGTTACGTCCAGCTCGAGGTAAATATTTTTTTTTTTTGAAAATGGATGGGGCTTGGAAGGACGCTCCAAATACCCTCTCGCAGGTGGGCGCGCTGAGGCGTCCCTACGAGTCGGACACACTGTGCTAAGCCACGAGTGCGAGTTAACGTCTTGATAAAGACGCTATGACTTCGACTGCGTGATGTGCGTCCGTCGGTCCGTAATTAGGCAAGAGAATTTAATCTCTTTTGTCAGGGATAGGATCATGCGCGAATCTTGGGATAACGAGGAATGAAAGAGGGAGCAAATAATTAAAACGATAAATAATTTAATTTTACATGTAATTAATAATTTTTAAAACGATTACAAGATTAGGTAGCTACAAGATCGTGTCATTATTTCTTGCGTTGAAATACATTTACTGACGATATATTTACATTTGAAAAAAAAAAATAAAACAAGAAGGGTGTTACGTACAGAAATTCATGTAATATAAATGTTCTAAAAATTGACGGATGTATTGTCTGGTTTCTGTGTACAAATTCTATTAGTTTAGTATTTTTAATCTGTTTAATTAATCTATTTAAATTTGTATTTTGTTATCTGTGTGTGGTTGTTTCGGAGAGGAGGTCGGGTTTTCAATAGTGAGGTCTAGGGGAGGAGGGGAAGGAGTCCGGAGTTCGTAGAACTCGTCCAAGGATTTCTGGGTGCGGAAATCTGGATATATCTGGAGGTCATGACGCTCTGGGAAGAGTATGCTGAAATCTGGGGGTGATCCAGGTTCAGATGGTTGATCGGGGAATAGGACGGAGAATATATGTATAAATAATGAGGTCTCCTGCTGGAACAACTCGTGGTTTCTTCATGTGTCAAAACCTCGGATGTCCTAGGCGAGGGGTAGTTCCCTGATTGACGAGCTCGCTTGTTGCGACGGTAACGGAGCCTCTTCAGGGCTCGCCTCCGTCTCTGAGCGTCGGGAAGAGTGGATGATGCAGCTTCCACTAGAAGAAATGGATTTGGAATATGAAGGAAATGTCATTAGTCGTGAATCTAAAGGCTATCTCTGAAATATTTCAAGAAACCGAGAGATCCGACAGAGGAGAGAAATTAAAAAGGGAAAGAGAAAATTGTAAGAGAGGAGAGAAAAAGGAAAAAATAGATTTCCCGAATTACTCGGCAGCCATGAACCTGCTGAGTGCTCCGCAACGCATAGGGAGCCCGAGAGGTTCGACGGCTGAAGCCAACAGAGAAGAAGCAGATTTTGCCGAATTATTCGGTGGCCATGAACCTGCTGAGTGCTCCGCAATGCATAGGGAGCCCGAGAGGTCCGACGGCCCAAGCAAAGAAAGAAAGAAAAAAGAAAAAGAAAAAGGGAGTAGAAGTGTAAGGAGAACGGCAGAGGATAGAAAGGATGTAAGGGAGGAATGAGGAAGTATAAGGAGAAAAGACCCGAAAACTATTATTAGAGAATTTTTCTATGTGTAATTAAACTTACTGTTACTCTGGAGACTTGGGACCTGCGAGATGATGAAGGCGGTAACGGTGTCGCCAGGAAACTTGCTCACTTGTACTTGTACTTGGTGAAATTGTTGATTATTTTCGACTGACACCGACTGAATTATTGACAACTGATAAACTGAAAAATGTTCTGACCGCGTGAAAAAAGGACGTAGCAGTGAGTGTTCTGTGCCTTTAAGGGCACTATATATATATATATATATATATATATATGAGATTTCGTTGAGGAAAACATCTGTACACGTGTTGTTTTTCCGCAATTAGAATAATAGGGATTATCCGCTTAGCCAAATTCTTAGTAACCGACTCCCGGAAGAGATCAGTTGCGTAACCGTCGCGATCTAACAGAGTAACAGAACATGTGTCACTCGTTTATCCGCTTAACTAAATTCTAATAACAGATACCCGAAAGAGAAGAATCATGCAGTCATCACGACATAACACTTCTTTTTCTGCTAATGTTGGGTATTTTATAATATTAGGCGCCAAAAAACATAATAAATTCTATCACTTTTGTGATTATATGGTGGTGTAAAGTGCTTATTGTGATAAGCAACATCTCGGTAAGATAAACTTTCATGCCCAACAAACCATAAATAATATAAAATGTGTTTTTCAACTGTTATTTTTGTACATTCCACACTAAAAAAACATAATAAAATATAAAATAGCATAATAACATAATATTATATAAAATTTAATATAAAATAGAACTGATACTTTTTTAAAATTTTTTCTATTTTCTTATTATCTATTAACAATCTTATCGTATTATTATTTCTACCCTGTTTTCTGTGTAGAAGTAAAAACATATACTTACTTTGTATAGAAATAAATATATCTGATTCTGTGAATCGATTTATCAATTTGTATGTTATTGCTCTGGATAATCGAAAATGCATTATGAAATCTTTGTCATCATAATTAACAATATAACAATATTTTCGATATAATTCTGTACTTTTTTTGTACTTTTTAGTTTTTGTACTCTTTTGACTAAACTAAATGGATGTAATATTAACAATGGATGTAATTCGTTGTGTTCTTAAAAAGTTAGGTTGAATCTTAGTGTTACGTCCGTGTTCTGGACGAAAGATAATATCTCTCGTCAGGAGGAGGAGAACTCGGGTGGATGCACGGAACCTCTCCTGTTTTCGCGGAACGACGTCATGATGCCGATACGCGAGTCGAACGCGCGTTAAGGGGGCAGGGATCGGGTCAGCGTCGGCGACGTTATTACCCTTGTCTGCACCTGCGCTATTGGTGGTCCGAACTTCTCCACGAAGTTCTCTGGAGTGCACTGGTTTTCGAATTCGGCCGCGGAGCGGAGGGCGGAGGCGTATTGATGCAGCGAGATGTTGGCTAGCCCCGGCTCTACTTCTATTAATTGCTCCGCGAGTTCTTCGGCGTGGCAGGTTTCGCGACGAATCCGCTTATTCGATTTCTCCCGATGGTGTCACAATGCCCGTTTCGTTCGTCCATTCCGGATGGCATTTGTTTGGTTCACTATATAAAAGAGAGTCAGATGAAAGAGAAATTGAGGAATCGAGATAAGGCAGCTTCACCGAATCAATCGGCGGCTTGCCAGGTTGGAATGTTGTGGAATCGGGGGAGGCAGCTTCACCGAGTTAATCGGCGGCTTGCCAATTTGGAATGTTGGAGTGTTTTAATGAGATAAATAAGTAGAGGTCGCGAACCAAACTGCCAGTTACCGCGGGGGAAGAATAATAAAGTTGGACTTACTTTTGTTGTAGCGGCCGCTGGTGATGGTCAAGAAAATGCAATGGCCAGGCTGGATCGTTGAATCACACGAAAATATAAGAATCGCGCACAGATTCTAACTGACAATTTCGGATGGTCCCGACCTTGAATGTAGCGATGAGAAGCAGGAAGAAGAGAGCGATCCGCTCCAAGTCGCGGTTTTTAAAGGATTTCGGAGGGGTGGGAATATCTGAGGGTGTGATGGATTTCCGTGTTGGCTTGTCGAATGATAGTTTAGGAAAATTGTGAATATAGAGGAAGGAGGGGAGCGATGTTCTGTGAATTGTGGTTGTTTTTATATTTCCAGATTTCCCAGCGAATGATAGAATTAGTTAATAAAAATTTTCCCGCTAGTTCACACCCTCAATCGTTCATTGATGTGCCCGCCAACGGCCACTAATCGTTTCTTCTTGACTGGCGTTTTTTTTTGTGTTTCCTCACCAATTTGGGGAGTGTCACTCCCGAACGATCCAACGCGTTTCCTATCCGTTAGGAATTTGCTTTTGTTAATATTAATTTTTATTGGTAAGTCATAAACTTGTCGGAATCGACAAGGCTGTTTACTAAGAATTTTTTTTGATAGTGAGACATATCTCGAGAGAAAGTTTGTTTATTTAGGGTTTCTTTAGATCATTCGAAGTGCTCCGTTTATGGGTTAGCTGCCGTTAATTTTTTTCTTCCCGAAAGAGAAGAATTCGTGAAGTCCCCCGGACGTAACACCCCCCGACTTAGACAAATGTTGGGAGTGCACAACATTTGCAACAATAGGATAATAATTCTTCTCTTTCGGTTTCTCCCTTTTTTTTTGTGAAGAAGAAGGAAGGAACAGGCGATCACCAAAACCCCTTCCTTATTCCCTCGTTCTTCCTCGTCTTCGCTTACATTAACTAACGTTACATTGTATTCTCAATACTATTTAAAATTAAGTTGTGCGCATCATTCACTCTTTCTTTTCCCCTCCATTTTTTTTCAGAAAAAATATCTTAAATGTTTCATGCCTAACATTTGTTAATGCGTATTTATTTCCAAAGGACTTATTTCTCCTTGTTGTAGAGAGTGAAAAATGCGCAAAACCTTGCATGTGGAGATGCTTGGATTAGATAAGAAGAATATTATTACTAGTGTTATTATTATTATTATTATTATTATTATTATTATTATTATTATTATTATTATTATTATTACAAATAAATTCGGAAGAATTATAAAATTTTCGAAAGGGTTTATGATAAATTTGGCTTAACTCTATCGTATTCATTATATAGCGTTCAAGAGGAAGGAAATGATTTTATATAACGAACGATCAGCAAATTCTTGTCTCTCTCCCCCTTTTTTTTCTTTTTTTTATATATATATTACGTGAGTACCACCAGTCGCGTCCCACTTGGTTTGGAATTATTTTTCCATGTTCTGCATTCCAAGATGGTTTTTCTATCCTCTTCCCCCGTTTTTTTTTCGGGGTCTTAATGCAAATGGTCAAGCCGTGGCCATTAGGCGTGTTAGCGCTCTTTACCTGCCTCAGTCATTGTGTATCGTCTGATTATATGATATGTTTGTTATATTAAGTAAGGTGACATTCGCATGACAATTTACTCGACTGGGCAATTAGATGTGTAGGATTATTATCCTACCACTAACTTGTTAATATTATTATGCTGCAGTTCAGGGTTGGTAATTGCAGATGAGGAGAGAAAAATAAAAATAATAAGCGCTCCCGCTCTCCGGTAGGCACTCAAGCAACATCGATATGAATAAAGAATTAATCGTCTTACATTTCCTCTCTCTTTATGCCACAAAAAGGAAAAAAAAATTATTATAATAAGTTTAATAATAAAGGAGGTGGATGATATATGTGTACAAGGAACTTAAGTAATTATGATTAAATTATTATTAAATTATAATGTTTATGATTGTTCAACTTAAACATTACTTTTGTTGCGAGCGCCGAGAAAGCAATCACGCTTACCGCTGACAAAGCGGATTGCGGCAAGCGATACTTTATCCGACGAATTATTATTTTACCAAGCGATAGCGATTACCAACGCTACCGTGCTAATCGCGCAAATATTGTGTAATCGTTCCACGGGAAGCAACTGTTAACCGGGTTGCGCGACCCTTACGCGGAAAACCGCCGCGCGACCCAGAAATATACCGCGAACGCTGACGAACATGTTGATGACACGGCAAGGACCGGCCGCCTGGAACAGGATGAAAACGGGAGACCGATAAGAGAGGTTTCGTCGAGATCCGCCGTGCCGTCACGTCTGTCGCGGTCCGAATTAAAAAGGACAATCTGTATCAAGTGTTAATAAAATTTATTGATTATCAAACAAAGTGGTGAGCGCCTCCTTCCCGCCGACTCCTTGACCGATCCACCGAAACGACCCGCACAACATTTCTGGTGGCAGCGGTGGGATCGTTTCGCAGCTACACCCAGTCATCTGGAAGGAACAAACGATCGGAATTCAAGGAAAAGGCTGGAAAAGAAGTCGACATCCCTGCGGCGAGAAAGAGCCGGTAGAGCCACAACGCAGAGCATATCAGTGACACCGGAGAAGCCACGATCTACCGCAACAGCCAGCGCCATGTCACAAACATGCGAATTGCAAGCGTAATGTAAGTCATAGAAAATTAAGGCAAGCGCATTAGATAGCGAGAGAAGCGTGTAGGTAGATGTCGAACGAGGGAGTTAACCAAATTCCTGCCCAAAGAAACACGTCGTGGCTACATAGTGCGTCAGCCAGCCGAGCGCTCAGCCCGAGCCCTCCGAGCCTCGAGCAGACGGAAAATTCACGCGATCCGCGCGATAACGTACGCCGCGATTTAAGTAATTATTATTCCGACGATAGTCTGACGAGTCAACCGGAATTACATCCGAACATTGTAATTGAACGCGTGTTTTCGCTTAGTGACATAGATAATAGCCTACTACCGAGTAGTGAGAGACGCGACGACGCTCTATTACAACCAACAGACGCAAGATCTGACCATAGCGACGGCACAAACGCAAGTAATCCTAGCCGCGGAGAATTCTCATTGACATCTTACGATAGTAGTGTGTTCGATCCAACCGAATTTTACACCGCCTCACGAAACATAAATCCAGCGGAAATGGCAAATCAATCCTCGGGCACACCGTTAAAATCGATCGCGGAAGAACAACAAGTAGTAAACAAAGAATTGGACGACGAAGTAAAAAGGATGAGAGCCACTTTAAGCCAGGCACACTGGAAATCTGACCCGGCGGAATCTTCGCACGACGCTCGAGATGTAATGTTGGTCGAATTGATAGAAGGCATGCGAGCACTACAGGGCCGCATAAGCCAACTAGAAGTCGTTAATTACGATCGGAGTGCAGAAAATGACGATCCGATAGAAATGACATACGGGCGTACACGGGACGATGTCCGAAATTCGCGAGATCCCGCACATACGTTTATGAAACTAAAAGAAGCCCGCGATATGATTCCGGAGATGGACGGATCATCGCGGAACCAAGTTCAAAAATTTTTAAACGCAAGCACGTATGCGATGAGCGAAATAAATCCTGCCGACGAAAAATCATTATTAAAAGCGATCTTGTGCACGAAATTAACAGGGAAAGCCATGCACGATTTCCAAACAAGGGATATACGCACGTTCATGCAACTGAAGTGCGAGATCGAGATGTGCTATTTGGCAAAGCGTAGCACTACGCACATTCAGCGAGAGTTTAATATAACCCGTCAAAAACCCGGGGAAAGCGCGCGAGAATACGGACTCCGCGTTGACAAACTAGCAATGGAACTCTATCAATCTATGATAGAAGGACGCGAGCACACCGCGGAGCAACGAATGGCAATCCTAGATACGATACAAGAATTAGCTCTAGAAAATTTACAACTAGGATTACGTGACGAGATACAAACAATAGTACGATCCAGGAACTATACGAATTTAACAGTCGCAATGCTAGGCGCGACAGCCGAAGAAAAATTAAAAGGTAGCCAACCTATAAAAATGTACAATAATGAGAAAGCTAGAAGCAACCAAGAACAGTATAGAAACTGCAACCAAAAACTGGAGTGCCACAAATGCGGTAGGCTAGGATATTTGGCGCGCGACTGTCGTTCAAGCCGATACACAAACAAATATCCGCTACCGCGAGCCGAACGACCGGCGAACGTAAATAATATCGAGAAATACTGCTCGTACTGCAAAAAGGCAGATCATAAGCGCGACGAATGCTGGTCTGAACGGTCGCCCGAGAAAGGGGCAGCCGAGACGCACGAGACAGGATAATGAAAAAGGGCGACAAATAAATACCGCTGTAATAATGAGAAAGAATAAGCAGCAAAGGGGGAGCGATGACCTATCGTTCACAAGCAGTGGCGACGACGAAGAAGAAGAGAAACCGAGAACAAAGATAACGCGAACCATACGCGAGCATCAAGTGACACAGGTGAATACGCCTCACACAAACGCCACGTTAGACTTGATTACCCTGCCGATGCGAGAGACAAAAAAGGGAAAAACAAGTTTCCTCCTCGATACAGGCGCCACTTTGACATTAATAAAAGTAGGAAATCTAAAGGGAAACACACTAATGCGCGAAGAGTGTTTAGCCCTAACCGGAGTTACAGGCCACAAGATACACACACTCGGAAAGATAAGAGCAATGATAACGCTAGGAGACCGAGAGATACAGCACACTATGTATGTGGTAAGAGATGACTTCCCAATAAATTATGAAAGGATATTGGGACTAGACTTTTTGAAAAATAAACAGCAAGCGAAATGCGATCATGGGAAAAAACAAGTCCGTTTGGCAACACAACTTTCAAACTCTACCCGTACAAGAAAACCATGCTAACGCCTCGCAATGAAACCATACTTCAGGCAGTAACCGATCGGAATAGCATTGGAATAGTAAATACAGTCGAAACCAAACCCGGAGTTTTCATAGGAAATTGTTTGGTCATACCAGAAGAAAATGTCCAATAAGTGTGATAAATACCACGGGAGAATCCGTGGAGATAACAACGCCGCTAGTCACGGTGGACGAGATAAAGACAAAAGACGCCGCACACATGTATACCATGGAGGTGTCAAGTAACGAAACAAGCGACGAGCCCATTCAAGCTCGTAAAGAAAAATTGCACAAGACAAATGCAAACCGAGCATTTAAATAAAGAAGAAAGGAAAACCATGTACCAGATTTGCGAAGATTTCTGTGATATCTTCCACCTAGAAAACGACCGCCTATCGTACACTAATGCAGTAGCACATGAAATAAATACGCGAGCAGATAGCGCGCCGGTGAATGTCCGACCATATAGATTACCAGAGAAGCACAAGGCAGAAGTAAATAAACAGATAGCGAAAATGCTGGACGACGAGATAATCCGTCCCAGCACGAGTCAGTGGAACGCACCCTTATTAGTAGTACCAAAGAAATTAGACGCATCTGGAGAGCGAAAACTACGAATAGTTGTGGATTTTTGGAAATTGAATGACTTAACAATTGGCGATTCTTTCCCGTTCCCGAATATCACTGACATACTAGACCAACTAGGAAACGCGAAATACTTTACAACATTGGATTTAGCATCGGGATACCATCAAATCCCCATGCATGAGGAACACAAACAAAAAACAGCATTCTCCACACCTTACGGGCACTACGAATTTAATAGAATGCCTTTTGGATTAAAAAATGCGCCTGCAACATTCCAGAGACTTATGAATTCCGTACTAACCGGATTACAAGGCCTCAAATGCCTAGTCTATCTAGATGACATCGTAATATATGGACCAAATTTGAAAGAGCATAACAAAAGACTAATTGAAGTATTCAAAAAACTAAGAGACTATAATCTGAAACTACAACCGAATAAATGTGAATTCTTAAGAAAGGAAGTGACATACTTAGGACACATTATCTCCGAAAACGGTATAATATCGGATCCTGCGAAAATAACGGCCGTAGCAAACTTTCCAATACCAAAACGGGTAAAAGATGTGCAATCCTTCATAGGATTAGCCGGGTATTGTAGAAGGTTCATCTAGAATTTTTCGAAGATAGCAAAACCACTGACAAAACTAACAAAAAAGGATGAGAAGTTCGCTTGGACAGCAGAACAACAGAACGCATTCGAAACATTAAAATAAAAGTTAACGACCACACCAGTTCTAGCTTACCCGGACTTCACTAAACAATTTATAGTAACGACAGACGCATCCGGATACGCCATCGGAGCAGTATTGTCGCAAGGGCCAGTAGGCCAAGACCGACCAATTGCATACGCAAGCAGAATTCTGAATAAAGCGGAACAAAACTATAATACAATACAAAACTATAATACGGAGAAAGAATTGCTAGCCATAGTATGGGCCGTCAAACACTTTCGACCGTACCTCTATGGAACAAAATTTCAAATAATTACAGACCACAAGCCATTGATCTGGCTATTTAGTATAACAGACCCTGGTTCACGATTAATCAGATGAAGGTTCAAATTGGAAGAGTACGACTATGAGGTAATACACAAGGCAGGTAAAGGCAATACAAATGCTGACGCGCTCAGCAGAAACCCGATCGCGCCTGACACACAGATAAACAGCATCGAGCGCGAAGGAAGAACGCGAATATAACAAAGAAGACAAGGAGCAAATAATGTACGAATATCATAATGCCCCCCTCGGAGGACATCAAGGCGTAACACGTACCGTAAATCGAATACGACTAATGCACAACTGGCACGGACTAATACGAGATGTGGAAGAATACATCGCCAAATGTGAATATTGCCAGAAAAACAAACTAAGCAAGAAAACCAAAATGCCTCTAGTACTGACCGACACAGCAGAAAGACCGTTTCAAAAATGCGCCCTGGACATCGTAGGACCACTCACGGTCACCATGAAAGGAAATAAATACCTACTAACATTTCAAGACGACTTAACAAAATTTAGTAAAGCAATACCGATATCAGACCAGGAAGCAAACACGATTGCCAAAGAGTTCACCACAAAAATAATATGCGAATTCGGAATACCGGAGACAATACTGATAGATCAAGGAACGAACTTCGTCAGTGAAATGTTCAAGGATGTATGCACCCTCCTAAAAATAACGAAAATTCAAACAACCGCGTACCATCCTGAAAGCAACGGAGCCCTGGAGAGATCGCACAGGACTCTGATCGAATACTTAAGGCACTATATAAACGAGGATCAAATCAATTGGGATGAATGGATCCCATACGCGATGTTCACGTACAAATACGACACCGCATACAGCAACGGGCTATACACCGTTCGAATTGATGTACGGGCACCGAGCAACATTACCTACGGCTCTGGCAGCGCCGCCGAAACCATATTATACATACGATAACTACGCGCAAGAATTAAGAGAACGACTCAGAGCCACACAGAAAGTGGCAAAACATATTCGCGAAGCAGAACAAAAAGCAAAAAACTATGCAGATAAAAATACGAATACTAAAACCTTTAAAGTAGGAGATAAGGTTCTCCTGCATGACGAAGCAGTGCGCAGAGGACGATCGAAGAAATTAGAAGCACCATGGATCGGTCCATATCAAATAATCGAGAAAACCTCTGATGTTAATTACAAAATTAAACAGAAACGAAAAATTACGACGGTGCACGCGAACCGACTCAAACTATTCATCGAAGATTAGCAAACAACGCATACGAATAATTACCCGCAAAAAGCAAAAAACAAAAGCAGTAAAATAAGGACATTAACAATAATGACAGCATAAAATAGAGTTAGTAAAAAGAAAAAATACAGGACTCACCAGTCACGCAGGACAGTGACGAACCGCTGCCCGGTGGCAACGCAAACCTGCCCCCTCGCGGGGGTAGAGCTTCTCGCAGACGGGCGGAGGGGGCACAGGAGACCTCTCAACGCAGATCGCTTGAATACGGGGACAATACTCCCCCAGACGACCGTGGACGGCCACCTAGACGACATCCTCAAGGCTACCCGTTGGGCCGCCAGGCGATATGACCGCCGCACGCATTCGCCGCACACATGATGGGAACATGTTCCCGACCACACCTAGTGCACTGCATAATGGAAAATAAACTAAGAAATAAACAAAAAACCGTCCACGACGCGCGACAGATCACGGTCGACGGCAGATTGAACAAAATAATTTATAATATTAAACGTAGCACACAAAAAAATGCACGACGAGGATTCACGGAAAAGTAACCTGAATCCTAAACTTGCAGGATGCTCCTTATGTGGAGAAGAGCAGGACAAGCGACACCTGACTCTCGGCATACTCTTGACTGGGAATTGTTCTCACACCAGCCAGGAATCTACTACGAGGAAATCGGCCAGCTGAGACAGGCTGAATCGGCATGGAGATTAGTGATAAAACTGAGCGCAAAAGAATTAGAGATCAGACACCAGCAATTGCAAGACTATATGGAGGAAACCGCAATACAGTGTCGAAAGAATAGGCAACGCCCAGTTAGGTTGCCGAAACATTATGAGGATAATAGAAAGAAAAAACACCAAACTGATCACGCTGTTGACACAAGTAGAAACGCTATACAAAACGACTGACAAACGACGAGAACTGCTAGATGCGGTCGGGTCGGTCAAATATTATTCGGTTAGCAAAATATTATTCGGAACGATGGACGCCGACGATCAGAAACTAATAGACGAGCAATTGCAAACGTTACGAACAAACGGCAAGGTACTGCAGCACGCAGTAGCAAATCAAATAAAAGTAATCAACGCCACAATAGCGCACTTGGATGAATTAGAAAATACTCTAAATTATAATGAAAATCTGATAATGAGTGCGACAAAACGACTAGAACAACGGTTGACCGAGTCCACACTACAGGCAGACGTAGACGAACACTTACTAATCCTGACAACGATAATGAACGATTTAACGAAGGACACGGAAAATATAATAGACTATCTGACATACGGAATGATAAAAACGGAATGATACCGACACGACTACTACCCATCAAACATATAATAACAGCCCTCAAAGAAGCGGCTACACAATTAACCATGGGATTACACTTTCCTTTTAAAATCCAGATTGAGCACTGGCAGACCATACACACATACATCACTTTTAGCGCGTATTCAGATGGTCCATACATATACACAATCTTGCGATTTCCGGTAGTAGCATACCCTACATTTAAACTAGTTAAAGCAATACCGTTACCAGTACACGATCATGCGAATGTATTCGCCTACATAAAAATAAACCATCCCTTGCTAGCTATGGATAGAGAAACACCACTACAAATTACTAGAGGAAGTAGAGTTAGAACGCTGCATACGAGAAACAAACACATACACATGCGAACAGAACTTCGCGACATATTATCCGGAAACGGCACCATGCGAGGTGCAAATATATACACATACACCGGGACAGCTCAATTACTGCGAAAAGAACCATATGATATCTAACACACCGTTGTGGATAGCACAACGGTGTGTTAGATTTGACGGAGGAGCAAGCGGCTCTACTCCACGGTACACAAGCAAGAAATTAGCATTAAGTGCGAAAAGCAAATAGAAGAGCAAATTATATTAGAAGAAACCGGAAAAATAAAACTAAAAGATAATTGCAAACTAATCACACCAAACGTAATATTAAAAGCACGAAAAATTGAGGGAATAAAATATATCCAAAACTACCTCCCCGAGTACAATATAACATTAAAAATAAAAAATAAAGACACCAATAAGAATAAGCTAGCGAAAACCGACACGTTACGACAAATAATTAAGAACCCCGTAGATTTAACCAAGTTAAGCATAAGTCTAGAAGAAATAAGAGAAACTCTAGAAGATAGCGATTATAACTTACTCAAAAATAAATACACTGTATACTCTATGGGAACAGGCACCTGCGTAGTAATAATAACTATAATAGGATTAATAACATGGCGCACAAACAAAAACAAAAATAAAAAGCAAAAGAAAAGCGAGACCGCACAGAGGCGCCGCGACGATGCTATGTTATATTAGTCATAAGCACACGATTATATTACAGTTACGCGACAACATATGTAAACTAACAAGTAAGATCACCTTCCATCGAAGGGGGGGAGGGATGCCGCGAGTGCCAAGTAAGGGACACATGGAAACCGAACCCTCCATGGTTCTCTTCCATCAAAGGGGGAGGGATGTCGCGAGCGCCGAGAAAGCAATCACGCTCACCGCTGACAAAACGGATTGCGGCAAGCGATACTTTATCCGACGAATTATTATTTTACCAAGCGATAGCGATTACCAACGCTACCGTGCTAATCGCGCAAATATTGTGTAATCGTTCCACGGGAAGCAACTGTTAACCGGGTTGCGCGGCCCTTACGCGGAAAACCGCCGCGCGACCCAGAAATATACCGCGAACGCTGATGAACATGTTGATGACACGGCAAGGACCGGCCGCCTGGAACAGGATAAAAACGGGAGATCGATACTAGGAGAGGTCTCGTCGAGATCCGCCGTGCCGTCACGTCTGTCGCGGTCCGAATTAAAAAGGACAATCTGTATCAAGTGTTAATAAAATTTATTAATTATCAAACAAAGTGGTGAGCGTCTCCTTCCCGCCGACTCCTTGACCGATCCACCGAAACGACCCGCACAACACTTTATTGACTAAATAAGTATACGAGATAAAAAAAGGTATAGCTAATCGAAATAAGGATAGTATAATAAAACAAAGGTTGTATAATTGAGTAATAAAACAAGGGTTGTATAATTGAGTAATAAAACAAACGTTGTATAATTGAGTAATAAAACAAAGGTTGTATAATTGAGTGATAAAACAAAGGTTGTATAATCGAGTAATAAAACAAAGGTTGTATAATTGAGTATATAGACTTAAAAATTTTTTTAGATTGCTGGGAAGGTATCCACGATTCGGGCCTCTTTCTCGATTCGTGCCTCCCCTAGAGATACCAATGCGTCACGAAGGTTCGTGACCCCCCAGTCGTCCTCGTGCGGCAAGACTAATTTGACCATTGCGGCCCCATTTTCCAATGGACGTACGATGTTAATATATCCACTGCGTCCTTCGGCTAGGATTCGGCACAGAGCTCTAGTTTTCTTGGATCAAAATCTAGTTGGTTTAGCCGGTCCTGTGTAGGCTAGTCCACAGGTAAGAGCCTGCCAGCTTAACTCTTGGAAACGTCCTTCCAGGCGGAAGATTTGATGGAATGGTCTCCACACCTGGCGTCCTATGTCTCTGAGATCGATCCGGGCGGTCCTCTGAGCCGGGTTGACTCCCGTAATCAATCCCCTTTGCCATACGTCGCCGTCTTTTATAGCAACAGGCTTGTCTTCCTCTATGTCGTTGGGCCAGCAAATGAGTTCTTTGGATTTGCGGTTCATTCGGAAATTAAGTTCTTCCGATAGATCTTGCAGAGCTGATTCTCCATTTTTTAACCGCATCCAAAACAGGAGCGGAGATTCTATTCGTAGAATCTTACACTCGAGACGCCCGCGAGTCAAACGGCTGGTATCGATGGCTTCCATTCTTCTCTTCTCCCTTTTATTTTTACTTTCTTCACTTCTAAAAAGTTTATATAATTGTTAGGTGGTTAAAAAGGGGGAATAGTAGATAGGAGAAGGAAAGAAAAGAGGTTGTTTTGTTGTTATTATTTTTTTAGTTCGAACGAAAATCCTGATTTTTCCTCTGGTGGTAATAAAGGGTATACTTGGTTTTCGGGGGTCTTACTATACAGGTCAGACTCTGGTGCGCTGGCCTGCTCGGGTTTTTGAACCCTTTTTGTCCCCAACAGTAATAAAAGATGAGTAATAGAGTCTCAGATGGCGCCCAGTAGATGTATGGACTATCCATATACGGTATGCAAAGCGTAACCACGTACGATCGTGTCTATTATTAGTTTTATGATTCTCCCGGTGAGGTATATTCCAATTACCCCGGCACTGATATTGCCAAAAATTAAGAATTTATTCCAAAATTCTTTCCATGCGGATGCAGCGATTTTTGTTATGGATGCTTCGTCTATTAGATTTGAGAGTGATTCCCCGTTCAGGGAGATTGGTTGTCCCATCATCCGCCTGGCTACCGTTGAGCACCGCCGGTCGCTCAGCAGGGAACAATATGTGGTCGCGTAGATCATTGAGATCACTTTCGGTGTATATTCTGCTTGTAGCGAGCGATCCAGGGCTAACATATTTCCACGTAGGTTTGGTCATAGGTTTCATAATTGTGGGCGGTAATGATTCCACAGCTTTAGGCATGAGTTTATACCATGAGTCCCCTAGATGATACATAGTAGGTGCGAAAGAGTTACAATTTATCTGAGTTCCTTGTCGCAATAGTACATGGGTTTGCGGCGTTAAGTAATAGGTTTCGTTTCCCCGAATGACTGGTAGTTGATTGTAACAATTATCAGTTCTTGTGATTTTTACTTACACGGGTACGCATTTTACGATATGTATTACTTTTCCGGCTAATAGGGCCATATATCCAGGTCCTTTCATTAGGTAATAAGCAAAGATATCGGGTGTTTGAGTGGCTATAGCTAAAGCGTTTTTTAACATTCCCTGCTCTAGTTCACATTGTTGCAAAAGGATATTTCTGTATAATTGATTTATCTGCGTACGGATGTGCTTTTCGATGTATACGAATTTGGAATTCATGTAGGTGAATATGTCGAGGTTAGAGACACGCGTTCGTTGTTTGAAAATCGTTACTCCACGCGAGGTTTCGAAGATGATTAATTTGGGATGTTCGGTTCGAGTGAGTGTATAGCCGCATGTTGCGTATTTTCCTTTGCTAGTCAAAGCAAAAGTTCTATCTAGTATCTTGTGCAGTTAATGAATAGACTATTAGTTGTTGTTCATTTACGTTATCTATTATTTTGTCTGCAATCCCACTGTACAATACTCCATAATTGTTGAATTTACAAATGTCGGCGGGCACTGGATCCCAATAGGTTTCACCTCCCTCTATATCTGTGCAATGGGTGGTAGTGAGTTCACAGGCCACTCCGGATCTGAGTAGCACTCGATTACTATTTATTCGTACGTCGGCTATATATTCTTGTAGTGAGATTTTTATGCTGGCGAGTACCACGACGTCAGTCTACATGCCGTACGGATCCGAATACGTGCTCCCTTTGCACGATCCATCGGCGTCTACGTGTCCTGCCAATGTTACTGGTCGGGCAGTGGTATGATTCGGTTTTAATCCAGTGATATATCCGTTATGTAACTGATAAGTTCCATAAGAATGCATTCGTTGGCATACTTCGCGCGATGTTTCCTCTATATATGAATATTTATCATTTAACACATCCATGGAGTGGGAAAACATTCCGCATTTTTTTATTAATCTATCTATTTCGATTTTGCATTAAATAACTTTACTGACTCGAATTCATTTATTTGTAGAAGTTGTATATAGACATTAGTTGAATTTACGTTCTGTGGCGGGATGTCGCATTCTTCGATATTTAGTAGAGATAAGGTTGTTAGATTTGTTGAGGGCGAGCCGCAGTCATAGCCTATTATCCCATGCGTTTTATGAAACCGGATTGTTAAAATTGCTATTATTATTGCCCAGCAATTATGGAGATCCATCTGAAAATGGTTATGTTTTTTTTCTTGTTATTTATCGGGAGGTAATTTAATATGCGAAATTCGTAAACGGTTAGGGTGGACGATTCGACTATTTTTCTTTATTCTAATTTTTACGTTAGTTTTATTTAATATTTCTAGTACTTCGTGTGGTCCGGTATACTGATCCCCAAATTTACCCGGTTTAGGTCCCTTTAATAGAAAAACGTAATTCCCAGGTTTAAAGGTTTGAGGGTTGATTTTTTTGTCATAATATTTTTTTGATTTCTTTATGTTTCGCATCGATGATATTTTCACGCGCGTTCCCTCGAAGGTTATGGAGTAGAGTGACTAAGGTTACCAAATAGTCATCGTAACTAGTTAATTTATCTTCTGGTGCTAGAAATTTTTCCGAAGGTATTCTTGCAATTTTTCCAAATATTAATTCGTATGGAGTATGTTTTGTAGCTTCGTGTACGCAGGTGTTATAATTAAACATTGCGAGGCTAACCCATCGGTCCCATTGTTCTTGTTCGTTTGCATATTGTTTAAGATACTCTCTTAGTGCGTGATGCGATCGCTCTAGAGATCCATTGGATTGAGGATGGAAGGCGGTTGTACGAAACTTACGAATTCTAAAAAGTTTTGCAATCTTTCTCATTAAGTCGCTGACAAAATTTCTTCCCTGATCGGTTAGTATTGCTTTGGGTGCTCCGAATATACAAATGAATTTATTAACAAAAGCCTCGGCTATTGTTTCAGAGGTTTGATTTGGTAGGGGGATTCCCATGCTGAATTTAGTCAATTGATCTTGCAGTGTTAAAATTCGTTTCCTCTCTCGGTTTTTTGTAAAGGCCCGACAATATCCATTGCTACTTTGTCGAAGGCTGTTCCCGGAATATCGGTAATTATCATGGGTTGTTTCGTTTTAACGCGTACTAACTTTTTCAATTGACATTGTAAGCATTGCTGAATATACCGTTGGACATCAGATTTCATATTTTCCCAATAGTAATTATGCTTAATTCTGTTATACGTTTTAGTAACGCCTCTATGTCCACCTGTAGGTGAGCAATGTGTTTCGCCTATTATAGAAGGGCGAAGATCTTTCGAAGGATATTTTACTAATCCGTTACAAATAATTAGTTTAGTTAATGAGTCGAGAAAGGTCGTTTATATTGGTGTCTTAATATTGCTCCAAGGAATATTGCAAATAAAATCCGTTTTAGCAATGCTAATAGTTTCTAATTTTAATTCCTCTGTTATTTTTCGTAATTCCATCAGAGTTTGCGTTATATAATTTAAAATCATTGTTGGCCCTTCTCTCGACCTTTCCTCAATGGGTAAGGCCACATGAAAATAGTTTTTGCGTTTTACAACCTGCGGTCTACACAGAGCGAGTTTATTGAGGGTAGGCAATTCGTTGCGCTCGAGTAATTTTTATGCTCCAGAATCCATGGGTTTCCCTCGATATCGACAAAATATGATATGTTATCTTTCCGCAAAAATAATAATTCGCGGGAATCGATAACATTGTTTTTCATTAGCTTATGGTCAATGATAGTTGGTTTAAGTTTATCTATACTATTAAGCTCTTCATTTTCTTCATTAATTATTTCGCTTCCTCCTTCATCGTCAGTGTTTTCGTCACTCTCTTTTTCCTTGTCGCTTTTGTTGGCTTGATCCGCAATTTCTTTAGGTTGCATTGAATTTAAGTGTTTATTTCGTTCATTTATCGTTTGGCTGCGAGTGAGCATTCTTCTGACTCTCGGTGGATCGTGTATTAATGCTTTCTCTGTCTGCTGCACTGGTAATTCATCCAGTTCTTCTTGTGTAAAGGGTATGGAGTCCGTATTATCTTTAAACAGATGGTCGTCAGGTAGTAAATTTTCTGTTTGCTCGTTGCATCTGAAAGATATAACTCGAAGTTTTCGTCCTCTTCTATTTCTTCCTCCTCGTCGGATTCTTCTAACATTTTAGAAATTATTTCTGCATCCTTTGCTTCGTTGGGATTTAAAGTTTTCCGGTCAATAATTGCCTTGCAGTTCACTTCTTCAAAATTCACCGGATTCCTGGATAACGCATCGGCATTTGTATACGACATCGTAATCGTATTCGGCTAATTTTAATCTCCATCGTAATATTCTCATGTTGGTATCTTGAGCGTTTTTAAACCATAATAAAGGTTTATGATCTGTGACTAAAGTAAATTTTCGGCCGTATAAATATGGGCGGAAATGTTTAACACAATATAATATAGCCAGCGCTTCCTTTTCGTATGTATCGTATTTTAATTCATTATCAGTTAGAGTTCGTGACGCATACGCGACTGGTCGGTCCTTATTTATTTCACCTTGCGACAATATTCCTCCTACGACTACTCCGGAAGCGTCGATAGTTAGGATAAAAGGCCTTGAAAAATCAA
The DNA here is from genome assembly GCF_055798465.1 of Pogonomyrmex barbatus. NCBI lineage: Eukaryota > Metazoa > Arthropoda > Insecta > Hymenoptera > Formicidae > Pogonomyrmex > Pogonomyrmex barbatus. Next base: position 7,463,666 of record NW_028297107.1, read on the forward strand.
GATATTGCAACACGGGTTCTTCACATAATCTTTGTTTTAATTTTTCGAATGATTCTTCTTGTTCTTGTGTCCACTCGAAACGTACGTCATTTTTTAATAAATTTGTCAAGGGTTTTGCTAATTTAGAAAAATTAGAGATAAATCGTCTGCAATATCCCGCTAGTCCTAGAAATTGTTTAATGTTTTTAGGTGTCTTGGGTCTAGGAAATCGTCGTACAGCCTCTAATTTTTTTGGGTCGGGTTTAACTCCGTTTTTGCCTATAACGTGTCCCAAATAAGTTACTTCGGATTTTAAAAATTCACATTTGTCGGGCTGTAATTTTAAATTTGCTTCGCGTAGTTTATCTATTAAAAGATTATATTTTCTCTCATGCTCTTCTAATGATGACGCGTAGATAACTATCGTCCATATAAACAAATAGTTCCTTTCCTTGTAATCCTGATAAAACTAAATCCATTAATCGTTGGAAGGTAGCAGGAGCATTTTTTAATCCAAATGGCATTCTATCAAATTCATAATGCCCAAAAGGTGCGAAAGTTGTGAAAGCGGTTTTATGGCTATCTGCTGGATCCATTTTTATTTGATGAAATCCTGAGGCTAGATCGCATACCGAAAAATATCGAGCTCCTCCCAATTGATCTAAGATATCGACTATATTTGGTAGTGGATACGCATCTCCGATAGTTTTGTCATTTAATGCCCGGAAATCTAATACCATTCTCCATCGTTTATTTCCTTGGGAATCCTCTTTCTTGGGTACAATCTATATGGGCGTATTGTAAGGCGACTGTGAAGGTTTTACTATGCCCCCCTCTAGCAGTTCTTCTACTTGTTTGTTTATTTGCTCTTTGTGAATTTGTGGAAATCTATACTGACGGGTGTTAATCGGCTGATCATCTATTGTGGATATTTTATGTCGTAGAACATTAGTTGCTGTCAGTTTTTCCTCAGGTATATGAAACCTGTCTTGACTATTAATTATAAGATTTATCACATTCTCCTTTTCATAATTATTCAAGTGCTCTAGTCGTAATAGTTCTATAATTTTTGTGAGTCTATCCTTTCGGTTTTCTTCCGATAGTATTAAGCATTCGGTAGCTCTGTTTTCCTTGTTATTATTTTATATTCCTTGTATAACTTTCTCCTTATGTTTTGATTTGCGCTTACGTATACATTCGTCTACTATCTCTTGAGATTGATTTTGTCTTAATTTAAAAATTCTCGAAGACGGTTTTTTATTTTTCATTCCTAATTTGCCAAGGTTTATTTCACTCGACTTATTTATTTGTATTCTTTCCATAAGCTCTTTGGCGGTAATATGAGAGGTTTCATTTTTTTCATTCGTTTTTTCTGAGAACATCCCAACTCTCGGGAATTTATCACCTTTTAACGAGACTGAGGCACTAGTATTGTCGTTTTCATTTAGGCAGAATCGTGTTGGATTACGTAGTGAGGTTTGGTAACTTCCCTCCTCGTAACCGATGGAGCTGGAAAATGCTCGAGAAGTGCGGAAACTTCCATCGGCAATTCCAGAATTAACTCTTGAAGTGATTCGACAATTTTCACTTCCAAGGAACTCAGAATTTTTTCAGTTTTCGGACGAGGTTTGGTAACTTCCCTCTCCGAGGATTTTGGAATGGAAGGATATCTCAGAGGAGGTTTAGTAACTTCCCTCTCGCTGAGTATCAAAATTAAGATTTTTCCTTTTATTTCCTCTCATTTTAATTTCATTTTTATTTTTGACCTTTACATTTTTATTAATTTTATCTCTATTTATGGAAATTTTAATTTCTTTATTATTTATATTTCCGTCCTCTTTTGTCTTTGCATTCTCTCTTTCATTCTCATTTTTATTTTCGTTAACAATTTCAATGTCATTTATATTCATAATCTCGTCTTCCTCTCTACTTATTAAATTTTCGTTTAACAATTCTTTTTTATGGTCAATATGTTTGGTCTCTCTTGAAAAGAAATTCGGGTGTGAAGTCGTTAATTCTTCGTGATAATCTAACGTCTTTATTCTGGTTTCACACAGGTCGACCATCTCATTCAGAGGTCTAAGATTTATGGTCGGCACTCTGACTTCTACTTCTTCGTCCCGCGTGATTATGATATTTAAATATGCTTTTTCCGAGACATTTTCCACGATCGTGTCCCCTAGATAGACTCCATAAGTTAGCTTCAATTTCGGTACATATCCAATTTTGACATTAGGGTTGCCAACTCTTATATAAAATAACGATTCTGATCTGGGTGATACCACTATAGTTTCTGGTAACAGAAAAGGTACTTGGATACCGGATACATCTATACATCCTTGTGCATAATCAATTTTCGATGATGTTTGTTTAAAGAAATCGTTGCCTAATATACCAGCTTGCGGTATCGGAAAGTCGTCGGGTACTATGTGGAAATTTACTAAGGTATCGAAAAGGCTTAGCGTAGTTTCGCCAAGAGTAAAGACTGGATAATCGTTTATTCCGTTTAATTTTAGAATGTTACAATAATTAATGCGTACCCCCTCAGGTATAAAATTTTTCTTAATTATATTAGGTCCGGAACCGGTGTCTAATAAGAGTTATGTGAGGGACTGTTTTTTGTATTTCTACCTGAACGGTCGGTACGCGACTGTGTTTATCGAGGTTTACCGCTACTGAGCGAGCGTTTGGAGCGTTTTTTATTGAGGCGCCGAAGATGTCGACGGGCGTGAAATCCGTTCGGTCCCCTGTTGCACGCCCGGCTTCGAGGAGCCGTTGGAGTTTACCGAATCTTTTGCCATTCTTCGATTATTACTTGCGATGCGCAACTCACAGTTTTCGAGGAGATGCCCTTGCGTTTTGCAATATCGGCAAAATGGTGTGTTATTATTGCTTGTAGTTCGATCCATTCTGGATCTGCAATCCCTAGCAGTGTGCCCTGCGTTATTACAATTTTGGCAAATAATTCTTGCCTTATTTTCTGTCGTGCGCAATTCGTTTTGCTTTTTCCAGCAGTTATTAGCTGAGTGTCCCTGTCTATCGCACTGGCAAATCAAGAGAGGCTTGTTTTGATTAGTACTACGGCATGACTTCGCGTTATGACCGGTTTTAGAACACAATTGACAGACAATCGTATTCTCTCGTATCACGTTAACAGTTCGCCGTGATTGCGGGTCGCGCATTCGACATTTACTAGCATCGTGACCATGTTTTTTACAAATTTGACATATTAGTATTTCATAATTCTGCTGTGAGTTTTGAATGAATTTTCTACAGTTACTGGCTAAATGTCTTTATAACAAATTTGGCAAGTTTCGCGTTGTAAGTTAATATTTTGCATTTTTGCGATATTATCACGCCGTAAATCTGACATTGCGCGTAATTCTCTTTCTATGCGTATCGCGTCGGCTACGGTTGCTTTAACATCCATCTGTGAATTTCTTAATATTCTTTGTTCGATCTCCGGTTTTAACCTCTTGATAAAGCATTTACACATGTCCTTTTCTAATGAATCTTTAATATTCTGTTTGGGAAGAGAAGGTCCCGAACTTCGATATGCTTCGAGTATTTGTTTCCCCAAAATCTTCACTCTATTCGCGTATGTTATTACGTCTTCGTCGTTCCCTTGATAGACACATCCCAATTCCCCTTGTAGTTGATAAACATTTTTCGAAGGACCATAAATTTGTTTTAAATATTTAGTGATTTGGGCAACGTTGTTAAAGTCTTGATCCTGAATAGTTCGACGTGTTTCTCCGATTATACGCGTTCTAATGATTTTAGCAAATTGAGGCTCAGCCTCATCGGGAAGCATAGATTTCGCCTCCTCGCAACCCTCGATAAAATAATTCAATGGAATATTTTGTCCATCAAAGTATGGAATGGCATCGACGGCGTATTTTAGCGTAGCGAAAAGATTATTTTGTGCCATTTTTAAAGATTCTAGGTTTTTTGCTTTTTCGTCAAAATTATCAGAATTATTACTAGCTGATGACGTTTCGCGTGTGGAAATGTTAGATTCAAATGTTTCGCAAACAGTTTCGAATCGCTCCTCCACTATCGAAGTGTCCTCCAGAGAAAAACTGACGTGTTTGGAAGCGAGGAATTTAGATGGAGTGGATGTGTGTACCGTTTTCGACGCGCCTGGTTTGGGTTTACCGCCACACTCTAAACCGAGTTTATAAAGTTCATCTACTTCGGACTTATTCGAACTTGACCTCGATACTCATTCCCGTTAAAGATCGCACTTTTTATATCCCGGACGAGCCCCCAATTTTTATTCTAGCTCTGTTACGTCCGTGTTCTGGACGAAAGATAATATCTCTCGTCAGGAGGAGGAGAACTCGTGGACGCACGGAACCTCTCCTGTTCTCGCGGAACGATGCCGATCCGCGAGTCGAACGCACGTTAAGGGGGCAGGGATCGGGTCAGCGTCGGCGACGTTATTACCCTTGCCTGCGCCCGCGCTATCGGTGATCCGTTTTAGGTCAGAGAATCGAATCTCTTTGACCAGGGATGGACCTAGTGCGATCCTCAGGGAGCCGGGAACGGCGCGGGGTCAAGTTTTAGGGTAAAAAAAAATTATTTAAGACGGAATTTTGATTAACTAATTTAATAATAAATAATAAAAATGAATTACAATGTTCTGTTCGTGCACATCAAAAAGGGTTGAGGTATTCGTTACAAAAGAAAAATTTCATACATAAAAATATAAAAAATGACCGCGGACAAAGGAAAATCTGGATTTATATACCCAATTGTTCTAATTGGGGTAAAAAGTTGATGATCGCGAGCATGTCTGTGGGATCGGGTTGCAGGTGTGGTGGGGGATTAGGGTGCGCGGTGCGGAAAGCCTTGATTGGGACGAGGTAGGGAAGAGGATCACGGGAAATATACATAGGGACGGTATCAGTGATTTTGTGTTTGGAGATCTGGTCCCAAAATTGCTTGTCGGGTTTAAACTTTCTTTGGATGAAGAAGGTGCCAGGAGGTGGATGGGTGGGAGAGCGAGGAAATTGGCGGACGAGGTTAAAGAACTTCTCCACGTCGAAGTTCTCTGGAGTGCACTGGTTTTCGAATTCGGCCGCGGAGCGGAGGGCGGAGGCGTATTGATGCAGCGAGATGTTGGCTAGCCCCGGCTCTACTTCTATTAATTGCTCCGCGAGTTCTTCGGCGTGGCAGGTTTCGCGACGAATCCGCTTATTCGATTTCTCCCGACGGTGTCGCAATGCCCGTTTCGTTCGTCCATTCCGGATGGCATTTGTTTGGCTCATTATATAAAAGAGAGATGAAAGAGAAATTGAGGAATCGAGATAAGGCAGCTTCACCGAGTTAATCGGCGGCTTGCCAGGTTAGAAGATTGTGGAATAGAATGTTGTGGAATCGGAGGAGGCAGCTTCACCGAGTTAATCGGCGGCTTGCCAAGTCGGAGTGTGAAGAAATCGGGGAAGGCAGCTTCACCGAGTTAATCGGCGGCTTGCCAATTTGGAATGTTGGAGTGTTTTAATGAGATAAATAAGTAGAGGTCGCGAACCAAACGCCAGTTACCGCGGGAGAAGAATGATAAAGTTGGACTTACTTTTGTTGTAGCGGCCGCTGATGGTCAAGAAAATGCAATGGCCAGGCTGGATCGTTAAATCACACGAAAATATAAGAATCGCGCACAGATTCTAATTGACAATTTCGGATGGTCCCGACCGTGAATGTAGCGATGAGAAGCAGGAAGAAGAGAGCGATCCGCTCCAAGTCGCGGTTTTTAAAAGGTTCCGGAGGGGTGGGAATATCTGGGAGCGTGATGGATTTCCGTGTTGGCTTGTCGAATGATAGTTTAGGAAAATTGTGAATATAGAGGAAGGAGGGGAGCGGTGTTCTGTGAATTGTGGTTGTTTTTATATTTCCAGATTTCCCAGCGAATGATAGAATTAGTTAATAAAAATTTTCCCGCTAGTTCACACCCTCAATCGTTCATTGATGTGCCCGCCAACGGCCACTAATCGTTTCTTCTTGACTGGCGTTTTTTTTTGTGTTTCTCCACCAATTTGGGGAGTGTCACCCCCGAACGATCCAACGCGTTTCCTATCCGTTAGGAATTTGCTTTTGTTAATATTAATTTTTATTGGTAAGTCATAAACTTGTCGGCGCCGACAAGGCTGTTTACCAAGAATTTTTTTTGATAGTGAGACATATCTCGAGAGAAAGTTTGTTTATTTAGGGTTTCTTTAGATCGTTCGAAGTGCTCCGTTTATGGGTTAGCAGCCGTTAATTTTTTTCTTCCCGAAAGAGAAGAATTCGTGAAGTCCCCCGGACGTAACACTTAAGTATTACGATATTATTAGTAATATTAAGTTTGTATATAATAATATATATGATTTAAATTTCTTACCATTATTATCTTCAACTAAAATTGATTCTAATGGTGGATGTGCAATTACAGGTTCATCGTCATCAAAAGAATCTAATAATTCCGGAGAGATTCGCCATGTTGCCTTTGCACTGTTCTACACTATAACGTTCTTTATTGCCTATTTGCACTGTGTCCTCGCTTGCATTCAGTCGCTGCAATTCAGTTTTAATTCAGTTCAGTTCAGTTCTAGTACAGCACTAGTGCGGGAATAAAAAACAAACCCAATGATCGCGTACTCGCATGTCGTCCGATGCAAATGGTTTCTCGCAAATGTGACAACGCGTGGCGCCATGGTAAGCTCTACTGTTCTCTCGAATGTTTCTATTGACATTTGCGGATAACAAAATTTTTATTCAATGCGCTAAGTCTTTGAGTTGTCGAACGAATCACGCAACGCAACGAAACGCGACGAAATCGATACGCTGATAACATCGTATGAGCATCGTACGTAATATCCGATGCTATAAATACCTTATGCTGCTAATAGATGTACGACGCGTCTACCTTCTTCGGTTGCATTTGCTGTAATACGCACTCCAAGTCTGCGTACACGATGAATGGGAATTGTTCCTTATTCATGTGGTTCTTAAATATGAGCCACTTATTTTTTTATTTCTTCGCTCGGCAATCGAATGGCGCAGTTGTTCATCTGTTCGCAATCCATTGTATGCGATTGCAATTTTTCAGATGAACTGAAATAGTGTAGACAGCTGCAAAAAAGGAAAACATGATTTTATTAGTATTTAATAAACAATTATAAAATATTATACATTTTTTTTTTGTTAAAATGTATATATGTATATATTCTAGTCGCAAAAGAATTTCTTGTATTTCTTCTTGTTTATTTGCGAGCTCATGAGGCGGGACAGATTCTTGATGTACGCAAAGTACCCCCGTTGTCATCGCGCGGATCTTGAACGTACAGTAAATTTGTGTTTCTCCATCTTCTCATTTGTCAGCTGTATCGGGAGAATCTCCTTTTCTTCCTCGAAGCTGTAAACGTTAATGGAGATGGAGTTGTGAATTTCGAATTTTTTTATTTGGTTCAATGTCATTGGAAACTCAATATCTTAGAGATTTAAGACTGATGTAATGTGAGTACAACGATTCCCGATCTTTATGTCTCTTGGCCAGATGCAGAGTTACGACCACACGAAACATTGTTTTCGGATCGTACGTTGATCACCGCTCGTTTCAATAATCATAATTTCTCGCGATAACTCGATGTAACATCTTGCGTGTAGAGAATTATATTTGTGTACGTTTAAAGTGAGATTGAGAATTCGCGACAACGCTCATCCACTGTCGCGTTTTTGGAATTCTTTGAGCGATGCCAACGTGGATTCGATGTTCGTACATGCTGCTCGTACCATTCGTCCACATTTGACAGTCGAAAAAGTTTATAGTTTCTCGTATTGACACTTTTATTGGCGCATTTATCGCTTGTTACAAACTCGCCGTTGAATGCACTGTTCACTACCGTGTTTTTCTATAATGTTTCACTCGCTCGAGTACTATATCACTAGGGTCTTCCAAAAATCGCGGCTCGATATAATTCACGTTAATCACCGTATCAGTTAGAATACGACTTTCGAATGCGGTATCGATCTCTCGCCAAATAAGGGATCCATTGTCCCTACTAGTGCTCGCGTACTCGCCATCAACGTGCACGAAATGTCTTTCTAATTGTACCTTTGCACCCGCGAGTCGCGCAATCCTTGCCACTACAGATTGTTTGTTTCCAACGAATTGAGAACGCTTAACACGGCTAAGTTCCTCGAGATGTTCGATGCATTCGCATCGTTGCCACGCGAAACACTCCACTAAGATAACGACCTAGCTGCACTGCTCCAGCAGCTCGCGTTCCACTCGCTCTAGGTGTTCCATATTTTTTTTTATATCACTCTTCCACGGAGCACTTGCATGTGATTCGTTCACAATATTGTCTTTCACAGAAACGGGGGCTCGAGCCATGCTTGATGCAATCTCTCCTGTCGTGCTCCAGGAGGATTATTTGTATATTTGCCAATGGCGTTGGAGGGTGTCGCCGCTGCAGTCCGACCTGCATCCATCGAGAGAATAGGACCATCATCTCTCTGGAGTTCCGGTCGTGGGGATTCGAAAGAATACATGTATATATGTATATTGTAATATATATATATATATATATATATATATATATATATATATATATGTATCATTGTATTATTGACGTGTTATTCTAAATACGTTATTTGCGATAAATATCATCACATGCCTCGGTAGTCGAAAGGATAAGATGCCTGCCCGATAAGCAGGAGATCCAGGTTCGATTCCTGGCTGAGGTGGTATTTTTTCGCAAAATAATTACGAGTTTTCACGACTGGTTCGTGGTCGGGCCTCGCCGTGACGCACACCCTCCCTTCTTATTTTTACTTTGTGCAAATAGGACACATATTACACGGTATTATTGTGTATAGAAGCTGTCTGCAGTTGGTGCAAGATTGGCCGTTTAACCAAGAAAATTTATTTCATTCTTATTTCATTTCTTAATAGCATATATTGCTCCGATATTAGTATTTGTCAGAGGAACAATGCATTCAGCACATACAACTAGAACACCACCCGTTGAATAATAAAATGAATTATGCAATATCTTTTATGGAGATTCAGAACAAGAACGTGTGACAATTTTCTCTTCACGATCGTAAGATCCTTACTCTGATCACTTAGATAATCACTGTCGTCAGAAAATGCTCTTCATCAGAAGACTCTTCTTTTTCAATATCAATGTCAATATCAATGTTTTCAATATTAATGTCCATTTCTTCTTCTTCTCCAAACACTTCGTCCATTATATTCGCGAAGTTTTCTTCCATATTTTCAAATCACAATATTCATAACTATTTCACAACTGTTTCTTTCTTTCACAGTCAATCAATTTGTTACAGTTTCAAGGCACCTACTGTGATCCCGCGTGCCCAACGATCTACTATATATATCATCTGCATTTTCTTTGTGATCACAGAAATTTCTCAAAAATTTGTCGTTCGGAAAGGGCGGCATTAAAAAAATAGATCCTATATGCATGTGCATCGCCTACGTGTGCACCACACACACATATGAGAATGAAATAGAACAGACCCTAAGCCTATACGAAAGTACAAGAATTTCTTTGTCTCTTTGTCGAAATCGGAGCATGGTCATAGATTCTCCTAGAGTCGCAATTTGTTTATAGCTGTCAAATTATCGGCACTTCTCTTAATATGTACTGTCGTCGATTAAGAAGCTTGATATTTATGATGTAATATTATTTATTAATGGTAACATCGATGAAAAGAGTAATATTTTTTTTACTGAATTTGTTCATTTTTATAGATTCCATTCCGCGTCGCTGCCAAAATTTATTTGTCTCTTACTTGTGAAATACCTAAGCTTGACCAAACAGGAACAAACACTGTTGTGTCAATATTTATTACTAACAAGAAAAATCGAAAAGCCATCTTCCGCAACTCCTCATAAAAAAAAAGAAAACAGAACCGCCCTTACATTTTCAACCGGCATTACATTTTCAAGGGAAAGACCTCCCCCCTCTCCCCGGACATATTTTTAAAGGACTGCCGACGAAGCGACAAACCTCCCCCCTCTCCTCTACCCCGCGCCTACCGAGTTCCTTCCCTTTCCTCTACCTCGCGCCAGGGATGCCATTTCATATACGATTGTAGCCACGCTGCAGCACATAGAGGGGATAGGCTGGCACACACATTAGCGCGAGCGCTCGTCCGTGTACGCTCCGTGCTTCAGCCAGCTTCGAGCGGTAGAGAAGGAGTCCCAACAAGGAGTGCTGTCTTCTTCTTTTTCGAGAAACGCTATACCGCTGATTTGAAGCTGGCGTCTCATGACATGACATGAATTAACCACGCGAGGCGCGATGCCATTGTCGATTATTTTTACACTTTTATACATTTATTTTATATTATTTTATATCATATATTTTATTAAGTTTATAACATTATTACAATATATTTTTTTCATACATAAATAAAAATTAAAATTTATAAATACAAAAATCCACTCTTTGTCAATATATACTTTTTATTTGCAAAAAGTAATTAAAAAAAATTTATTGTGGTTTTATAAAGATATTTAGATATAATTATTAAAAACTTAGCGTTTGTATATTGTATTCCTTGTACTTTTATTGTATTTATTTTCTATAAATATAAAACGTATATATTGTTGCTCGACGGAAACCGCGAGAAGGTGGTGGTTTCTTCCGTCAGGAGGGAAATGTAAAAAATTATTTATTTAAATTATTAATAAAAAATAATTTAAATAATTTAATTATTGTAATATTAAAAATTAATTTTTTAATATTGCAAAATTGATTTTTTACATTTCCCTGTGTATGTGTGTGTGTGTGTGTGTGTGTGTGTGTGTGTGTGTGTGTGTGTGTTTTATGTATAACTATACGCATATATATTACTGATATAAATTCGCTTTTTTTTTCTCATAATATCTCCCGCAAACAAGATTTTTTATACGCTTATTCTCTTTAAGCGTGATGTCTACTATGGACAAGTTTCTAATAATCTTAAAACGTCTCTATCTCGGGTCTCTATCTCGTCGTGTTTCGCGTCGGTCGGATATGGTCAGGATTGTTAATGAGAAATAAAATATCGAGACTCCTTTTATCTTAGATATCACGGTCTATATTTACAGTTTGACTGATTGAGCTTTTGTTATGTACAATATTTACAAGTAGCTGTCTGGAATTTCGGTATGGTGAAAAGCGGCGCGGATTCCGTGAATCGTACAATCGCTTCGACTCGCGGTCGGTTCCGTGAATTCGGCGCGTTCGCGGTAGGCGCGGCGCGGGCGCGACGGTGCGAGAGGTTTTCGGCGCGCTTGTTATGACGGATCAGCTGTTTCGTCGTACGTACGGTCTGTTAGAGGTTTGTGCTGTAGTTTTCGGAATGCAGGAAGCTCCCTGCCTCTTGACCGTCAGCGGTGGAAGGTGCGTACAAGGGCTTGTTTTCAAAGCCCAGATTGAGAAACTCCTCAATCTGTGAAAAGCTTGTGCGCTTGTGGATGACGGGAGCGATCGGCCAGAAGCTCCTGGCTCGATAGGGAACACCCTAGATCGCTTTTGGATCTGGAAGTATCAAGAGCAGTACTGGACGTCTTACTGTCTCGCCGTGATAGCACTTGATCATCCACCGGAGTTGCTTAATATACCCGAGTCGGCCGTCGGTCGGGAGTAGTCGGATACAAGTCGGCCGAACTCGGGTCGAGGTAGTTCCGGGGGATGTTCTTGCCGGAATCTTCGCGATAATTCACCGAACGCGCTCGATCATTTCGCGAAGATGTTCGGTGGTGCGGTCGGTAGCGGGGCCGGCGGCGGTGGCCTAATCGGTGCGTGTTTATCCACGCACCGCGCACGTGAAGCCGTGTGATCTCCTCTTTGCTTCGTCCGGTATTCGACGTGATTTTTACGACGGTGGGATCGCGGAAGGATCGCCGTGTCGATGCCCCGACGGTTGATGGTCGGGGCCTACTTAACTTTATTATTAATATTGAGGGGGGTGAGTCGGGTGTCGTTACAATCTAATATTTAACATTTTTAACCTGCTCACGAGGGACCAGCAATTTCATTATCATTCATGGCATGTAGCTTTAAAGTACTGCGTTTTTTTTTAGCAATATTAACATATAATTTATCTGTTACATAAGAGACAAATACTTTTCTTCAATCATCATGTTTAAATATGTTTCTCCTTTCGCCCTTAATCCTGATTTTAAAACACACGTGGCATTAATGGAAGCCAATGATAATCTATTTCGATTTTTTGTTTTTAAATTACTTAAAGAGAAAAACATTCTCTCTGGGTCGGCATTTGAATTTGGAAGTGATCGAACAGCATTCAGAACATTTGTTAAATTTGGATACTTAGTAATATTATTTGGATGTTTTGGATGTAAAATTTCTTTCCACATATTATCAAAATTTAATTTGGAAAGATTTTGCTTCTCTTCCATTGTAAAATCTAATGGCAATGCAATCCATTCTTTCTTTAAAGCATCTTCATCAACACTACCTATAGTTTCAGCTATAAAAGAAACATCATTAAATGAAGTTTCTCTATCAGTATTGAATAAGCTTACAAAAGATCTAAAAACTTGTAATTTTAATAAAAATTTATTATTTATCGGTAATCTTTTACGAATTTCTTCTGCAGCAGTTACATAAAACATCAAGCAATTTTTTCGAACAGTTGTAACTGCGTCTTTGTGTCCTTGCATCAGTAATTCGTAAAGATATTCTTCGCATTCTGTACCTAAATTAATTTTATGAAGAATTTTGTGATTCTCTGATAAAGAGAAAACTGTGTTTACAGAAAAAGGTTTTAAATATTCATCTTTTAAAAAGTTTCGGCAAATTTGAAAAAGAAACTATAAAGATTTTGGCTGCAATAAATGAATTCGTGTTTCTGATGCTTGAAAAAATGCATTGAATGCGTTAAAAAAATTTAAAACGTATTTTAAAAAAGAAAATAGGCTTTTGTTTCTATATTACCCATTATAGACAACAGATGTTCTCCACGTTGTGTTTTTTCACTTACAACCATTTCGTTCAAAAAATATTTAATTGTTTCCCAAGATTCCAGAAGTTTTTCTACACATAAGTAATGAGAAAGCCAGCGTGTATCACATAATTTTAACAATTTGTGATTTGTTTCTTGGAAACACTCAGAAAATTCATTGACGTAAACAGATAATCGTTTGGGGCTATTGTTAATAAAACTAGAAGTTTTTCGTAAAAATTCTTCGCAAAATTCTGGTATTTTATTATATGCAGCATGCGCTATTAATGCGGCGGAATGGCAAGGGCATGTAAATGTTAATAAATGTGACATACTTCTTCTAATTCTTTTTTAAATGATGAAAATTTTCCTATCATGACAGATGCATTGTCGCATGATAGGGCTATAATATTTAAAAATGGTATTTTCATTTTCCACATTTCACATTTAAATGCTTGAAACAATTTTTCTGCGCTGGAATCTTTAGCATCAATATTAATTAATTTAACTAATTGTGAACGAACATCTAATGTCTCCGGGTCAACATATCGTACCATAAAAGTCATCCATTTAGTATTACAAATATCAGACGTTTCGTCAATAAATATTGAAAATTTTATGTTCTGAATTTTGTTAACGACACGTTCCGTTTCAATTGGGCATAAAACGTTTGTAATAATATTTTTACATTTTGTACGATCCATGTTCATGCTTTTTAATATATTAGGATCTTTTCCTATATGTTGAAAAAAATGAAGAATCTCTTTTGCAATTTGATGAGATATTTTTATCGGCAATTAATTATGCGGCATATCTAATTTCTGCTTTTTACGCTCATCAAACGACAAAAGTGATTCATTATCTTCCGTTTGTAAATTTTGATTTGATTTATTTAACTCAATGAAACTTTTATATTTATCTAAATGTCCTTTAGATTCTGCGTGACGATATAATTGTGCTAAACCACCAGTAATAGTTTTATTACAAATGGAACAAAAAGATAAATTTGCATTGTTAGGTACTTCTCGTAACCAACATTTAAATTCTTCGATATCTAACCATTTCTGTTGAAAAACTGGTTGAGATATTTTTTTTTATTTTTTATCATTGTTAGGTAATGATGATTCTTTTTTAAAATTATTTTTATGACATGCAGAATCTGCATGGCGAAAAATTAATGAACTACATGAAAAATTTTTATTGCAAATGCTACAATGATACTGACTATTATTATTTGATACTTCGCGTATCCATGATTGATATTTATTATTAGTAAGCCAAGCTTTTATAAAGCTTCGTTTACGTTTTTTGATTCGTCACACATTTCCATATCAATTATAAAAGAACAAAAAAATCGAAAAAAGATAAAAAGAGAAATAGAAATATAATATGAAAATTATATGTATGCGTGTGTCACGGAAAGAGATCAGGATTCTGTTATTTGTTAAAATATTTTACGATCCTAAATCGTCTCTCTCCGTATACATATATGTGTGTGTATATATATATATATATATATATATATATATATATATATATGATGGTCTGTATTATTTTATTTTTAGAGTAGCATAAATTCATTTATTTCGAGTATGTTTTATTCATAATTTTATTCTAAGTCCTCGATCTTTCCATATGTATTTTAGTGAATAATAAAAAGTTTTCTCTGTTTTTTGTTTATATATATATATATATATATATATATATCACTATCTCTATTATTACTATCATAATTATTATTATTTCTACTGTTATAAGAGATATCTTAGAGGATGGTTATTTAGGAGTAGGGTTTTTGATCGGGTCAATATATAAATTGTGACAATTCTTTTCCCATCACCATGTTTTTTTTTATTTTTTTTTTTTATTCATTAGTACTTGTTGCATTGAAGAATTTTGTGTGTATAGTGTATACGTGTATGTATTTGCTTAATATATAATGATTGAATATATATATATATATATATATATATATATATATATATATATATAATATAATAATATATAACATATAATGTGCAATTATATAATTGTATTCGCTTGTATAATAGTTTGTTATTATATTTTTGTGTAGATATATATATGTATGCGCGGTCATTGTTCGCTGCTAAATATAAATTCAATGGCCTTGCATGTTATCGCGGCGCATGTTACAGTATTTCATACGGAATAATTATCTCACATAACGTCGTATATACTAGGTGGTCAACTCGACCTTGTCGGTCAATCACATGCTGTTGGCATTGATAGCAATCAATTGCACGCTTCGCCTGTAATAACAGTTTATAACATCGTCCGCAATGCAATATGGTATTTTGAAGTGTACGAGAAATCGCGTATAATTATCGCCAAAATGCGCGCGGGCGGCATTTAAAATGCAAAATGTATGTTCCGCTGTCACGCATTCCGCACAAAATATAACATCATTCGATACTTGCACGCGGATAGGCAATATAATTTATACGCCGGCATAGAATTTAGATTTAAATAGTCGCGATAATAAGGAGGCACATAGATTTCTCGCGATCGCTCAAGCGAGGGAGAACCCTGAGGAATGGCTCGCTCACCTACGGTGTGTTCCTGATGTCGTGGTGGCTCTAGGTTGTCATATGTCCTCCTGGTTGCTCCTCCTGATTGTTCCTCCGGCTGTGTCGTGACGTTGCATCTGTAGTTGCTCGGTCGTGGATCCACATATATTTCCATATATTCGGATGATTCAGAGTCACTCGGACTTCCTGTCGCGGCGACGGAAACAGATCAGTGATACTCGTCCTCGGCAGCTGAGTCATCCTCACGTGGTCTCGGCGGTAGATCAGGTGGCGATTGCGGCAGATTACCAGCGGCATCCATCCTTTCATCGATTTCAATAAATCTCGAATAAGATCAGACGTCGGAGTAATGGTGTGAGGTTCTCGTGAGGGAATAGCCTCATATTCCTGCCTGGGAAGTTGCACGGGTTTCCTCGCGTAGACTTCTGGGTCGGTCGGTCCGACGTCCATGCCTGATCCGACATCCCGTCCTTCCGGCATAGGGGAATGAAATTTCTTCGTTCATCATTGTACAGCCAGATAGTGGATTTCTCGTATAAGAATGGCTGGCTCGATAATGCTGGTCCATGAGAATGTCTGCGCTGTGGTGTAGTCGTCGTGTAGCAGACGATGCCAACGTTGCCTTTCAGCGTTAATACGCCTCTACATTCAAACCTTTCCTTTTGATTTCCTGCAAGTGACCACCCAAAGATTTTAAAAAATATAAAGATAAAAATTTCAAGTCTTATAGGGTATCACTTACGAGACGGTGTAATGCTCTTCTTTAGGATGTAGCAATGACGAGACTCTGAGGCTGCTCTTCATTAAACTGAGTGCAAGCACTCTCAGAGCATGCATTTTTATTTTCTATTGAGGGGTGAGAGGAGGTATCATTGCTCCTTTGTTTCTTACAGCAACGCTCGTGGACTTGTCTTGCCACGTCACAGATCCAGGAATTCTTGCAAGCCAAGGACAAGGCGAGCAAGAGTATCCCGAGTAATCCGATACTGCATGCAGCTGCACTATACGTGGTGAAGCGTAAATTTTACAACTTCCTTTCTTTGATCTGGCGTGCTTTTTCTATAATATCGTTAAACGATATTATAGAATCTCTATATTGCTATGATTGGTTATCCAAATTTCATGCGCAGCTTCTTCTGTGAAATTAATTTTATATTCCCTTTGGATAGGCTTATATAATTTTAGAATGCTTAAATTATTCGTGGGAACGAAATGTTGAGTGAATGTTGTAGTCTGATAGGCTGGATGACTCATAGTGACCGTTCTCGCTCTAATCTTACATCCTTGTTGCACAGAAATTATTCCAGAATTATTTATTTCAAATTGTTTTGTAAAATGGTTCGGAGTTTCAACCGGGGTCAGTCATGTGAGACAATCGTAATTTATTAGTATGAACCAGTTTGATAGTATCTTTAAATTAAATGCGTACATTTTCATGGTCAAGGATTTCCAGGATCTTATAGGGGCCGGAATATTCATCCGAAAATTTATTAGTTTTCCTCTCTGTTTTTAAGAATACATAGTTGCCAACGTGAAAATTTATTTGATTTAAATTTCTGTCGTAATAACGTTTTGAGCGGCCCTTTGCTAGTTCCAAATTGATTTTAGCGATTTCTTGTGCTTCACTTATACGATCAAAAAGCTCAAGCAAGTGGTGTTGATACGTTTCCACTCCTCCTTCTACAGGCTGACGATTGGATGGAATCCTGACCACCTTCCCAAATACTAACTCATGGGACGTGAATTTTGTGCCATGAACACTTGTATTATATGAAAATGTAGCTCTCTCCATAAACTTATCCCATTCTTCGTTTCTGTCGATGAAAGTCTTTAGGTATTCTATAAAAACATGATGGGAACGTTCGACGGACCCGTTAGCTTGTGGATGATAGGCAGAAGTACGATAGTGTTTGATCCTAAAGCGTTTGGCGATATTTTTCATCAGGTAACTTAAGAAATTTGTTCCCTGATCGGTTAAAAAATCGGCTTTCGGGCATCCAAACCGGCAGATGAAATGATCGACGAATGCTTCCGCTGTTATTGTTGCGCTTGTATCTTCCATTGGTATGGCGATCGAATATTTAGTAAGTAAGTCTTGTATCGTTAAAATATATTTATTACCACGTCTAGTTTTGGGCAGAGGGCCCATCACATCCATCGCGACCTTATCAAATGCAGCTCCCGGCGTATCAGTAAAAACCATCGGTTGTTTGGTTTTTAGTCTTACTAGTTTTTTCAGTTGACACTCACGACAATTTCGTATGAACTCTTGGACTTGGATTTTGATATTATTCCAATAGTAATCTTGACGAATCCTAAGATACGTTTTCGTCACACCCTTGTGTCCGCCTACAGTTGATCGATGATATTCACTGATGATGTTTGGTCTTTCTTCTTCAGGGGTAACCGTAGTTAAACCTTCGCAAATGGTGATAGAAACGGGCCTATGATCGAAAGTGTTTTGTAATTCTTCAACGATTAATGACCAAGGTATATCGTCTAGTTGTTAGGTTTTTGCTATACTAAAAGAATTCAATTGAAGCTCGGTTGTTACATTCAACAAGGAACGAATTGTCTCTTGAAATATGTTCCAATCCATAATAGTGGTGAGTCTTTTTTTAACCGGTAGTATGATTAAATTTTTATTATTAACTCCACATACCCGCGCGCGACCAAAAGTCAAATCTATCAGTGGTGGAACTTTACGGAGTTCGTGAAATTCTTTAGCTCCATTATCGCATGGGTGTCCATCAACTGTTGTTAAAATAACCAAATTATCCTTTTGCATAGATAATCTGTCTCGAATAGTTTGTATTTTAACTCGAGTAAGATGCTGATACATTGCTTCATTGTCTTCTTCATCCGATAAATCGGATTCGCTAGTTTGTTCGTCAAGCTCGTTATTATCAGCAGGAGGTAACTGAATCTCGGTCCCATCAGCAGGAGACACGACGAATGGCATGGAATCTCCCCCTAATTCTGAGCTTCCTTCTACGATGTTGGATGCGGGAGGAGGAGACTGGGATTGATTTCCTTCGCTAGATTCGCCAAGGGTTTCAAATTGAGATTGAGTGGATGGGGGTGGTTCTGAATCTTCTTCTGGCAATAGGAGATCGATTATCTCGGCAGCCGAGTTTACAACGGCCAAAACTTGAGGGTTCCGAGAAAGAGCGTCGGCATTATGGTTCGCGGATTCTGATTTATACACAATTTGATAGTCATACTCTTCTAACTTGAGCTTCCATCTCATAAATCTCGTAGGGTCTTTCACTTTGTAAAACCAAGTAAGAGAAGCCAAGATGATCGGTAACAAGAGAAAATTTATGTCCATATAGATAAGGTCGGAAATGTGTACAGTATATGATGGCTAAAAGTTCCTTTTCTATGGTAGAGTAATTTATTTCAGCGGGATTTAGCACGCGGGATACATATGCTATAGGGAGATCTTGTCAGATAATCCTCTGGCTAAGAACTCCGCCTACGGCCGTGTTCGATGCGTCGGTGGTGAGTATAAATGATTTTGAAAAATCCGGGTACTGAAGGATAGGCTGTTGGCATAGAATTGTCTTTAGGAAGTCGAACGCCTCTTGTTATTTGGATTTCCATGAGAAAGGGACTTTTTTCTTCAAAAGTTTGGTCAGTGGTTTTGTTAATCCCGAAAAGTTGGGTATAAAACGGCAATAAGGTATAGCCGGCGAGTCCTAAAAACTGTTTGATATTTTTGGAATTTTTGAGAGTCGGAAAATTCTTAACAGCCGCTGACTTTTCTGGATTAGGATGTACTTCATTCTTTCCAATTATGTGGCCTAGATAGCCAACTTCATGTCGTAGAAACTCACATTTGTCTGGTTGCAGTAATAAGTTAGCATCTCGTAGGCGACTCATTAATTTTTGTATTTTTATATTGTGCTCTTGCAATGAACTTGCATATACAACAATATCGTCCATGTAGATGAAGAGTTCGGCTCCTTGTAAGCCGAAGAGGATTTGGTCCATCAGGTGTTGGAAGGTAGCTGGGGCGTTCTTCAAGCCGAATGGCATCCGATTGAATTCGTAGTGACCATGAGGCGTAGAGAACGCTGTTTTATGAGTACACGAGGGATCCATGGGGATTTGATGAAATCCGCTAGCAAGGTCAAGGACCGAAAAGTACTTGGCTCCTCCAAGTTGGTCTAAGATGTCTGAGATATTCGGTAACGGGTAAGCATCCCCGACAATTTTTTCGTTAAGAATCCTGTAGTCAATTACCATTCTCCATCTTCTGTTCCCTTGAGAGTCTGCCTTCTTGAGAACTATCCATACCGGGGAATTGTATGGTGAGGTCAAAGGCTTAATGATATTATTTGATAACAGTTGTGAGACTTGTTTGTTGATCTCTCCTTTGTGTATAGATGGGAATCGATATTGTTTGGTATTTACTGGTATTTCGTCGGTGGTGAGGATTTTGTGAGAAGTAGCAGTAGTTCGTCCCAAAAACTCCGGGAATATAAAACCAATCTTGATGGCGTTCCACAAGGGAAAGAACATTCTGTCTTTCCTCTGAATTGAGATAGTCTAGTCGGAGAAGTTGAATGATTTTGTTGCTCCGCGACTCTGGGTCAGAGAGAGTATGAGACATACAATTTGAACATCCTAAGACGCTTAAAATAGATTGAGGTGGAGATATAGAAAGGTTGGATTCAGTGAAATAGCATAGGTTGCCTAAGGATTTTTCCTGTCCTAGAACAGGTGAAGGCAATGATTCTATCGGTTTGGCGATAGTGGAAATGGAATAACTTATCGAGTTAGAATGTCGCTTCTGTGATTCCTCTTGAGTGTCATCATCGTTAAGATGATAAGGTCTCTGGGAGACCGATTTAGAATCAAAACAATCCATCATGAGTTCTCCGAAGTTAGCAACCTGCGAGATTCTTGTAATCGAATAGTAGGAACAAGAACCTCAAATTCAATTTCATTTAATTGATGTTGATAATTCGAATAAAAGCTTTATCGTTGATACAAGTGACCAGTGAGTCTCCTAGGAAGACTCCATCCCTCACGTACATTCGTGGTACATATCCGGTTCCTATTTCTGGATTTGATACTTTATCATTAAACCTACGTTACTTCTTGGTGGTACCACGATACTTGCAGAGGTTTTGAAAGGTATCTTATGTTGGTTCCAGGTAATATGGTTGGTATCATAATCGATTCGTGCATGATGTTCGGTAAAGAATGAAGATCCTAATATTCCCTATTGTGCGATAGGAAAATCATCGGTTACAACATGGAAGATTATCGGAATATCGCGAAGATAGATGTATACTGTTCCGAGAGTTTTTACAATATTTTCCGTGATTTCTTTTAAATTCAAAATGTTGTCACTGTTAATAGGTACGTTACGATCTAGAATACCAATTTTTATGATATTCGGCTGAGCTCCTGTATCGAGTATCAGAGCTGCTGGCTTGCGAAAAGAGCAAGAATCTAATTCGATGGTTGGGACGGTTCCAGAGCTGAGTTTGACGACGGCGACTCTGGTATTTTGGTTGTTATTGGGTATAACGGGCGCGTGGTCATCTGTCCTCGATTTACGCCCGATGTCGAGGGGCTGGGCAAGTTTCCCTGATTGTTATCGCGCATGGCATTGTTATATTGTCTTTTCTTACATTCGGAGATTAGGTGACCAAAGTTTTTACAGTATGCACAGATTTTAACTTGAAGGGAAGGGTTAAGAGAAGAGGATTGACGGCAATCTGGTTGCATAACGGAAATTGGCGGTATTGTTCTTCGGTTCTGATCGGTTGAGATGTTGCGAACAGGGTTCGGTTTCGTATCGCGCTGGCGTACGCGATCACGTTCGAGCCTCTTACTAATGAGTATTGCTTTATTATAAGCTTCTGAGAGATTTCGGTAATCCTCCATGCGGATTTCGGTATGATATTCGGGGGTTAAACCCTCAAAGAATGATTCTAGGGCATATGAATCTATCTGCTCAATTTCGAGATTATTGAGAGGTCGGCCAAATTGATTTCTCCTTCGATTATAGCATTGTCCTTTACACGCAAATCCTTTACACGACCAATATAATCTAAAATATGCTCTGAGGGTTTTTTGAAATTGATGTTTAATTGTCCGCGGTAGTAATTAGAAGTCCGTACTGGTCCGAATCCTGTACGTTTTAAACAATCTATGAACTGATCGACTATATTATGAATCTCATCTTCAACGGCTAGATATGCATGACCTGTTAGTTTATTTCTTAATAATCGGACTAAATGATTTTCGTTAGTCAATGGAATAAGTTCCTTAGCGCGTTTGCAAGCGCGTGCAAATTGTAAAACGAGCATATTATGTCCGTCGTATTTCGGCACGAGATCCAAAGCGTCTCGGATCGATGAGTTAGAATAATTCACTTCCGTATGTTGAAAAGGATTCGGTGGATTAGGTGGTAATCTATCAAAGGATGTGTTATCTTGCGTAATTCGATTCTCTCTAGTCTCAGCGTCTTGCAATGATTTATTGGAAGCAGAGTTGGATAGACTATTCTGTACATCATCTACGTGTTTCTCTAAGATTTGAAATCGTTCGCTTAAAGTTTTCAAAAAAGAAAGATCCTTTTGGATCGTGTTTAACGTAATATTAAAATTACTGATATCTGAATTAGCGTTTTTAATTCTTTCGAATTCCTCTCGTTGTTTTTCGAGTTCTTCTTGTCGAAGTGATACAGCATCGCTCTGTTCTTTTAATTGTTTCTCTTTTTCTAGATATTGATTTCTGAAAGCGTCGATCTCCGCTTCGGATAATGGCTGATCAGCAAAATCTAGGCGAGTACGATCGTACGAGCACTGAGATCGCGTACCTTGTGCCATCCCACCACTGTCACCAGTTTCGTTCTACTCTGTTGTTACGTCCCGAGATGGGGTAGAACGGTTAACGGAGTTTGGAAAGGGATATCTAATGTATTTGTGTTCAATGGCGATACTGGATACGGTTACGAATTATATTTCGAATTGAACTCGCGACCGAGCGGAAATCGCGGGAAAATATGTTTATTTAATGTAATAATCGGGATAGGGTATTGTATTGTATTATGTAGTATTATATTGTAAAATTATGATTGTTGATGTAATTGATTGTGAAATTATGATTCAAATTATTTAGTATGACAAAAAGATGATTTCTAGGATTATTAGTAAGATATTATGTGTAACATGGATAAGTAGTTACATAGTAGTAATAATAATAATAGAAACAATAGATATAATAGTAATTACAACAATAATATAATAATAGTAATGAAAGTATTAATGAGAATTATATCATAAAATATAGTGGTGAATAAAATAATGCCATGATATCGGAAATACAGGTTTACATATATGAATATTATATATGAATATTTAATCGATGCAAAATGAGGATAACATGAATTTAATTATTTATGAAACGGAAATGTAAATCGGAGAATATTAAATAGGGATGATAAATGAATAATGTGTAAATTCAAAGGTATACGATTAAAGAATATTAAAAATATATATATATTTTTATATAAACAAGGATATTGACATTAAACATAGATTGACGTAGATGTAATAATAATAATAACGAGGTACAATATAAATATGGTAATTAAATTTCAAGTTATCTCTGAGATTTATATAGGTAATGATGTCAAAAAGAAATGAAAATCAGTAATATAGTACGAGTAGGTCGAATAATATATAAGCTAATCCAATAATATAATATAGGCAATTTAAGTAATATGATATAGGTAAATCAAATGTTCCAAATAATATTAGAGGTAATGATTACTGTTACGTCCAACCCGAGGTAAATATATTTTTATATATTTTTTTTTTAATGGATGGGGCTTAGAAGGACGCTCCAAATACCCTCTCGCAGGTGACCGCGCTGAGGCGTCCCTACGAGTCGGACACACTGTGCAGAGCCACGAGTGCGAGTCAACGTCTTGAAAAAGACGCTATGACTTCGACTGCGTGACGTGCGTCCGTCGGTCCGTAATTTAGGCAAGAGAATTTAATCTCTTTTGCCAGGGATAGGACCATGCGCGAATCTTGGGATGACGAGGAATGAAAGAGGGAGTGAATAACTAAACGATAAATAATTTAAATTTTACATATAATTAATAATTTTAAGATGATACAAGGTTAATTACGTATCGAGATCGTATACAAGATCGTACATTAGCTACAAGATCGTATCATATTTTTTTTTTCGTAGGAATATATTTATTGACGATATATTTATAAAAATATAAAACAGGAAGGGTGTTACGTACAGAAATTCGTGTGTTCTAGAAATCGACGGATGTATTGTTTGGTTTTCCTGTGTATAATTCTATTAATCTATTAATTTAGTATTTTTAATTTGTTATTAATTTATTTTAAATTGTATGTTGTTGACTGTGTGTGTTCTGAGAGGAGGTCGGGTTTTCGCTGGTGAGGTCTAGGAGAGGAGGGGAAGGAGTCCGTAGTTCACAGAACTCGTCCAAGGATTTCAGGAAATCTGAGTATGTCTGGAGGTGGCGCTCTGGGAAGAGTACACTGAAATCTGGGGGTGATCCAGATTCAGCTTGGTCTTCAGGTTTGATCGGGGAATAGGATGGAGGAGAAAGATGTAAATAATTGGGTCTCCTGCTGGAACAACTCGTGGTTTCTTGATGTATTAAAACCTCGGATGTCCCAGGCAAAGGATAGCTTCCCGTCTGGCGAGCTCGCTTGTTCCGACGGTAACGGAGCCTCTTCAGGGCTCGCCTCCGTCTTTGAGCGTCGGAGAGTGTGGATGATGCAGCTTTCACTAAAAAGGAATGGATTTGGAATATGAAGGAAATGTCGTTAGTCGCGAACCTTAAGGCTATCTCTGAAATATTTCAGGAAACCGAGAGATCCGAGAGGAGAGAAATGGAAAAAGGGAAAAAGAAAATTGTAAGAGAGGAGAAAAAAGCCAAAAGAATAGATTTCCCGAGTTACTCGACAGCCATGAACCTGCTGAGTGCTCCGCAACGCATAGGGAGCCCGAGAGATTCGACGGCTGAAGCCAACAGGGAAGAAGCAGATTTTTGCCAAACTATTCGGCAGCCATGAACCTGCTGAGTGCTCCGCAACGCATAGGGAGCCCGAGAGGTTCGACAGCTGAAGCAAAGAAAGAAAGAGAAAAGAAAAAGAAAAGGGAGTAGACGTGTAAGGAGAACGGCAGAGGATAGAAAGGGTGAATGAGAAAGTATAAGGAGAAGAGACCCGAAAATTATTACTAAGGGAATTTTTTATGTGTAATTAAACTTACTTTTATTCTGTAGAGTTGAGATCTGCGAGATGAAAGCGGTAATAGTGTCGTTAGGAAACTTGATTGCTTGTTCTTGTTGGTTGTTTTCAACTGACACTGACTAAATTATTGATAACTTGAATTATCGACAAACTGGTAAAACGAAATGTTCCGACCGTGTAAAGAAATGGGACGTTGCAGAGAGAGTGCCTTCTGTGCCTTTAAGGGCACTATATATATATGATTTCGTTGAGGAAAACATCTGTACACGTATTGTTTTTCCGTGATTAGGATAATAGAGATTATCCGCTTAGCCTAATTCTTAGTAATCGACTCTCGGAAGAGATTAGCGGCGTAGCCGTCGCGATCGTAACACAACATGTGTCATTCGTTTATTTAACTAAATTCTAATAATTGATATCCGAAAGAAAAGAGTCGCGCAGTCATCAAGATGTAACGTCGGTGTACTTCAGCGATTAAGATAATAGGGATTATCCGCTTAGCCGAATTCTAGAAACCGACCTCCGGAAGAGATCAGTTGTGTGACCGTCGCGATCTAACAGAGTAACAAAACATGCGTCACTCGTTTATCTGCTTAATTAAATTCTAATAACAGATACCCGAAAGAGAAGAATCGTGCAGTCGTAACACCCACGACGTAACAATTACCTTGAATTGTTAGAAGTAAATTATTAAACGTATTAGAATTCTAATGATTCCTTTTTCCTTTCCTTTTACTTGTCCTTTCTAATTATCAGATTCAGTGACTGTGCTTTCCAATGATTTGGTAACGACTATCTTCTTCGGAGATTCGTTCACTACTGCCCCGTCCGCGCCCGTACTTCTAGGGTAGGGCCAGGCGCAAAGGGGAGGGGCAAACAAAGCACTCCTCGACTGAGCATTTATTTTGTATTACAATTATTTATGAGAAAGTAGGAAAAATAAAAGAAAGAGAAAAGAGAAAGATAAAACTAAACTTAATATTTTCGAAGATATCATTAATGCCTAGAGATAAATCTTATTATTCAAAACGAGAATTCATTTAATTCATTTTCGTCGTCGGTTAAATTTTGCTGCGCAACGAAAGGCACTCCGAGTTGGCCCTTCGTTTGAAAGTTTACGTTAAAAATATTTGAGTGCGATAAGTCTCCCTTTTTGTGTAAACTAAAGGTCATCGAACGCTCTCTCGTCTCTTCTACAGCTGTAACATCGAGAACCGAAGAAGAGACAATTCGAGAAAAGAAAATTAAGTTATAGAATTATATTTCCAGATTATATTTCCAAAAGAAATCAATAATAATAAAGTAAAATTATGTTTTATCGCGAGACGAAAGAAAATGAATTCTTATTTTACCATTAATTAATCTTAATATCTTAATATTTAAAATCTTAATATTTAAAATTATATATATTTTAATATTTAAAATCGCGCATGCGTTATTTAAAGTGCCGTTCGATTTACTACGTCATTTTGGATGAACGTTCGCAAGTTTAATTTTCTGCGGACATTATACCATAGGTTTTTCCTGTAAATATTTATATTTATGTGTATTTTTATTAGGTTTCTTTTCATATTGACCACCCGTTATATTGTCTGTGCTCACGCGCTTGCGCGTTGCTACAACGGCGCTGTAGTCCATCGGCGTTTCCATTTCCTGGCGCTGTCGTGTGGCGGTATCGTCATCGGTATGACACTCGGCCGAATTACGTCCTTCAGCCGTATTCACAGGCCTCGCCATTTCCTTAACGTTATCGTGATGTTTCACTATACTTTCAGAACTTGAAGTTTTAGAGGGCTTCCGTTTTTTTCTTCTTTGTTGTAATTTGCGATGTTCCAGATTTGATGAGCTACTCTCTCGCTTTCTTTTTTTTCCCTTCTTAATAATTTCTGAGCCATCGGTTTCACAGTCAGTATCATAATAATATGATGCTGTACTATCGCTGCTTTCTAAGTCAGCTATAAATTTACTTCTGGACGGTTCTTTTAATTCATCATTCGAATCTTCATAAGGAGATAATTCTTCAGGTCTTAATTTTTTGTGTGGTGCGGGATTTCCAGATCCCTCACTCTCCCACATTCTTTTAAATTTTGAATGTGAAACTTTTTGTTTTTTATAATCGGCTTCCATGGAACCTTCGCTTGAAGATCGTGCACGTCTTGCTTGTAGAGCAAATATATTTTTAATATTTTCTGTAGGATTTCGTGATAAAGCGTCGGCGTTTTTATTTTTCTTTCCCGGTTTGTATTTTATTTGATAATCGTATTCTGCTAATTTAAGCCTCCATCGTATTAATCTCGAGGTAGGATCAGCTATTGAATTTAGCCATTATAGTGGTTTATGGTCCATTACTAATGTGAATTTTCGGCCATAAATGTAGGGGCAAAAATGTTTTACTGCATAAATCAATGCTAGTAATTCTTTTTCTGTTGCTGAATATCTTGTTTCTGCATCGCTTAAACTCGAGAAGTATGCTATTGCAAGATCGTTCCTTATTTTTCCTTGACTTAATATAGCTCCAATTGCATATCCAGATGCATTTGTTGTTATAATAAATGGTTCATTAAAATTTTGTAATATCGGGTCTGAACATAAAGCGTTCCGCAATTCATCAAATCCTGTTGTTTCCGTTGCCAATCAAAAGCAACTGATTGTTTTGTTAAATCAGATAAAGGCTTAGCAATCTTGGAAAAGTTTTCAATAAATCTTTTATAATATCCTGCAAGTCCAAGAAACTGTTTAATATTCTTTCGTGTTTTGGGCCTAGGGAAATTTTTCACAGCGCTTATCTTTTTTGGATCTGGCCGTACGCCATCTTCAGATATTATGTGTCCCAGATATGCTACTTCTTTCTTAAAAAATTCGCATTTATCAGATTGCAAGTATAAATTAGTTTTAGTAAGTCGTTTTATAAGTCTATGAAATTTTGTTTCATGTTCTTGGAGTGAGCGGACATAAACTATATCATCAAGATATACGAACAACTCTATTCCTTGTAATCCTGTCAAAACTTGATCCATTAGTCTCTGAAATGTAGCAGGAGCATTCTTTAGTCCGAATGGCATACGATTATATTCAAAATGTCCATACGACGTTGAAAATGCGGTTTTATGTTTATCTGTTTCATCCATAGGAATTTAATGAACCAGATCAAATACAGAGAAGTATTTTGCACTTCCGAGCTGATCTAATATGTTAATGATATTTGGAAGAGGATAAGCGTTTCCGATAGTCTTTTCATTTAAAGCACGGAAATCTATTACTAGACGCCATTTTTTATTTCCTAGGGAATCATCCTTTTTGGGAACAATCCATAATGGAGAATTGTAAGGCGAACTTGAAGGTTCTATAACACCATTATCCAGCATCTCGTCGACCTGTCTTCGTATTTCCTCCTTGTGTATTTGAGGATAACGATATTGCTTGACATTAATCGGACGATCATCAGTGATAAATATTCGGTGTTTAAAAACATTTGTCGCGCCTAAAGGTTCTCCTGGCAAATGAAATCTTTCCGCATGGGATGTTACTAGGCCAGTGGTACTAGTGACTTCCTCCTCGTTCAAATGATCGAGACGTAGTAATTGCAATATTTTATTAACACGTTCATCGTCGTTATCTCGTTTATTACTAAAATTTTCCTTAATCTCTTCTCTTATCTCTTCGAATATAGCTTTACAGTAGGGATCGCTAATTCTGTATCCTCATCCGATGAGTTAACAGCATATAAATGCGCTACTCCGTGATGATTTGATTGACGGCATTACGTAAGTACATCTGCGGTCCTGCGTTTAACTTTGGAATATATCCATTTTTTATTTCTGGATTAGCGATTCGTACAAATATTTGTTTTCGCGTCCTAGCGGGAAGAATAACGGTCTCATCATTATGAAAATAATATGGCTTGCCATTTACGATCAGACCCTCGGGTAGTCTATGGTTGCTCGTTGACTCTTAAAGAATTCAGTCCAAAATTCCATCCTGTCGAATAGGGAATTTATCCGTGACTACATGGAATAATATATCGACGTCGAAAATGCGTACTTTTGTTACGCCTATCGTACGAGTTCGACCTTTAGTTATTCCACTTAGCTCAAACACCATTTTGGTATTGATGGGCATATTTTCATGAAGGCAGGTTTCTTTTATTATATTAATATCAGAACCCGTATCTATCATAAAGTTTGCTCGTTCGTCAACCAAATTTTTGCTTGGTAGTATAACGGAAGGTGGTTTCCTAATTTTATTACATACGACGTTTATTACACTGGCGTTTCCTCGCGGTTCTCGTTCGGAGTTACCAGGCGCACTCGTGGGCGTTCGTTCAGCGCTGCGCCGACTCGCTGTGCCCGCTCTCAGTTTCCCGGAGCTTCTTGCAATCTGTTACATTGAAAATTTTCAAGAATTCAATTTTCAAACATTCGGTTTCCGATTCGATTTTCTTGATTTCTCACATTATTGTTGTACTGCCTTTTTTGACATTGTTCTGAGCTATGTCCTGGTATTTTGAAATATCGACAAATTAATCCCATATTTCTTGAAGTAGGGAAATTTTGTCGGTTGTTTTGATTAATATTATAATTTTGATTTCGCGGGTTTACATTGATTCCCGGATTTCATGGGTTTAGAATTCGTGGTTGTAACATTCTGTATTCAGCTGGCGTATGACCATCTTCTTGCAGAAAGAACAAACCTTAGGCTGCCATTGTACGTGCGAAATCTGAGCAAGGGGATTAAAAGTACTACACGACTGAGAAATGTGGCCATATCCAAGACAATTATTACACCTTATAGACTGTATTAATCCCTCTGTTATTCTCATACGTTGCATATGCTCGTTATATTCGCTTTCAGCTTTTATGGCAGATTCTATTGCGTTGTTTAATGTTCTCGGTTCTCATGGGTGGATTCGCATATATATATCCGTTTTTAATCCAGTTAAGAAATTTCTCACAGCATTGGTTTCTGCTGAATTTACGAATTGAATAGCTTGGTTCAGATTTTCGGTATGGTAGCAAGATTTTAGTTGTAAAATCATGAATACTCTGCTACCGTAATCTACCACAGACTCATCTGGATATTGCGTTATTTTAGAAAGCTCTCCGTGCAATTGTGACGTAGAATAAACAGGTGCGAATCGCACCTGTTTTTAAGACAGTCAGCAGGGATTCGATATCATTATATTCTCCGCTTAAAGCCACTCTCAATGCTGGTCCGACTAATTTATTTTTAATCATTTGAACTAATCCATATTCGGCACTCGGGAGGATCATATTTCGAGCATGCAGACACCTATTAGCGAATTGCGATACAGGCATATTTTTCCATCGAACGGGAGAATTGTCTCGGAAGCATTACGTAAACTGGTATATGACATATTCGCATTTGTACGATGGTTCGTGTTAACGTCATCATTAACGTTTATATCGCCTATCTGACGAGTCAAAGAGTCTACCTCGCGATCAATCATTTTTATTGTTATGTGATTAAAATTTTATAGCGGATTTTTACAAATACCGAACGATTTCGAGTCTTGTTACAATTATAAATGATAAATTTGACTTACATGTGAGTCGCAGTAATGTAAAGCAAGACAAGCGTATTCCATAATCGAGAGTCCTGATCACAGTTCAATCCTCGCTATCACTTGCTTGAAAATCTCCTCTTCAGTTCTTCATGAGATGAGGAATATTCCATAAGGGTAAGTGGAAACCCACCAAGTTTTGGATATCCCAATAAATGAGGGATCCCACCGCTGCCATCAAAAAGTCTTTTGTCTTCGTGTGACGTCCTGGAGGTCCTGGTAGGTCGGACGGAGTCGAAATCAACAGATCCTCGACCGCTATACTTACACGTTATTTGTGAGATTCTTTTCCATGCAGTTAAGAGGGTAAAACCTCAGGATTAGATACTGCGAGGGAAGTGGGTAACAGGAATGTCGAAGTGACTTTTATTTTCAGGAAAGAGTTTTCGATTTTGGGAATAAGGAATAATATATCACATTTGTGGTATTTGAATCGGGATTTATTCACTGTTATAGATGATATATATATATATATATATATATATATATATATATATATATACTAATTTATCTATAGAATGCGATACGCGATTTAAGAATTATTTGTAAATCGGCGAGTTGCTCAAGCGCTAAGCAGTGTTAGTCAAATGCTTAGCTATCTCCGATCAAGTAGTTTATTCCTGAGGAAGTGCAAGTGCGAGTGCGAGTGGGAGTGCAAGTGGAAGTGGAAATGCAAGTGCGCAAAGGTATCGTCGCTTGAGGTTTTTAGGTGTACAAAAAAGTTCTGAGCTTTAAATTTCATACAATCGAAATAAGAATTTAAATTTTATATATCTTCCCGCCCTTTTGCGGTTTTAAAACGTTGACATTTGGCCTTCTCAAAATGCTATACGGTTTGGCGTTTGATGCACATAACCTCAAAAATCAGTAGTGTTCACGATGGCAATAACAAAAGAGCATATTCGATTTTTCATCCACTTCGCGTTTCATCTGAAGATGCTGCTGAAGCCACTGGAATGATTTGTGCTGCATATGGAGAGAACGCTGTAAGTCGTACTACATGTAAAAGATGGTATCAAAAATTTCGCCAAGGAGATTTCAGTCTTGAAGATGAACCGCCTGCTGGACGCCCTCAAAAGATTGAAACGGACGAATTGCAAACACTGCTGGATATAAACTCTGCGCAAACTGAAAAGGAGCTTGCAGAACAGCTTGGCGTTACGCAGCAAACCATTTCCGTACGTTTACATACGATGGGAAAAGTTCAGAAGGAAGGCAGATGAATTCCGTATGAATTGTCCGAAGACAACAAAAATCGTCGGCGTGACACTGCACTCACTTTGCTTTCAAAGTTCCGGAAAAAAGATTTTCTGCACAAAATCATTACAGGCGATGAAAAGTGGACTCTTTATGATAACCCTAAACGTAGAAAATCATGGGTTGATTCTGGTCAACCTTCGACATCGACCAAAGCCTAATATTCACGCCAAGAAGATTTTGCTCTGTATCTGGTGGGATTGGAAAGGTGTGTTGTATTACGAGTTGTTACAACCGGGTGAAACAATCACGGCAGACCACTACCAACAACAATTGATCAATTTGAGCGATGAATTAGAAGAAAAGAGGCCATTTACTGGCCAAGGACGTTGTAAAGTGATCTTGCTTTATGACAATGCTCGATCACATGTTGGGAAAGCGATTCAGGACCATATCTTTGCGTTAGGCTGGGAACTTCTCCCGCACGCGGCGTATAGCCCAGACATGGCGCCTTCCGATTACTATCTATTCCGGTCGCTGCAGCGTACCATTTGGTATACTGATACACATTTCGTGAGATTTGAAGAGATACGAAAATGCATTGATGACTTTATTGAAGCCGGTGAGCTTCTATCGTCAAGGAATTCGCAAGTTACTCGAAAGATGGCAAAAAGTCATTGATGCAAACGGGGAATATTTCGCTGATTAATATTTTTTTGTTTGTTTTTAAATAAAAATTGAATTTTACAAAAAAAAGCTCAGAACTTTTTTGTACACCTAATATACTATATGCTTGTATATACTTTTAATTTTGTTTATATCTCGAGAATTAAGAATTGTAGCTACAAACTGTATTTATGTTTTCCCTGTATAGATACATTCTCCATCGAAAGGATTTTCTATACAGGGAGAATGTATCTATACAGGGAAAATATATCCATATGAGGATATCAACAAAATTTATTCTTGAAATAAGGGTGTGTATTAGATTAAAACGGTCTCGCTTTCCCGCGCGAAGAGCGTTCAGTTGGTTACCAGGAGGAGGAAGCGAGGACGTTGGAGACAGAAATTCGCTTATTGTTGTTACGTGTATTGCAACAATGATTTATTTACAGAATGATAGTGTACGGTGCGTTGGAATGCACCGATCTTCGCAAATGGTTGTGGCTGTGGACGGGCGAGATAGCGATCGGCGCGCGTATGGTTTAGTGTACAAATGCGGTATCGCTTCGGCGGTCGACGCGATACTGTTCGCTGCGCGAAGTTCGGTGGCGCGGAGCGCGCGCAGCGGCGGCGGTGTCGCATGTACTCGCCATGGAACTTTAAATCGACGGTGATATTAAAGCGCTGTCGCGAGGGTGACGTATTCGCGAGGGCGTTTGATCGTTTAGATCAGAGAACGGATGGGCCCGTTCCCTGCCGAGAGGGCTCGACTGACAGGAGGTGTACTCCTCGTCTGTCTCAGTGAGTGCCGAATGAACTCGGTCGACCAGGGCGTACCCCGGTACTCGGAAAGGAACGATGGTATTGGGGAGAACCCCGATACCCGGCGGAGAAATCTCGGAAATGGCGGAGTCGGATCGAGCGAACTCGACGCGCTGGAGAGACCCCAGCAGCTCTCGGCTTGCCGTGAGAGATTCGGAGATACGATTTTCGGCCAGGCCAAGCGAACTTGGCGCGTTGGGGAGGATCCCAAACAAAACTCAGGCTTTCTATCGGCTTCGGATGCTCGCTTCCTTAAGACGTGCTCTCGGAAAACGAGCGAGGAACAAGAGGAAAGATCACCAAACAAGTGAACAAGCTATTAGAACATGATGTAATAGAACATTCCAATTCATCGTATAACTCCCCCCTGTGGATCATGCCCAAAAAACCTAACTCTCAGGGCAACCGACGCTGGCGTAATTGACTATCGCGCGCTAAACGAAAAAACGATAGGAGACGCGTATCCTCTTCCCAATATTACCGAGATACTAGACCAGCTGGGGAGCACGAAGTACTTTAGCGTCTTCGATCTAGCGTCGGGTTTCCACCAGATCCCTATGCATAAGTCGGACGCGCCGAAAACGGCCTTTTCTACGCCCTTCGGGCATTACCATTTTAAACGAATGCCGTTTGGGTTGAAGAATGCCCCGGCGACGTTTCAATGATTTATGGACCAAGTGTTGAGTGGATTGCAAGGGACAGAAATATTTGTATATTTGGACGATATAGTAGTATACGCCAGCTCCCTGCGCGAGCACGAAATCAAATTCAATAGGTTAGGCCGACCGACTACGAAACGCGAGACTCCGCCTCCAGCCAGACAAGTGTGAGTTCCTGTGAAAGGAAGTCACATATTTATCATGTGATAGGTGAAGATGGGGTAAAACCCGACCCTAAGAAAATATGTGCAGTAGAGAAATTCCCGCGTCCACGCAAAAAACGTGAAACAATTTCTGGGATTCGCCGGTTATTATTATTATTATTATTATTATCGTCGATGCATATCAAACTTTTCAAAGACGGCAAAACCTCTGACCGATTTATTGAAGAAGAAGACACAATGTAAGGGGGGACTCGCAGGAACTCGCATTCGGAATGCTGAAAGTTGCCCTTTGCTCGGAGCCATTATTGCAGTATCCCGATTTCATCCAACCCTTCGTCATAACGACCGACGCGTCTAAGTTCGCTATCGGCGGGATACTGAGCCAAGGATCGATAGGTAGGGACCTTCCTATTGCGTATGCTTCTCGCCTGTTGAGCCCGCCCGAGCAAAACTATTCGACCATTGAGAAGGAGCTCCTAGTCTATTGCGTAAATTATTTCAGGCCATACTTGTACGGCCACAAATTCCAGCTGGTTACAGACTACAAACCATTGACGTGGCTCCACTCCGTAAAAGACTCGACGGTTAGTGCGCTGGCGGCTAAAGTTAGCCGAATACGAATACGAGGTAGTATATAAGAGGTAAATGAATGCGAATGCGGACGCGCTGTCGCGAAATCCCGTGGTACAAGCGCTTCCTCTCGCCGGGACACGCGAGCCATCGTCCGAGATTAATCCAATTGATTCCGATGAGCCGCTATTTGATAGCCCCATTCCGCGGAATCCGCGAATACCTGTTGCCGCGGAGAACAGGGAATCGGACGTAGTCACCATCGAACGCGATGAGATAAACAATAATCTCAGCTCCCGACGAACATATCTCGGGAACTGATATTGACAATAGCGTCCACGAATGTGAAAGCGATACAACCGAAAATGAAAATTTATTTGAGGCCGATAACGCGCCGTATCAGCCACGTTTCCTTAGGGTAAGGGAGATCGGAGATAATTTCGCAAATCGGAAAGGTAATTTAGTCGTATTTGTTGACGCACAGGGAGAACCTTGCGACCTAAGGTCATTGATCCTGAGTAAGCAAAAACTCTTGCTCGAACCCTGCGACGTTGTCGGGCGCGGTAAGATAAAGCGAGTAGGCAATAAACATGTCATAGCACTCCTCATCGAAAGAAACGTCTCCGCCCTCAGGATTCTCGAAAGCATACGGGAAGCAGCTGGGTCATTGACCGACATAATACACGAGCTAGGCCTGCGGACCATATCTATCTATAAAGGTAGTGTAAACGGCGTACCGTTTGGGATGGTAGATAAAATTTTGCGAAATGCTTTATGGGATGCTTTGGGACGTAGAAATAAACATTTGTACTAACGAAACTACGATCCCGCCTGTAGATGATAGACCGAGGATAGTAGAGGAATCACGCGTCCGCCATCGGGGGACATAAGGGAGTGACAAAAACATACGCGCGAATACGGGAGAAATACACTTGATCCCGCATGAAAGAAGAGATCAGTCGCTATATAGCAAATTGCAAAAACTGTCAGCTGAATAAAAATAAACTAACGCGAGTAAAAGTCAGGCAACCTATGATATTGTTACGTCCCGGGCGGCGATCGCGGCAGCGGAACGCTGCGTGGCACCGGACTTAGTGGGGGAACACGCCTACCGTTCGGTATACTGCCAGCAATCGAGCGGCAAATCGCTAACTGCGTATCGGGTTAAATCGAAGAAGAACAGCGCGCATTTCTTACTATCTTGACCGGTTATTGTTCTTCGCGATTAAAGAGAGAGAGAGAAAAATTTGTCAGGCGGCGCGAGATTATTACGTCAGTGGTAGCACTGGCGTCGTCGATGGAATAGCGGAATCTAAAAGTCTCAATTGGCCCTCTTCCTCGAGTAGCGCGGTTATGAATATCCTAGAGCACGTGTCACAATGCTCTATTTCGCGAACGATCGAGAAGGGTGTAGCACTCGCAGTAGTCCAGTGGTTCAATATTTCCTAACTGTAAGGAATGTGACAGCGTCAGACGAAAGGTGAGAGTGCCCTCAGGAATCAATTCTTTACACCAATACACATAGAATATCCGCACTATTAGGAAAGTTGATAACGGCTGGAGTATCTACGCGACGATAACCGAAGAAAGTAGAGCAACGGACTAGGCTAACACAGTGAAGGAAAACCGCGGCTGGGTGAGTACGCGTTGTCCGCGTTGTACGAAATCGGCACATTACGTTAATTACTGATGTTTACTTGCGTGTATTGCAAACATCTACATATTTTATAATATTTCCGAATCGAGGATTTTGAAGCGAGTCTTAAAAGCGCGTATTTCCCGAATGAAATCGGTACGAGTGGCAAAAACTACACAAAAAAAGAGTCGGTCGTAAAACCCTTCCGGCCAGATCGCTTTCCCTAATTTTTTATGCGATAAGCGAACACGCTCAGACTGATGCAATCGAAATTCCTCAACTATGAAGAGCGTCATTCGAATATATGCACGTGGCACGTAATTTTATATATTATTTAGTGAAATAGTTACAAGACATGCATGGCGAGACCTTT
Source organism: Pogonomyrmex barbatus (assembly GCF_055798465.1). Taxonomy (NCBI): domain Eukaryota; kingdom Metazoa; phylum Arthropoda; class Insecta; order Hymenoptera; family Formicidae; genus Pogonomyrmex; species Pogonomyrmex barbatus. The sequence continues at coordinate 7,500,094 of NW_028297107.1, forward strand.
ATGTTTTAATCAATGGGACGATCCGAGAATATCCGTGCGCGGGAGGTTTATATTCCGATTACTGAAATAATTCACTTACCGTGTTTCGAGGCCCTCTGCGCAGATATTCCTCGAGGGAGATTCGAGGTCAGAACTGGAGTTCGCTCGTCGGGACGGTAGGCGCTGACGGGACAGGTCGTCCAGAGTTTATCTGGCATTAAGAGTTCGTATTCTCCGTCGAACTCGGTTGTCTCGCCGATGGCCTCGTTGTGATCGAAGATAGATGTCACGTGGAGGTCGTACTCCAAGTGTCGGAGAGAGGTCTTCCGACCAACGCGATTCCTTCTGCCTTTCGGCATTCGGGTGAGGCTTCGAATTATTCAATAATTCAATGAATATTTTAAAGAGTTATCGTTCGGCGGCAAGCCAATTCGCGTTGCGTTTTGGCTTCGCGTGGGAACGGTAGAATCTACCGCGGCAAGAATTTCGAGTCTCCGTCGTGGTAAGTGCGGATGGACGCACAACATCTGCTCCGGGAGACGCTCGGCGTTTTTACAGTTAACGATTTTGAAGAATTTTAGGAATTTCTACGTTGCGCGTGAAGCCTCACAAACCTCGCGAACGCTTTCGATCACTGATATTATGACGGTGAATAAAGAAAATAAGCATGTGGTTGTTACACGAATCTAGATATCCATTTAATGAATAAAAATAAAATACACTCGCGATTTAACACAAAACTAGACTAAATACTTTTAGTACTAATGAATCACTTAGTTTAAGATTTAATTAGAAACTTAACTAGAAATTGAAATAAATTAGAAGTCGAGTTAGGATTTGATTTAGAAGTATGTCGCGAGACACTCGCGCGGAGCCCACAAGAATCAGGCCTTCACAGTTCAGCGGTGCGGACAAAAGTGTCGGAGTTTTCGACGGGCACTGCGGTGCTCCGCTGCGGCGGCGCGATTGCGTAAGATGACGGACGGCGTGGGTGCGCAGACTCTTACGACGCAGCGTCCCATCATGGCGGATAGCGTGGGTGTGCCAACGCACGTGGCGCTGGCGTGACAAGGATTATAGAGTTAGGCTAGATGTACATGTTCATGGCGTGCATTAGTCAGCCAATCAGGACGCGGCTGATTGGGGATGTTGCGCAGTAACAGCAATGCGAGTGTTATTTATAATAATAGTGTCCTGTGCTCGATTAAATTAGTAAGTAACATTAATGTCATTATACAATCTTATCATTAACATAGTTATTATGTATTTAAGTGTATAAATGTTTCCTAATTATAAGATACATTTTTATTAAATATTATTGTTTAGAGAAAAATGGTTAGGATAATCGATTACAGAATATATGTATTTTATTAAATATCAATATTTATAATTATGGTAACATTACGTCTAGCGGTAAAATGATAGCGGTGAGGCGCGTCATGCCACGCGGAACGGCAGGAGAGCCAATGGCTATTCTCGGGCGCCGGCCTGGCGGCACTTGGCATCAAGGTGATATCGCATATACAGCAAAAGGAAAAAAAATATATAGCGGCTCTCCGGACGTTACAATATTGTGGTCGAACACCGCGACTACTTGTAAATGTAACAATTAAAATTACAAAAGGTGATAAAAATTTGGATATTGAGTACACGTTGCATATTTAACTTACTTGGATGTTTTTCACATGACATGTTTCAACAAAATTTTATGAATTTTCTAAAATATAATCTATTAAAGAAGGTCTCATAAAATACTGTGAAGATTATTTTGCAGAAGAACTATTCAATACTCCTGGTTTTGATTAATGACCGCTAATTAGCAAGCAAGACATTTACATTTATATTTCTCTATTTTTTTTCCACTTCCTCCAATGTACCACCCTTCGGTTAGCAGTAGTCGAGAGTAAAACGTCTCAATGGAATTAAGTGTTTCTTATATTCTCAGCTTAACTACTGAGAAGCTAAGTTATAGTTTGGATTAGTGATTATTAATATTGCTTTTTCTAATATGTTTATCATTTATATATTTCTTCAATATCTCTTGTATTTTTCATTTTCTTTTAATTGGTTATAAAAATTTTTATGAAATGATTTTTCACAAAACAGACTGGCAAAATATTTCACATCTTTAATTCTCTGCTGAAATTAATCATATGTTTAGTATATACATACTAAATACTAACAAAACTAACTTCATGGAATCGTAGTGAGAAAATTCTTTATAAACAAATATGCGGAATATATATTCAAGAATTTTTCAGGTTTTGATCAGATAATGTTTTATATTCTTCATTTTCTAGTTCAGTTCTGTAACGTAATTTCACGCAATGCAATGCTTACGTCTCAACAAAGAGTGTATTCTATACCTAAAAGTTTTTTAGAATATATGTGCAATTTCTCAATAAAATTAAATCCAACAATTAATATTTTTTATTAATGCAAAATTAGTTCATCTTTTAACTCAAAACTACGCTTTGTGATGTTGCAAAAAAAGCCATCATTTTTTTGAATTTTATATTCATTATATTTAATTCAAATTGGAAAAAAGCATTTGATATGCTTAATTCTAAAAAGTCAGCAATTATTTCGCCGCTGTTATTGTCAAATATATATATATCTTTGTCTATCCAAACTCTTTAGTAAAGGATAGTAAAGGATCTTGGTACAAATTTTCAGTCTAAAACGAACAATTTTCCAGTACAAAAAATTTTTACGCAAAAGATATAATTATGAAATATGTCAAAAGATATAATTATGATATATGTTTATATTAATTTCATTTGTAAAACTGTTTGATATAATAAAAATAAGAATAATAATGAGAGAATATAAGAAACACTTAAAAGAATAAGTGTTAATATTCTGTTACAAGAAGTTAAGTTGAGATATAGGAAAAAATTGAATAAAAATATATGTAATCATATATATTTATGACTAAAAGTATATATGATTATATAGACACTTTTATTTGATTTCTTCAAAACTTAAGACTTTTGTTACAGAAATAAAAATTATCCTTTCAATTATTTTTTAATAATTATTATTTTCCTTGATTAATATTATTTGTTTTATAAAAATTTTATCGGAATTATAATAAATAAATATTTTTTAAATGAACTAATTCATATTCTATGCCAATTAATCCTGTGCAACAGTATAAATTCTTGTGATAATATGAAATGATTCTTATTCGATAAAATATTATGAATAAAATCAAAATATTCAGAAATTCTATTGAAATGTTCAATTTCTACTTTCCATGTAAACAAAATATTTATAAAAGAGATGGAACTAATGAATCATATTTCATTTAAAATATTATAATACATATGTTTATATATATTTTTATATATTCATATGTGTTTAACACACACACACACACACACACACACACACACACACACACACACACACACACACACACACACACACACACACACATATATATATTTTATGTTCTTGCATTAAAAGTTTTTTAATGGATTTCTCATCTTAATAAATTTTATTTATTGTGGATTGAGTTTTTTTGCCGTAAGCTAGGACATACTACTGTCGAAATGGAACTGCAGGCTATTGCCTCCAGATATAGAGGGCAACTACGAATATACAAAGAAGCAATGACAGTAAAAAGGCTCTGAGACGAGCAGTGAGCTTTGCTACTCTCGCTTGAAGAAAGTTACATGTTCTAATGCAGCTTTTACAAGATAAGTTGATGCCTCTCGTCTAAATACAACTTTGGAATTTTTTCCACATTCAGCGTACTGCTCCCTGTATTTGGGGAGCTTAATTAAGGTGAGCAGTAGGCTTTGCTACACTCTCTTGAAAAAAGTTACATGTTCTAATGCAGCTTTTACAAGATGAGTTGACGCCTCTCATCTAAATACAAGTTTGGAATTTTCTCCACATTCAGCGTACTGCTCCCTGTGTTTGGAGAACTTGATTGAGACGAGCAGTGGGCTTTACTACTCTGCCTTGAAAAAAGTTACATGTTTTAACATGCAGCTTTTACAAAATGAGTTGATGCTTCTTGTCTAAACATAATTTTGGAATTTTGTAAAATTTTGTGGAATTTTCTCCACATTCAGCGTACTGCTTCCTATGCTTTGGAAATTTAAGCACTGTGTTTCATAGCGAGAAATTATAATAAATATTATGTTTTGTTAGTTACATTTAAGGTGATAGTCCTACCGGAGGCGGAATTATCAATAATTGTCGATTGACGAGTTCTAGCAGCTTTTATGTATATTCGACTATAACAGCGAATCTATTACATTTTTAGAATTGTATCAATAGTTCATTCCAACTAAATATAACCAATATGAAATTTAAACTGAATTGACATCCAGTATTTGAAATATAAAAGTGATATTAATATTGTTGTAGCCCCAATTACTTCTTACATACCTTATTTATGCTATTACTTATCATATTATATCTTCATTATTTCTTATCCTCACAATCATTCTCGAATCTCGGAATAGCTGGTGCTACGAAAACGCCGGCCGGAAATACAAGCATGCAAAAGCAAGTTTGCAATTTCCAAAGCAGAGTGCGAACAAGGAATTTGCGAGAGCGCGCCGTTTTGACCATATATGGTTCGATTTAGAATTATAACGCGACGAAACACGACACTACTAGAATACTATAAAAACGGTCGCTAAATCATCGAGAGCGGGCAGTCACAATACATAACAGAGCAGTTGTACTTCGTCACGGCCAGTCGTTATTAGTAATAACGAGATTCACACGAAACATTGTCAAGAAGTCGTACCAATAAATCAGCTACTTAACAAAAGTATAATAATATTTGACCAGAAGAACCTGACCTTCCACCTACGATCCTGCTCGGAGTTCTAAGGCTTGGTGAACCTGACTTTAGTAGGTATACTAGGCCGGTTCTAACCCAGGAACTCCGAGCGTGCGGGTGTGTGGAGTAACTCGGGGACGCGGGGGTAAAGGAGAGGGGGTAACTGGTAGACACGGGGAAAGGGGAATGCTTTGTCGATGGTGCTTTGGAATGTACTTTTGAGGGGGAAGGAGGGAGGGGGTCTTTTTTTGTCTAGGAAGAGCTGCTAGAAAAAATATTTTTTGTAGAAATTGACGTAGGAAAAAAAAAGGAAAAAAAAGCATCGATATTCCGGCTGCAATAAATGTACGTGTCGCAACAAGTTCATTTCGAAAAATCTCGAAGCGTTAATCCCCTCCTCCCCTCTTTTGAAAGATAGAGTGGACAAAAAAATCCAATGACCTCGCTGAACGACAATACTCTATTATGATAGTATTTCGTGAATAGATGTGTTATAGGTCAAGAAAAAGACGAAGAATCGTACAATTGCAGATAGCACATCGAGAACGAGTTTACTGTTATAGTGATTATAAATTGAAAGAAAAAAAGATTGCGTCATTATCAATTAATTATAAAATTTTTATTTCAAGAAAAAAACCTAATCAGCTATAAAAAATATGTAAAGAGAAAAAAAGAAAATGTGAATAAAAAGTTTCACGCTTCAATCATAACGCAATTTCTTTGTTATCGATGAGTCGATCGAACGTTACATTGAAAAAATGTATAGGATCGTTGGAATATTAAGTAATCATCAACGTAATAGCGGAGAAAAGGAATAAAAGAAAATATATTATATGTTATATATGTTTATTTAAGATTATCTGCCCACCAATTAAACAATTTAAATACATTTTGTAACGCGCAATTCATATAATGATATCGTATAGAATTATCAGCATTTTGATTATTTAAAAAATCTATGTCTTCGTAATCCGCATCCAGGGTCTCGATGTACACGAGCTCTCGCTCATTGTCCAGAAACAAATTCCGCAACCATTTTCGTTTTTCGTGTTCCTTGACATATATGACAGCATCGTCATCGTCGTCGTCGTCATCGTCATCTTCTTTCGTACCATGCACAGCTTTCGTAATCAAACTCTTAGCTTCGCTGTACGGAATCGTTCCGTCGTTTCATCGCAGTCTATGATGATGACATATCACCCAGCGTGCGCGAGATTTGTCGGCACTTGCCAGGAAATGCCACGGTATAGGACTTGCGAAAATGTAATGAGAGAGAACAATCCGTTCTTTGAGAGCAGCAAACTCTTTTACGACAAACTGTCCTTCAACGAGGAAACCTTGCAGGTCTACGAACGTTGGCACAGACATGACTGTCGAGAAGAAGACTGCGATCGATTTCGATATATAGATTTTATTGTCTCTCATATACCAGCGATGCTCTTAGGTGATCTTGCGTACAACATTGGTCAACGGGTTGTACTGAACCACGCGATCGTGTACAATGAGACAGTACGCGATGGTTTTCATCGGTACGTTCTCCTTAGTCTCAAATTCCAATCTCACATCCACGGTTGCGCTCTTGACTGATTCGTTTTGTCGAGAACAATCGATGATTACGAATGGACCGTAATGTAAAAAAGACGTGAGGGTAAGACTTGGCTCGAGATACTCGTATCCGTAGTTTCCTTGCAGAAACGCGCGTACGTTTCGTATAACACAGACCATCTGTTTTTTTCGAAATCCAGATTCATATCGTCGTACGGATAACATTCTGAGTTCAGATAGAATTTTCACGTTGGTCAAGTTGCAGTCGTCGAATCGGCTCGTGTCCTCGACCATGACGTTTTTTTGGCCTGTTTGCAAAGCGAAGATGACATATCGCGGCTTCTCCAGCTGAGTAGCAGTCTTGATGCCCCACGAATGCTTGGTTGTACGCTGTAACAGCGGAAACTCGTACAGATCCCACGAGCGATGTTCAAGTATCGTCCGCTCTCCAAAGTGCGCAGCATCGATAGTTTTGTTATCTCGTTCAATAACACGTGCGGCATTTGCCATTGTATCTTGAATAAGTCGATCACGGGATCCAATACCGAATTTCTCATCAGGCAATTGTTATCGTTGCGTGATCGTATTAAGATCAACTCGTAACGAGCGTTGATTACCACGCGTCTGTAATCCTCACAGAATCCCAACAGTACGTAGAGAGGTACGCAAAAGTTAAAATATCCGCGTTAGTACGCGCATCCCAGCCAGCATTTCTCAGAATCACGTTTCTCTCGGATGACGTCGTTACGTAGTATTTGAGCGCGCTAGTTATGTCCACGTTTCTGTTACGATCAATCTCCACGACATCGAGCTCGTATCGAATCTCATCGAACATGAACGCCACAAAATTATTTCCCAACATCACATCAGATCCGTCGACATTTTTCTTCGTTAATTTTTCCTCGATATATAGAAAGCTTTCGTACGGCAATGTGTACAGATCCTGTTGCTGTATGGGTATTCTTCACTGTACCCAAACATTGTATTGGCGAACGGATTATACGTATGAGTTTCAATCTTGACGATGCGATCGTCGAAAATTGGCTCGTCTTCGATGTTTAGGATGTCAGTCATCTCACAAATTGCGCACCAAGAATCCTAAAGCTTGTAAAAATTTAACGTTCGATGCGTTGAGTTTCTTTCTCTTTTTGATGCAACCGGATGAGCGAGTATTGTCGATTGGTGTTTTCTTTATAAAAGATGCGTTATCTCTCTGCGCGTGCTTCGCTTCGTTCAACACAAGCATCCAAAATGTCGCGTTCGCGTTGTCGCTGTCGCCGTCGTACGTACAATCTGACAGTGATCTCTTCTCCTCTGAAATCGAGCAATCGTCCGTTCTGGTCAACAATGCGTATCGTTAACTCCGCAATGCTCTGTACGATGACTGGCAAGTAAATGATTTGCATCGGCCTTTCCGATATCTAATATCCTGGTGGCACGCTCGGCGAAAATTCATGTATCGTGTGCATACTTTTGTCGTTGCTATACGCGCCGCGGTCACATTGCACTCTACACGGATAATGTTTACGTTCATTATGTTGATTGACATGTCCGATTTATACCACTTTCGCGGTTGCAATATACGCTTCGACGAGAAACCAAGCAGCAATCCAATGTTATTGGGCTTGTTAAAGTTTATTCTGTAATCACATTTAATCTCACACCTCATTGTGTTGTAATTTGCGCGGAGAACGATCGGGTATTCACCAATCTTATCATCGCCGCGCGCGGTGTCACCGGCGTTACCATCGAATGTGTCGCGTCGCGGATGTTTTCGTAAAATCTCACGTTTCAAAAATTCATTTATGGCTTGCAGTTCGTACGACCCCTCGGGAATCGTAATTTCTGCGTCGTCTTTGTCAAAATAAAATTTGTTGTTCAAAACGTTTACATTCGGTATCGTGTGATAAGTCTCCAAAATTGTTAGACCAAGCTCGTAGTCATTGTCGTTCAAATCTATGGCTGGAAAGTTTGCCGCGAGAACGCTGCTCTTCCCGCTTAACGTAAGCGTCAGCGACATGATGGAAAAGCGTTCAACGAATACTGAAACGTCGCGGCATTTTGTCAGACTTTATAAATTCATGCGCGTCGACCGTTTGGAGAAACCACAAACACAGCTGTCCGCAGACGCTCTGATCGTACGTCTGATAGGACGTTCGATTGTACTCTATCATAACATTGTCTCCGAAATATTGTACCAGTTCCTTGGGCGATCGAAGATTATCGAAACTGTCGAAATATATAACACGATCGTTTCTCTTTGCGTACGCTACCCAATGAGTGCTGGGACCCATCATGTCATCCAGATTTACGATACCGCTCTCTTTTCGACGCGCGCCACTAATCGGTAATGCGTCACGCATGAAAACGCCTCTGAAGTATGATATACGCTTCGCCAGCCGGTCCAATTGTACGTTGGTAGTTACCCGTAGGTATTTTTATTGTCTCTGACGTTTTTTTTCTTTTTTCTTTTTTCGCTGTTACACCTCGTCCGCCTTTGTACGGAGCGAGATACAGTCCGCGCGTTTCCATTGCGCGATTGTGACGTTGTAGTTCCTCGAGCTGACGTTGGCTTTCTTGTCATTTACTGCTTTCACCACACTGGCCGCTCCGCCAATCATGGAACCGAGCGCGCCCAACATTGGCAGAATCGGTAATGCCGCTTCATTTCGCCGTTGGAAGTATTCGTTTTTTTTTTTGTTGGCTTTTTCCTTGTTTTCGCTTTCATACTCATGCCGATCTTAGTCTTGGCTTTCATCGCTGCCCAAACACCTGTAGTGGCAGCTTTTTCGCCCAAATTCGAATCTCTCGCAATGACGCGTCCTAGGGCTTTATCGGCGAGTATCTTATCCGTCGCGTGTCTATCGGTGAGATCGTTGCTCCGAGAATACGCAATGTCATGTTCACGGCACGCCGCGTCTAGTGGATTTAGGCCCGTTTCACCTCTGGCTAATCGCTTTTTCAGCCGAGTACCCGGACCGCAAAACTGATAACTGGGAATATGTAACTCGAAAGGAAGCGCATTTATCGCTCGATTGAGCAGTCCTCCAACGCAGCCTTTGTTCGTTGCTGCTGACATATGTTACAAACCTTTATCTTCGGTGCGGGACCGTATATGCGTGCGTCTATATGCGTGCGGCGTTGCCACGATTGATTATAATGCTCGACGCAGCGACGATAGATTTGAACCTCCAAATCCACCTTTATATGCTCCAGAAGTTTGTCCCACACGTGGTCGATATAGTCGCCACACATGCGTAACAATATGATCTTCGGTACATATTGCAGCGTTCAGCGTGCAAATCCCAAATATCAAATAGATGCGATAGCGCGAGATACATTTTTGCTACTGAGCGAATCGCGGTTTCGCGCGCCTATAAATAGGCGTTCAATTAAAGCCTAGATAACGCAATATGAACATGAAATTCGTGCGGTACCCGCAGACGATACACGTCATGAACTATGACGAGAAAGCGCAAATGATGGGAGACATCGCGACGAAGCGCAAGCATGATGAAATACTACTGAGTACTATACGCGCGATTATTTGCGGTCCATCGAATTGCGGTAAAACCAACATTCTCATAAGTTTACTCGAGAGTCCGCACGATGTACGTTTCGAGAACATGTACGTGTATTCGAAGTCATTGCAACAACTAAAATATCGATATCTCAAAACTTTGTTGGCATCGATCGACGAAATCGGCTATTTTACGTTTTCCAACAACAGTGACGTCATTCCACCGAGCGAGGCACGTCCCAATTCGACCTTCGTCTTCAACGACGTTGCATGTGATAAGCAAGATGTGATGAGAGAGTATTTCTCGATGGGTCGCCACTCGAACGTTGACTGCTTCTATCTTTGTCAGACGTATGCGAAGATATCTAAACATTTGATACGCGACAATGCGAACTTGCTGATTTTATTTAAACAGGATGGTACCAACTTGAAACATGTTTACAACGATCATGTGAATACTGACATGTCGTATGATGAATTCTGTGCGTTATGCCGCGATTGTTGGCGGCGCGAGTACGGATTCCTAGTGATAGACAAAGACAGTCCGCTTGTCAACGGGCGGTACAGAAAAGAATTTAACACGTTCGCGGTACCATAATGTGATTAGTCGATGTCGATACATCAATTAGGCAACATGAATAACATCAAATATCGCGAGAAAATAGCAAAACAGATTGCGAAAACGAGCGATTCAATTCGCAAAAAATATCGCGCTTTGAAAACTGGTAAAATAGATGAAGATGTAGCGTTGGAGAAACGCTTCAAACCCATCGTCGAACCTCTAAAACAGATTGTCGAGGAAACACATTCAATTAAAAAAGTAGCAATGTTGCAAAGGATATCAGTATTAAGAAAAAAAAGAAACGTGAAGACAGCGATGACGATGACGATACTACTACTACTACAAACAGGGATTCGTTGGACGGATGTTGGATGGTTGAAATTATCGCCGCAATCTAAAAAGCGTACAAAAGAATTGAATATCGCGTCAGATTCATTCACGTTCGATTTTACATCGATAGAACTATGAAAAGAACTACCGAAAATACCGCTATTCATGCGAAATAAAAATATTTTTGAAACAAAAGACGTTAGTGAACCATCACTCGAAACAACCATCAAACAGAATCTGCAAACGCATGGAAGTCGTGAGACGCTTCATGATCAGCTGGGACGAAAGTACGTGGGCCTTCTTCTCGGTGACGACATAGATAAAGCGATCGATAATGTGTACGGTATCTATTTCGACAAAAGTGGTACAATGCTCGGTGACAAAAAATTTGACGTTGACAAAAATGACTCCATAATCATAGACAATGTGAGATACAATGGTACACCAGGATTATACGAATTGATCTTCAAGAGACTTCCCGATGAAGCTATATTTACCGAAGATGACAAACAAACGTATAAAAGTATATTGTTAACAACAAATGCTCATAGACGTGGTCACAGCGCCCATAATCCCATCATGGGCAACAAGGGATACAAGTACATTAACATCATCGCTCCGATCGTATCTACATATAAAAGAAATAATAAAAAGGATGCAGGCATGAATAATATACCATCCATCATGAAGTTAAATGACAACAAGATCGATTACGTGCATTGGGACGATCCCAACGAACTGGTGGATCCAGTGGAAGCCGGCATTATTATAAATTAAATCGCGTGTCGACGAAACGAGCCAGTCGATTGACGTCAGTGAGGAAAAAAAACTTTAATTGTAATATACCTTATTTACACGCATTAATATCAAACATCGAAACATGAGATCGTCAAAATCCGATGGACGTGAAAAAAATATTAACTCCGACGACTCGTCGAGGAATTGCACGCTCCAGCCAGAAGAAATTTTCCACGAAAACGTGTCATAATTCAGAGATACGACGATTTGTGGCAAGCTGATATCGTCGAGATGCGCCCATATTCGAATTTCAACAGAGATCATCATTACATACTCACCGTTATCGATCCGTTGAGCAAATATGCCTGAGCCATACCGCTCAAGAGCAAGGTCGAGACGGCTAACGCTATCGCTGAGATAATTCGAGAGAGCGAAAGATGCCCGAGAAATTTGCAAACGGATATGGGGAAGGAGTTTTACAACGCCGATGTGCAGAAACTCTTGAAAAAACAGCGTTAATCATTATTCCACATATTCGATATTGAAGGCATCGATCGTCGAACGGTTCAATCGCACACTTAAAAACGACATGTGGAAGATGTTTACATTTAATGGTATTTACAAGTGGGTCGACGCGTTGCCGCGTCTCGTGTTAGATTACAACGCGCGCAAATATCGCACTATTGGCATGCGACCCATTGACGTAACTCCCGCGATCGCTAAAAAATTCTTGGGCACGGTGTACAGCGCGATAAAGATCGCAAGTTCAGCAAAATTCAAAGTAGGCGAATCGGTATGCGTGAGCAAGTACAAGACAGTTTTCGAAAAAGATTACACGTCAAATTGAACACCACCTAGTGTTTAAGATCGTTAAAGTGCAGCGTACTAATCCCGTAATCTATCTACTCAAAGACTATCGCGGAGAATTCGTTGCTGGAGCGTTCTACGAGTACGAGTTGCATCGCGCGACTCATCCGGACGTGTATCTCATGGAGAAAGTACTGCGTAGGAAAGGAGATAAGGTTTACGTCAAGTGGCTAGGATTCGATGGATCACATAATTTTTGGATACACAAAAATAATGTGATTTAATTCATTTATTGTAAACAAATATAAAAATATTTATATAAAAAATTTTAAATTCATTCATTTTATTGTAAAAACAAATAAAAAAATATTTATATAAAAATATATACAATAAGTCTTATTTTTCCTTCCATTACATTTTCGTAAAGAAACTATACAGATAAACTAACTACGATGAATTTAAGATAATATATAAAATGTATAAAACTACGGGAAATACGTATATATGTACATATAAACTACAAGTATATAAATTATAAGAAATATATACATATGTATACGTACATATGTGCATAAACTACAAATATGTATATACGTACACACGTATATAAATACATACGTACATACGTACATAAACTACAAGTATGTATATACATACACATACGTACATACGTACATATGTATATACATACGTACATATATACGTACGTACATTACATACTGTACATATGTACATACGTATATATAAACTATAAGAAATACGTGCATATGTACACACATATATATATATATATATATATATATATATATATAAAACTATATATAAAAAAATACATGTATATTACAAAGGTATTCGCCAATGTCCCCATGGTAACGTTTCCGTTGTTACGTCCTGATTGTCCGTTTTTAGGTCAATACATTTAAGTACTTTACCCTGGGATTGAACTGGTTTGTGAATTAATCAACTCCAAATAGGAAACGAATTTTATAAATTTTGTATCGAGGATCCTTCTTATTAATTTGATTATAATTTGGATAATTTACATTGAAATCAATTTTTCTTAATTTATATTTAGGAATTTGCTTAGTTATTTTAATTTTAGTTTATCTTTCTAAATTTTTAAGTTTTAGGAACAATGAGAGAGGATTCTTATTTAAAATTATCGTTTAATTTAACTGAAATCTTAATCTTTTAATTTGAACTTTATGCCCTCCTCTTTTGGGCATGAATACGTTTGAAAATAATTATTTATTATTAAGATTCTAAATTCAAATTATTCAGTCGCAACACTATTGGTTGCGACTAAACGCTACGCTATTGTTAGCGACCGGTTTTGGATTTAGAATTATGATCTTGATTTTAATTAAGAAGAATTTAAGATTTCAGTTTTCCCAATTATTTTAAAATTACCTTTATTTAGTCGAGGAGGCTTTTAAATTCTCCTAAGAGAAATATTACAGAAATTGATTATAAATTTAAGAATTTAACCCTAAGGTTAATCACGCGTCACAAACTAATGTCACCGCCTAGTTAGTACCGAAGAAAGCCACGGCCGCTTTTTCCGCACGCATATTTATAGGTGGAAATGATCAGAATCCCCGCACGAGTTTCTCACCACTTCCTTCTTTCAAACCCATAATTAAGAGGGGGAAGGTTCTTTCTCAGAGGTATCATCTGAATCTTCGTTGGTAACAATCGAAGCCTGGTACCGACAAGAATTCAATCAATAAATCAATAAATCAATATTTTATCATATTACGCGCATTCCTTCATTTAAAATTATAAGATGTAGATAGCCGTGACACTGTCAAATCCGGTATGATGTATCGTTTGTCATCGTATGGACTCAGAGCAATTTTTGACTCGGATACCGTATATACTTGGTGTAATTTGGATCTTATACATGACTGGCGACGAATCATTTCGATTTCTTCATTCAAACACCGTGTATAATTATCGAACGTTATTGTTCGCGCGACAACATTATTCTTTACACCTTTCGCCTTTTTGGTGTCCTTTTTACCATCCATACTCTCATCGCATACATTTTCGCTCTGAGTCCGACAAATTCCGTCATAATCGCACCGTTATTTTTGTCCTTCATTAGGCCGGGTACTTTTTTATTCACGAGAGACATACCATATGCGTTGTCCGTCGGATAATCGCTCGTATCGAATCTAGCGATATCGCGTTTCATCGTCTCGTACACATCGACGCACTCGATGTGATATACAAGACTGTCTGTGTCGGTGTACATGATTTTACATTTGTCGCGGTACAGCGGTAACATATATTCGTGATGAAATTCGTATAAGCAGATTTTTGATACATCGAGTATACACATACTCACATAAATCGACTTGTTGAATTTTATCTCGAATTTACGCAGTTCGACGGCGATTAAATTTTCCACAAAGACGCTGCGGCTGTGGAAATTTGGTTTTGCGATCATTACCTCCGCATCATATCGTCCGTCCCATTTCGTTATCAATTTTACATCCACGTGATTCCGGACATTTTCCATTGTTTTACCGAATACCGCGTTGTTTATTAATTTGTAAATTTTTTTCGAAATCGTTTTTCGCGCACATTCTAAGCTGTGTATTAAGTTCGATGTAATCGCGGAGCCAGGTGAATTGAGCGAATTGTAGTACGCGGTGTATCTTTGCGATACGAAGACCATGGCGCGTACATTGCTGCAGGTTACGATAGTGGATGACATATCGCTTTTTGTCATATAGCGTCGCGAGAAGTTTATTCTGCCGCGTGCCGGGTGCCGGTTTATCGCGCGTCGGACAGAAAGATAAGTCAGTGTGTCGGTCGTGTAGATGATGCGGATACTCGAGATCGACCTCGAGAATATAACCCGTAGGCGAATCCGGAGCGATCGCGCTCGCGTCAAAGTTCGCGATGTTTTCAACCCATCGAAATTTGGCATAGGGCAGCGGTTGACACATCGCCCATCCATATAAATTGTTCACGTCGTAGTATCAAATACGACGACGGTTTCGACGGGTCGTACGAACGCATGTACTTGTTATTGGCCTGCGTGTATCTGTTGGAACATTGATTGAGGCCGCCGCGTATACCGCGCTCGATAAACATAACCATATCGATGTTGGTGAGCAACTCAAATTTTACACGCGTATGTTTCAGCATGGCGTCCCACGTGAAACCTGGCAATGTGTAGTAATGAGCGGGATCGAGACTGTAACTTTTGATACAACTTTCACGGAAATTTTCAAAAACATCGGCCAATAATAAGACATCGGTCTTCAAATATAGATCGCTATATTCGCCTAAGGTTTCAATAGAGAACCGCTGCCAGATGTTTACAGCGTGCGCGTAATCATTCTCCGACACTGTGTTACCGGTCAACGAGCTATAAAATGATTAGTGCGATGGTAGGCGCGTGTCCTGCAGCTTGTCCGCGCGATCCACGTATTCATAAGGAAAGACACCTTTATGCGTCAACAAATCTTCGTTCGATAACGTGGAAAATTCGGAATGTAAAATTTTCAATTTCTCTTTACTTAAAACAGATGTCAATTTATCGAGATTGGTACTCAAAAATTTGTACGAATCGATGAATCGTAATTGTACACAATTTTGCAAATCTGATCTATCTTTGATGTTTAGTGAATGAAATGTATTTTTCCTTTGTTATCGGCAGCACATCAATTTTGCCTTCGTACGCCATAGCTATTTCTGTGATAACAAAGTGCGCGTCATAACCGGATAAATTGTGAAAGACTACAGGAATGCAATATGATTTTTTATAGTTTAGATTGCAATTCGTGCGGGTCCGCGGTAACGACCGGTAAGGTGGCAATGATCACGTACCCGCGTGTCGTCCGACGCAAATGATTTCTCAGAAATGTGACAACACGTCGCGCTACGGTATGTCTCCCACTGATAATGAAATCTCTCGATAATGTTTCCATAGGGACATTCGCGGATAACAAAATTTTTACTTGATGCGCCAAGTTTTTGAGTTGCCGAACGAACCATGCAACGCAGTCTTCACCGCGATAAAATTGATAACGCATCGTCGTACGAGCATCGCACATAATATCCTACGCTAAATACCTCGTGCTGCTGTTATATATGATATGTGTACGACGTGTTTTCTCTTTCCGGCTCCATCCTTCGCAGTATGCACTCAAGATCTGCGTAGACGATGAATGGAAGTCGTTCTTTGTTGCAGTAGTTCTTGAAGTCGAGCCACTTGTCGTCCTCATTCGGCAGTCGGATGGCGCAATCGTTCATCCGTTCGCAATCCACCGTATGCGATTCCAATTTCTCAGATAAATTAAAATAATGTAAACATTTGCAAACGGAAAACATGATTTTTTAGTATTTTTAACATTTAAATTAACAATTATAAAATATTTTACATATTTTACATATTTTGTTAAAAAATGTGCATACGTACCGATCACAAAAGTATTTCTTGTGTTCTTTTTTACTCAGTTGCGAGCTCACAAGACGGGATAAGTTTTTGATGTACGCGAAGTGCCCATTATGGTCGCGCGGATTCTGCACATACAACAAATTTGCATGTTTCTCCATCCTCTTTGTTGTCAAATGTATTGGGAGAATCTCCTTTTCCTTGATACCATAGATGTTGATAGAGATTCGTTGAGATGTTCGAACTTTTTAATTTGATTCAACGTCATCGGAAACGTAATGTCTTGAAGATTTAATACCATCGTATAATGTGGATACGATGATTCCTGATTTGTATGCCTTTCGGATGCAAGGCCGCGACCACTAACCATGCGAAACACGCATTGTCCGTTGACTGCACGTTAATTACCGCTCTCTTTAACATAATTTCCCGCTGTAACTCGATGTAACACCCCGCGTGCATGGGATTATATTTATTAACATTAATTGTTAAATTTAATATACGTGACAGCACCCATCCACTGTCGCGTTCTTGAAATTCTTTGATGCCAACATAGGTTCGATGACGTTGTTACGTCCCGGGCGGCGACGATTTTGTGATGACGAAACGTCACTTGCACTGAACAAATGGGGGATTACGTCTACCATTCGGTAACGCTGCCGACGATCAAGCGGCAAATCGCAATCAACGTATCAAGGGAATTTAAAAGGAGATTAAAGCGGGTGTTACGAAGGTCCGGAAAGGACGCGAAATCACGCGATAAGTAAAACAGTTCCCGAAAACTACGCGATTTCGGCCTATTGCTCCTCGCGATTGCGCAACGAGAGAGAGAAATTCGTCAAGCGACGTGAGACGATGACGTCAGCGGCGACGTTGGTATCGTCGACGAAATAACGTATTCTAAAATTTTCGATAGTCTCCCCCTCTTCCTCAAGGACTTGTAGAGCGGCAACGAATACCTCGGAACACGCGTTGCAATATTCTATCTCGCGGACTATAGAAAGGGGGGTGCGGCAGCACTCGCAATAATCTAACAGTTCGGTGAGGTCCGAATTGAAGTGAATGAATCAAGATTAAACGATAAGTAAGAGGGCCTTCGGATATTAATTCCTTACAGTGGTAGCAAAGGATATTCGCGCAATTAGGGAGATTACCGTCGGTCGAAATATTTACGCGGCGGTAACCGAAAGAAGTAGCGCACCTAACTAAACTAATGCGGTGAAGAAAGACGGCGGTTGGATGGGTGCGCGTTAGTCGTAGCTTGTGGGGGCAAGGAGGGCACCGTTAATTATTTAACGGTTGTCGTATATGCAAAGAACATCTACGTATTTTAAAATAGTATTTTAATAATATTTTCAAACCGAGGATTTCAAAACGAAACTTAAAAGCATACACTTCCCGAGCGAAATCAGTGAGAGCGGCAAAAACTGTACTCCCAAAAAAAAGGGGTCGATCTTAAAACCTTTCCGGCCGAGTCGCTTTCCCTAGTTTTTGTGCGATAAGCAGGCACGAACACGTTCAGGCTGATGCAATCGGAAATTCTTAATCACGTCGAGCGTCGTCCGAAAATATGCATGTGCGCGTGATTTTATGTTATTTAATAAAATAATTGCAAGATATATCCGCGGCGAGATTTTTATATTTTAACCAATGGGACAATTCGAGCATATCCGTGCATATGGGTTTATATTCCAATTAATGAAACAATTTACTTACCGGTTCTAGAGGCACTCTACGCAGATATTCCTCGAGGGAGATTCGTGGTCGGAATTGGAATTCGCTCAGGGCGGTAGGTGCTGACGGTGCGGGTCGTCCACTCCAGAGTTCGTCTGGCACCAGGAGTTCGTAGTCTCCGTCGAACTCGGTTATCTCTCCGATGGCTTCGTTGTGGTTGAAAATAGACGCAACGTGGAGGTCGTACTCCAGGTGTCGGAGAGATGTCTTCCGACCAGCGCGGTTCTTTCTGCCCTTCGGCATTCGGGTGAGGCTTCGAATTATTCAAATGTTAAACGAAAGGTGAAACAAAGGGTTATCGTTCAGCGGCGAGCCAATTCGCGTTGCGTTTCGACTTCGCGTAGGAACGATTGAATCTATTGCGGGCAAGAATTTCGAGTCTCCGTCGTGGTAAATGCGGATGGACGCACAACATCTGTTCCGGGAGATGCTCGGCATTCTTGTTATAATTAATGATGTCGGAATCTTTAGGAATTTCTTTAATACGCGTAAAGCCTCACAATACTCGCGAACGCTTTCAATCATTGATATGGTGACGGTGTGGGTGCAAGAAAATGAACACGTGAATATTTCGATATTAATATATTCAAGAATTAGATTACACACTCGAATTGAATACTTCGCACATACACAAAACACTAGATACTATAAGACTAACTTAACTAGAGATCGAATTATAAGAAATAGAATCGAGGATTTTATGAATTAGAATTGAGACTCGCACGAGATAGATTCTTACGGAGCGGACACGAGTGTGACACGTATTGACGGTTTCGCGGCGCGCACAGAAGTGACGGAGTTTCGGCGGGCACTGCGGTGCTCCGTTGCGACGGCGCGATTGCGCAAGATGGCGGACGGCGTGGGTGCGAAGACCCTTACGACGCAGCGTCCCGTCATGGCGGATGGCGTGGATGTGCCAACGCACGTGGCGCTGGCGTGACAAAGATTATAGAGTTAGGCTAGATGTACGTGTTCATGGCGTGCATTAGTCAGCCAATCGCATTAGTCGCAAATCGAGCGCGGCTGATGGGGGATGATGCGCAGTGACAGTAATGTAAGCGTTATTGTAATACTAGTGTCTTATGCTCAATTAAATTAGTAACATTAATATCATTAATATGGTCTTATCATTACCATAGTTATTATATTTATTATATTTATTATTATATTTAAGTATATTTAAGGTACATATTAAATATTATTGTTTATAACTAATAAAAAAAAAGTGGTTAGGGGCAATCGACTACAGAATATGTGTATTTTATTAAATGTTAATATTTATAATTAGTGGAGGAAGTGGTTATGATAACATTACATCTAGATAAAATAATAGTGGTGGGGCGCGTTGTGTCGTGCGGAAGGAGAGCTAATGATTGTTCTCGGTCGCCGACCCGGCGGTAGATAATATTAAGGCTGTATTACATGTGTAGAAGAAAAAAATATATGGAGGCTCTCCGGACGTTACAACGTGCTGCTCGTACCACTCATCCACATTTGACACTCGAAAGAGTTCACTATTTTTAGTGTTTATACTTTTATTGGCGCGTTTATTGCCCGTCACAAACTCGCCGTTGAACGCGGTGTTCACTTTTACATTATCGTGTCTTTCTACAATGTCTCGCACTCGTTCGAGCACTACACCACCAGCATCTTCTAAAAATCGTCGCGGCTCGATATAGTTCACGTTGATCACCGCACCAGTCAATATACGGCTTTCAAACGCCATATCAATCTCGCGCTAAACGAAAGGTCCATTGTCTCTACTGGTGCTCGCGTACTCGCCACCAACGTGCACGAAACGTCTTTCTAATTGTACCTTTGCACCCGCGAGTCATGCGATCCTCGCCACCACAGATTGTCTATTTGCAACGGTGAGTCGAGGACGCTTAACACGACTAAGTTCTTCGAGTTGTTCGATGCACTCGTTGCATTGTTGCAGCCACGCGAAACACTCCACCAAAGTAGCGACCTGGCTGCATTGTTCTAGCAGCTCGCGTTCCACTCGCTCGAGATGTTCAATTTTTTATACTACGTCCCACGAAGCACTTGCACTTGCATTTGATTTGTCCACAATATCGTCTTTTTTACGCGGTGCAAATTGGGCACATATTACATAACATTGTTATATATACGGACTGACTGCAATTGAAGCAAAATCGACCGTTTAACGCAAGAGTATTTATCTCATGCTTCCTAACGGCATACATTATTTCAATGTCAGTGTCCGTCAGACGAACTATGCATTCGGCACATACAATTAGAGCACTACTCGTCGAATAATAAAATTGTATTGTGCAATGTTTTCTATTACTATTCAGTACAAGGAGTTCCGAACGCGTAACAATTTTCTCTGCATAATCCGTAACTCCTCACTCTGATCACTTATGCAATCACTGTCATCAGATAACGCGTGCTCATCATCTTCATCTTCAATATCAATGTCAATATTTCCAACATTCTCAATTTCTTCTTCTTCATCTCCCCACACGTCCATTATATTCGCGATGTCTTCCATGTCCATATTTATCACATTCAATCACATTCGCACCGTCCACTATTTTTTCACACAGTATCGCGATCGATATTCGTTTCGAGACTTCCAAGATCTACTGTGATTCCGTGTGCCCAAGGATCTACTATATATATCGTCTATAATTTCATTGTCCCTTTGTCGACCTCGAAGCATGGTCATAGGTTTTCCGAGTCACAATTTTGATTTTTTGTAGCAGCCCAAGTTTTCCCGTTTTTTTTATCTCCAATTTTTTCTCCGATAAGAAGATTCGATAGAAAAGATTTGATGACTTTTTTTAAAGACAGCATAACTTAAAAGTAACAGTTGGAATAATATCAATCGATATCCGGAAATATTTTTTTTCAACATAAAAAGAAACTTGGTATTTATGATGGAATATTATTTATCGGTGTAACATCGATAAAAAATCGTATTCATTTTTATAGTTTCCGTTCCGTGTCACTGTCAAAATTTATTTGGCTCTTACATGAAAACTTGGACTTGACCAAACAGGAACGAGCATATTTCAATATTTATTATTAGGAAAAAGTTAAGAGAGAAGAAGTGTCCATTTACCGACTTATTTTTATTGAATAATGGATTTTTCGAAATTAACTCGTTGCAACATGTACATTTGTTTATAGCAGCTGGATTATTGGCGCTTCTCTTAATATGCTGCGACACGTACAGTCGTCAATATTTTTTCTAAATCGGGACATCATTATAAATCTTCCGAATCGCAATTTGTTTAGATACATTATTTTCATTGAATAACGGATTTTTCAAGATTGTTCGAAATTAACACGTTGCGACATTTATTGCAGCCGGAATATCGACGCTTTTTTTCCTTTTTTTTTCTACGTCAATTTCTACAAAAAATATCTTTTCTAGCAGCTCTTCCTAGACAAAAAAAGATCCCCTTCCTCCTTCCCTCTCAAAAGTACATTCCAAAGCACCATCGACAAAGCATTTCCCCTTCCCCGTGCCTACCAGTTACCTCCTTTCCTTTACCCCCACGTCCTCGAGTTACCCCGCACACCCGCACCCCACTCGGAGCTCCTGGGTTAGAACCGGCCTAGTATACCTACTGACTTTCCCTAATTACAATCTTGTAACTTAATCCGGGTTACAACATTTTGGTAGCAGCGGTGGGATAGTTGACACTGTCTCCACGATTCATACGATCTGAAAGGATAATCGCTAATCGAGCCAGCAGAAATCAAGAACCTGCAGTATTAGCCCCAAGGCTGCAGGCAGAAGAGAAACTTTCGCACAAGATCTGTGGAAAACAGGCGGACGGAGAAGGCTCCGTCAGAAAATAACAAGCCTACAATCGAAAGAGTACGAAAAGAATAGCTGAGTGCCGACCTAGGACAACCCTACAGCTATCAGCGGCAGCAGAGCAGCGAACCAGCATCGCCCAACGTACATCGACACCAGTCGACAAGGACACTCGGTAGAGCAGCCAGCGAGCGTATATCAGCGACACCAAAGAAGGCACCGACTTACAACAACACGCGACAACGAAGCAGCATGAAGCTAGCAGCGATACTATAAGTGAAAAAATCGTATCGCAGTAAGAATTGTATAAGCAAGCGGTAGCATTGATGTCGGACGGGAAAATAAATAGAAACCGACTCCTTAAAAATATATCGTGGTTATACGGCGAGCGAATATAAAGAGCGCGAAGTCCTATCACCCCCGTGCGTGTAGTCCAAGAAGCCGCGTGATATACGCGTGATAGCGTGCGTCGAAATTTAAAAACACGACATTCGAATGAAAGCTCACCTGAACCGGTGCTCCACATATAGTTCTACGTATCCACATATAGTTATCGAGCGAGTATTTTGTTACGTCGCAAGCGAGATGTGCTACGTGTTAGGCGAGTCTGCTCGTACTGGACTGCGTATTGGTTTTTAATTGAATCCTGGCTTGATTATTGTGAATTATGGACGTGCACACCGTGTAGAAAAGTCGATAATTTCCGGGAGAAAATGATATCATGCAATCCTACTTCCGGGTAGATGTCGATAATGGATATCGGATTTGGCAACGAATAGAAAGAAACATTTTCTTCGCGTAAGTACTCTAAGAACGCGACGAATGCTGGAGCAGGGATCGCAATCGTTTATTTCGCGCCAAATAGCTAAGTCCGTGCCACAAAAATTACAGCGTCTTTCGTTCTGTACAGTGCCAACGCTAATAAAATGTCTTAAAATAGTCGTAAACTGCTTCGACGGGTCGTAGTCGAATGTACGATTGTATCGAGATTTGCAGTCCAAGCATGCGAGATTGGCGGCATTCGTATCGGTAGCCACATCAACGAAATCGTACCCGAACTCGACTACGTACCGGGAGCTACTTGTCTGACAATTAAAGACGGCGGCTGGATGTGTTGTCTTTTGGCATTTCAATTGCTCTCTACACATGACGTGATTCGCAGATAGGAGAGAGTAATGATTCACTTTTCGTTGGTCCACAATTCCTGGGATTTGGGACTTTTATTTCCTGTCGCAAGCCACGTGAATCTCGGGATGCACGCTGGGATGTGGAGCAGCTGAAGACGACGTTGTGGTATTCGAGGGACTTGGAGTCCACAGGTTGTTCTCGAAGTGTTGCTCGTACTCAGAATCTCTCGCAACCAAGTAGTTCACTGAAATCGCCGACAAGAGCGGATTTGATCTCGTATAAGGTTCATCGGATCGCACGTTGACGTCCGGCGCGATTTTTGCGTTTATTCGGCATCGAGAGTGACTATGAAGGGAAATGCCCGTAGCTTCCCTTGCGAATTTACGATTAAAAGTCAAGTTTTCTATCGCGCTAAAAACCTGTAACCCTCCGTGGGGAGACGCACAACTTGCTAGCCAGGAGGCGAGACAGGTTATCGGATATCTTACAATTTAGCGGATTTAAACTGCGTGAGAAGCGATACCTCTCTTGGGGAGTAGTGCGGGTGGACGTACAACTTGCTAGTCAAGAGAGTAAGCACCGCTTCCCGGGTCGCTTATGTGTTTTGATTAATTCACGCGTGGTCACTTTACCCTCGCGAACTCTGTCGATTATTTGCTTCGCAAGGATGGGTGATGATTGGAGATTATTAATTGCTTAATGCACTGATCACTTTTCACTTGTATGTATTGTAAAATATTCAGATACAAAGTTGATTATTACTAAATTGTAACGACTATACTAAATATTAAACGCACTTGAATTTCGAATTAGATTTACAAAGATCTTGAACTTGAAATGAGATTGGCTTTACTTAGTACTAGAATTGGAATTGAATTGAATTATTCTAACACTAGAATTTGAATTATGTTAACATTAGAATTGGGAGGGAGTTCGCGCGACTGGAGGTCCTCGCCAGTCGGAGTCACGAGATGAACTGCTCGCAGTCGGCTGCGCACTGAAATGTTCCGATTCGGCGGCGCTATGGTGGGACGTGCGCGTTACGTGGGAGGCGCTGGCGGTAGGGATGCGGCGCTCGCGTGGGAGGCTAGAGAATCGCCATGGTGGGGCTCATGGTAGTCTAGGGATGTACCACGTCGTTTTGCTCTATGTTACAAAGACTTTATTATTGTAAGATTGAAAAAAGTAATAATTTTAGAATAGGAAACAAAATTGTTAACTAATTTATTTATTCCGACGTGACAATATTTATTATAAAAGCTTAAATTCGAGCAAAACAAAAATAGGTCGACCGAATAGTCATAAGTATGACTCATGGTTAGGTTGTAAGCGAAAATAGCCCAACGTTAAATGTCAAGGCCGCCATAATATTTTAGTACCACAAGTCATCGCTGACTCATCGCAAATGTAGGCCAAGTTGACCAATAGAAAACTATGTCAAGAACAACTAGAAGGTCTTAAACGCGTGAATCATAGCTGATTTATAATGAAAGTAGACTAACAATAGGCAAACCGTGCCAAGGTCATTTGGTTACAGACTTTATTCAAACCTGTAGAATCATAACATTGGAATTTGGGTTACCCTTACTTCCATGTTTTGACAACACATAAAAACCTCAAGCGACTACTACTAGATACTTTTGCGCATTTGCATTCGCACTTGTACGGGCACTTGCATTTCTACTTCCATTTGCACTTGCATTTGCACTCGCTAAATATATATATATATATATATCATTTATAACAGTGAATAAATTCCGATTCAAATACCACAAGTGTGATATTATATTATTCCTTATTCCCAAAATCGAAAACTCTTTCCTGAAAATAAAAGTCACTTCGACATTCCTGTTACCCACTTCCTTCGCAGTATCTAATCCTGAGGTTTTACCCTCTTAACCGTATGAAAAAGAATTCCACAAATAACGTGTGAGTGTAGCGGTCGAGGATCTGTTAGTTTCGGCTCCGTCCGACCTACAGGACCTCCTAGGACGTTACATTATCAACGAGAGAAGTGATAAAACGGGAAGACTCCGATGACCACGCGGGCTGATGAGCATCATTATCCGATTCACCAAAAACACTCTCATTGTCAATTGTATTTCACTAATGCCCATAAAATGATCCGTAGGTAAAAAACTCGGTGGTATCGGAGTATCACCGCGTTCAACGTCATAACGCGACAAATAATCTATCACATTTTCATGAAGGAAACTCTCGCGAAACAAAGCGAAATATTCGCACCAGATATCCTCTTTCCCAAAACCCTGAGAAACATTAACACTCTGAGCACTATCCGAAACGTAGGAAATTGTATCGGTCTCGAAAATGTCTGTATCCAAAAAATTATTTACGATTCCCTCCTCACTTAACTCGCGAGTGTCGCGCACGAGCGAACTATCAAAAAAGAAATTTGCATCGCGAGGAGACATTGTCAAAAGCACCCGTTAGCAACAACCCACGGGAAATAAGTAACATTAATATAATAGAAAAGGCGGGTAGGCAGGTGCTATCTTGAGAAGAATATCCCGAAGTCAAAAGATAGACACCAGAGTCTAAGAAAAGATATAGTGAAGAACGAAATAAGAGTGACCATATCTCGAGAAGTAAAAGAATACGCGTCAGTCCCGATGCTACAACAGCAAAAATTTTTTAAGAAGCTTTATTACAATTCCAAAATAATGGGCCATCATAGGCATTGAAGAAATCCAGGAGAAAACGCTATTTGAAATAAAAAGTTTTTTTCATTATCTTGGGATATATTTCGAGGAAATCGGATTTATGAATCAGGTCACAAACTACATGGAAGTTAGTTAGATACCACCGCTTTAGAAATACGAGCACAGCAATTACAAATGTTACGTCGCAGGCAAGACGTGCTACGCGTTAGGCGAGTCTGCTCGCACTAGGCTGCGTGTTGGTTTTTAATTGAATCCTGGCTCGATTATTGCGAACGTGCACACCGTGTAGAAAAGTCGATAATCTCCGGGAGAAAATGATATCATGCAATCCTACTTCCGTGTCGATGTCGAGAATGGTCGGATTTGGCAATGAATAGAAAGAAATATTTTCCTCGCATAAGTACTCTAGGAACGTGATGAATCGGAGCAGGGATCGCAATCGTTTATTTCGCGCCAAATAGCTAAGTCCGTGCCACAAAAATTACAGCATCTTTCGTTCTGTACAGTGCCAACGCTAATAAAATGTCTTAAAATAGTCGTAAACTGCTGCGACGAGTCATAGTTACGATTGTATCGAGATTTGCAGTCTAAGCATATGAGATTGGCAGAATTTGTATCAGTAGCACCAACGAAACCGTATTCGAACTCGATTACGCACCGGGAGCTACTTGTCTGATAATTAAAGACGGCGGCTGGATGTATTTTCTTTTGGCATGAGCGTTTCAATTGCCCTCTACATGACGTGATTCGCGGGTAGGAGAGAGTAATGATTCACTTACTTTTCGTTGGTCCACAATTCCTGGATTTGGGACTTTTATTTCCTGTCGCAGGCGTGAATCTCGGGATGCACGCTAGGATGTGGAGCAGCTGGAGATGATGTTGCAGTATTTGGGGGACTTGGAGCCCACAGGTTATTCTCGAAGTGTTGCTCGTATTCAGGATTGTAGACTTCCTCGCAACCGAGTAATTCATTGAGATCGCCGGTAAGAGCGGATTTGATCTCGTATAAGGTTCGTCGGATCGCGAGCTGACGTCCGGCGCGATTTTTATGTTTATTCGGCATCGAGAGTGACCATGAAGAGAAATGCACGTAGCTTCCCTTGCGAATTACGAGTAAAAGGTCAAGCTTTCTCGCGCTGAGAACCTGTAGCCCTCCGTGGGGAGTAGTGCGGTGGACGCACAACTTGCTAGCCAAGAGGCGAGACAGGTTGTCGGATATCTTACAATTTGGCGGAAAATGTGAGAAGCGACCTCTCTTGAGGAGTAGTGCGGGTGGACGCACAACTTGCTAGCCAAGAGAGTAAGCACAGCTTCCCGGATCGCTTATTATCTTGATTAATTTACGCGTGGTCACTCTACCCTCGCGAATTCTGTCGATTATTCGCAAGGATGGAGATTATTAATTGGTTAACGCACTGATCACTTTTCACTTGTATAATATATAATAGAATATTCAGATATAAAATTGAATGTTTTATTACTAGATTATAAACAACTAAGTATTAAACGCACTTGAATTAAGAATTAGATTTATAAAAGACTTTGAATTCAACTAGAATTTGAAATAGACACTAGAATCTGAAATGAGATTGGATTCACTTAGTACTAAAATTGGAATTAAATTTGAATTATCTTAACACTAGAATTGGAATTGAATTTGAATTATCTTAACACTAGAATTGGAAGGGAGTTCGCGGACTGGAGATCCTCTCCAGCCGGGATCACGAGATGAACTGCTCGCAGTCGGCCGTGCACTGAAGTGCTCCGATTCGGCGGCTCGAAACTGTGGCGGCGCTATGGTGGGGCGTATGTGTTATGTGGGAGGCGCTGTAGAGGTGCAGCGCTCGCGTGGGAGGCTAGAGAGTCGCCATGGTGGGGCCCGCGGTAGGCTAGGGACGTATCACGTCAGTTTTGCTCCATGCTACAAAGACTTTATTATCGTAAGATTGAAAAAAGTAATGATTTTAGAATAGGAAACAAAATTGTTAACTAATTTATTTATTCCGACGTGACATAAAATTACTTAGAACAGACGGACCAGCAATGTAAAAGTATTATTGGACCAATCAGATTTATTTGCCAAAATATCTTGCAAATACTGCATAGAGACAACGAGAAACGACACTATTAACGCTTATAAAGCGTATATAAAGCCTCTGACAGCAAAAGAGAATTATTAAATGTGATTGGTACGATGAGCAAAACATTATTTGGTACGATGGATGCCGATGACATGCTATGCATAGACGAACAAATGCAGTTATTATGAAACAACAAACAAATCTTAGAACATGCTGCAAGAAACCAGATAAAAATTATCAACGCCACAATAGGCCACATAGACGGATTAGAAAAAACCATAAGTTATAATGAAGATCGGCTAAAAAATGTAACACTGCGAATGGAATTGCAATTAGCAAAATACACGCAGCGAGAGGATACGGATAAAAATTTACTAATACTAAAAACTAAAGATAATAATGACCTGATCAAAGATATCGAGAACATTATTGACTATCTATCATTAGCAAAAGACAGAATAGTGCAAACCCGCCTATTACCGCTCTAAAATATCATAAAGGAATTGCGAGAAGCTAACCGCGACAACGATAGCTAACGCAAGGACAACACTTTCCATTTAAAATTAGTATAGGAAATTGGCGCACTATCAGAAATATGTGACTATAAATGCGTACTACGATAAAACAGATATCTACATGATCTTCCGATTTCCAGTAATCGCTTTCCCGACATTCAAATCAATAAAATCGATATTCTTCTTGATACGCGAACCCTTCGAATATCTTTTCATTCATACGGGTAAATCACGCCTTAATAATAGTAGATAAAGAAAACTATCATTATATATTATTAGAAGAACGTGAACTAAATACATGCGTGCAAAACGATCAAATTTACATATGCGAACGAAATTTTCTCATCTATCACATAGATAGGATGCAAATTTATATAAACGCGCCCGAACAGCTCCAGAATTGCAAACAAGGATAATTTCTGATACCTCATTATGGTTAACATTAACGGAACTACAAGTGTAGCTATTCCGCAAGTAAACCAAAAAATAGAAATTCAATGTGATAAATCGGAAGCAAGAAAACTAGAGATAAATGGTATAGATAAAGTAAAATTAAACGGCGATTGTAACCTAACGATACCAAAAATAACGAGTCACGCGACGACAAATAGCGACCCGTTATGTACGAGCACATTTACCGGAATACAATTTAACGTTAATATCGAAAAACATCAAAGGTGCAAAACAGCTCACAGAAAAAATGAAACTGCGACCGATAATAAAAGACCGTTAGAATTAACAAGATTAAGCACAAAAATAGATGAATTAAATAAATATTATGAATTAATTAAATAATTAGATGAGGAGTGAACGTGTTCTAAAACGTACATTTTATCTACCCCATTGGTTTTATTGGTTTAATATTAATAATTATAATTGTAATAGGAATAATAGGTATAATTATAAGAAAAAAGAAAGCAAAAAATATAAATAAAAATAGCGAACTGCGCAGAAGAAATAAAAGTTCACGATTCTAAAATTTTATAAATATATCGGGTTGAAGAATTTTATAATGCGAAAAACTCCGTTTTTCTTTCCTGACGAGGAAGGGATGTTGTATTACTACCCGAATTATTTCTTACATATTATTTGTGCTATTACTTATCATATATCTTCATTATTTCTTATCTTCACGATCATTCTCGAATCTCGGAATAGCCGGTGCTATGGAAACGCCGGCTGGAAATGCAAGCATGCAAAAGCAAATCTACAAATTCCAAAGCAGAACGCGAACGAGGAATTTGCGAGAGCGCACCATTTGACCATGGTCTGATTTAGAATTATAACGCGACGAAACGCGACACTATTAAAATATTATAAAAACGGTCGCTAAAGCACTGAGAGCGGACAGTCATAATACGTAACAGGGCAGTTGTACTTCGTCACGACCAGTTATCAGTAATAGCGAGATTCACATAAAACATTATCAAGAAGTCGTATCAATAAATCAGCTACTTAATAAAAGTGAGTAATAATATTTAACCAGAAGAATCTTCCACCTACGATCCTGCTCGGAGTTCTAACTCCTAAGGCTTGGCGAACCCGACTTTCCCTAATTACAATCTTGTAACCCAATCCGGGCTACAACAATATCTATAAATCTATAAAATAAAATTAATACATTATAGAAATCGTTTTTAAACAAATATTAAAAAGAAAGTATTAATATATCATCTTATTTAAAGACTGTGTAAGAGCGTTGACTAGTTTTTCTGTACAAGCATTTTTTTGTCGTGACATCCCTATCTTTTACTCTCATGTTCTTTTTTGTAGCAACCTTTCTTGATACAGTTTTATCATTGATGTCTTTGTGATTTTTACATCTTGAAAATGAATGAAATATTTAATTACAATATATCATTACAATATATACAAAATATTGTTACGTCCCGGGCGGTGACGATTTCGCGATGATGAAATGTCACGTTGCACCTGACAAGTGGGAGATTACGTCTACCATTCGGTAATGCTGCCGACGATCGAGCGGTAAATCGCAGGCAACGTATCAGGGAAATTTAAAGGGGGGTTAAAGCGAGAGGCCCAGAAAGGACGCGGAATCGCGCGAAAGTTAAAACAGTTCCAGAAGATAGCGCGGTCTCGGTCGCCTACTGCTCTTCGCGATTAAGCAAGGGAGAAATTCGTCAAACGGCGCGAGACGATAACATCGGACGCGGCGTTGGTGTCGTCTATGAAGTAACGTGTTCTAACGTTTTCGATGGCCTCCCCCTCTTCCTCGAAGACTTGTATGGCAGCGACGAACACGTCGGAGCACGTGTCGCCATATTCTATCTCGCGGACTATAGAGAGGGGAGTATGGCAATACTCGCAAGAATCTAACGATTCGGTAAATCCGAATTGAAGCGAATGAGTCACAGTTAAGCGATAAATAAGTGTGCCTTCGAGTAATAATTCCTTACAACGGTAGCAAAGGGTATCCGCGCATTTAGGGAAATTATTGTCGGCTGAAGTACTTACGCGGCGATAACTGAAGGAAGTAGCGCACCTAACTAAATTAACACGACGGAGGAAAACCGCGGCTGGATGGATACGCGTTATCCGTGACTTGCGAGAACGAGAAGGGCACATTATGTTAATCGTTTAATAATTGTCGTACGTGTAGAAAACATCTACGCATTTTCTCGAGTAATATTTCAGTAATATTTCCAAACCAAGGATTTCGAAACGAATCTTAAAAGCACTTCCCGAATGAAATCAGTGAGAGCAGCAAAAACTATACCCCAAAAAAAGGGTAGGTCATAAAATCCTTCCGGTCAGCCGCTTTCCCCTTATTTTTTGTACGATAAGCAGACACGTTTAGACTGATGCAACCGGAAAATTCCTAAGCGCGCAGAGCGTCGTCCGAAAATATACACGTGCGCGTGATTTTTATATTTTGTTTAATGAAATAATCCACTTACCTTTTCTAGAGGTGTTCTACGCAAGTATTCCTTTAGGGAGATTCATGGCCGGAACTGGATATCCTTGATAGCGCTGTCGGATGATGGCGGAATCGGCCGTGCACTCCAGAGCCGGTCGTGCACCAGGAGTTCGTACTCTCCGTCGAACTCGACTTCCTCGCCGGTCACTTCGTTGTGATCGTAGATAGCTGCCACGTGGAGGTCATACTCGAAATATCGAATAAAGGTCTTGCGACCAGCGTGATTTCTTCTGCGCTTCGGCATTCGTGTGAGGCTTCGAGTTGTTTAAATATTATGCGAAGGTAAAATCAAAGGATTAGCATTCTGCGGCAAGACAATTTGCGTTGCGTTTCGGCTTCGTGTAGGAACGATTGAATTTATCGCGAGCAAGAATTTCGAGTCTCCGTCGTGGTAAGTGCGGATGGACGCACAATATCTGCTCCGGGAGACGCTCGTTCTTGTAATTAACGGTGTACGAACCTTTAAGAATTACTTTATTACGCGTGAAGCCTCACAAACCTCGCGAACACTTTCGATTTCTCGCGGCGTTCAATAGGAAGGATGATGCAATGAAGGACACGTGGTGAATACACTGTACTTACTATATTCAAATATTCAAGAATCGAATTACACTCGCGTAACACTTGGTTAAATTTAGAGTAATACAAAATTTAGGATACAAATGATCACTTAATGTTAGCTTAACTAGATTGAGACGAAATTGAATTGATTTAAAATTAGAATTGGAATTGGGATTAGATTTGGATTAACACTCGCACGATGTGTACTATTCGAGCGTACAAGAGTAGAGAAGAGAAGATGGTGGAGAGTTCCGATAATAGCGTGGGTGGCGTGGCAGTCTGGTGATGGCGTAGGTGGCGTCATGGAGTGTTCATGTAGGTGGCGTCATGGTGTGTCCTTGTAGGTGGCGTTGTAGTGAGTCGGTAACATGGTACTGTAAGGTTCTTGTTAATTTTAAATTTAAATAAAATAACCGTTTTTGTCAGGATTTACTGTCTGTCTTTTATTTATTGTCTATGATTTAATACACGTTTTAATGAATATCGCTTTTAACGATATCTCGATGTTATTTCGTACAATCACTGCCTTTAACTAATTTATCTATTTTCACTGAGTATCACGTACTACGATTTAATAGATATCGTTGGAGACGATATCTCGACTATGTTAAGTATAACTACTTTTCGACTATTCGACTGGATCTCTCGCGAATGGCACGTCCGTCCCATTCGCCGACTGAGGAGAGAATCGCCCGTCGCTCGCTGCTCCGCGCATTGGAGCATGTTCGGTGATTTCAGAAATAACAAGTATTGCATCAGCCCTTGTCTGATTGGTCCCTTTTTCGTGTCACTCATTCGGGTCGTGATCCTATGAGAGGCGCTCTTTTGGTTACCGAACAGCACTCATGGCGCCATCCACCGGATTTCCTAGGGACTTCTTAGTAACTTTCTTACAGTACTGTGGTAACTCAGAGGTAATATAAAGAGATGGTAATACAGTGAGATGGTAATATGCTAGGGTGTAGTATGCTGTGAAGTGTGAGTAATCGTAGATGCCGTCGTGAAGTGTTGGTAATTCGGAGTGTTCGTAATGTAGATGTTGTAGGGTGTTGGTAGGGTGGAGTAAAGTGTTGTTAATATGATGTACATCATAATTATGGTCGGCGCATTGATCATTAATTAAGGCTAATTTTTAGTAATAACTAGAGTCAAGAATCTGCATTGTATTATAATTATGGTGTAGATCAGATAAAGGCTTAGCAATCTTGGAAAAGTTTTCAATAAATCTTCTATAATATCCTGCAAGTCCAAGGAACTATTTAATATTCTTTCGTGTTTTGGGCCTAGGGAAATTTTTCACAGCGCTTATCTTTTTTGGATCTGGCCGTACGCCATCTTCAGATATTATGTGTCCCAGATATGCTACTTCTTTCTTCAAAAATTCGCATTTATCAGGTTGCAAGTATAAATTAGCTTTAGTAAGTCGTTTCATGAGTCTATGAAATTTTGTTTCATGTTCTTGAAGTGAGCGGGCGTAAATTACTATATCATCAAGATATACGAACAACTCTATTCCTTGTAATCCTGTCAAAACTTGATCCATTAGTCTCTGAAATGTAGCAGGAGCATTCTTTAGTCCGAATGGCATACGATTATATTCAAAATGTCCATACGACGTTGAAAATGCAGTTTTATATTTATCTGTTTCATCCATAGGAATTTGATGAAAAGATGCTAGATCAAATACAGAGAAGTATTTTGCACTTCCGAGTTGATCTAATATGTCAACGATATTTGGAAGAGGATAAGCGTCTCCGATAGTCTTTTCATTTAAAGCACGGAAATCTATTACTAGACGCCATCTTTTATTTCCTAGGGAATCATTCTTTTTGGGAACAATCCATAATGGAGAATTGTAAGGCGAACTTGATGGTTCTATAACATCTTTATCCAGCATCTCGTCGACCTGTCTTCGTATTTCCTTCTTGTGTATTTGAGGATAACGATATTGCTTGACATTAATCGGACGATCATCGGTGGTAAATATTCGGTGTTTAAAAACATTTGTCGCGCCGTTCTCCTGGCAAATGAAATCTTTTGGGAAAAAAGATGAAATCGCATGGGATGTTACTAGGCTAGTGGCACTAGTGACTTCCTTCTCGTTCAAATGATCGAGACGTAGTAATTGCAATATTTTATTAACACGTTCATCGTCGTTATCTCGTTTATTACTAAAATTTTCCTTAATCTCTTCTCTTATCTCTTCGAATATATCTCTTGAATATATCTTTACAGTAGGGATCGCTAATTCTATATCCTCATCCGACGATTTAATAGCATATAAATGCGCTACTCCGTGATGATTTGATATGACGGCGTTACCTAAGTACACCTGCGGTCCTGTGTTTAACTTTGGAATATATCCATTTTTTATTTCTGGATTGGCGATTCGTACAAATATTTGTTTTCACGTCCTAGCGGGAAGAATAACGGTCTCATCATTATGAAAATAATATAGCTTGCTATTTACGATCAGACTTGCCCTCGGGTAGTCTATGGTTGCTCGTTGGCTCTTAAAGAATTCAGTGCCCAAAATTCCATCCTGTCGAATAGGGAATTTATCCGTGACTACATGGAATAATATGTCGACGTCGAAAATGCATACTTTTGTTACGTCTATCGTACGAGTTCGACCTTTAGTTATTCCACTTAGTTCAAACACCATTTTGGTATCGATAGGCATGTTTTCATGAAGGCAGGTTTCTTTTATTATATTAATAGAACCTGTATCTATCATAAAGTTTGCTCGTTCGTCGACCAAATTTTTGCTTGGTATAACGGAAGGTGGTTTCTCAATTTTATTACATGCGACGTTTATTACACTGGCGTTTCCTTGCGGTTCTCGTTCGGTGCCAGGCGCACTCGCGGGCGTTCGTTCAGCGCTGCGCCGACTCGCTGTGCTGTGAGTCGCTCTCGGTTTCCCGGAGCTTCTTGCGGTCTGTTACGTTGAGAATTTTCAAGAATTCGATTTTCAAACATTCGGTTTCCGATTCGATTTTCTTGATTTCTCACATTATTGTTGTACTGCCTTTTTCGACATTGTTCTAAGCTCTGGTATTTTGCAATATCGACAAATTAATCCCATATTTTTTGAAGTAGGGAAATTTTGTCGGTTGTTTTGATTAATATTATAATTTTGATTTCGCGGGTTTACATTGATTACCGGGTTTCGTGAGTTTAGAATTCGTGGTTGTAACGTTCTGCATTCAGCTCGCGTATGACCAAGATTTTTACAAAAAGAACAGACCTTAGGCTGCCATTGTACGTGCAAAATCTGAGCGAGGGGATTAAAAGTACTAAACGACTGAGAATTGTGGTCATATCCAAGACAATTATTACACCTTATAGACTGCATTAATCCCTCTGTTATTCTCATACGTTGTATATGCTCGTTATATTCGCTTTCAGCTTTTATGGCAGATTCTATTGCGTTGTTTAATGTTCCCGGTTCTCGTGGATGGATTCGTATATATATCCGTTTTTAATTCAGTTAAGAAATTTCTCACAGCATTGGTTTCTGCCGAATTTATGAATTGTATAGCTTGGTTCGGATTTTCGGTTTGGTAGCAAAATTTTAGTTGTTGTAAAATCATAGATACTCTGCTACCGTAATCTACCACAGTCTCATCTGGATATTGCGTTATTTTAGAAAGCTCTCCGTGCAATTGTGACGTAGAATAAACAGGTGCGAATCGCGTTTTCAAGACA
Organism: Pogonomyrmex barbatus; assembly: GCF_055798465.1. Classification (NCBI taxonomy): domain Eukaryota; kingdom Metazoa; phylum Arthropoda; class Insecta; order Hymenoptera; family Formicidae; genus Pogonomyrmex; species Pogonomyrmex barbatus. The sequence goes on from NW_028297107.1 coordinate 7,535,932, forward strand.
GCCAATAAGGATTCGATGTCGTTATACTCTCCGCTTAAAGCCACTCTCAATGCTGGTCCAACTAATTTATTTTTAATCATTTAAACTAATCCATATTCCGCACTTGGAGAGACCATATTTCGAACATGCAGACAACTATTAGCGAATTGCGATACAGGCATATTTTTATCATCGAACGAGAGAATTGTCTCGGAAGCATCACATAAACTGGTATATGACATATTCGCATTCGTACGACGGTTTGTGTTAACGTCATCGTTAACGTTTATACCGCCTATCTGACGAGTCAAAAAGTCTATCTCACGATCAACCATTTTTATTGTTATATAATTAAAATTTTATAACGGATTTTTACAAATACCGAACGATTTCGAGTCTTGTTACAATTATAAATGATAATTTTGACTTACATGTGAGTCGCAGTAAAGTAAAGCAAGACAAGCATATGCAATTCCATAATCGAAAGTTCTTATCGCAGTTCAATCCCCGCTATCACTTGCTTTGAAAATCTCCTCTTCAATTCTTCGTGAGATGAGGAATATTTCACAAGATTCGGCTATCCCAGATAGTGAAGGAGCCGAATTTTGGATATCCCAGCAAATGAGGGATCCCACCGCTGTCACCAAAAAGTACTTTTTCTTCGTGTAACGTCCTGGGAGGTCCTGATAGATCGGACGGAGCCGAAATCAACAGATCCTCGACAGCTACACTCATACGTTATTTGTGAGATTCTTTTCCATGCGGTTAAGAGGGTAAAACCTCAGGATTAGATACTGCGAAGGAAGTAGGTAACAGGAATGTCGAAATGACTTTTATTTTCAGAAAAGAGTTTTCGATTTTGGGAATAAGGAATAATATAATATCACACTTGTGGTATTTGAATCGGAATTTATTCACTGTTATAAATGATAGGTATATATATATATATATATATATATATATATGTATATATATATATATATATATATATATATATATATATCTTTAGCGAGTACGAGTGGAAGTACAAGTGCAAAAATGTAAGTGTACAAGTGCGAATGCGAATGTAAGTGTTCGTAAGTGTGAATCGTAAGTGCGAAATGGAAAAATGCGCAAAGGTATCGTCGCTTGAAGTTTTTATATGTTGCCAAAACATGGAAGTAGGGGTGACCTAAATTCCAATGTTATGATTCTACAGGTCTGAATAAAGCCTATTGTTAGTCTACTTTCATTATGAGTCAGCTATGATTCACATGTTTAAGACCTTCTAGTTGTTCTTGACATAGTTTTCTATTGGTCGACTTAGCCTACATTTGCTATAAGTCAGCGATGACTCGTAGTACTAAAATATTATGGAGGCTTTGATATTTACCGTTGGCTTATTTTCGCTTACAAACTGATCATGAGTCACACTTGTGACTAAGTATTATGGCGGCCTTGACATTTAATGTTGGCTTATTTTTGCTTATAACCTGACCATGAATCATACTTATGACTATTCGGTCGACCTATTTTTGTTTTCAAAGAGTTATACTTCGTTATAATAATTTCTTATAATTTTCTTATAATTAACAAACATATAGTTTGCTTGAATTTAAGCTTTTATAATAAATATTAATCATCGCAATATATTTTAGATATACTTTACAATTTTTATAATAATAATGATTACATCATATAATTAGTATATCTAAAATATATCAGTATAATTCTTTTTACATTTGTAATACATTATTTATTAAATGTTTTCAGGTACAAAATGGCTTTGATTGTGATTGGTTGAATCGTTAGGGTAGTTTTCCATGCATATTAATATTCAAGATTTTTGTCATAGCCATAGGATTAGTGTTAATGAAAAAAGGAAAGTAACAATTATAAATATAAATTTAGGATGAAGGTTTCTAGAAGTTGAACTGGTTTATATATGGAGATTTGCCTGCTGAACTGATTTGAGTTTTTGAGGTAAGTGTATGTAAGGAAGTTTATAATTGTTTAAATATCTTCTAAACGGTGCGAGTTAGGTAGGTAATGAGGTAAGTTGTGTAATGAGGTAAGTTACAGGATTTCCGGTGTGTTGTCCAAATCTTTCATAATAATTATTTGTTAATATAATAATTTGTTTATTTATAAATTTTATTAAACGAAATTTAAATCGTAGAATTTCTTTTCTGAGATAAAATATGTTTCTATCGGGGTTGTTTATATAATTTCATAAAGAAAACTATATCTTATAAGGAAATGTATAATGTACGTATATATGTATATATGTGTGTGCTTTCATATACCCTTAATTTTATTTATATCTTGATAATTAAGAACCGTAGCCACAAACTATATTTATGTTTTCGAAAGGATTTTCGATGGAGAATGTATTTATACAGGGAAAATATATCCATATAAGGACATCAACAAAATCCTTGAAATAAGGATACGTATCAGATAAACTGTTGAATAAATATTTTGTCGTGGATTTTGTTATATTGTCATTATGACTTTTATTCCTTATTCATATCCTTTCTATTGTTATTAATTTTGTTATTAACTTTTATATTTATTATTAAAATGGAACAAAAGTAAAAGGTTTGATATACAAAGGTTTCTTAGTTTCTGAAGTTATATTTAACGATATAAAGAAATTGGTTGCTATTTTGTTATTTATATAATTATATGATTTTGTTTATTAATTGTTAATAAAGATATTACAATGTACCGATAATTGTTTTGTTATAGTTTTCGTGCATTACGTGGGCGAGGTTATATTTCCTACATTTGTTTTTTATTCACTAATTACTATTTTATATTAATTTGTTAAGATTTTGTTGTTAATGTTGAAATGCTTAGATAAAGATGCGATATTAAGCTTTATTTTTTTTGTTTACTGAACAGTCTGGAGAAGTGATTTTGGTATGTTCTATTTTTTGTTAGTGAGGTTCTAGGGAAAATTTACTAGGAACATTAAGGTAGTAACGCCATAAGGTTATGGTAAGGAGCGGCCATTTTGTATAAATCTTTAAATAATTTTAAGCGGTATATTCTTTTATTAAATGTATAGGAAAGATTTGACGGTGCTGTCTCCTAACACAGTTAGTCATAAATAATTAAAAATTTTGAAAAATTTACACTGAACATGATTAGAGGTACTTTCGCTGGGACGTGACAGTGTAGAAGCATTCTATCATTATACGCGCTATAGCCCATGCGTTAAATATAAGTCCGGAATAATTGTCAATACCATAGCGTTAAGCGAACCAGTAATAAATATCATGTCACGTCGGAATAAGTACATTAACTAATAATTTTATTTTTCTACCTCAAAATCATTATTTTTCTCTGTAACATGGAATAAAGCCGATGTGATACGCCCCTTACCAATTCTGTAGCCTCCCACGCGAGCGCCGCACTCTCACCACCAGCGCCTCCCACATAGAGCGCACACCCCACCATAGCGTCGCCGCAGTTTAGAGCCGCCGAATCGAAGCACTTCAGTGCACGGCCGACTGTAGGCAGTTCATCTCGCGAATCCGACTAGAGAGGACTTCCAGTCCGTGAACTCCCTCTTCTAATTCTAATATTAAGAAAGTTCGATTCCAATTCTAGTATTAAGAAGTACTCGAATCCAATCTCAAATCAATTCCATTTCTATTCTAGTGTTAGTGAACCTAACGTCACTCAGTTTAAATTCAAGCTCTTATAAATCTAATTTTAAACAATTACAATTGTCGTGTTTTACAATTTAATCCATCTTTGTATCAATTAATTTTGTATTTGAATACCTTACAATATATAAGTAAAAAGTGATCGATGTGTGTCAAACAATTAATAAATCCTAATCCTTCATCCATCCTAGCGAAACGAACGATCGACAGAGTTCACGAGGTAGAGTGACCACGCGTAAATTAACCAAATAATAAGCGACCCGGGAAGCCGTGTTTTCTCTCTTGGCTAGCAAGTTGTGCGTCCGCACTACTCTCCACAGAGGGCTGCAGGTTCTCATCATGATAGAAAGCTTAATCTTTTATTCGTAATTTGTAAGGGAAGTAACATCTCCCTTCATGGTCACTCTCAATGCCGAATAAACGCAAAAACCGCGCCGGACGTCAGCGTGCGATTCGTCGAACTCTATATGAAATTAAATCCGCGCTCATCGATGATTTGAGTGAATTGCTCGAATGCGAAGAAATCTACCAACCAGAATACGAAGGACATTTCAAGAATAGCCTGTGGGCTCCAAGTCTCCCGAATCCAGCAACGTCGCCTCCAGACGCCCCACATCCTAGTGTGCATCCCGAGATCCGCCAGGCCGACAACGAGAATTAAAAGCCCGAATCCAGGAACCGGGCCAACGAAAGGTAAGTGAATTCCAATTTCTATCTGTGAATTGCGTTATGTGCAGAGGACAATCGGAAAGCTCACGTCAAAGGAAAACACATTCAGCCGCCGTCTTTAATCATCAAATAAGTATCTCTCGGTGTGTAGTCGAATTCTTATTCCCAAATAAAAAGGGAGGGTGTGCGTCACAGCGGGGCCCGACCACGAACTAGTCGTGAAAACTTGTAATTATTTTGCGAAAAAATACCATCTCAGCCAGGAATTGAACTTGGATCTCCTGGTTACCGGGCAGGCATCTTATCCTTTCGACTACCGAGGCATGTGATGATATTTATCGCAAATAACGTGTTTAGAATAACACGTCAACAATACAATGATACACACACATATATATATATATATATATATATATATACATATATTATAATATATATACATATACGTGTATTCTTTCGAATCCCCACGACCGGTACTCCAGAGAGATGATGGTCCTATTCTCTCGATGGATACAGGTCGGACTGCAGCGGCGACACCCTCCAACGCCATTGGCAAATATACAAATAATTCTCCTGGAGCATGACAGGAGAGATTGCATCAAGCATGGCTCGAGCCCCCGAATAAGAAGGGAGGGTATGGTCTTGTTGGCATAGCTACCGATACAAATTCCGCCAACCTCATATGCCTAGAATGCAAATCCCGGTATAACCTCAATTATGATCCATCACAATTTACAGCTATCTTAAGGCATTACATTAATGTTGGGACTACTCAGAAAGAAAGGCTCTGCAATTTTTGCGGTACTAAATTAGCTCTCTGGCGTGAGGTAACGGACTGCGGTCCCTGCTCCGAAACATTTGTGGCATTTAGAATACTTACGCGAAGAAAATACTTCTTTTTATGCACTGCCAAATCCTATCGTTATTGACATAGATGCAGAGATAGGACTGCATGATATTATTTTCTCTAAGAGACTATCGGCCTTTTTACACGGTATACACGCTTGCAATTCACATCAATAATTGTCAAATTTAGCTGTAAAAACCAACAGCCCAGCGCGAGCAGACTCGCTTCACGCGTAGCACGTCTCGCCTGCGACGTAACAACAAATTGGTGACAGCGGTGGAATAGATTTTTGGGTATTCCATCACGCCGCTTATCGAACCCGGTAGACCGCTCCCATCGGTTCGATTGAATTTCATATCCGAATGAGTCGTAACACTATTATAAATCGGACGATAATCGTCATCGCTAGCATTTCGCGCGCGTAAAAGAAGCAGTTACTTCTCACTTTAATTATTAATGCAACGGACACCTGTCAAGCCCGCGAAAAGCGATATGAATACGCGACAAGGCGCAAGGAAACCTCTTTCGGAAGAGGAGCTGCAGTGCGTTTGCGTCGCGCAGGAAGAAACCAGCACTAAATTACAAGCCGATTCAGAGGCTCTGGTTCGCGAGCGAGCAGAATGCCAAGCGGAACTCCGCGCATTGCGTAAAGAGAGGTGCAAAGCCGAGAATAGTAACATGATGCTCCGCGAAATGATGGAAGCTCTTACTATTTTACGAGGCGATCTCAATTCATTACGACGAGAAGTAGATACACGCCGTGAACCTGCAGAATGCCCGTCGGGGCAACGTTTTTCAGAACTGCCCGTATTGATAAGCGAACTGAATGATTCGATATCTGAGCTTCCGCCTGCTCCTAAAATTACGTACCAAGAGGCGACCGAATTTGTACCATATTTCGATGGATATAATATTCCCCTTTCGAAATTCTTAAGCGCATGCCGTCAAGCCCGCGATATACTTCCTGCTAGTTACGAAAAATCGCTGACGCGTCTTTTGATAGCAAAACTTCGCGGCTGAGCGCATTCGGCAGTAGCAGACGAGGCGTGCGATTCGGTAACTCAATTATCCGATCTTTTGGTAGGAACGTTTGGGTCATTTAAAACAGTCGCGCAGTACAGAGAAGAATTAACCGTGATACACTTGAGAGCTCGTGAACATATTCTCGATTACATAGACCACGTCAAAGAATTACGTGCGGCCATCCGAGACGGAGAATGTCGTGCTCGGGGCTTTCTCGATAATCAGACAACAAGGGACATTGATGACCTCACCGCTCAGAGTTTTTGTGAGGGACTCCCAACGGTATACAGATTACAACTCAAACCCGAGCATTACCATTGTCCGTCCGATGCTTTTGCCGCCGCCAAGGCAATCGCCAAGAGGGAAGAATTAGAAAAACAACGATATGGTAATCGGCCGGAAGGCTCGGTAGCACTCGCTTATCGCCGATACCGCGACAAACATTCGGACACTACACTTCCCATTTAGAAAAACGATATGATAACCAACCGGACAGATTAGCGCTCGCATATCTCCGATACCGCGACAAACATCCGGGCACCACACTTCCCGTACACAGCAAGATAACGTGCAACGATACCCAGACCCACCGCGTCGCGGAGAAAACAATTCCAGAAGGGCGTATGCGGATACACCGTCCGTGATATCACAATCTAATACAAACAATTCCTACATAGCCGCGCCGCCCGTCCGATGTATGCCGATAGGGCTCGTTTCAGCGAAGCAATGAGAACTCGCGCGTCGTTGAAAATCAACGACAAACTAAATGGTGCAGATACTGCAAAAACCCGGGGCACGAAATCGACGAATGTAGAAAAAGGCAATACTATAACGAGCGCCAGTCGGGAAACGCGAACGATTCGCCCCGCAGACAGGACGCGACGAGGGCGGATCAGCCGCGACCAACGCGTCCAATAAACTTAATAAATCCGACGGAAAACACAACAAGCGCGAACAATAAAAAATCAGAATAGCCACTTTAAATCCTAACGAATTCAGTCACGCGCCAACGGTAAGCATATCTATCGACGGGTTGTTACTCCGAGTAAGATTTATGATAGACACCGGGGCCGCCCCCAATTTAATAAAGAAACGTAATGTACAGGGTGAGACAGAAGTAATCAAACATGACCTGCTGTTCCTTAGTGGCATAACAGAAGGTACCATTCCCATTTTGGGGTCAATCAATACATTTCTCGGAAACAAAATTAAATTACATCTTGTGCCGAACGACTTTCCAATAGAACAGGAAGGGATCCTAGGATCCGAATTCCTACGCGATAACACCACGATAGATTTCGCAAAGAAAGTCGTAATATGGCAAGGGATCCCCTTGTCCTTTTCGCAACACGAATCGATAGTAATCCCAGCGCAATCCCGCGCTGCTTTCTATGTGAACATATTAAATCATGATATGCAAATAGGCTATGTCCCTCGCATCGCGACAGAACCAGAAATATATATAGGCGAGACAATTGTTACGAATCGTTGTGGCAGAGCCTACCTCCATGCGATTAATACGGGAAACACAGACCGCGAAGTGCCGATCCCTACAATCGAGTTACAAGCACTCGAATTATTGTCTAACAAACGCGCGGAGGAAGCTAGACCCACCGCGCGGCGCTCCCAAATCAATTCAGTAGAAGCCACGAATTTTACGATAGAATTGCCAATATCGAGAAACTACTCCGCTTAGAACATTTGAACGAATTTGAAGCAAGCCATGTCAAAAGTCTAATAAAAAACAACGTAGATCTTTTCCAAGTGCCAGGAGACTCTTTAGATCACACAGACGTATGTTCGCACTGCATAGTTACCCGCGACGAACAACCGATAAACACTAAGCAGTATCGCTATCCCCCTATCCATAAGAAAGAAATTACGCGACAAGTCGATAAACTGTTGGCAAATGATGTGATTACACTTTCAAAATCTCCTTACAATTCTCCTTTGTGGATAGTGCCCAAGAAACCAGACTCCAAAGGCAATAAACAATAGAGGATGGTTATCGATTTCAGAGCGTTAAATGAAAAAACTATAGGGGACGCGTACCCCCTGCCTAATATCGAAGAAATACTAGATCAATTAGGCAGCGCTAAGTATTTTAGTATATTTGACTTGGCGTCCGGTTTCCATCAGATTCCCATGCACGAGGCCGACGCACCGAAAACAGCCTTTTCTACGCCCTATGGGCACTATCATTTCAAACGAATGCCGTTTGGATTAAAAAACGCTCTCGCGACTTTCCAAAGGCTTATGGATCAAGTGCTGACTGGACTCCAAGGAGTAGAATTATTCATTTATCTCGACGACATCGTAATATATGCTAGTTCCCTGAAGAAACACGAAGCTAAATTTAATAAGTTGGCAAATAGACTGCGAACGGCGAGACTGCGATTACAGCCAGACAAGTGTGAATTCTTACGGAAGGAGGTGACATATCTTGGACATGTAATCACAAAGGACGGGGTACGTCCTGACCCCGAGAAAATAAAGGCGGTAGAAAGATTTCCGCGGCCCGCCAACGTTAAAAACATTAAACAATTTCTGGACCTTGCTGGCTATTACAGGCGATTTATCCCTGACTTTTCTAAGATAGCGAAACCGCTCACTCAATTGTTGAAGAAAGACACCTTTTCAATGGCTGGAGTCGCAGGAACGCGCTTTTGATTGTCTAAAAACAGCTCTGTGTACCGAACCGCTGTTATAATACCTTGATTTCACGCGCCCGTTCATTGTCACGACCGATGCTTCCAAAAGCGCTGTAGGAGGCGTACTCAGTCAAGGCGAAATAGGAAAAGATGTACCTATAGCCTATGTGTCGCGAATACTGAATACCGCCGAACAGAATTATTCAACTATCGAGAAGGAGTTGCTGGCAATAGTATACTGCGTAAATCATTTCCGCCCTTACTTATACGAGCAAAAGTTTAAACTAGTCACTGATTATAAACCATTGACTTGGCTTCATTCGGTAAAAGATCCGACCTCGCGTTTGATGACATCTTAAGTTAGCTGAATATGAATATGAGGTAATCTATAAAGCAGGAAAGATAAATAGCAACGCTGATGCGCTCTCCCGTAACCCGATTCTCCCAGTCCGACCGCAGAAACATGCGACCCCGCTCAATGACGATTCAGACGAATCCCTTTTCAGTAACATAAACAAGGATAACTCTCAAGAGTCGAGCGGATCACATGCCGACATTCCACTGAGCGATAAGGAAAGCACGGAACTAGATTCAGACAATGACGACCATGACGAGACAGGCTCCGACGACGACTCTGAAAACGAACCGCTGGTAGACAGAGTCAACACCCCCTTCGAACTTAAGAGACGATTTCTAAACGAAACAAACGAACGATTGTCACGGAGAAAAGATAATTTGGCGATATTCGTTTCACAAACCGGTGACAAGGGAGCACTCGATCTAAAGGAAAATAACAGATATCCCTCCATAGATGAATTATCGATAGGAAAAATAAAAGTAATACGTGATAAAAAACGTTACATAATCGCCATGGTAATTGAACAAGGTAGGGGAACTTCTTCGCTAATAGAGATGCAAGCCCTCCGAACTGCAATAGGCTCGTTAGTCAACGCAACTCGAGAATTAGACTTAGCGACATTATCAATCTGTAAAAGTAGTATAGGCACGATAGAATGGAAAATAATATATAGAATGCTCAGGGATATTTTCTGGAACGAAGAGACAAAAATCACAATTTGCAATAACTTAACCAGTATACCTAATAACGAAAACCGCGACGAGATAATTAAAGAGTGCCACGCCTCTGCAATGGGCGGACACAAAGGCATAACTAAAACGTATAATCGACTAAAAACGCGATATCACTGGCCCGGCATAAAACGGGATATACAGAATGTAATAAACAACTGTCGGGAATGCCACATAAAGAAACTAGTCCGAATAAAACCGAGACAACCGATGATCCTAACGGATACACCCGATAGGGCATTTGATAAAGTTTCTATGGATATTATGGAACCGTTACCGACAACCTCCGCCGGAAACGCTTATATTCTAACTATTCAAGATCTGTTGACAAAATATTCAATAGCTGTTCCTTTAAGAAACCCCGCGGCAATCGACATAGCCGAAGCATTTACTAACGAGTTCATATGTATTCATGGCGCCCCGAAAGCTCTACTGACAGTCCAGGGGACACATTTCCTTAATAATCTAATGCGAAATATTGCACGGAAATTCCGAATAAAACATTATAAAACCGCAGCGTACCGACCGCAATCGAACGGCTCCATCGAGCGATCCCATCAAGTTCTATGGGAATACTTAAAACAATTTGTAAATAAACACAGCGACTGGGATTGTCATCTTAGGCTAGCAAACTTCTCATATAACACCAGCGTACATGAAGGGACATTATTCACTCCCCATGAGTTAGTTATGGTAGGTTAGCGAGAACCCCTACTAGCGAACCGGCGCCAGACGACAATGAAAACGAAAGCTATACGCGTTACCTAACAGAATTATATAATAAAATTTCCGAGGCTCAGGCAATGGCCAGATGTAATTTAATAAATGCTAAAATAAAATCTAAGAAATATTATGACAAGCGAGCATTGCAGAGAAACTTTTGTAGAGGCGATCAAGTATATTTACTTAACGAGCCAAGGAAAAATAAACTGTCCGACCAGTATTCTGGCCCGCATAACATATTAGAGATTTTCAAAAATAATAACGTAAGAATTGCGTTAAAGTCAGGAAAAACGCGCGTTGTACACATAGATAAGTTAAAGCGACCGGGGAATCGGAGCCCCACCACAGCTGATTCCCCACCAGACAGCACTTCGAGGAGTAAGGAGTGTGCTGCTCTAGTTACCGATGGACCCCAGACAAATCAACATGTCGATAATCGTTACTATCGCCTGCATCCTCTTACTAGCAACGGTTTACGGCCTCACGGGATATGACTGTGGCGGAACAGAACTCAACATTACCACTCTCTCCCTCCTTGACGTAGGAGACTGCGACGTGGAAGATATCGAACCAGTCAAAACGTCCGTTCACATACAACTACTCCAGACAGCCGAATACGAGACAATGCATACCAATGCAAGATTAAGATCGATCGAACAATATATTACTGCGGAATGCACTCACATGTCTCAATAGTGACCGAGAGTCGAAAACAATATGTAAAGGAAATTGGAGCATACAACTGCTAGAAGATATACGAAACCGGATCCTTGGCCATTAGCACCGCTTTCGTTGACCGGCTAATAAATAATGCCACCAACCATCGCAGCGTAACGCTGGCAGGACAAGCCTTCACTGATGGTCGTTGCGCAGGCACGCAATATACGAACGGAACTTGGGAGAACGTTGTGGTGCAAGCCGCCGTCGAAATAACTCTACACACGTTCACGATGCCTTTTAAAAGATCGATAAGTAAAGTAAATCTGCCTTCAGGAACCTAGTGTCCATCAGCGCAAGGAGGCTGCAATGACTGGGACGGCACGGAGACATTTTGGAATCTCCCCTACACAGACGGTTGCCATTTCAACAAATATGATATTTTGTAGGAGGGTACAGCAACGAAATTATCACCAAAGAAATACGAGCAAGCATTCGAAGTATACAGTGACCACCAAGGATACTACCTTCGCATTAGCTAAAACTACAGAGACAAATCTTTGCAGATACAAGTTATACCACACGGAACACTCCAAACTTCTCATTTTCGAGACGCAGCCTGGAAGATCCTTCCAGTCTAAAACTAACCTCTGTAGACAATCTAGATATTTTCTCATATGTTAACTCCAAGTTTGTATACGTAGAGAAGCATATTAAAACACAACTAACACGATACAAGGAATACGACGATATAATGGAACAGAAATGTGTCCTAGAGAAACAAATCCTGCAAAACGCCCTCTCACTATCCAGCATCGCTCCAGACGAAATGGCATTCAGAATCATGAAAATACCGGGATACACTGTAGTCACTGCCGGCGAAGTTATTCATATAATAAAATGCATACCGGTGGATTGTAAACTACGACGCACCGACAATTGCTACAATGAACTCCCAGTGACTTATCGAAATCACTCGCTATACTTACAACCAAGATCTCGTATTCTCTCGAAGACGGGCACACCCAAAGATTGCAACGAGCTGCTACCCAATCTCTACAAGATTGATATCACCAGAAAACCTGGTAGATTGACAGATAATATAACAGAATTGCTACCCCCGCCAACCATACAACCACTCACCAAACCTTCATGGAAATATGTGAGCCCTGATGCATTAGCCACCAGCGGGATCTACACATCTGAAGACCTGGATCGACTCAGGGATCATATTATGTTTCCTGTAGAGAAACCCTCGATGCTTAATACAATTGCGCGTGGCGCAATGGGCCGAGAAATATCCAAGGGATCTGTAGCAATGCTTAACCTCTTGGATGAAGCCTCACTAGACCATATCACAGAGAACGCAGGCAGAAAACTTTGGGATGGTTTTATCACGTTTGGATCGGCAAGCGCTGGCGTCTTGGCATTATTCATAATTGGCAGAACTATTAAACTGTTAGTGGACACAATAATCCATGGTTATGCTCTACACTCGATCTATGGCTGGAGTATCCATTTAATCGGAGTTATCTGGTCATCGGTAACTCACCTCCTACTATTCCTGGGAAAATCCAGTAAGACTAAGGTAACGAACGAGGAAGAAAGACGGCAAGAAGAAGCATCAGCGCCGACCCCTCAAGAAAAGGATAGTGAAGTGAAAACAGTGCCGGAACAATCGTACACAGAATTGCGAAAATATCTCCACGAAAACGAACGAATGTAAGAAATACTAAGTTAAGCGTTGTATAAAGTAATGTAAAAATTGTATCTCCTAAATCTTGAGTATCTTAACTAGTATTTGATCATTTATGATATATACTTTTATACCTTTTGTACTTAGAGTTAAGATGAGAAATGTCGGACGAGTGCCCTCCATTTCTATTATAAGGGGGGGGGGGTGTCACGTCGGAATAAGTACATTAACTAACAATTTTGTTTTTCTACCTCAAAATTATTATTTTTCTCTGTAACATGGAATAAAGCCGATGTGGTACGCCCCTTACCAATTCTGTAGCCTCCCACGCGAGTGCCGCATCCCCACCACCAGCGCCTTCCACATAGAGACACACCCCAGCATAGCGTCGCCGCAGTTTCGAGCCGCCGAATCGAAGCACTTCAGTGCACGGCCGACTGTAGGCAGTTCATCTCGCGAATCCGACTGGAGAGGACCTCCAGTCCGTGAACTCCCTCTTCTAATTCTAGTATTAAGAAAGTTCGATTCCAATTCTAGTATTAAGAAAGTTCGATTTCAATTCTAGTATTAAGAAGTAACACGAATCCAATCTCAAATCAATTCCAATTCTATCGTAGTGTTAGTGAATCTAACGTCACTCAGTTTAAATTCAAGCTGTTATAAATCTAATTTTAAATGTGTTTTACAATTTAATCAATCTTTGTATCAATTAATTTTGTATTTGAATACCTTACAATATATAAGTAAAAAGTGATCGATGTGTGTCAAACAATTAATAAATCCTCCATCCATCCTAGCGAAACGAACGATCGACAGAGTTCACGAGGTAGAGTGACCACGCGTAAATTAACCAAATAATAAGCGACCCGGGAAGCCGTACTTTCTCTCTTGGCTAGCAAGTTGTGCGTCCACCCGCACTACTCCCCAAGAGAGGTATCGCTTCTCACGCATTTTAATTCGCCAAATTATAAGATCTGACAACCTGTCCCGCCTCTTGGCTAGCAAGTTGCGTCCACCCGCACTACTTCCTACAGAGGGCTACAGGTTCTCATCGTGATAGAAAGCTTAATCTTTTATTCGTAATTTGTAAGGGAAGTAACATCTCCCTTCATGGTCACTCTTGATGCCGAATAAACGCAAAAACCGCGCCGGACGTCAGCGTGCGATTCGTCGAATTCTATATGAAATTAAATCCGCGCTCACTGGTGATTTGAGTGAATTGCTTGGGTGCGAAGAAATCTACCAATCAGAATATGAAGGACATTTCAAAAATAGCCTGTGGGCTCCAAGTCCCCCGAATCCAGCAACGTCACCTCCAGACGCCCCGCATCCTAGTTTGCATCCCGAGACCCGCCAGGCCGACAACGAGAATTAAAAGCCCAAATCCAGGAACCGGGCCAACGAAAGGTAGGTGAATTCCAATTTCTATCTGTGAATTGCGTTATGTGCAGAGGACAATCGGAAAGCTCATGTCAAAGGAAAACACATTCAGCCGTCTTTAATCATCAAATAAGTATCTCTCGATGTATAGTCGAATTCGAGTATAGTCTTGTTGGCATAGCTACCGATACAAATTCCGTCAATCTCATATGCCTAGAGTGCAAATCCCGGTATAATCTCAATTATGATCCATCACAATTTACAGCTATCTTAAGGCATTACATTAATGTTGGGACTACTCAGAAAGAAAGGCTCTGCAATTTTTGCGGTACTAAATTAGCTCTCTGGCGTGAGGTAACGGACTGCGGTCCCTGCTCCGAAGCATTTATGGCATTTAGAATACTTACGCGAAGAAAATACTTCTTTTTATGCACTGCCAAATCCTACCGTCATTGATATAGATGCAGAGATAGGACTGCATGATATTGTTACGTCACAGGCGGCGACGGTCCGCGGGAGCGGTACGCCGCGTAGCACCGGACAAGGGGGACACGTCTGCCGGTTGGCAAGCGATCGAGCGGTAAATCGCCAGCGACGAATCAGTCGAACTGGGGGAGGTATCGCGTACTCCGATCGTCTCTATTCTTCGCGTTGAAATAGCGAGAGAGAAAAATTTAATAGACGTCGCGAAATAATGACGTCAGATGCAGGATTTGACTCGTCGATGTAAAAACGTCCCTTGACGTTTTCGATAGTTTCTCCCTCTTCCCCGAGCACGTGCTGGGCAGCTATGTATATCTCAGAGCATTCGTCGCAATACTCTATCTCACGGATAATTGAAAGAGGAGCGCGACAGCACTCGCAGAAATCTAGGGGTTTGGTATATCCGAATTTAAATGAATGCGACAGGGTGAGACGATAAGTGAGCGTGCCCTCGGGTATCAATTCCTTGCACTGATAACAAAGGACTTCCGCGTTATTAGGAAAACTGCTGGCGGCTGAGTTGTTCACGCGACGATAACCGAAAGCAGTGATGCAGCGTAACTAAACTGACGCGATGTCTGAAGACCGCGCTCGGATGAGTGTGCGAATTGCGTACGATATTAAATCGAGGAAGGCACATCACGGCGATTAATTAGTAATTTCGGTAAATGCGAGGCGCGTTCGTGCATGTTGTTAAATAATATTTCAGAATATTTTCTGATTGAGAAATCTGAAACGAACACTGGAAAAGAGCATTCCTCGAGTGAAATCGTCGTACGTGCAAAAACTGTACCCAAAAAACAAAGAGTCGGTCGTAAAACCCTTCCGGCCGAGTCGCTTTTCTTATTTTTTGTGCGATAGACGGTCACGTTTGCTTACGCAACGAATTCCTTTGTTGAGAAGAAGCGTTGCAGCGGAATATGCACGTGGCATGCAATTTTAATATATCGTTTAATGGAATTATCGCGGGTATGCGCGGCGGGCCTTCTTACACGTGGGTCAGCGGAAATTGCATTTAGTTTATCAAATCGGTTTACCTACCGTGACTTAAGATGATCGACGTAGATATTCCTCGAGTGAGATCCGAGGTCGGAATTGAAGATCGCACGTCGAGGAGGCGGGTGCTGGCGGGGCTGGCCGTCCACTCCAGAGCTTATCATGCACTAGGAGTTCGTACTCTCCGTCAAATTCTGCTTCCCTGCCAATTATCTTGTTGTAGTTGTAGATGGTTGCCACGTGGAGATCGTATTCGAGATGCCGGATAAAGGTCTTGCGACCGCCGCGATTTTTCCTGCCTTTCGGCATTCGTGTGACGCTTCAGATTGCTTAAATATTAGCGAAGGTGAAACAAGGATTATCATTCAGCGGCGAGTCAATTCGCGTTGCGTTTCGGCTTCGCGTAAGAATGATTGTATTTATCGCGAGCAAGAATTTCGAGTCTCCGTCGTGGTAAGTGCGGATGGACGCACAACACCTGCTCCGGGAGACGCTCGGCGTTCTTGTTATAATTAACGATGTGCAAGTTTGGAAGTTTATTTATTACGCGTGAAGCCTCACGAACCTCGCGAACACTTTCGATTACTAACGAGATGACGGTGCGGAATAAAGAAGAGGAGCACGTGGTTGTTGTACAAAACTGGATATATTTTATAAAACAGAATACACTCGCGATTTAACATTAGACTAGTAATATTATTAACACTAACTATTACTTAGTTTAAAATTAATACTTAACTAGAACTTGATTAACTTAACTAGAACTTGAATTCGATTTGAGAATTGAGTTTGAACGCGGAGTATGTCGCGAGGTGCTCGTGCGGAGCACACAAGAGTTGTGTCTTCACGGGTTGGCGGCGCGGACTGAAGTGGCGGTGTTTCGGCGGGCACTGCGGTGTTGTGCTGCGGCGGCGCTGTGGCGCAAGATGGTGGATGGCGTGGGTACGCCAACGCACGTGGGGCTGGATGGCAGATGGCGTAGGTACGCCAACGCACGTGGCGCTGGCGTGGCGCGGGTTATGTAGCTAAGCTAGATGTCGTGCATTAGTCGGCCAATCAGAACGCGGCTGACAGGAGATGATGCGCGGTAGCAATGATGTAGACGTTATTGTAATATTGATATCTTGTGCTCGATTAATTTAGTAATATTGATGTCATTAATATAATCTTATTATTAATATAGGTATTATGTTTAGGTATGTTTAAGGAACATTATATTTAAAGTATAATTATAAAACTTTTCATGTATTATATCAAATATTATTGTTTATGGTTAGGAAAATGGTTAGCATAATCGAATATGTGTTATTAAATGTTAATGCCTATAATTATCGAAGAAGGCGATTAAAATAATATTATATCTATGTAGCATAATAATGGTGAGGCGCGCCATGTTAGGCGGAACGGCAGGAGAGCCAATGGCCGTTCTCGGTTGTAGACCTGGCGGTGAATTATATTAAGGCGATACTACATGCGCGATAGGAAGAAAAAAAAAGGAAAAAATATATGGCGGCTCTCCGGACGTTACAACATCAATAATCGAGTCAAATTTAGCTGTAAAAACTAACACGCAGCCCAGCGCGAGCAGACTCGCCTCACGCGTAACACGTCTCGCCTGCGACGTAACAGTCCTCTGCCGCTCGGGCTCTGATTGGGCGACCAACGTATGGCATAGAAACGCCCATCCAATGCAGCACCACCACCGCCGCCACGTACGATGGCGTACCCACGCCATCCGCCATCTTGCGCCACAGTGCCGCCGCCGCGGAGCACGGCAGCGCTCGCCGAGGCTTCGACACACTTGTGTTCGCGCCGTCAAGCTACAAGCATCTAACTCGTGCAAGTCTCAGTCTCAAGATCTCCGATTTCGTAATTCAACTCCTAGTTTTAATTCAATTTCTAGCTATAATTCCTAATTAAGTCGATTTTATAATATTAGCATCTCAATGTATTTGAACCGATTTGTATGTGAACCGATTAACCCGCGAATGTAATTTGACTTATTTTTGAATATATTTTGAATATATATTAAGTATTAAATATAGCCTACCACGTGTTCATTTTATTTCCGTGCCTTAAATCACGCGTATTGGAAGTGTTCGCGAGGTTCGTGAGGCTTCACGCGAGATAAATAAATAAATTCCTAAACTAGCGTTGATTAAAGAACAAGAACGCCGAGCGTCTTCTGGAGCAGGTGTTGTGCGTCCATCCGCACTTACCACGACGGAGACTCGAAATTCTTGGTCGCGATAAATATCATTGTTCCTATGATAAGTCAAAACGCAACGCGTATCGACTCGTTGCCGAACGATAACTATTGTTTTACCTCCGTCAATATTTGAATAATTCGAAGCCTCACACGAATGCCGAAAGGTAGGAAGAATCGTGGCGGTCACAAGACCTTCATCTGGCATCTCGAGTACGACCTCCACGTGGCAACCATCTACAACTACAACGAGATAATTGGCATGGAAGCAGAATTTGACGGAGAGTACGAACTTCTAGTGCATGATAAGTTCTGGAGTGGACGGCCAGCCCCGCCAGCACCCACCTCCTCGACGTGCGATCTTCAATTCCGACCTCGGATTTCACTCGAGGAATATCTACGTCGATTATCTTAAGTCACTGTAGGTGAACCGATTTGATAAACTAAATGCAATTTCCGCTGATCCACGTGTAAGAAGGCCCGCCGCGCATACCCGCGATAATTCCATTAAACGATATATTAAAATTGCATGCTACGTGCATATTCCACTGCAACGCTTCTTCTTAACAAAAGAATTCGTTGCGTAAGCAAACGTGACCGTCTATCGCACAAAAATAAGGAAAGCGACTCGGCCGGAAGGGTTTTACGACCGACCCTTTGTTTTTTTTGGGTACAGTTTTGCTCCGTACGACGATTTCACTCGAGGAATGCTCTTTTCCAGTGTTCGTTTCAGATTTCTCAATCCAGAAAATATTCTGAAATATTATCTAGCAACATGCACGAACGCGCCTCGCATTTACCGAAATTACTAATTAATCGCCGTGATGTGCCTTCCTCGATTTGATACCGTACGCAATTCGCACACTCATCCGAGCGCGGCCTTCAGACATCGCGTCAGTTTAGTACGCTGCATCACTGCTTTTGGTTATTGTCGCGTGAACAACTCAGCCGCCAGCAGTTTTCTTAATAGCGCGGAAGTCCTTTGTTATCAGTGCAAAGAATTGATACCCGAGGGCACGCTCATTTATCATCTCATCCTGTCGCATTCATTTAATTAAATTCGGATATACCGAACCCCTAGATTTCTGCGAGTGCTGTCGCGCCCCTCTTTCAATTATCCGTGAGATAGAGCATTGCGACGAATGCTCTGAGATATACTTAGCTGCCCAGCACGTGTTCGGGGAAGAGGGAGAAACTATCGAAAACGTCGAGGGACGTTTTTACATCGACGAATCAAATCCTGCATCTGACGTCATTATTTCGCGACGTCTATTAAATTTTTCTCTCGCTATTTCAACGCGAAGAATAGAGACGATCGGAGTACGCAATACCTCCCCCAGTTCGACTGATTCGTCGCTGGCGATTTACCGCTCCTGCTGGCCGCCCGTGACGTAACATTGTCTATGTGTATTCTAGTTTTGCCATGTTTGATCAATGTTTTTACATTATTATTTTCCAGCAATTGTATAATTTTGAACGGACCCGTATACTGGTCAGCGAGTTTATTTCTTATAGGTTCTTTTAACAAATATACATCGTCTCCTACTCTTAAATTATGTTCTCTCGATTTCTGATCATAGTAATACTTAAATTTATGTTTCGCTTTAATCAGATTATCGCGAGCTATGCTCTGTGCTTGCGAAATTTTGTCATACAATTTTTCTAAATAATTTGCATAACTCTCATTTTGTTCGTTGTCTAAATTATCCTTATCGATAGGTGTATGAGCTAGTTTTCCATAAACTAATTCGTGTGGTGTAAAGCGCGTTCCCTCATGTACACTGGTATTATAAGAGAAATTTGCTATTTTGAGACACTTATTCCATTCATTGTTTGCATGGACGAATTGTTTTAGATACTCCCATAGTACATGATGAGAACGTTCCACCGATCCATTTGACTGTGGGTGATATGCAGTGGTCTTGAACTGCTTGATTTTAAATTTTCGAGCTATATTTTTCATTAAGCTATTCAGAAAGTGCGTACCCTGATCAGTCAAGATAGGCGCTCCGTATGCAGATAAAGTCGTGTGTTAAGGCGTCTGCCACATCGATAGCACCTGGATTTTTTAGAGGGATAGCTGTGGAATGTTTTGTGAGCAAGTCTTGTATTGTGAGTATATACTGATTTCCGGAATTTGTCACAGGTAGCGGACTCATGATATCTATCGAAATTTTATCGAATGCCTTTTCAGGCGTGTCCGTGAAGACCATAAGTTGACGCGGTTTTATTTGTACTAATTTCTTTATTTCTGGCATTCACGACAATTGTTAATTTCATTCTGTATGTCTCTTTTCATCTGTGGCTAGTAGTATTTTTCTTTAATTCTCTCGTATGTTTTTATGATTCCCTTATTGCCTCCTATTGTGGATGCATGGTTTTCGATGATTATTTCGCGTCTCTGTTCGACTGGTGTGCTAACTTTATGTGCGCATACTATAATTTTTGTTATTTCGTTCTAAAATGTATCTCTTAATATTTTATTTATGCGTGGTGTTCCACTGTATGTTTCCTATTGCTCCCTTGCTTATTGATATCGATTCTAAGTTTAGTTCGCGCGCGGCATTGAGTAAAGATCCTATGGCAAGTTTCAAATTATCGCGTTCAATTTCGAATACTCCCTTCTCTAATATTAATACAATAATGTATCGTTTCTTGTTTTCTATTATTTTAGCTGTCACGTCAAGTGCGTAGATATACTTTATGAAATTTTCAAAACAACAACTTCAATATATAAAATTTTAATTATTACATTCAATTCCATTTACTTCAGCGTATACATAAGAATATATATATATATATAAATAAAAGACGTGATGCGCCCCTGGATGAAGAACATCCTTACCACGAGAGCCGCTGGTATCCCCCACACGACTACCGGGGCCCTACCATCAGTGCCTCCCACGCAAGCGCCGCCGCTCCCACCAGAGCGCCGCCGCACTTCGAGCCGCCGAAAACGAAAGAGCTCAGTGCAGAGACTCCTTCGGCCAATTCATATCGAGTCTCCAGCCGGGAAGGTTTCTTGCTCGTGAACACATCCTCTCTTAGGATAGGGTGCGAGATATCCAAGTTAACTCTCGACACATTAGTATGCTTCGACATTCACTTAAGTTAATAATTCATTTTAATTCTAAGACTAGTGCGGTAAGTCATTAATATTGTAATGTTTATTATACTATTCACTTTTAATCTCAAATATACGAAGTGAAAATTGAACCGCGAGTGATTATTAGCGAATCCCACCTATCTTATCCTAGCGAAACGAATGAAACGACTGAGTTCGCGAGGATAAAGAGATCTTTCAAATCACATTAAATAAATTAAAGAACCTGAATGAAAACATATTAGTTCGTTGTATCGATCCTCTGTATTGACGCTAAGCGCATTCCTCTGTGCAAGAGCACAGCTTAGAGTCACGAAATAAAAGGTTATAATGAATTATTACAGTAAGATCTCTTTGCGATGCCACTAAAACGCCGTCACCGTTCAGGCCGAAAGCAATCGTTGAAAAAACTCTTTAACAAATTGAACAATCGACTTCCTCGACATTTGCAAAACCTGCTTGGTATCGAGTCAGGTTACGACAAAAACTACGAACAATTATTCTCCGGAAGCTTTTGGTCACCGCCTCCAACGTGGAAACTGATCCCCATCACCTTCCGTACTCCGAGATTGCCGCCACTGATCCACGGAAGAAGAGATACATGGAAATCAGGAGTGATATTCTCTACAACTACTACTAAAGGTAGGACAGATATTATCGCTGCATGCACTTGAATTTAGAAAACCGCAGATGTGCAGGGAACGACTCGAGAGACCGCGAAAATCGAAAACTTCCCCGCAATTTATACGCATCGCATAAGTCTTTGTCATTGCATCACTGAGTTCGGTTACGGGTTGTTCGGTATCGCCAGTGATTATAACAACGCAGGACTCTTTTGCCATCAGTGCAAAGCAGATTACGAGCGAATTCACCCCGAACAACAATTTCAATTGGTATTAAGACATTTTATTCATATCGGAAATAGTTCACTGCCGCGAAAGTGTGAGCACTGCCCGACTGAGTTGTCCATTTGTCGCGAAATAAACAATTGCAACGCGTGCGTAGACCTTCGTTGCTTTTCTAAATCATTTGCAAGAAGAAAATCAAACGTTTGAATCATTACCAGATCCGACGATTATAGATGTCGATAACAGCACCGGAACGCATGAAATTATTTTCTCCAGAAGACTTAGTTTCTTCCTACATAATTTACATAGGCAAAATACTCGACGAGACAACTAGAGCCTTCTGATTAAATCGACGGGATCTTTGCCGCTCGAGATCTCTGTCATTTACTCGTTAATTAAAATCGCTGCAAAATTTTAATCCAGAACCTTTGCCGCTCGAGGTTCCTTACCATTCCCAGAATAAAAATTTTTATACGAAATTTCCCCCATCCAGCTCGGTGTGAATACTGTTCGATAGAATCGAATCAAATTTCGCCCGGACGTAACAACGTTGCGTCATTCCTGACGTAACATAGCCTTTCCTATCTCAACGTTTTTTATCTCAGGTATTAAATTGTGTCTAAGTCTTGCGCTCCTTGATCTATCGTTCTCCCTGGTTTGTTACAAAAATTGCTACATTATCTTTTCGTTGGACTAAATGACTGTTAATTTCTGTTAGGAATTCTCTGTGGGATCGTACCATTATATTTGCGTTTTCGAATAAAGATTCGTTATCTGAGCTATTGCTATCATCGTCGGAGGAATTACACATCTCGGGTCGTGAGTCATCACTGTCAACGTCGTCATCACTTATCGCTGTTTTGTCTTTAGTGTTCTCTTTGTTCGGTTTATCTGCCGCTTGAGCGTGATATAGTGACTCATCAGTATCGTCGCTGGATGTGGAATTTGCTTTTCTTCGATGTTTCAATGGCAGTATCTGGATTATTGGGTTTCTGGAAAGGGCATCTGCATTTACGTTGCTTTTTCCGGCTTTGTATACTACCTCGTATTCGTATTCCGCTAATTTAAGTCGCCAATCGTGCCAATCTAGAGGTTGGATCTTTTACTGAATTTAACCACGTTAGAGACTTATGATCGGTCACTAAGATAAATTTCTTACTATATATGTATGGGCGAAAATAATTCACGCTATATATTATGGCTAGTAATTCCTTCTCGATTGTAGAGTAATTCTGTTCGGTAGTGTTAAGTGTTCGAGATGTGTATGCTATAGGCAAGTCTTTTCCTATTGTTCCCTAACTTAATATGCTTGCTATGGCATAATTAGATGTGTCTGTACTGATTATGAATGGTCGCGTAAAGTCTGGGTATTGGAATAATGGTTCCGTACATAATGTATTTTTTAATAAAGTAAAAGCTTGCTGTTGTTCTTCTTCCCAAATAAAATTGCTCTCTTTTCTTAGAAGTGCCGTCAGCGGCCTCGCGATTTTAGAGAAGTCGGGTATAAATTTTCGGTAATCCGGCCATAATATAATATATATTCGGTAATATAGGCCGAGAAATTGCTTGATATTTTTCTTTGGAGCTGGGAAGGCTTGCACAGTTTTTACCTTTTCAGGATCTGGCTGAACACCTCATTCGCCTATTACGTGATCCAAGTATGTGACTTCCTTACGCAGGAATTCACACTTATCAGGCTGTAGTTTAAGATTAGCGTTCCTGAGACGTGTTGCTAGCTTAGTAAATTTATCATTGTGCTCCTTTAGTGAGCTCGCATAGATTACAATATCGTCTAGGTAGACGAATAATTCGTTACCTTGTAAGCTAGTTAATATCTGATCCATGAGCCGTTGGAATGTAGCGGGCGCGTTTTTTAGCCCAAAAGGCATGCGTTTAAATTGGTAGTGCCCGAATGGCGTGAAAAAAGCAGTTTTGTACTTCGCGCTCTTCTTTCGCCATCTATTACTGCGGATCTGAATTCTTTTACTCGATCTATGTAATCCAAAATATGTTCTCGCGCCTTTATGTGGATCGCGGTCAATTCTCCTCGGTATTGAGCGACGCTCTTTACGGAGCCGAATGCGCTCACTAATAAATCAATTAGCTGCGTTACTGATTCGCACGGTTCGTCCGCTACTGCAGAGTGAGCTCTGCCTCTTAATTTTGCAATTAATAATCATGTAAGAGATCGTTCGTAATTTGGCGGTAGTATGTCTCGTGCTTGTCTACAAGCGCTTATGAATTTATTCAGTGGTATGTTATAACCGTCGTAATATGGGACGAACTCGGTCGCTTCGCGATATGAGATTCTCGGTGCAGGTGATAAATCTGACGCGGCCTCACTTATGTCGGGATATGAGATTCGCGGATTTAGAAAAGGTTGTCCTGATGGGACTTCTGATATTTGTTCGTTGCGATGGTCGGTAACGTTTCGCAATTCTGCTACTTCATTACGCAATGTCGCGATCATTTTAACGACGTCATTATTTCTCGTTCTTTGCGAAAAGCGTTCATTTCTGCTTTTAAATTGTTTCTGTCGTCCGTTTCGGAGCGTTCCGCGGATGCTATGCATCCATGTTCAACGTCTTCCTCGAGGGGAGACCTTTTATTCGATCGCGTATTCATTGCGACAGGCGTTCTCTGCATGAGAGATTTTAGGTTTTGAGATTTTAAAGGAGTAATTTACGCGAAGAGTTTTTCTTTGCAGGTTTAACAATTTCCCAACGAGCGGGAACTCAACGTCTGTAAGGTCTCCGGACAGTTTTCCCGCCAAGCAGAGCCTTGTGGATTAATTAAAATTTTTATGATTTAAACTCTTACAGTTTGTAAGAGTAACATGCGTAATCGATTTTCAGAGAGCCCGAATTTTTATTTTCATGCAATTAGTGAACATGCAAGAATATAAGCATTATGTTGAAGGCCTCGAATTTAGAAGAAAGATGCATTTATACGGTGGCTTTTACCCACTCCCTTACGGACTGGTGTATCCCACCGCTGTCATCAGTTGTTACGTCAGGAATGACGCAACGTTGTTACGTCCGGGCGAAATTTGATTCGATTCTATCGAACAGTATTCACACCGGGATGATGTCACGTCCCAGCGCCGAGAGTACCTCTAATCATGTTCAGTGTAAATTTTTCAAAATTTTTAATTATTTATGACTGACTGTGTTAGGAGACAGCACCGTCAAACCTTTCCTATACATTTAATAAAAGAATATACCGCTTAAAATTATTTAAAAGTTTATACAAAATGGCCGCTCCTTACCACAACCTTATGGCGCTACTACAGCCTTAATGTTCCTAGTAAATTTTCCCTAGAATCTTACTAACAAAAAATAGAACATACTGAAATCACTTCTCCAGGCTATTCAGTAAAGTAACAAAGAAAATAGAGCTTAATATCGCATCCTTATCTAAGCATTTCAACATTAACAACAAAATCTCAACAAATAGTAAATAATGAATAAAAAACAAATGTAGGAAATATAATCTCGCCCACGTAATGCACGAAAACTATAACAAAACAATTATCGATACATTGTAATATTTTTATTAACAATTAATAAACAAAATCATATAATTATATAAATAACAAAATACCAACCAATTTCTTTATATCGTCAAATATAACTTCAGAAACTAAGAAACCTTTGTATATCAAATCTTTCACTTTTGTTCCATTTTAATAATAAATATAAAAGTTAATACAAACAAAATTAATAACAATAGAAAGGATATGAATAAGGAATAAAAGTCATAATGACAATATAACAAAATCCATGACAAAACATTTATTCAACAGTTTACCTGATACATATCCTTATTTCAAGGATAAATTTTATTGACGTCCTTATATGAATATATTTTCCTTGTATAAATACATTCTCCATCAAAAATCCTTTCGAAAATATAAATATAGTTTGTGGCTACGATTCTTAATTCTCAAGATATAAACAAAATTAAAGGTATATGAAAGCACACACATATATACGTACATTATACATTTCCTTATAAGATATAGTTTTCTTTATGAAATTATATAAACAACCCCGATAGAAACATATTTTATCTCAGAAAAGAAATTCTACGATTTAAATTTCGTTTAATAAAATTTATAAATAAATTATTATATTAACAAATAATTATTATGAAAGATTTGGACAACACACAGGAAATCCTGCATCTTACCTCATTACACATACCCACTTAACTCGCACCGTTTAGAAGATATTTAAACAATTATGAACTTGCTTACATACACTTACCTCAAAAACTCAAATCAGTTCAGCAGGCAAATCTCCCTATATAAACCAGTTTAACTTCTAGAAACCTTCATCCTAGACTTATATTTATAATTGTTACTTCCCTTTTTTCATTAACACTAATCCTATAGCTATGACAAAAATCTTGAATATTAATATGCATGGAAAACTACTCTAACGATTCAACCAATCACAATCAGAGCCATTTTGTACCTGAAAACATTTAATAAATAATGTATTACAAATGTAAAAAGAGTTATACTGATATATTTTAGATATACTAATTATACGATGTAATCATTATTATTATAAAAATTGTAAAGTATATCTAAAACGATATTGCGATGATTAATATTTATTATAAAAGCTTAAATTCAAGCAAACTGTATGTTTGTTAATTATAAGAAAGGAATTATTATAACGAAGTATAACTCTTTGAAAACAAAAATAGGTCGACCGAATAGTCATAAGTATGACTCATGGTCAGGTTGTAAACGAAAATAAGCCAACATTAAATGTCAAGGCCTCCATAATATTTTAGTACCACGAGTCATCGCTGACTCATAGCAAATGTAGGCTAAGTCGACTAATAGAAAACTATGTCAAGAACTAGAAGGTCTTAAATGCGCGAATCATAGTTGACTCATAATGAAAGTAGACTAACAATAGGCTTTATTCAGACCTGTAGAATCATAACATTGGAATTTAGGTCACCTCTACTTCCATGTTTTGGCAACATATAAAAACCTCAAGCGACGATACCTTTGCGCATTTCCCATTTCGCACTTACTATTCACACTTACGATTCACACTTATGTTTCCACATCCACGGACACTTACATATTTGTATTTTATTCGCATTCGCATTCACACTTGTACGCGCACTTACATTTTTGCACTTGTACTCGCACTTGTATTTCCATCCGCATGCGCACTTGCCATTTGCTCAGAAATTAATCACTTGATCGGAGATAGCTAAGCATTTGACTAGCACTGCCTAGCGTTTGAGCAACTCGCCGATTTACAAATAATGTAATTCTTAAATCGCATGTCGCAATATATATATATATATATATATATCATTTATAACAGTGAATAAATTCCGATTCAAATACTACAAGTGTGATATTATATTATTCCTTATTCTCAAAAATCGAAAACTCTTTCCTGAAAATAAAAGTCATTTCGACATCCTGTTACCTACTTCCTTCGCAGTATCTAATCCTGAGGTTTTACCCTCTTAACCGCATGGAAAAGAATCTCACAAATAACGTGAGTGTAGCGGTTGAGGATCTGTTGATTTCGGCTCCGTCCGATCTACCAGGACCTCCCAGGACATCACACTGGAATTTGTGGCCGTACAGGTATGGCCTGAAATAGTTTACGCAATAAGCCTAGGAAGTCCTTCTCGATGGTCAAATAGTTTTGTTCAGGTGGACTCAACAGGCGAGAAGCGTACGCAATAGGGAGGTCCTTACTTATTATATTGGTCCTTGGCTCAGTATCCCACCGATAGCAAATTTAGACGCGTCGGTTGTTACTACGAAAGGTTTGGTAAAATCGGGATACTGCAGTAATGGCTCTGAGCAAAGGGCAGCCTTCAGCGTTCCGAATGCGAGTTCTTGCGAGTCTCCCCACTTAAATTGTGTCTCCTTCTTCAGTAGATCGGTCAGAGGTTTTGCTGTCTTTGAAATGTTTGATATGAATCGATGATAAACAACCGGCGAGTCCCAGAAATTTTATGTTTTTCGTTTTGCGTGGATGCGGGAAATTCTCTACTGCACATATTTCCTAAGGATCGGATTTTACCCCTTCTTCACCTATCACATGATCCAAAGATGTGTCTTCCTTTCGCAGGAACTCACACTTGTCCGGCTGGAGGCGGAGTCTCGCATTTCGTAATCGGTCAGCTAATCTATTGAACTTGATTTCGTGCTCGCGCAGGGAGCTGGCATACACTACTATATCATCTAAGTATACGAATATTTCTATATTTTGCAGCCCGCTCAGCACATGATCCATAAGTCGCTGAAACGTCGCCGGGGCATTCTTCAGCCCAAACGGCATTCGTTTAAAATGGTAATGCCCGAAGGGCGTAGAAAAGGCGCGTCCGACTTATGCATAGGGATCTGATGGAAACCCGACGCTAGATCGAAGACGCTAAAGTACTTCGCGCTTCCCAACTGGTCTAGTATCTCGGTAATATTGGGGAGGGGGTACACGTCCCCTATCGTTTTTTTGTTTAGCGCGCGGTAATCAATTACCATACGCCAGCGTCGGTTGCCCTGAGAGTCAAGTTTTTTGGGCACGATCCACAGGGGGGAGTTATACGATGAATTGAAGTGCTTTACTATGTCATGTTCTAGTAGCTTGTTTATTTGTTTGGTGATCTCCTCCATCGGCGGAAATCTATATTGTTTTACGTTCACGGACGCGTTATCCGTTGTCGTTATTGTATGCGCAATCGCGTCTGTATATCTCAGCTGATCCGTGGAGAGTTGGAAAAGGTCGGCGTTCTTTTTTATGAGGGTATTGACGTGGTCCGCCTCGGCTTCGTTTAGGTGGTCTAATCTAAGTAGGCTTCGTATTTCTGTGACTTTGTAATGTTCGCGCGGCGCTTCTTCCGGTCGAGACACGGTAGTGCAGTTAACGGCGCGGATTTCTCGAGGAAGTTTTGATGCAACAGCGTCTATCTCTTCTAACCGAATTGTAGGGACGGCGATTTCTTGGTCCGTTTCCGTCGTATTAATGATTTGTGCGTAGGCTTTCCCCTCTCTATTTGTGACAATCGCTTCCTCCAGATAGACCCCCTCCGCGACGCTAAGTCGCGATAGGTAACCGATCCTGGCTTCGAGGTTGGAGACGTTTACGTAGAAGGTTGCTCGTGAACGCGCGGGAATAAGGAGGCTTTCTCGATGCGCGAAAGGTAGCTTGATCCCTTGCCACTCGACCATAACCACGGCCGAAATCGATAGTGGCGTTGTCGTGAAGGAAGTCGGATCCTAAGATCCCCTCCTGCGCAATGGGAAGCTATCGGGAACAGTGTGCAACATTATCTTATGACCCTCGAATTCTATCTCTATTGACCCTAAGGTCTCTATCTTTCCGTCTGTAATCCTGGTGAGATAAATTGTATCGTTTTTTGCTACAGGGGTATCCGGATGCAGGCATTGTTTTTTATTGAGATTAGGTGCAGCCCCCGTATCGATCATAAAATCGGTTGCCTTTACTAAATCACTAGCGGATAGTACTATCGACGGGGCGTGGGAATATTCAAGTAAATTCAGGATTGCGATCCGGATGCTTCTTTGCGGACCGTCTCCACTTCGTTCACTGGACGCGTGTTTCTCAGAGGATCCGCGCGCGCTGCGTCCGACCCACGGAGCGGATCCCGACCCGGCTCGCTGAGGCGGCTGTTATTGTACTACCGCTTCCAACATTTCTCGATTTCATAGCCGCGGTTTTTACAATATCTACACCATTTATCGTTTTGATCGTCATGATTTGTAGTCGCGCGGTCTTCCGTCATTGCCTCTCAGTGCTGGTCTCTCGTAGAGCGGCACGGCTTGCCTTGCTTCGCCACGGCGTTTCGGGCCACTCGGAGGGACGGCGCGGCGAATAGTTTCGCTCGCAGTTTCTGTATGTGTTATGTCGTAAGGGCGAACATCGTCGTTCCGGCGGTGTGGACTGCCTGTAACGCAGACCAGGGCCCACATCTGTTTCGGGGAGATGACGGTTTACGCTAAATGTTTGTTTATTTGGGCTTGGCCCTTGACGGAGCGGTATTCCATACCGCTGTCGTTCTCATCGCGCTTAGCTATGGTCTTCGTAGCCGCGAACGCTTCGAACGGCAGGTGGAAATGTTCCGGCCTAAGCTGTAAGCGAAGGGGGGTGGGTAAACCCTCGCAGAAACATGAAGCGGTAAGCTCGTCTATTTCCCGGTTCATCGTAGAATGTATGGTGCCGTGAGCACGGCGTTCTCCGTCCTTTATTGAAGCTTGGAGTTCCTTAACGCGGTCGATGTAATCTAGGATGTGCTCTCCCGGCCGTAGGTATACGGCGGTCATTCTCCACGATATTGCGCGACGCAAGATAAAGCCGAAGACACTATTTAATAAAATCTGATAATTGCGTCACCGAATCGCATGGCTCATCGGTGACAGCGGAATGAGCGTGACCGGGCAGCTTAGCTATCAATAAGCGCGTGAGGGGTTTCTCGAAATGAGGGGGCAGGATATCACGCGCTTGTCTACACGCCCCAAGGAATTTTGATAAGGGAATGGTGTACCCGTCGAGAAACGGCACGAATTCGGTGGTTTCGCGATAGGTTATTTTCGGTGCGAGGGGAAGTTCCATGCCCTCGTTCAATTCGCCGAAAAGTGCTGGCGTTTCCGTAAACCGTTGTCCGGCGAGAAGATTGGGGCTTCGCGGCGAGAGGTCGCGCCGTGTTTCGATTTCGTGTCGTATGTTGTTTAACTCGGCATGGCGGTAAACATATTGCTCATCTCGCGCACGGTCAAGAAACTTAATTCCATATTACCAGGGATAGACCTCGTGCAATCAGTGGGATGGGAGGAATGAGACGAGGGGTTTTTAAGAGAAATAAAGAAAAATTAAAATTAAATTAAACGTTTAATATGATTAATGTTGCACATGTTTTTGAAAAGCAAGAGAAATTATGTAAGCGAGTAATGTGCATGTACTACTGTGATCAAATATAAACGAGATTTTTAAATTTAAACTGCGCGGGTTCATCGATTCTGACAAATATTTTCTTGATTAAGTTGATAGTACTATCTTTGACATCTGTGTGAAATTTCACGTCATTCTCTTCATTTGTTTAATAGTGAACACTCGTTTTTGTGAATATTCAAAAGTATTTTTTTCGATTTTTACGATGTGTAATTCTGTTGGGCAAAGAAATTGTATTTTATTTTGTTTGCGGAATGAAATTTCTGCTACTGAAACATTCAGAATGTTGCAGAAGGCTTTTGGTGACCAGGCTCTATCAAGACCAAGAGTATTTGACTAGTATAAAATGTTGAAAGATAGTCGAGAAAGCGTAGAAAACGAACCACATCAAAAACGACCAAAAACATCAACTGATGACAACACGTGAAGCAAATCAAGGATTTGGTGCTCCAAAATCGTCGATTGACAATTAGAGAACTTGCCAATACTGTAAACATTTCATTTGGATCAGTCCAGACCATTTTGAAAGACCATTTGTGTTTGAGAAGAGTCAAATCTCGTTTGGTTCCAAAAACACTCAATTTTTTGGAAAAACAGCGTCGCGTTGAAGTGAAACAATGATTTCTAATTACCAGAACAAGATGAAACGCATGATAACTGGAGATGAGACTTGGATCTATGCGTACGACCCGGAAATAACCGACCAATCGAGCGAATATTGTGCAAAAGGTAAGGCAAGATCAAAAAGATCGTGCCAAGGTCGCTCAAAAATCAAGGTTTTGTTAGTTTTCTTCGATTATCGTGGTGTGGTGTATTATGAATTCCTTCCGCCGGGCCAAACTGTCAACAAGGAATATTATTTGAGTGTTATGCGTCGTTTGCGTGAAGCTATTCGCCTCAAGAGGCCAGATTTATGAGCAGACAACTCATGGTTTTTGCACCACGATAATGCGCCATCTCATACTGCACTAGTTCTTCGTGACCATTTCAGCAAAAACTCGATCCATATCGTTCCACAACCACCGTATTCGCCTGATTTAGCACCGTATGACTTCTGGCTATTCAGTAAACTCAAAAGACCGCTCCGGGGGACACCGTTTTGAATCGATTGAGGAGATACAAGCCGAAATGAAGAAAGTATTGAAGGCCATTCCGGAAGAAGAGTTTTCAGAGTGTTTCGAGGATTGGAAAAAGCGTTGGTATAAGTGTATTGCATCGGGAGAGGATTATTTTGAAGGCGACGAATTTTATTTTGAAGAATAAATAAAGATTTTTCACTCTATAACAAAAATCTCGTTTATATTTGATCACAGTAGTATATACTGAAGATCATAATGTTATGCATATATGACGACTATATCGACCACGTGTGAAACAAGCTTCCGGAATATATAAAGACGGATTTGGAGGTTCAAATCTATCGTCACTGCGTCGAGCATTATAACCAATCGTGGCAACGCACACATATAGACGGTCCCTCACCGAAGATAAAGGATTGTAACATATGTCAGCAGCAACGTCGAATGAAGGCTGCGTTGGAGGTCTGCTCAATCGAGCGATAAACGCGCTTCCTTTCGAGTTACATATTCCGGCTATTAGTTTTGTGGTCCGAATACTCGGCTGAAAAAGCGATTAGCCAGAGAGTCACCTAACAAGACAGTTGTACTTCGTCACGGCCAATCGTTATCAGTAATAACGAGATTCACACGAAACATTGTCAAGAAGCCGTACCAATAAATCAGTTACTTAACAAAAATGAGTAATAATATTTGACCAGAAGAACCTTCCACCTACGATGCTGCTCGGAGTTCTAACTTCTAAGGCTCGACAAACCTGACTTTTCCTAATTACAATCTTGTAATCCAATCCGGGCTACAACATTTTGGTGGCAGCGGTGGGATGGTCGACACTATTCATACAATCTGAGAGGATAATCGCTAACCGAACCAGCAGAAATCGAGGGTAAGCCCTAGCAGACAAAACGGGCAGAAAAAACTTTTCTGGCAACTTTTATAAGACCTGCAGTATTAGCCCCAAGGCTGCAGGCAGAAGAGAAACTTTCTCAAATTACAAGACCTGTGAAAAACAGGCGGACGGAAAAGGCTCCGTCAGAAAATAACAAGCCTACAATCGAAAAAAATAGCTGAGTGCCGACTTAGGACAATCCTACAGCGGCAGCAGAGCAGTGAGCCAGCATCGCCCAACGTACATCGATACCAGTCAATAAGGACACCTGGTAGAACAGTCAGCGAACGCATATCAGTGATACCGGAGAAGGCATCGACCTACGACAACAACACGCGACAACGAAGCAGCATGAAGCTAGCAGCGATACTACGTAAATGAAAAAATCGTATCAGTAAAAATTGTAAGCAAGCAATAGCATTGATATCGGACGGCGAAATAAATAGACCCTTAAACCGACCCTTTAGAAATATATCGTGGTTACATAGCGAGTGAACACAAAGAGCGCGAAGTCCTGTCACCTCCGTGCGTCGAAATTTAGAAACGCGACATTCGGATGAGAGCCGGTGCTCCATCCACACATAGTTATCAAGCGAGTATTTCCATTCAATGACATTGACGAGAGCCTAATACTGGAACCAGCGAATATAGACTACATCCCAAAACGAGACACTCTGAAAGAAACGAGAGCCAAAATTTACAATGGAGAGAGTTCTCACTAACATACGACGATCTTACGACGATAGCATTTTCGATCCGGAAGAATATTATACAGTTCCGTGCAACTCGATAGAAACATGGCAGAACGACAATTACGTACACCTCGTGGCGAGAAAACTAGGGAACTGGAGATAATCCGTGTAGAAGTAGACGCGGAAATAGAACGTCTCAGAGCTTCGGCAGGTCCCTCGCGCAGAAGGATAGAGCAATCAAAACCAATGAATCAATATTAGACATGTTGTTAGGAGGAATTCGCGCGCTACAAGAATAGGTCGACTAGAAATTACGGTTTTCGACCACAACGAAAACCAATTCGCACAAGTGCCTAATGAACAACCCCGTGGCGAACCGTTAGACATAACCTACCGGACGAACACTCGAAGATATATGAAACCGACCCGAGACCGTAGCGGGATATCTACGATTAAAAGAAGCTCGCGATATGATTCCGGAATTCGATGGAACCTCTCATAAGCTGCCGGAATTCTTAAGTGCCGCATCATACGCTATGAAAAATACGAATCCAATGGAAGAAGGAACGCTACTAGAAGCAATAGTATGCACTAAACTAAAAGGCAGAGCTATGACTGATTTTCAAACTTGAGATATACACGATTTTGCTCAGTTGAAAAGAGAGAAGTTTGCAGAAGTTTGTAGAATTCAATACGCTAAAACAAAGATCCGGAGAATCGGCAAGAGCATTCGGATTGCGTACGGACAAACTAGCTATGGACAAACGAGTTATACGAGTCCATGACAGAAGGTCGAAATAATAGAAAGTAAACAAATTATCTTGGAAACTATACTATATTTCATAGCAGCAGACTCTATGCAATTTTTAGCTCGGATTACTAGACGACATAAAACTATTGGTACGATTACAACATTATACAACGTTGCAAGATGCCATCGCTGGCGCGGGCGCGGAAAAGAAATTTAAAGGATCAATGAAAAATTTTTGGCATGCAAAAGCGAATACAATATGTACACCCGCGAAAATAAAATACCGCAATGCCAAAGATGCGGAAAAATCAGACATATCGGACGAGATTGTCGAATTAATAGATACACGAACCGATTTTCTTTACCCAGAGCCGAAAAACTCATCAGCGTAAACGCGATGGAAAAATATTGCGTAAATTGTAACAAGGCGAGACACGATAAAAAAGAATGCTGGTCAAAACCCAATCATGGATCAGAAAGAAAATAAGTAAGACAACCGAGACAAGAGAAAGAAACAAGAGGACAAATAAATACTACGATAAGAGCAAAAGAAAATGAAACGTGCAAAGAAGACGCAGAATTGTCATTCAATAGTAGCGAAGAAGAAGAGGAGAAAAACAGAAAGATAACGCGAGCCGCGCGAGAGCATCAAGTAGCTCAAATAACCGGCAAGACGCAGATCAGCGCTAGATTTGGTAACCTTGCCAATAAAGGAAATAAGAAAAGGAAAAATGAATTTCTTGTTGGATACGGGTGCTACCCTAACACTTGTTAAAGTAGGAAATTTAAAAGGATATACGCCAGGTACGAGAGGAACAAATAGCCCTCACCGGCGTAACAGGACACAAGATTCACACTCTCGGTAAGATTCGAACCACGATCATCCTCGGAAATGAGGAGATAAGACACATCATGTATGTGGTAAAAGATGACTCCCTAATCGCTTACGAAGAAATTCTCGGAATAGATTTCTTAAGAAACATCGAGCAAAATGCGATCATGCAAAGGAAATATTGCGAATAGGAAATGTAAATCTAAAATCCTCACAAAAAGTATATTCTGACGCCTCGCAGTGAAACCATCGTACAGTTATTACTAATAAAAATCAGATTGGAATAGTGAAACCTGAAAAAAACGGAACCAAAAGTATTTATTGGTAGTTGCCTGATAGAACTCGATGATTATATCTGTCCAATAAGTATAATTAATACAACTACCGAAACTATTGAAATTACAACGCCGAGTGTAACGTTAGACGCCGTGCAGCTGGGTGATATCGCGGAGATGCTCACGTTACACGAGAGCGACGGCCGTACTGTACAGTCACGGCAGGAATACTTACAAAAATTGTTACGGACAGAACATCTAAATCACGAGGAAAAGAAGGCATTAACGCAGATATGCTGTGACTTCTGCGACGTATTTCACGTAGAGAACGATCCACTGACTTACATTACAACAATAGTACATGAAATAAACACACGTAGCGATAGCGCGCCTGTAAATGTGCAACCTTATAGATTGCCGGAGAAACATAAAGCAGAAGTAAATCGGCAGGTTGAAAAAATGTTAGATAACGGAATAATACGTCACAGTACGAGTCAATGGAATGTGCCATTGCTAGTAGTACCAAAAAGATGGATGCATCTGGGAAACAAAAACTACGCATTGTAGATTTTCGAAAATTAAACGATTTAACAATTGAAGATTTTTTTCCAAATATAACAGACATCCTAGATCAACTGGGAAATGCAAAGTATTTTTCAACATTAGACCTCGCATCCGGATACCATCAAATTCCTATGAAGGAAGAACATAAAAATAAAACGACTTTTTCTACACCGTATGGATGAATTTAATAGAATGCCGTTCGGACTTAAAAATGCGCCCGCGACATTCCAAGGGCTAATGAATTCGGTGTTAATCGGAATTCAAGGACTTAGATGTTTATAGTTTATCTTGACGATATAGTAATATACGGTGCGACATTGAACGAACACAATAAATGACTAACTGAAGTAATGCAACGACTAAGAGATCATAATCTCAAGTTGCAACCGGATAAATGCGAGTTTCTCAGAAAAGAAGTTACTTATAGTTACTTAGGACATATTATTACGGAAAATGAGATACAACCTGATCCCCGTAAATTGCAAGCAGTAGAGAAATTTCCGACACCAAAAAGGGTGAAAGATATACAATCATTTTTAGGACTGGCCGGATACTATCGAAAATTCATTCAAGACTTTTCGAAAATTGCCAAACCTCTAACAAAACTAACAAAAAAGGAGGAAAAATTTAATTGGAGTATTGAGCAATAATACGCTTTCCAAACACTAAAAGAAAAATTAATTACGGCACCAATATTAAATTACCCAGATTTTACTAAAGAATTTTTAGTAACTATCAACGCGTCCAATTACGCCATCGAAGCAATATTATCACAAGAACGAATAGGTCAAGATCGACCAATAGCCTATGCCAGCAGAATATTAAATAAAGTAGAACGAAATTATAATACTACGGAGAAAGAGCCTTCTAGCGATAGTATGGGGAGTTAAATACTTCCGACCGTATTTATATGGAACGAAATTTAAAATAATCACTGATCATTGACCATTAGTTTGGCTATTCAGCATTTCAGACTCTGGGTCTAGATTGATACGATGGAGACTCAAGCTAGAAGAATATGATTACGAAATTATTCACAAGACAGACAAAGGAAATACAAACGCGGATGTACTAAATAGAAATCTGATCACTTTTGACTCACAGTTAAACACTGTCGCATATGACGAAGAGAGAAACGATGACGACGAAAGAGAGGAAGAGATAAAACAAGAATACACAGAAGAAAAGTGACAAATGCTTTGTGAATATCATGATGCGCCGACAGGGGGGCATCAAGAAGTCGCACGAACTCTGAACCGAATTAAACTATTATATAATTGGCGCGGTATAACGCGCGACGTGGAGGATTATATTAACAAATGCAATCTCTGTCAGAAAAATACACAGAAGCTAAACCAAAAAACCAAACTGCCAATGGTCATTACCGACACGTCGAAAAAACCGTTCGAAAAATGTGCGCTTGATATAGTAGGACCACTACCCATTATGAACGCTGGAAACAAATATATCTTAACTTTTCAAGATAATTTAACGAAATTTAGTAAAGCAATTCCGATAGAGAATCAAGAAGCAAATACGATGGCAAAAGCCTTTGTCACCAAAATAATTGCCGAACACGGGATTCCTGAAAAGATTTTAACTGATCAAGGCACGAATTTCATGAGTGAAATATTTAAAAATACATGCAAGTTGTTGAAGATCGAGAAGATTCAAACAATAGCCTATCATCCCGAAAATAATTGAAGCATTAGAACGCTCACACAGAACTTTGGCAAAATATCTTCGACATTACATAAATGAGAGCCAAACAGATTGGGATGAATGGCTACCCTTATACGCAATGTTTGCGTATAATACAACGCCACATACGGCGACGGAATTCATACCATTCGAATTAATTTACGGGTACCGAGCGAAACTACCGACAACCCTGACCAAACCAGAAGATAACTTATTCGTATGACGATTACGTACAAGAATTACGAGAGAAGATCCGTACAACGAACCAAGTAGCGAGAGAATGTGTAAAGCAAGAAAAGGTAAAATCGAAACAGTACTACGACCGAAACGCGAGGATGAAAACTTTTCAAATAGGCGAACAGGTTCTACTATACGACAAGACAGTTAGACGAGGACGTTCAAAGAAATTAGAAGCGCAATGGATCCGATTGTACATAATTATCGAAAAACTGTCCGAAGTAAATTACTTATAAATTAATTATAAAATAAAAATGGGCCGCCGTGCATGCAAATCGAATGAAAGTATTCGCGGAAAATTAAAATTAATAAATAAAAATAGAAATAAAGAAGACTCACCAAAATAGAGTTTCAAGAAAGCGTCCTGAAAATATCCAATAGAATAAAATAAAACTTGCGCACTACACTAAAAGAATAAACTAACTTACACTAAATACTACGAAACAAAAAGCAAAAAAAACTATAATAAAGAACTAAAGTAATTATAGCTA
Source organism: Pogonomyrmex barbatus (assembly GCF_055798465.1). Classification (NCBI taxonomy): domain Eukaryota; kingdom Metazoa; phylum Arthropoda; class Insecta; order Hymenoptera; family Formicidae; genus Pogonomyrmex; species Pogonomyrmex barbatus. The sequence continues at coordinate 7,574,403 of NW_028297107.1, forward strand.
CAATAGACCACATAGATGGCTTAAAAAAAATCATAAGTTATAATGAAGATCGGCTAAAAAATGTAACAACGCGAATGAAATTGCAATTATCAAAATACACGCATCGAGAAAGATATAGATGACAATTTACTGAAGACAATAATCAGACCTGATCAAAGATGTCGAGAACACTATTGACTATCTATCATTAGCAAAAGACAGAATAGTGCAAACCCGCCTATTACCGCTCGAGAATATCATAAGAGAATTGCGAGAAGCCGCTACACAGCTGACAGAAGGACAACACTTTCCATTTACAATTAATATAGAAAATTAGCGCACTATGCAGAAATATATGATTATAAATGCGTATTACGATAAAACAGATATTTACACGATCTTCCGATTTCCAGTAATTGCTTTCTCGACATTCAAATTAATAAAACCGATACCGTTCCCGATACGCAAACACGCAAATATCTTTTCATTTATATGGGTAAATCACGCCTTAATAGCAATAAATAAAGAAAACTATCATTATATATTATTAAAAGAGCGTGAACTAAACACGTGCGTACAAAACGATCAAACTTACACAACGATCAACCTATATGTGAACAAAATTTTCCCGTCTATCACATAAGTACGGACGCGTCATGCGAAGTGCAAATTTATATAAACGCGCCCGAACAGGTCCAGAGTTGCGAACAAGGACGTATAATTTCCGATACCTTATTATGGCTAACGAAATCACAAGCGTGGCTATATTCCGTACAAATAAACCAAAAAAATAGAAATTCAATGTGATAAGTCGGAAGTAAAAAAACTAGAGATAAATGGTATAAGTAAAGTAAAATTAAATGACGATTGTAAACTAACGCCGGAAATAATGATAGTCACGCAACGACAGATAGCGACCCATTATGTACGAGCACATTTACCGGAGTATAATTTAACATTAATATCAAAAGACATCAAAGATGCAAAACAATTCATAGAAAAAATAAAACTGCGACCAATAATAAAAGACCTGTTCGAATTAACAAAATTAAGCACAAAAATAGATGAATTATTATAAATAAGCAACTAGATGAGGAGCCGAACGTGTTCCAAAACGTACATTTTACTTACCCCATTAGTTTCAGCAGAAATATTAGCAGAATATTAATAATTATAATTATAATAGGAATAATAAGTGTAATTATAAGAAAAAAGAAAGCAAAAAATGTAAATAAAAATTGCGAACTGCGCAGAAGAAACGAAAGTTCACGATTTTAAAAATGTATCGAGTTGAAAAATTTTATAATACGAAAAACTCCGTTTTTCTTTCCCGGCGAGGGAGAGGTGTTGTAGCCCGAATTACTCCTTATATTATTTTTTGTATATTATATCTTATCCTCACGATCATTCTCGAATCTCGGAATAGTCGGTGCTACGGAAACGCCGGCTGGAAATGCAAGCATGCAAAAGCAAGTCCGCAAATTCCAAAGCAGAAACGGGGAATTTGCGCCGTTTTGACCATATATGTTCGATTTAGAATTATAAGACGACACTACTAGAATACTATAAAAACGGTCGCTAGATCACTGAGAGCGGGCAGTCACAATACATAATGTTGTGCGGGTTGTTTCAGGGGGTCAGCCAGGGAGTCGGCGTTACGGAAGCACACACGTGTTTGTTTACTTGTCAATAAACTTTATTAAAAATAATACAAATTGTCCTTATTAATTTGGACAGACGTGACGGCAAGACCAAATCTCAACGAGTTCTGCTCCTATTGGTCTTCCGTTTTTATCCTGTTCCAGGCGGCCGGTCCTTGCAGCGTAATCGAAATGTTCGTCAACGTTCGCGGTACATTTTTGGGTTGCACGGCGGCTTTCCGCGTAAGGACCGCGCAACCCGGTTAGCAATTACTTCATGTGGAGCAGTTACGAAATAAGTACACGATTAGCAATGCAGTTTAGCAATCACTATCGCTTGACAAAATAATAATAGTCGGATAAAGTATCGCTTGTCGCAATCCGCTTCGTCAGCGGTGGGCGCGATTGCGTTCTTGGCACTCGCAACATCCTTTCCCCTTTGATGGAAGGGAACCACAAAGAGTTTCGAATTCCGTGTGTTCCTACTTGGCGCTCGCGACAGTAACAAGACAGTTGTACTTCGTCACGGCCAGTCGTTATCAGTAATAGTGGGATTCACACGAAACATTGTTAAGAAGCCGAAAACCAATAAATCAGTTACTTAACAAAAGTGAGTAATAATATTTGATCAGAAGAACTTTCCACAATCCTACAATCCTATTTGGATTTCTAACTCCTAAGACTCGGCAAACCCGACTTTCCCTAAGTACAATCTTATAACCTAATCCGAGCTACAACAGATACATCGAAATCGATCGCAGTCTTCTTCTCGACAACAGTCATGTCTGTGCCAACGTTCGTAGACCTACAAGGTTTCCTCGTTGAAGGACAGTTTGTTATAAAAGAGTTTGTTGCTCTCAAAGAACGGACCGTTCTCTCTCATTACATTTTCGCAAGCCCTATGTGGCATTTCTTAGCAAGTGCCGACAAGTCTTGCGCACGCTGGGTGATACGTCAACACCATAGACTGCGCTGGAACGACGGAACGATTCCGTACAGCGAAGCTAAGAATTTGATTACGAAAGCTGTGCATGATACGAAAGAAGATGACGACGACGATGACGACGACGATGATGATGCTGTCATATATGTCAAGGGACACGAAAAACAAAAATGGCTGCGGAACTTGCTTCTGGACGATGAGCGAGAGCGCGTGTATATCGAGATCCTGGATGCGGATTACGAAGACGTAGATTCTTTGAACAATCTAGACGCTGATAATTCTATATGATGTGGATATCATTATATTAATTGCGCGTTACAAAATGTATTTAAATTGTTTAATTGGTGGGCAGATAATCTTAAATAAACATATGTAACACATATATATAATATGTTTTCTTTTATTCCTTTTCCCCGCTATTACGTTGATGATTATTTAATATTCCAACGATCCTATACATTTTTTTCAATGTAACGTTTGATCGATGTCATGATGACAAAGAAATTGCGTTATGATTTAAGCGTGAAACATTTTATTCACATTTTTTTTTAAATGGCACTTTACATATTTTTTTATAGCTGATTAAGTTTTTTTCTTGAAATAAAAATTTTACAATTAATTAACGACGCAATTCTTTGTTTTCTGTTTATGGTCACTATAACAGTAAACTTGTGCTCGATATGCTATCTGCAATTGTACGATCTTTTTCTTGGCCATTATAACACGCCTGTTCACGAAATACTATCATAATAGAGTATTGCCGTTCAGCGAGGTCATTGGATTTTTTATCCACTCCATCCTCTTTCAAAAGAGGGGAGGGGGGTTAACGCTCTGCCGTGTTAAAATTTACGCGGGTGCGATCAGTCCTCCGTCATTCGTTTGTACGAACGAACCATACGCAACGTACTCCGCTTCTCCATCATTCGTTTGTACGAACAATCCACACGCAATGTATTCCGCCAAAGGAAGCAGCGCACTGTACGATGATGAAACAAAGAAGGAACGTAACGCGTAAGTTCGACATTTTCTTTTTTTCTTTTTGCAACATTACGCAATATTATGTACTTAATTTCTGTTACACAGCATTTCGGTGGAGCCTCGCGCGGTGCGCTTATTGAGCGCGTTACAATCTGACAGCTACAGGCTTCAAGTTTCTGGAAATTGGAATCAATGTTGGTCCACCGAGCTACGTGGAGATCGCCCTAGGAGATCATCGAGAACAAGAGCTGATACTGTCTCTCGAAACAGGAAAGGAGCAGCAATGGAATATCTACAAATTGCTACGAAACAATTGCAAAGACAATTTTATAAGCGTCAGGCCATTAACGGTCCAAGCTGATGAACGATGTTACACTCGTACGTCTTGAATCTTCAAACGTATTATGATGGTCGAATCGATGCTACGCCGTATGTTTAATCTCGCCGAATGTATTGATGTAAAATGTATTCAATCAACTAGACAGACTCGTCGATACGATCGATGAAAAGTATACGCGATTCTCCAACATTGCGTGTATTATAACAAATCCCGAGGAGGTACCATACGTGATAGCGATATCTTCAATAGGCATCAACTCGTCGATTGCGAACTGTTAGCTTTAATTTTTAGTATGTGTGAAAAAAAAGACGATGTAACAAAAATGTGAATAAAAATGTTTTCATTCTTAAAAATATGATTTCAATCAAAACAAACCTATTTCTCATCTTAAAATAAAATAATATTCCAGTTATGATAGGATATTATTTATTGGTATAACATCAATTAGAAAAGAGTAATATCTCTTTCTTTTCTTACTGAATTCATTTCATTTTCTATAGTTCATTTTTTATAGTTTCCCATTTTTCACGTCGCCGCCAAAATTTATTGCTTCCTACGTGAGAACTTGGATTTGGCCAAATGAGCATGTTATTTATTAAAAAAACAAGAAAAAAATTAAGAGAGGAGAAATGTCGATTTACCGACTAATGCATTATTTTTATTGAATAACGAATTTTTCGAGATTGTTCGAAATTAACTCGTTGCAACATGTACATTTGTTTATAGCAGCCGGATTATTGGTGCTTCTCTTACTATGCTGCGACTCGTACAACCGTCAATGCTATTTTTTGTAAATCGGGACATCATTATAAATCTTCCGAATCGCAATTTGTTTAGGTACATTATTTTCATTGAATAATGCATTTTTCGAGATTGTTCGAAATTAACACGTTGCGATACGTACATTTGTTTATTGCAGCCGGAATATCGGCGCTTTTTTTTCCTTTTTTTTCTTACGTCAATTTCTACAAAAAATATCTTTTCTAGCAGCTCTTCCTAGACAAAAAAAGAACCCAAATAAGAAGAGAGGATGTGCGTCACGACGGGGCCCGACCACAAACCAGTCATGAAAACTCGTTATATATATAATTATTTTGCGAAAAAATATCACCTCAGCCAGGAATCGAACCTGGATCTCCTGCTTACCGGGCAGGCATTTTATCCCTTCGACTACCGAGGCATGTGTGATAATATTTATCGCAAATGACGTATTTAAAATAACACGTCAACAATACAATGATACATATATATATATATATATATATATATATATATATATATATATACGTATATTACAATATACATGTATTCTTTCGAATTCCCACGACCGGTACTCCAGAGCGATGTTGGTCTCTCACTCGATGGAACCCCTATCTATATTTTATAGATACGGATAGATACTTTAATGAATAAAAGAAGGAAATGCACTTCTTAAATATTTTCGAGAAAATAGAAGTTCAAAAATTCTGAGTTATGTATGAGTAAGTTTTGCGAATTATCGTACAAAGGTCGTCGTGACTCGGCGGCAACGTGTCTAACTTGCATCCGCGAAATCGCTAGTTCGATTCCTGATACCTTTTTTTTTCTTTTTTCTTTTTTTTTTTTAAATTAAGATGTGCAATTCTTATACGCGAGTGTATATATTTTGACTACTTATGGTTATGAATTCGTGCTCGTCACGTTGTATATTTTGGAAGTTAATGCACGCTCGGGTACAAATTTTTATTGCCTTTTATTTTTCTTATCAGGCATTAACAATTATATTTTTAATTAATAATTATATTTTTTACTTTGTATTCTTTATTTATTAATATTAAATTGAATATTACATTAGTTTAATAATAAATTAATTTTAGATCTTATTAATTTTTCTATATTCTAGTAATTTATTATATTCCTAAAATATATTTTTACATTTTTCTTAATATGCAAAAGTATATATGATATTGAAAATTGGTAATAGAAATAATATGCTTTAAAAGTTAATATAACAAATTACAAAGAAAACTTTAAGTCAAATATTATTAACAACATGTAATATATTTGATATATAACATATATATATATATATATCAAAATATTAAGTTTACATTCTTTTTATCTATACTCTGAAAGAACTATAATTTTATACGTTGAGAGACACGATTGTCACCAAGATTATGTGCCAGTTTCAGAAGCGCGAGATCGGCTTTTTTCCGACATACGTGTATAACGAACGAGTATAACGAAACAAATGAACTATGCAATCTCGGCAAAGACAAATTACAACACGCTTCGCTCAGTGCAACGGAGAGTGTGATTCATTTTATATATATATATCTTACAATTTAATGTTTTGTGCAGTTTTGCGTCATAGTTAGCCCTTTTAAAAAATTTCTTCATATTTTATATACTATTTTTATTAATATTTAGTATATATAGTTTTTAATATATATAGTTTTGTGAAATATTAATCATATTAAACGTTTCATATAGTATGATAAATATAGTGTAATAAACAATCATTTGTAATTAATATAATAAACAACAAAATGGAAATAATTTATGATAAATGTGCGTATAAAAATTATCACAATGGACGATACTTTACAGGGACACATTTATTTAAATTCTCAGCAAAGGAGGATGCTAATGTCACGTCAAATGCGTAAACATACTTTAAGAAATTCTCAAAATAACAATTTTATATATCAAATTTTAATCATTACGTTCAATTCCATTTATTTCAGTGTATACATAAGAATATATTTAAAATTAAAAGATGTGATGCGTTCCTGGATAAAGAACATCTCTACGGGAGCCGCTGGTGTCTCCCACGCAACCACCGGGGCCCTACCATCAGCGCCTCCCACGTAAGCGCCGCCGCTCCCATCAGAACGCCGCCACACTTCGAGCCGAAAACGAAGGAGCTCAATGCAGAGGCTCCTTCGACCAGATTACATCGAGACTCCAGTCGGGAAGGTTCCTGGCTCGTGAATGTATCCCCGCTTAGGCTCGGATACGAGTACTTCAATTCAATCAATCTCGGCACGTTAGCGTGTTAAACCGAGATCTTTCTTATTTCCAATTCTAATTGTAAGAATCATTGTTCAATTCTAATTATAAGACTAGTGCGGTTAAGTCATTATTTTAAGTCAATTCAAATTTAGTAAAAGATCATTGTATGAGTTTTGATTTAATTATACGAGTGAAAATTATTAGGTGTACAAAAAAGTTCTGAGCTTTTTTTGTAAAATTCAATCTTTATTAAAAAAAAAAACAAAAATATTAATCAGCGAAATATTCCCCGTTTGCATCAACGATCTTTTACCATCTTTCGGGTAGCTTGCGAATTCCTTGATGATAGAAGCTCACCGGCTTCGAAGCGATAAAGTCATCAATGCATTTTCGTATCTCTTCAAATCTCACGAAATGTGTATCAGCCAAATGATGCTGCAGCGATCGGAATAGGTAGTAATCGGAAGGCGCCATGTCTGGACTATACGCCGCGTGCAGGAGAAGTTCCCAGCCTAACGCAAAGATATGGTCCTGAGTCGCTTTCGCAACATGTGGTCGAGCATTGTCATGAAGCAAGATCACTTTATGATGTCCTTGGCCAGTAAATGACCTTTTTTCTTCTAATGCATCTCTCAAATTGGTCAATTGTTGTTGGTAGCGATCTGCCATGATTGTTTCACCCGGTTGTAACAACTCGTAACACCTTTCCAATCCCACCAGATACAGAGCAAAACTTTCTTGGCGTGGATATTAGGCTTTGGCGTCAATATCGAAGGTTGACCAGGGTCAACCCATGATTTTCTACGTTTAGGGTTATCATAAAGAATCCACTTTTCATCGCCTGTAATGATTTTGTGCAGAAAATCTTTTTTCCGGAACTTTGAAAGCAAAGTGAGTGCAGTGTCACGCCGACGATTTTTGTTGTCTTCGGATAATTCATGCGGAACCCATCTGCTTTCCTTCTGAACCTTTCCCATCGTATGTAAACGTACGGAAATGGTTTGCTACGTAACGCCAAGCTGTTCTGCAAGCTCCTTTTCAGTTTGCGCAGAGTTTATATCCAGTGCTTGCAATTCGTCCGTTTCAATCTTTTGAGGGCGTCCAGCAGGCGGTTCATCTTCAAGACTGAACTCTCCTTGGCGAAATTTTTGATACCATCTTTTACATGTAGTATGACTTACAGCGTTCTCTCCATATGCAGCACAAATCATTGCAGTGGCTTCAGCAGCATTTTTCTTCAGATGAAACGCAAAGTGGATGGAAAATCGAATATGCTCTTTTGTTATTGCCATCGTGAACACTACTGATTTTTGAGGTTATGTGCATCAAACGCCAAACCATATGGCATTTTAGAAGGCCAAATGTCAACGCTTTAAAACCGCAAAAGGGCGGGAAGATATATAAAATTTAAATTGTTATTTCGGTTGTATGAAATCTAAAGCTCAGAACTTTTTTGTACACTTAATAAATAGTGTTGTGAATATTAGCGAAGCCCACCCATCCTATTCCAACGAAACGTACGCATAGACAGTGTTCGCGAGGGAAGGATATTTTCTGAGTTAAATTAAATAAAACCGAATGAATAAATATCAGATCGCTACATCGATCCACGGGATTGGTGCACGGGTTTACGTGCTAGACACGCCGGCATCTCGAAGAGGAACTGTGGCGATCTGTTTCTTCTAAAATATAAATTCAGAATTCAAAATTTTTCTTAAACAGTTGAAGTTTTGCACACTCGTGTACGCACCAAGACGTGCGGCGTTCACCAAGACCACCGCGAGGTACAACACTTCAACGGACACGGGAATAGTTGCATAAATTAAACGCAAGATTAATTCAAGATTTTGTGATCTCATGTACGTACCAAGACGTGCGGCGCTCACCAAAGCGCCCGCGAGACACAACATCTAGTAGATACCGTTATCGCATTGCGTCACTTGACGCATTCCACAGCGCACTTGCATGTTATATGCGCTGAATAAAATCACGAATTAAAATCGTACAATGGATTCTTGCAGGAGAATCTCTTTACAATGCCGATGAAACGACGTCATCGATCAGGACAAAAGCAGTCACTGAAAAAACTTTTTGAAAAACTAAATGATAGGTTTCTATGCCATTTGCGAAATCTTCTCGATGAATCGTAGAATCAGTGTACGACGAGAGTTACGAACGACTATTCAAAGGAAGTTTCTGGTCACCGAGGTCGTCCACAGCGTGGAAATTGATACCCATTTCATTCCGCACTCCGGGTTTGTTGCCGATACGAATTGTTGCAACCGACCCAAGGAAAAGGAGATATCAAGAAATCCGGAATGAGATCCTTTACAACTAAAGATAGGATAGATATCATTGTTGCATGCACTCGAATTTAGAAAACGAATAAATATGTAGAGGACAGATAGAGCCACCGCGTAAATCCGAAACTTTCCCCGGAGCAACTTATATGCATCGCGTCAGCCTTTGCTGTTGTATCACCGAATTCGGCTACGGGATATTCGGACTAGCCAATGACATTAACGACGCCGGACTTTTGTGCAGCCAATGCAAAATAAATTATAACTGCTGTAACGTTCGGAGAGCCGCTAGTTTTTTTCGCGAACACGCAACACCGTTTTGGTATTATTCATCGCAGATCAAAAGCCGGGAACGGTTATTGGCTCTCCTGCCGTCTGGCGTCGAACCCAACGTACCCCATCTTCATTATTTTCGGCACTAGCTATAGTATTATTATTAATCACTTTCCTTATCAGTAGTTTAGTAACAAACGTTAGCATCATCACTATTATCAATTATATTATAATAAAACATACTCTCTACTGTTAATATTATTATTATTATTACAATAAAACGTTTTATTATTATTATTGTTAATTATTATTAATTATACTCTAAATATAATATTATTAACTCTAATATTATTATCCACATTAAACTAATTATAAAATATCTTCATTACCAAACTTAAACTTTATCATCGACAATAATACTAATATCACCTTTACTGCACATCGTTCTCAGTCATCCGTGTTCCGATTGGCTTGACCGATTCTACGGCACACATAGCATAAGCATGCATGTCTAGTATAGTTACAACCCTCGCCACCGCTAGCGCCACGTGCGTTGGCGTACCCACTCTATTCGCCATGACAGGACGCTGCGCTACGAGGGTCAGCGTACCCCACGCCATTAGCCATCTTGCACATTATGACGCGCTTTATCGCTACATATACACATTAGATATAAGTTATTAAATAAATAAAATTCTAGTTTAACTCACCCATTAAATTATTAACTATAAAGTTTTCTCGTTACTCATCGTTATACACTATTATTATCATTATTGCTAAATACACTATCATTAACAAGTATTATTATTATTATTATTATCATAACAATTATTATTAATACCATAACAACTACTATTATTATTATTAGACTAAGAGCTAGCCTTAATCGGGAATCAATATCGCCGATCATAATTATAACACATGTATTATACCAACGACATCCTATTCCACCTTACCAACATCCTATAACACCACCTACATTACCATCTCTCTGTATTACCATCTCCCTGAATTACCATGATACCATGTTACCGACACACCATAATGCCATCTACACAAACGCACTGCGATGCCACTTACATCAGTATTCTATGCAAACGCCATCTACGCTACCATCAAACTCCTACACACCACTCACGCTAATACCGGAACTCTCCACCGGAACTCTCCACCAACTTCACTTCGGGCCGCGGAATAGTAAGTACGCGTCTTAATCCTAACTCTGAATTCTCTGAATCACAATCCAATTTCATTTTCTAGTTCAAATCCTAGTTAAGTTCGAACCCTAGTTAAGTTAATTGTAATCTATCTTGTAGTATCTTATCCTTAATTGTAAAATTCGTGAATGTAATTTTAATCAGTGAAATATTGAATATATTTTCTCCAACAAATTACCACGTGTTCTTTCCTTTCATTCCTTACCGCCGTACTGCCGACGATTGAAAGTGTTCACGAGGTCTGTGAGGCTTCACGCGTAATAAAGTAATTCCTAAAAATTCATATCATCGTTAACTATAAACAAGAACGCCGAGTCTCCCGGAGCAGGTGTTGTGCGTCCATCCGCACTTACCACGACGGAGACTCGAAATTCTTACTCGCGATAAATTCAATCGTTCCTACGCGAAGCCGAAACGCAACGCGAATTGGATTGCCGCAGAACTAATCCTTTGATTTTATCTTCGCATAATATTTAAACAACTCGAAGCCTCACACGAATGCCGAAGGGCAAAAGAAATCGCGCTGGTCGCAAGACCTTTATTCGATATCTCGAGTACAACCTCCACGTGGCAGCCATCTACAATCACAACGAAGTGATCGGCGAGGAAGTGAAGTTCGACGGAGAGTACGAATTCCTGGTGCACGACCGGCTCTGCATGGCTGACCCCGACATCATCCGACAGCGCTATCAAGGATATCCAGTTCTGACCACGAATCTCCCTAGAGGAATACTTGCGTAGAGCACTTCTAGAAAAGGTAAGTGAATTATTTCATTAAACAAAATATAAAAATCACGTGCACGTGTATATTTTCGGACGATGCCCTGCGCGCTTAGGAATTTTCCGGTTGCATCGTCTAAACGTCCGTGTCTGCTTATCGTACAAAAAAACAAGGGGAAAGCGACTGACAGGAAGAATTTTATGATCAACCTTTTTTTGGGGGGTATAGTTTTTGCTGCTTTCACTGATTTCACTCGGGAAGTGCACGCTTTTAAGATTCGTTTCGAGATCCTTGGTTTGGAAATATTACTGGAATATTACTCGAGAAAATGCGTAGATGTTTTCTACACGTACGACAATTAATAAGCAATCGACGTAATGTGCTCGTTCTCGCAAGTCACGGATAACTCATCCAGCCGCGGTTTTCCTTCGTCGTGTTAATTTAGTTAGGTGCGCTACTTCCTTCAGTTATCGCCGCGTAAGTACTCCAGCCGACAGTAATTTCCTTAATTGCGCGGATACTCTTTGCTACCGTTGTAAAGAATTATTACCCGAAGAATTATTACCACACTTACTGATGTCACGTCCCAGCGCTGAGAATACCTCTAGTCATGTTCACTGTAAATTTTTCAAAAATTTTTAATTATTTATGACTGACTGTGTTAGGAGACAACACCGTAAAACCTTTCCTATACATATAATAAAAGAAACATACCGCTTAAAATTATTTAAAAGTTTATACAAAATGGCCGCTCCTTACCACAACCTTATGGCGCTACTACAACTTAATGTTCCTAGTAAATTTTCCCTAGAACCTCACTAATAAAAATAGAACATACCGAAATCACTTTTCCGGATTGTTCAGTAAAATAACAAAGAAAATAGAGCTTAATATCGCATCCTTATCTAAGCATTTCAATATTAACAAAATCTTAATAAATTAATATAAAATAATAAATAATAAATAAAAAAACAATGTAGGAAATATAACTTCGCCCACGTAATGCACAAAAACTATAACAAAACAATTATCGGTACATTGTAATACTTTTATTAACTATGATATAAATAAACAAAACCATATTATTAACCAACCAATTTCTTTATATCGTCAAATATAACTCCAGAAATTAAGAAACCTTTGTATATCGAACCTTTCACTTTTGTTCCATTTTAATAATAAATATAAAAGTTAATAACAAAATTAATAACAATAGAAAGGATGTGAATAAGGAATAAAAATCATAATGACAATATAACAAAATCTATGACAAAACATTTATTCACCTGATACATATCCTTATTTCAAGGATGAATTTTGTTGATGTCCTTATATGGATATATTTTCCCTGTATAAATACACTCTCCATCGAAAATCCTTTCGAAAACATAAATACAATTTGTGGCTACGATTCTTAATTCTCAAGATATAAACAAAATTAAGGGTATATGAAAGCACACACACATATGTATATATATATATATATATATATATACATAATTGCACATTTCCTCGTAAGAAACAGTTTTCTTTATGAAATTATATAAACAACCCCGATAGAAACATATTTTATCTTAGAAAAGAAATTCTACGATTTAAATTTCGTTTAATAAAATTTATAAATAAATAAATTATTATATTAACAAATAATTATTGATTATTATGAAAAATTTGGACAGCACACAAAGAATCCTGCACTTTACCTCATTATACATACCTACCTAACTCGCATCGTTTACAAGATATTTAAACAATTGTAAACTTGCTTACATACACTTACCTCAAAAACCCAAATTAGTTCAGCAGGCAAATCTCCGTATATAAATCAGTTCAACTTCTAGAAACCTTCATCCTAGATTCACATTTATAATTGTTACTTCTCTTTTATCATTAACACTAATCCTATGGCTATAATAAAAATCATGAATATTAATGCATGGAAATTTACCCTAATAATTTAACCAATCACAATCAGAGCAATTTTGTACCTGAAAATACTTAATAAATAATGTATTACAAACGTAAAAAGAGTTATACTGATATATTTTAGATATACTAATTATACGATGTAATCATTATTATTATAAAAATTGTAAAGTATATTTAAAACGATATTGCGAAGATTAATATTTATTATAAAAGCTTAAATTTGAGCAAATGTATGATTGTTAATTATAAGAAAGGAATTATTATAACAAAGTATAACTCTTTAAAAACAAAAATAGGTCGACCAAATAGTCACAAGTGTGACTCATGGTCAGTTTGTAAGCGAAAATAGGCCAACGTTAAATGTCAAGGCCGCCATAATATTTTAGTACCACGAGTCATCGCTAACTCATAACAAATAAGAAACTATGTCAACAAATAAGAACTGGAAGGTCTTAAACGCGTGAATTATAGCTGACTCAGAGTGAAAGTAAGCTAACAATAGGCCGTGCCAAGGCCATTTGGTAATAGGCTTTATTCAGACCTGAATTATAACATTGGAATTTAGGTCACTTCTACCAGGTGTATGCATAAGTTTTTTCCGGTTTAACTAAGAGATGTCGCCAGCGAAAAGTACGCAGCGTATTAATTTGACACATACATCATTTTGTTCGTCTGACATTTAAAACTACAAACACACACAAGTTGAGTTCGCCAAAAACTAGCGTCTTTGTTTTATCGTTCAGTGATCATGTCGAGTTTTGTGCCTGAAAAAGAACATTTGCGGCACGCATTGCTTTTTTTATTTAATCAAAAGGAAAAGCTGTTGAAAGTCATCGTTTGCTGGTAGAAACATATGGTGAACACGCTCCATCGATTAGAACATGTGAGACATGGTTTCGACAATTTAAAAGTGGTGATTTCAATGTGAAAGACAGTGAGCGCTCTGGTAGACTACAAAAATGCGAAGACGAGCAATTGCAGGAGTTATTGGATGATGACCCAACTCAAACTCAACGGCAATTAGCAGAAGCATTACATGTATCACAAGAAACAATCAGCAAACGTTTACGAGCAATGGGAAAGATCAATAAACTCGATAAATGGGTCCCACACGATTTGAATGAACGTCAAATGGAAAATCGCAAAGTCACTTGTGAAATGCTGCTTCAACACCACGAAAGGAAATCATTTTTGTATCGAATTGTGACGGGTGACGAAAAATGGATTTATTTTGAAAACCCGAAGCGGAAAAAATCGTGGCTTTCACCTGGCGAAGCCGGTCCATCAACACCAAGGTCAAATCGCTTCGGCAAGAAGACCATGCTCTGTGTCTGGTGGGACCAGAGCGATATTGTGTATTATGAACTCTTGAAGCCCGGCGAAACCGTTAATACACAACGCTATCGCCAACAAATGATTAATTTAAACCACGCATTAATCGAAAGACGACCGGAATGGGCCAGAAGACATGGTAAAGTGATTTTGTTACACGACAATGCGCCGTCTCACACAGCAAAACCAGTGAAAGACATCTTGAAATCGCTTGCATGGGACATCCTTCTGCACCCGCCGTACTCCCCAGACCTGGCGCCATCTGACTATCACCTCTTCGCATCAATAGGGCACGCGCTCGCAGAGCAGCACTTCAGCAATTTCGAGGAAGTTGGAAAATGGCTCGACGAATGGTTTGCCGCAAAAGACAAGCAGTTTTTCTGGCATGGTATTCATAAATTACCTGAAAGATGGGCGAAATGTGTAGAAGCCGATGGCCAATATTTTGAATAAAAAAAAATTAATTTCCCTTGAAAATTACGTGTCTTTTTTTACTAAAAAACCGGAAAAAACTTATGCATACACCTGGTACTTCCATGTTTTGGCAACATATAAAAACCCCAAGCAATGATTTGTGCCATTTGCTCAGAAATTAACCACTTGATCAGAGATACTTAAACAATCAGCACTTACATTTCCACTTCCACTCGCACTGGCACTCGCACTCGCTAAATATATATATATCATTTATAACAGTGAATAAATCCCAATTCAAATCCCAATCAAAAACCACAAGTGTGATATTATATTATTTCTTATTCCCAAAATCGAAAATTTTTTCCTGAAAATAAAAATCACTTCGACATTCCTGTTACCCACTTCCTTCGCAGTATCTAATCCTGAGGTTTTACCCTCTTAACCGCATGGAAAAGAATTCCACAAATAACGTGTGAATCGAGGATCTGTTGGTTTCGGCTCCGTCCGACCTACCAGGACTTCCTAGGACATCACACTACCCTTTTTTTTTGAGGTATAGTTTTTGCTGCTCTCACTGATTTCACTCGGGACGGGCACGCTTTTAAGATTCGTTTCGAGATCCTTGATTTGGAAATATTACTGAAATATTACTCGAGAAAATGCATAGATGTTTTCTACTATGTACGACAATTATTAAACAATTGACGTAATGTGCCCTCCTCGTTCTCGTAAGCTACGAATAACTCATAAATAACTCCAGCCGCGGTTTTCCTCCGTCGTGTTAACTTAATTAGGTGCGCTACTTCCTTCAGTTATCGCCGCGTAAGTACTCCAGCCGACAGTAATTTCCCTAATTGCACGGATACTCTTTGCTACCATTGTAAGGAATTATTACCCGAAGGCACACTTATTTATCACTTAACTCTGACTCATTCGCTTCAATTCGGGTTTACCGAACCGTTAGATTCTTGCGAGTGTTGCCATACTCCCCTTTCCATAGTCCGCGAGATAGAATATTGCGACACATGCTCCGACGTTTCGTCGCTGCCATACAAGTCCTTGAGGAAGAGGGGGAGGCCATCGAAAACGTTAGAGCGCGTTACTTCATAGACGACACCAACGCCGCGTCCGATGTTATCGTCTCACGCCGTTTGACGAATTTCTCCCTTTCGTTGCTCAATCGCAAGGAGCAATAGGCGGCCGAGATCGCGCTATTTTCTGGAACTGTTTTAACTGTCGCGCGATTCCGCGTCTTTTTCGGGCCTCTCGTAACGCTTGCTTTAACCTCCCTTCAAATTCCCCCGATACGTTGCTTGCGATTTGCCGCTCGATCGTCGGCAGCATTACCGAATGATAGACGTAATCCCCCACTTGTCCGGTGCAACGTAACGTTTCGTCGTCGCGAAGTCGCCGTCGCCTGGGACGTAACAAATTCTGGTGACAGCGGTGGGATGCGTTAATCGGGAGAATCGGAAATTCCGGTACATCTCGCCGATCTGCGTCACACTCGCGCAATAACAGGCTCATATGCTTCATACGCCAGTAAGAGAAACCGATGATCACGCGCGCCCAAAAGGGAAAGCTTGCAAACGACGACGCGGAGATGGCTACCGCAGACAGGCCGAGCGCCCCTAAATCCAAATACACCAATAGCGAATTTAATATAATGCAAGCCAATATGGCTAAACGCGCCGCGCAATTACAAGCCGAGGCCGATACGCTACAAAGGAAAAGAGAAGAAATTCGAGCGGAAAGCGCTGCGCTACGGAGAGATCGCGTTGAAGCAGAGAAAAGTCGAGTCGCCGTGCGTGAGATGAATAATATGCTCGCTGTCATGCGCACCGAGCTAAACAATATACGACACAAAATTGAAACACGGCGTGACCCCCCGCGAAGTTCGAGTCTTCCCGCCGGACAACGGTTTACGGAAACCCCAGCGCTCTTCGGCGAATTAAACGAGTCGGGCATGGAACTCCCCCCCGCACCGAAAATAACCTATCGCGAAGCCACCGAGTTCGTACCATTTTTCGACGGGTACAACATCCCCTTATCAAAGTTTCTTGGGGCGTGTAGACAAGCGCGCGATATTTTGCCCCCTTATTTCGAGAAACCCTTCACGCGCCTGTTGATAGCTAAGCTGCGCGGTCACCCTCATTCTGCGGTCGCCGACGAGTCGTGTGACATGGTGACGCAACTATCAGACTTGTTAAATAGTGCTTTCGGTTCTATAAAAAGCGTCGCGCAATACCGCGGAGAACTGACCGCTGTACATCTGCGGTCGGGAAAACACATATTAGATTATATCGACCGCGTTAAGGAACTCCGAGTCTTAATAAGGGACGGAGAACGCCGCACCCACGGCACCATAGATTCCGTGATGAGCCGGGAAATAGACGAGCTTACCGCTCTATGTTTCTGCGAGGGTCTATCCATCTCACTTCGCTTACAGCTTAAACCGGAACATTTCCATCAGCCGTTCGAAGCATTCGCGACTGCAAAGACCATAGCTAAGCGCGATGAGATAGAACGACAGCGGTATGGAATACCCGTCAAGGGCCAAGCCCAAATAAACAAGCGTTTAGTGTAAATCGCTTCCCCGAAACAGATGTGGATCCTAGCCTACATTACAGGCAGCCCACATCGCCGGAATGGCGACGTTCACCCCCATGACATAACACGTACAGAAACCGCGAGCAGAACTATTCGCCGCGCCATCCCTCCGAGGGGGCGAAGTAAGACGAGCCGCGCCGCTCTACGAGAGACGCGATTTGCCAGTAACGAGGAGCGCTGACGGAAGACCGCGACTACGGACCACAGCAAAGCGATAAATGGTGTAGGTACTGTAAAAATCGCGGCCACGAAATCGAGGAATGCCGGAAGCGGCAGTACAATAACAGTCGCCTCAATGAGCCGATCGGGATCCGCTCCGTGAGTCGGACGCAGCGCGCGCGGATCCGTCGAGGAACACGCGTCCGGTAAATACAGTGGAAACGGTCCGCGAAGAAGCGTCCAGATTGCAATCCTGAATCTACCCGAGCATTCCCACGCCTCGTCGATAATACTATCCGCTAGCGGTTTAGTAAAAGCAACCAATTTTATGATCGATACAGGGACCGCGCCTAATCTCATTAAAAAAAGATGCCTGCATCCGGATACTCCTCTAGCCAAAAACGATACAATTTATCTCACCGGGATTACGGAAGGGAAGATAGAGACCTTAGGGTCAGTAGAGATAGAATTCGGGGATCACAAGATAATGATATACACCGTTCCTGATAGCTCCTCAATCACACAGAAGGAGATCTTAGAATCTGACTTCCTTCGCGATAACACCACCATCGATTTCGGCCGTGGTATGGTCGAGTGGCAAGGGATCAAGTTACCTTTCGCGCATCGAGAAAGCCTCCTTATTCTCGCGCGTTCACGAGCAACCTTCTATATAAACGTCTTCAACCTCGAAGCTAGAATCAGATATCTACCGCGACTTAGCGTCGTGGAGGGGGTCTATCTGGGGGAAGCGATCGTCACGAATAGAGAGGGGAAAGCCTACGCGCAAATCATTAATATTACAGAAATGGACCAAGAAATCACCGTCCCTACGATTCGATTAGAAGAGATAGACGCCGTTGCACTAAAATCCCCTCGAGAAATCCGCGCCGTTAATTGCACTATATGTCTCGACCGGAAGAGGCACCGCGCGAACATGACAAAACCGCGGAAATATGAAGTCTACTTAGGTTAGACTACTTAAACGAAACCGAGGCGGACCACGTCAATATCCTCATAAAAAAGAACACCGACCTCTTCTAACTCCACGGATCAGCTGGGATATATAGACGCGATTGTGCATACAATAACGACAACGGATAACGCGCCCGTGAACGTAAAACAATATCGATTTCCGCCAATGCACAGGGAGGAGATCACCAAACAAGTGAACAAGCTATTAGAACATGATGTAATAGAACATTCTAATTCACCGTATAACTCCCCGCTGTGGATCGTGCCCAAAAAACCTAACTCTCAGAGCAACCGACGCTGGCGTAATTGACTACCGCGCGCTAAACGAAAAAACGATAGGAGACGCGTATTCTCTCCCCAATATTACCGAGATACTAGACCAGCTGGGGAGCACAATGTACTTTAGCGTCTTCGATCTAGCGTCAGGTTTCCACCAGATCCCTATGCATAAGTCAGACGCGCCGAAAACGGCCTTTTCTACGCTCTTCGGGCATTACTATTTTAAATGAATGCTGTTTGGGTTTGGGAAGAACGTCCAGGGACATTTCAACGACTTATGGACCAGATGCTGAGTGGACTGCAAGGGACAGAAATATTTGTATATTTGGACGATATAGTAGTATACGCCAGCTCCCTGCGCGAGCATGAAATCAAATTCAATAGGTTAGCCGACCGACTACGAAACGCGAGACTCCGCCTCCAGCCAGACAAGTGTGAGTTCCTGCGAAAGGAAGTCACATATTTGGGTCATATGATAGGAGAAGATGGGGTAAAACCCGATCCTAAGAAAATATATGCAGTAGAGAATTTCCCGCGTCCACGCACAACAAAAAACGTGAAACAATTTCTGGGACTCGCCGGTTATTATCGTCGATTCATACCAAACTTTCAAAGACGGCAAAACCTCTGACCGATTTATTGAAGAAGGAGACATAATTTAAGTGGGGGGACTCGCAGGAACTCGCATTTGGAACGCTGAAAACTGCCCTTTGCTCGGAGTCATTATTGCAGTATCCTGATTTCACCCAACCCTTCGTCGTAACGACCGACGCGTCTAAGTTCGCTATCGGCGGGATACTCAGCCAAGGGCCGATAGGTAGGGACCTCCCTATTGCGTATGCTTCTCGCCTGTTGAGCCCGCCCGAAAACTATTCGACCATTGAGAAGGAGCTCCTAGACCTAGTCTATTGCGTAAACTATTCCATACTTGTACGGCCACAAATTCCAGCTGGTCACAGACCACAAACCATTGACGTGGCTCCACTTCGTAAAAAACCCGACGTCGCGGTTAGTGCGCTGGCGGCTAAAGTTAGCCGAATACGAATACGAGGTAGTGTATAAGGTGTAAAATGAATGCAAATGCGGACGCGCTGTCGTGAAACCCCGTGATACAAGCGCTTCCTCTCGCCGGGACACGCGAGCCATTGTCCGAGATTAATCCAATTGATTCCGATGAACCGCTATTTGATAGCCCCGTTCCACGGAATCCGCGAATATCTGTTGCCGCGGAGAACAGGGAATCGGACGTAGTCATCATCGAACGCGATGAAATAAGCAATAATCTCAGCTATCCCAACCAACATATCTCAAGAACGGATACTGATAATAGCGTTCACAAATGTGAAAGCGATACAATCGAAAATGAAAATTTATTTGAGGCCGATAATGCGCCGTATCAGCCACGTTTCCTTAGGGTAAGGGAGATCGGAGATAATTTCGTAAATCGGAAAGGTAATTTAGTCTTATTTGTCGACGCACAGGGAGAACCTTGCGACCTAGAGTCACTGATCCTGAGTAAACAAAAACTCTTGCCCGAACCTTGCGACGTTGTCGGGCACGGTAAGATAAAGCGAGTAGGCAATAAACATGTCATAGCACTCCCCATCGAAAGAAACGTCTCCGCCCTCACGATTCTCGAAAGCATACGGGAAGCAGCCAGATCATTGACCGACATAATACACGAGCTAGGCCTGCGGACCATATCTATCTGTAAAGGTAGTGTAAGTACCGTTTGCGAAGGTGGATAAAGTCTGCGAAATGCTTTATGCGGGATCGGGACGTAGAAATAAACATTTGTACTAACGAAACTACGATTCCGCCTGTAGATGATAGACCGGGGATAGTAGAGAAGTATCACGCGTCCGCCATCGGGGGACATAAGGGCGTGACAAAAACATACGCGCGAATACGGGAGAAATACACTTGGCCCCGAATGAAAGAAGAGATCAGTCGCTATATAGCAAACTGCAAAAACTGTCAGCTGAATAAACTAACGCGAGTAAAAGTCAGGCAATCTATGATATTGACCGATACGCCGGACAAGGTGTTTGACAAAATCTCTATGGATATCATGGGACGTTGCCAACCACGCGCTCGGGCAATTCGTACATCCTAACAATACAAGATCTGCTCACTAAGTACTCCTCCGCTATTCCGCTGAAGGATATCTCCGCTAGTGATGTTGCCGACGCCTTTGTGAACGAATACATATGCGTGCAGGGCGCACTCAGAGCACTGCTAACAGATCAAGAAACGCACTTTGTAAACTCTTTGATGAAAAACGTAGCCCGTAAATTTAAAATTGAACACTTTAAAGCTACGGCATACCGCCCGCAATCTAATGGTTCCATAGAAAGGTCACATCACGTGCTCTGGGAGTACCTCAAGCAGTTTGTCGATAAGCATAGAGATTGGGATAAACTGTTAAAATTAGCTAGCTTCTCGCTACAACACCAGCGTACATGAGGACATCCGTTTCACTCCTCACGAGTTAGTCTACGGCAACACGTGCCTATTAGCGATATCGCGCAAATCGACAAAAGTAACGAAAGTTACGTAGAATATTATACCGACCTATCTAATAAATTGAGTGAGGTCCAGGCTAAAGCCCATCGAAACCTACATAGCGCAAAAATTCGATCTAAGCGATATTACGACCGTCGAGTCAACGTATGCGAATTCAATGTAGTGTTACGTCCGTGATGACGCAACATATTTATGTCTGGGCGAAACTGGTTAGATAATCGAACCGTGTTGAATGGGGGATACCCTTACGCCAAAATTTTTTCAAATCTGAGAACAACGGAAACCCCGAGCGGCAAGAGTCTCAATTATTCGTTACAGTGAATAATTTATTGAATAAGCAACAGAGATCTTAAGTGGTCAAGACCTAAGCGAAGAACTTTAATTATTACTTGACCTCGTATTCAATCGGTGCAAGTTATTTAGGAAGAAACTCAGTCTTTTTGAAAAGATAATGTCGTGCGTCTCAACGCTTGTTTCAATATTTAAAATTGTGGGATCTGGTAATGATTCGAAAACCTGACCTTCTTCGCGCAAGTGATTTAAGAAGACCGTAAACGTGTCTAGACACGCGTTGCAAGTATTTAATTCTCGGCGAATGTATAGTTCAGTTGTGCAGTGTTCACACGTTCATATTGCAATATTTCTGCCGATATTAATATAATGTCTGAGAACTAGTCGGAAATGTTGTTCCGGATGAAAACGGTTATAATTTGTTTTGCATTGGCTGTACAAAAGTCCAGCGTCGTTAAAGTCGTTGGCTAGTCCGAATATCCTGTAGCCGAATACAAAAGCAAAGACTGACGCGATGCATATAAGTTGCTCCAAGGGAAATTTCGGATTTACGCGGTGGCTCTATCTGTCCTCATCTGTCCTCTTTATCACATTTATTCGTTTTCTAAATTCGAATGCGTGCCATGATATCTGTCCTACCTTTAGTAGTAGTTGTAGAGGATCTCGCTCCGGATCTCTTGATATCTCCTTTTCCTTGGGTCGGTTGCAGCAATTCGTATTGGCGGCAAACTCGGAGTGCGGAATAAAATGGGTATCAGTTTCCACGCTATGGGCGACCTCGATAACCAGAAACTTCCTTTGAATAGTCGTTCGTAACTCTCGTCGTACATTGATTCTACACCGAGAAGATTTCGCAAATGGTATGGAAATCTATCGGTTAGTTTCTCAAAAAGTTTTTTCAGTGACTGCTTTTGTCCTGATCGATGACGTCGTTTCATCGGCATTGTAAAGAGATTCTCCTGCAAGAATCCATTGTATGATTTTAATTCGTGATACTATTCAGTGCATATAATATGCAAGTACGCTGTGTGAATGCGTCGAGTGACGCAATGCGATAACTACTAGATGTTATCTAGTATCTAGATGTTTTATATATATATATATACACAGGATGTCCCACGATAAAGCTACGAGGTGCATTGTAGGTGTAGAAGAGATCAAGGGGAAATATATTATTTTAATATACTGTTGCGGCCGTGCGGTGTTCCGTTCGGCGCTGCCCCGTGAAATTAATCAATATCAATCGATAAGAGTTTGAATAGAGGACCCTTGGCAACGCATCGTTCTCCGACTGTTACGGATACAGATGAATACGGATTTCACGGCCAGATTCCGCGATGGCCGGACGCGTTTTTGTACCGTTGTATCATTTAATAAAGAGCGAGCTTTTCTTTAAACAGTGTTCTTCCTTTCCGAAAGCATTCCGCCGAGTATCGCGATCTCGGGAAGTAACGCCGCGAATGCGACAACTTTGGGAGCTCGTCCGGGATCGAATTTTTCGATCCGTGTGTATGTGTGTGTGTGTGTGTGTGCGTGTGTGTGTGTGTGTGTGTGTGTGTGTGTGTGTGTGTGTGTGAGATAATGGCGGAGCGACAAACGGAAGAGACGGGGATTGGACAGGAAGAGGCGAAAGGTTGGAGAGTGATCTCTGCAAGAAAAAGGCCTGTACTCGAGCGGAAGGGCCGGAGGCGTCTCCGAACTTGGAGGAGATTCTTCGCTTGACGCTGGAGGAGCTTCGCTCTCTGAGGGAGGAGCGTGCTTGTCGAGAGACGGAAACATCTTCAATGCCCGGTCCGCAGGAAGAGATTTCGCAACGTCCGATCAGGCCAGTCATTTCCTTTTTCAAATTTTAGTTCCGACTTGAAATTTAAGCCCGATACTTACGATGGTAGTTCCGTTGCGCGAATATCTTACGCAGTTTAATTTAATTGCGCGGGCGAATAATTTGAGAAACGCGGAGAAGGCTGTCGTATTAGCGCCATGTCTCCGAGGAAAAGCGCGTGCGATTTTGGAAAGGGGCACGGATTTTGAGAACTCTCAATTTGAAAATTTGGTCGCGCGTTTAGAGCTACGTTTTGGAGAAAATTTATCCTCGCAAAATTATTATTATCAATTTACGAATCGAAAACAGAGATTCGGAGAAGATTTAGCTGCATTAGGCTCGGATATCGAGCGTTTATCTCGATTAGCTTATCCTGAATGTTTTCTCGGAGTTCGTGACAAAATTGCTTGTTCTCAATTTGTAGTTGCATTGTCTGATGTGAATGTTAAACAGACATTGCAGCTAGAAGGGTTAACATCTTTGAGGGCCGCGGTAGAAAGAGCTTTGGCTATTAAAATTATTAAGGAGAATTGTTTAAAAGAGCGGAGAAATTTTGATTTTAAAGAGGTTAAAGATTGCTGAAGAAGAATTATAAGAGCAATCCTGATTTAAACGGGTTCAAAGTAGAATCTCGTGGAACGAGGGGTTTAAATTTTAAGAAAAAGAAGAATTTTAGAATTGAAGGGAAAAAGGAATGTTGGCAGTGCGAAAAACAAGGGCACTCCCGTTCCGAATATCCATCACTTTCTGTTTCACAACAGGGAAAATAGATTTTGTCGAACTTTCAGGAGCGGGCTCGACAATGGAAGAAATGCCCCGGGTGTTTGTAGGCGTTTCAAGAGAGGGTATGAAAAATCAGGAAATTTTGTTTGTTTTGTCAAGGCTCTCTTAATGGGAGAGATTGTTTTTTTAAATTGGATACGGGCTCCGACGTGACCTTGGTGAACAGTAAATTTGTAGGGAGAAAAGGGAAGCGTTTTTCAGCAAAGGAAGAAAATTTGAGGTATCCTACGGGGGAAAGGGTCCCGATCAGTTTTAAAATGTTCGCTAAGATAAAGTTAGGAAGATTTAATTTAGAGTTACCGATTTTCGTTGCCGATATTGGTGAGAATTGTATTTTGGGCGCGGATTTCTTTTCACGAGTAGGGATGCAAACTGTAATAGAATCTTTTTTCCGTGGAGGTCAAAGGGAAGATTTTTGTCGTCTGATTAAGCAAGAGGATGAAGCTGTGCCCGCGGAGTTGGAAGAATTCTTTAATAATAATTCCCGAGAGTTGGAGGTAGATCAGAGAATAGTTTTCGCTACATTGTTGCGAGAATTTCGTGACGTGTTTTCGGAGCAAGCCGTTGCAGGAAAGTGTGAAATTTTTCAACATAAAATTGAATTGATGGATTCTCGTCCTATCAAACAGGTTCCTAGGAGAATTCCAATACATATGTCCAGAAGTTGAAAAAATTATGGAAGACACGAAAGAACAAGGGGTAATTGAAGAATCTTCAAGCTCTTGGGTTTCTCCAGCAGTTTTGGTAAAGAAGAAAGATGGATCTCTTAGATTTTGCGTTCATTTTCGAAAATTGAATGCGGTTACGAAAAAAGATTCTTATCCGCTACCAAGGGTTAACGATCTTCTTGATCAGTTATCGGGAAATGCCTGGTTTTCTACTTTGAATTTGAAGAGTGGTTATTGGCAATTGAAAATTCGTCCCGAAGATAGGGAAAAGACTGCTTTTTCTGTGGGGAATGGACTTTGGCAATTTGTTGCAATGCCTTTTGGTCTATGTAATGCCCCGGCTACCTTTGAACGTCATATGGAACGTGCTTCGGAGTTTACTTTCGAAAATTTGCCTGATTTATTTAGATGATGTGATAGTATTTGGCAAAACTTTTGAGAAAATGAAAGAGAATTTAAGAGAGGTTCTTCTGAGATTTCGTGCTGCGAAACTTAGTGTTAACCCAAAGAAATGTGATTTATTTAGGAGACAAGTAAAATATTTGGGTCATGTTGTTTCTTCTGCCGGGATCGCTACGGATCCAGAAAAGACTGAAGCGGTCACTGAGTGGCCAGTTCCTCAGAATAAGAAACAGGTCTGAAGTTTTCTTGGATTTTGCTCTTATTATCGGAAGTTTGTTAAGGGATTTTCTTCAATTGCGAAGCCTCTGTTTAAATTAACTGAGAATTTGACTAAATTTGAATGGATCGAGCAATGTCAAAAAGCATTTTTGAAGTTAAAGCAGGTATTAACGTCTGCATCTCTTCTTTCCTTTCCGAAAGGGGAAGGAAAGATGATTTTGGATACGGATGCTTCAGATTTTGGAATAGGAGCGGTACTTTCACAAGTTCAGGACGGCTATATGAGAGGTTATTGCTTATTATAGTCGGGTTTTGAACAAGCCTGAGCGGAATTAGTACACAACAAGAAGAGAGTTATTAGCTTTGGTAGAATCGGTGAAACACTTTCATCATTATTTGTACGGAAAGAGTTTCTCTATTCGAACTGATCATGCTTCTTTGAGATGGTTGATGTCCTTCAAAGACTTGGAGGGACAATTGGCTCGCTGGACGGAAAGGTTACAACAATATGATTTTGATGTTGCTCATCGAAAGGGATTATACACGATGGTAATACCGATGGTCTTTCGAGACGCCCTTGTGCAGAAGAAAAATGTAGATTCTGTACTAAAGTGGAAGTTCAGAGAGGGCTTTCTGAGGATAAAGTAGTTGCTCGTATTGTTTTGCGTGAGGATTCTTCTGAGGATTGGCGATCCTCAAATAGAGGATCAGGAACTGGCAATGTTTTTACTTGCCAAAGAAAATGATTTGCGACCTTCTTGGGAGGAAATTTCTTCGAAAGGATTGTCAGCCAAGATTTATTGG
Organism: Pogonomyrmex barbatus; assembly: GCF_055798465.1. Classification (NCBI taxonomy): domain Eukaryota; kingdom Metazoa; phylum Arthropoda; class Insecta; order Hymenoptera; family Formicidae; genus Pogonomyrmex; species Pogonomyrmex barbatus. The sequence continues at coordinate 7,601,004 of NW_028297107.1, forward strand.
CATCAATGGCATGCCTTGGAAGTCTAAAATGGGATTTTGCATAAGAGATGGGAGGCTCCTAATTTGAAAAACAGTTTTCTTCAGTTGATGATCCCGCGAAACAAAGTGAAGCAGATTTTAAAAGAAGCTCATGATACTCCTTCTGAAGGGCATTTCGGGATCAATAAAACGCTGGAAAAAATCCGGAAGCGTTTTTATTGGGCAACCTGTAAGAAGGATGTTAAGGAATGGTGCAGAACCTGTAAGATTTGTATTGCGAAAAGGGGAGGTGCTGCAGATAAGGGGAAATCTCCTTTGCAGATCTTTAATTCGGGAGCTCCTTTTGAGAGGATTCAAATGGATATTTTAGGCCCGTTACTCGTTTCTTCTTCAGGCAATAAGTATCTCCGAGTTGTTGTAGATTGTTTTACTAAATGGGTAGAGGCTTTTCCTTTGAAAAATATGAAAACTACTACGGTAGCAGAAATTTTTGTTAATCAGGTTGTTTCTAGATATGGGGTCCCGTTGGAACTTCATACTGATCAGGGAAGGAATTTTGAATCACAGCTCTTTCAAAAATTGATAAGAATTTTAGGAATTAGGAAAACGAGGACGACCGCTCTTCATCCTCAGTCTGATGGTCAAGTTGAAAGACAATATCAGATCATTTTACAGTATTTGTCAAAGTTTGTTGAAGAGAATCAAAAGGATTGAGATCGTTGGATTTCCATGTTTCTTCTTGCCTATAGGACCTCTAAACATGAGGCTACAGGCGTAACTCCTTCAGAATTGTTTTGCGGAAGAGACCTTACCTTGCCGATGGATTTACTAAGAGGTACTCCTCCGAGTTATGATTTTTCCGAGTCAGCAGAGGAGTACGTTCGGAATTTGCGGCAGAAGCTGGATGAAATTCATCAGAGAGTAAGAGAGAGATTAGAATCAAGGTCTTTGAAGATCAAATGTCGATTATGATCGAAAGACTAGGCATCTCGTTTTTGAGGAAGGACAGAAGGTTTGGTTATTTAATCCTCACCGTAAGAAGGATAGGTCTCCCAAACTACAGAACGATTGGGAGGTGCCTTTTGAGATAATTAAGAAAATTAGTGATGTAGTTTTCTGTATTTCTCGTCGAACCCACCCTTCAGGTGGTCGGAAAAGCAAAGTTGTGCATGCCGACAGGTTAGCTCCGTTTAGAGAAAGAGAAGAATTTTAAGTAGAGGTTTTCGGAGCCCGGTTTTCCAATTTTGACATTACTTTTATTTCTTGTTAATTGTTTTGAGTTACTGTTTTCTGTTTTATCTTTCTTTAAGCTTCCTTCCGTCGTGAGAAGCGTCATGGGGAGATCCTCGAGCACCAAGCAAGATCTTCAAGCTCGTGCTTCGAACTGAAAAGAAGTCTGCCTCGCCCCCGGTTTTCCGAGTCGTGGTTTTTCCGGGAGACGATGGGCGAATGCCGAGGCAGAGGCTTAGTGTGTCTTTTAGAAAAACGTAAGGGTTCACGACGATTATCCCCACTTTGCCCGAAAAATGGAAGAGAGAAGTGCGCAAAGCTCAAGACGAAGAGTCAAGAGTGAAACGCGCAAAAATTTCAAGAACAAGCTTCTTCTAAAGAGTAGAGAAGACTGGGATTAGAAGTAGCGGCGCTCGGTAACCTGAGGCAGCAGCCCAGGGTAGGGTAGGAAGTCACCAGGAGCCCAAAAGTCTTTTCCAAGAGGAAGTTCTTGAAAGAGGAAGAATTGTCGGGACGACAATTTTATGAAGAGGGGGGCAGTGTTGCGGCCGTGCGGTGTTCCGTTCGGCGCTGCCCCGTGAAATTAATCAATATCAATCGATAACAGTTTGAATAGAGTAGTATATATATATATATATATATATATATATATATATATATATATATACATATACATATACATATGCATATATATATATTTATAAATATATATATAAACTAATATTATTATATTTGATTAATTTAAATTTATAATATAATTATTTCATTCAATCATTAGTTTTCTATATAGAAAATTAATTTTTAATAATTTTATAATAACTTACAAATCTTTTTATTGTAAATAAAATATTTTATTTAAACTAAATTAATGATTATTAAATATTATTATATATTTAAAAAATATGTATTTTATCCTAAATTATTAATAAAAAATACTTAATGCAAAATTAATAAAATCATAGATATAATTTATACCTATTTATACCTATATATACATATATATATATACATATATTCATTTATATATTTATATATATATAAATATTTTATTTATTATATAAAACTAATTGATAATTAATTTTAGTAAATTTTTCTAGAAGATTTTACTGAAATTGTTATACAATTTAATGAAATAAATATATTTATTTGAAATAATATATATATATATATATATATATATTATATGATTGGTTAATTTAATATATTAAATTAACCAATCAGCAATGTGAGCTATCGGATCCCACTCTGTGTTTCTTGCAATTTTTTAGGAGATTCAGCTCGGCCAAGAATATTATTAAATATAACATTCCGTCCTTCTACAAGTAAATCGAATCATTTTGTATGTCAACCATTGTTTGATATTATATAAAATAATGAAAATAAGGAAAATAATATGGACAAGGAATCAATAGAGTTGGAGCACACAGTTTGTTGTGGTAAGTTTGGTTTTACTTATTAATTACTAATAAATCTAATAATTATCACAAACTCAATAATTAAATAAAATCAATAATTAAATTAATTTCAATAATTAATTTCTATTGTACATTTTCAGTTTTATCTTATTTTTAATTGTTTGCTTCTTGTTTTTATTGTTCAGAAAAATGTCTTCGAGGATATTATACAAAATTTGCGACAATTGAGCGTAAGCTAAACAAAATTATTCATTTCCTAGAAAATGGAAATGAACGAAATGAAATACAAGAAGTCGATTTCTCTCTTTTACCGAATTTCAGTACAGTACAGCAAATAGATAATTTCAACAATAGATTAGAAGATGCGAATGTTCGACGACTATTTGTAAGTATTTTATTCTTTATAAATTAAAAGGCTTACAGCAACAATGACTTTATGGCTTGATGGCTTTAATTAATTACATTAATAAAAATTAAGTAAATTATATTCAGTCATCTAAATGTATAAAAGTAATATTATATTTTATTAATTATAATAATTACTATTAATTATTGATTTAAGTATATATATATACGTCATATGTCAGTTTTAGCAAAAATTTTAATTAGGAACATATCTATTCTTAAATAAATGAATGTAATTATCATAAAAATGTAATTAAATTTATGTTTTTATTAATATAATAATCATATAGTGAAAATTTATTAAAAATAATTAAAAGTATCAAGATTATTTAAAAAATATATAAATTAAGCAAATTATGCAATAAATAATAATGAATAATAAATGCGCACATATACATTTAAAACATTTAAATATACATTTATAGTTATAGATGGTAAAAATGTCACAATTGGGTGGAGAAACTGTACCAAAACTTGTAAGGAATATAATGTTTCAAATTTTTGGATATGAACTTGCACAGGCATACTCATGGACGGGACAAAAGAAGAATAAATCAGCATTCAGAAAATCAAAATTAGCCGATACAATAATTGGTATATCAATTTTGTACGATTACTTTTTTAATTATTAATGGATTACGTTAATAAATTACGACACATCTAGAAGATAAACAGAGATATTCTAACTTGCCCATTCGCTCATTTTCATACTCGTTTATTTTGTCACTCGCTTATTCGCTCAATCATTCATTTGCTCACTGGATTACTCGTTTATTCGCTCACTCATTTTATTTCTATCTGTCATTGTCATTGTCTATGTCTTTGTTCTGTTTCTGTCAAAAACATAATCTGAAGAAACGTAGTTTTTTTTTTAAATAATTATGTTTACATAGACTTTTTCAAATTCCTTTCATAAATTATGATACTTCCTTGGCCGAGATGTGCTTGAAGAGATTTATGCTTCTTAAAAATTTCCTCCACAAGAAAAAAAGAACAATCGTTCCTTGTAATCCCGTATTCGATCTGATTAGGTTGCGTCACTTGTATCTATTTACTGGACTCGTGCCATAATTAGTTAATGTTAAAATAATAATTAAAAAAATAATCGTACAAAATTTTCATCGAAATTTGTCTCAAATTTAAATCAAAACATATCTGATTATGTGATTATTCCAAATCACACTTATATAATAATAAAAATATTTGTATATAAGCTGAATTTTGATATTCATTGCCAGTATTGAAAATCTATAATATACGTGTCCTGAACTATATTTAAATATTTAAATATAGTTCAGGATACGTATATCGAAATGCAGTTATATTTATATCGATTATTTTATTACTTCGTTTGTAGCCATTGTTTTAAAAAAAGATTCAAATACCACGGTAACTGAAGTAGAGGGATGTATGCAAGAGTGGTTGCGATCTGGTGACAGATTACGAATACTATAGAAATAGGTTTTTTTATATATAAAAATGTGTTTTTTATATTATAAATTTTATTTAAAAGTTTATATTTCTAATGTTAATAGTTAATAAATATATATTAAATAGACGAAAATAAATATAAATAAAGTTTTGTAAAGAATGTTTATTTATTGACTAAAAGTCGACGTAATCACTATAACCTATATTAAATAATCTGAAAGTCGACTTATTGTCGACCAAAAGTCAACCTCGTCGCCATAATCAAGCAAAATATGTCGACTTATAGTTGTCATAAAGTCGACTTTAAGTTGACTGATATGGCTGACTTATAGCCGACTATAGTCGGGACATTTGTCGACTATTAGTCGACTATAAGTTGACATTCAATCTAATTTTAAAGTCGACTTTAGACTTTTTCTGCCGACTTATAGTCGATTAATAGTCGGCTTTGTATTGTTTGGATACATTTACCTCAAAAACTCAAATTAGTTTAGCAGGCAAATCTCCGTATATAAACCAGTTCAACTTCTAGAAATCTTCATCCTAGACTTATATTTATAATTGTTACTTCCCTTTTTTCATTAACATTAATCTTATGGCTATAACAAAAATCTTGAATATTAATATGCATGGAAACTATCCTAACGATTCAACCAATCACAATCAGAGCCATTTTGTACCTGAAAACATTTAATAAATAATGTATTACAAATGTAAATAGAGATATACTGATATATTTTAGATATACTAATTATACGATGTAATCATTATTATTATAAAAATTGTAAAGTATATCTAAAACGATATTGCGATGATTAATATTTATTATAAAAGCTTAAATTCAAGCAAACTGTATGTTTGTTAATTATAAGAAAGGAATTATTATAACGAAGTATAACTCTTTGAAAACAAAAATAGGTCGACCGAATAGTCATAAGTATGACTCATGGTCAATTTGTAAGCGAAAGTAGACCATCGTTAAATGTCAAGGCCGTCATAATACTTAGTCACAAGTGTGACTCATGATCAGTTTGTAAGCGAAAATAGTCCAACGTTAAATGTCAAGGCCGCCATAATATTTTAGTACCACGAGTCATCGCTGACTCATAGCAAATGTAGGCTAAGTCGACCAATAAAAAACTATGTCAAGAACAACTAGAAGGTCTTAAACGCGTGAATCATAGCTGACTCATAGTAAAAGTAGACTAACAATAGGCAAATCATGTCAAGGCCATTTGGTAATAGGCTTTATTTAGACCTGTAGAGTCATAACATTGGAATTTAGGTCACCCCTACTTCCATGTTTTGGCAACATATAAAAATCTCAAGCGACAATACCTTTGTGCACTTACGTTTCCACATCCACGGGCACTTACATATTTGCATTCGCACTAGCACTTGCATTTCTGCTTCCACTCGCATTCGCATTCGCATTTGTACGCGCACTTGTACTCGCACTTGTATTTTTGCACTTGTATTCGCACTTGTATTTCCACGCGCACGCGCACTTGCCATTTGTTCAGAAATTAACCACTTGATCGGAGATAGCTAAGCGTTTGACTAGCACTGTTTAGCGCTTGAGCAACTCGCCGATTTACAAATAATGTAATTCTTAAATCGCATGTCGCAATATATATATATATATATATATATATATATATCATTTATAAGTGAATAAATCCCGATTCAAATACCACAAGTGCGATATTATATTATTTTTTATTCCCAAAATCGAAAACTCTTTCCTGAAAATAAAAGTCATTTCGACATTCCTGTTATCTACTTCCTTCGCAGTATCTACTCTTGAGGGTTTTACCCTCTTAACCGCATGGAAAAGAATCTCACAAATAACGTGTGAGCGTGAGTAGCGGTCGAGGATCTGTTGATTTCGGCTCCGTCCGATCTACCAGGACCTCCCAGGACGTCACACGGTCCGCAATTCGCGAACTATTTTCTCTTATAATTCAAAAATTAAGCTTGTTATAAAAATTTGAGGAAAAATCATCTTCATCCAGCAAGAGCTATGGTACAGAATATTCATAATTTCAATAGCACATATGGTTGTAATATGTGTGAAATAAGAAGTCGACAAATTCGAAAAGAAGAAAGAAGACGTCGAGTGAGAGTATATAAGTATCAACGTGGGGAATGGCGTATCAGAACAAGTAGAAGAATGAATAGAATATTTTTGATAAAATAGCTGGGAAATCCCAAAATTATTAAGTGTACAAAAAAGTTCTGAGCTTTAGATTTCATACAACCGAAATAACAATTTAAACTTTATATATCTTCCCGCCCTTTTGCGATTTTAAAGTTGACATTTGGCCTTCTAAAATGCCATACGGTTTGACGTTTGATGCATATAACCTCAAAAATCAGTAGTGTTCACGATGGCAATAACAAAAGAGCATATTCAATTTTTTATCCACTTCGCGTTTCATCTGAAGAAAAATGCTGCTGAAACCACTGCAATGATTTGTGCTGCATATGGAGAGAACGCTGTAAGTCATACTATGTGTAACATGTAAAAGATGATATCAAAAATTTCGCCAAAGAGATTTTAGTCTTGAAGATGAACCGCGTGCTGAACGCCCTCAAAAGATTGAAACGGACGAATTGCAAGCACTGCTGGATATAAATTCTGCGCAAATTGAAAAGGAACTTGCAGAACAGCTTGGCGTTACGCAGCAAACCATTTCCGTACGTTTACATACGATGGGAAAGGTTCAGAAGGAAGGTTCCGCATGAATTGTCCGAAGACAACAAAAATCGTCGGCGTGACACTGCATTTTGCTTTCAAAGTTCCGGAAAAAAGTTTTTCTGCACAAAATCATTACAGGCGATGAAAAGTAGATTCTTTATGATAACCTTAAACGTAGAAAATCATGGGTTGACTCCGGTCAACCTTTGACATCGACGCCAAAGCTCAATATCCATACCAAGAAGGTTTTGCTCTGTATCTGGTAGGATTGGAAAGGTGTTACGAGTTGTTACAACCGGGTGAAACAATCACGGCAGACCAACAACAATTGGCCAATTTGAGCGATGCATTAAAAGAAAAGAGGCTATTTACTGGCCAAGGACGTCATAAAGTGATCTTGACAATGCTCGACCACATGTTGCGAAAGCGACTCAGGACCATATTTTTGCGTTAGGCTGGGAACTTCTCCTGCATGCGGCGTATAGCCCAGACATGGCGCCTTCCGATTACTATCTATTCCGGTCGTTGCAGCATCATTTAGCTGAGATTTGAAGAGATACGAAAATGCATAGATGACTTTATCGCTTCGAAGCCAGTGAGCTTCTATTGTCAAGGAATTCGCAAGCTATCCGAAATATGGCAAAAGGTCATTGATGCAAACGGGGAATATTTCGCTGATTAATATTTTTTTGTTTGTTTTTGAATAAAGATTGAATTTTACAAAAAAAAGCTCAGAACTTTTTTATACACCTAATATTAAAGATCTAAAAGGTAGAGCAATTATTTCGCTGTTGTCTGATGCTGACATAAGTACAATAGTAGTTTCTGAAATTTTATACTCTCTTGCTTTGGAGACAGTGAGGCAAATGATTATTCTCTGGATAGAGAAACCCGATGAATGGAATATCAAAACTCATCTTTATGACATTGACATATTTCTTCTACAAGTAAAGCCTCCAAATTCTTTTTATCGCCTTCCAACGATGCTTATTTTATACAAATTTTGGAAAACCTACGAGTTTTTTTATTGGGCTGTTTTATTCTGTTTTATCCGTGGAAAATATTTACCTCACAAGTATACACAACATTAGAGTCTTTTTGTTATTTCGTTGAACATATTGTTACAAGATAAGAAAAAAAAATTCAAAGAAAGCAGAAATTTAATAGCAGAAAACTGATTTAGAGAAAACAGAATGTCTAATGCAACAATTTGTTAGAGAATTTGAAGATCTTTATGATGAGCGAGAATTGTCATATAATATTCATCAAATGCTTCGTTTGGATTTAAGTATTAGACGATGGAGTTTGTTATCTCAAAGTAGCGCTTTTCAATTTGAAAATTTTATAGGAAATACATCTAAAATAATTCATGGATCAAAGCATATTGGTAAAGAATTAATTAATAATATTAACATTTGTCAAGGTTACAAATTCTGCAAAATAGAATCGAGTTGATGAAAATTCCATCTCAACGCATTTTTATAGACAAAGCTTTAGGGAAATGTGTAAGCATTATTTTTTTCAGAAGAAGAAATACATCTTTTATACACTATTGATGCGTTAGTAGAGAATGTAAAAATCTATCTATTCTATCTATTCTATCTATTCTAAAGCTCGTATTAAAAATGAAATATTTACATCGAAGCACTACAAATCAATTAAAACATTGAACTGTAGTAAGGTACAAAACGTCTGAGAATATCGTTTCCTATGATTTTATAAAATTCTTTGTTATTCACGACGAAACATTGTTTTGTATAATTGATTGTTTTGATAATTGTATATTCGATAAATCATCGAAAATTCTATCATAGAGAAAGCCGATCAAAAATTAATCATATTGTACCAATAGAAACGAAGGTTTCGCTTTAATATTTAAAGTGAAAGATTTGTGTCTCAGTAAAGTCTTGCAAATTGAGAATTATGTTTGTATTATTCCTACATTTATGACAAAAAAATATATTTTAGAGTTGGTATAGGTTTCAAATTGTTGCTGTATTTAAAGATTTATGCACGTTTAGATTTATTTACTTAATATTGTATATAAGTAGTAAGTGGGGCACTATGGCGCGTCAAAACAAACCCCCACCACCTTCCCACTGGCGCCAGAGGCGTGGCCCCCGACGGTCAAAAACTGGCAGCCACGTGGAAATGGAGCGTTCTGATTGGTCGGTGGGGATCGGAGATGATAATTAGATAATTAGTGGGAGCGTTCTGATTGGTTGGCTCCGTAGCTGCCCGACGCGTGATTGGCTCTACCCATAGTGCCCCATGTGCGCGATTGGTTGTCGAAATGCTAGACGAGGTAGGGGAAGGGTGAGAAAGCGTCTGGGACCGATCGGAGTCCGAAAACAAAATGGCGACTGTGAAAAGAAATATGGCGGATCTGTAAAAGGAATATACTTGTCGAGAATGAAATGCGATTTTTTGTTCACGTGGGATGGAGCGAAGAGAAGAAAACCGATTTTTTGTGGAATTTACTGGTTGTATACGGGATATGAAGAATCCCGTTTTTCTTAAGGCGAAAGGTTTCTCGGCGCCTCATAGTCGGTGAATTTAGATAAATTTCTCGACTCGTTTGTATGGAGGAAATATAGGTTACGAGTGGATATAGGTTTTGAAAACATGAGATTTTCGGAGTGTAATAACCATTATTTACCAGCTCGTACGGTATTTGGCTGGAGGAAAACAGGAACGGACAGGTTCACACTAAAGGTTTCTGATGACGACGACGACGACGACGACGAACTTAGAGTTATACGAGGATTTTATCCTATCCACAAACACGCGGGCTGAAAAAATTTTCTTTCGACGTGACGATAACTATGCGGGCATACTGAAGGGGGAGAGAGAGAGAGAGAGAGAGAGAGAGAGAGAGAGAGAGAGAGAGAGAGAGAAACGTGTGGGTCAGGAAAGCATAGAGGTACTAGAAGATAATAGAAAAACACGCTCGCGCAGGCCCGCGTAAATGACTTTCAAAAAGGAAGAGTTGTGAAAAATTTAGGATAAAGGGAGAGATAAAGAAACGACGTAAATTTGAATTTATGTTACCAAGTATAAGTCGAATTTATTTTTCGCATATATGAATATGTTTTGTTACAGAGTTATTCTTCTTGTTACAAAATTAAATATACGAATATTATATAAAAATTATAACTCACGATTCAATAAAATTATAGTAGTAATTTCATTAAATTTTAATGTAATTAATTCTAAAAATACAATATCAAAATATGTATCCAAAAATGGTAAATTATTTATTTGCGTTCTCACAACAAGTTCGATATCCTTTTGGTTGCCTCGGACGGTGAGTTTGATGATATCGGCGTCGATGTAATTGTTAGGTAGACATAGTTCTATCTCCTTGATCAAATAACGTGCGCACTCGTTAACAGTATCGACGACGGATGCTAGATGGTTTATACGAGCATCGACACATTTGACGATATTCTCCATCCCTTGAAAAGTAGCTTGTTGCATTACAACTGCAACGGAATAAGTTTTCCTTTTTTTCGACGGAGGTTGTTCCACCGTTTTCGAGTCTGCTTGCGTATTTCCGGTATTGTTTTCTTTAGGAAAATTTTCATTTTCCTTATACGTCATCAATACAGCTTTCGCACCGTAGGCAGAGGTGAAGTTGATGAATATGTTTGCAAATGTGATGGGATTTACTTTGCTTTTGCTGCTTCCGTTAAAGTATGCGCTCATGTACCGAATACTGTCTTGAAATTGCTGCCACGTGTCCGGATCAAAGCTGATTCCTTCTGCAGAATTACCACTCAATTTAACGACAGGCTCGAAGATCTTTTCTTTATAAGATAATTGTAATCCCACGTGTAATTTCTTCGTATGAGAGGTATTGAGAGGGTACGTCGTAGAAAGCAGCAAATTTTGCTCCACATTTTGCACACAGTTCTTAAATATCTTGCGAATATTTTCTAGTTTAGTGGGATTCGCACCTTCTTGTTGTCCATATTACTCGATGAGAGAATTTTGAACAAAATGTCCACTTTTAACAAACGAAAACTCGGAGGGATATTTTCGAAGTAGACGCTTCGAATGTCGTTACTTGAGTGAAGCAGTGTAGCGGTATATTACCTACCTATATCGCATCTTCCCCTCCTTTGAAATAAATAAAAAAGTACGATTTATAAATAATATACAGTTAAACCGATTCTAGAAGATTCTAGAAAAAACGCGTATTTTCGCTTTGTCTCTGCTTTTTTCAAGGAAAAACTTTCCTCGAATAACAGAATTATTACAAATTCGATCATGTTCGAACACACGCGAATCTTCGATGTTAGATGAGAAAAATTTTAAATAAATAAATTATTGAACATTCGAATAAACTATAATTTTACGTTGCTCTTTTTCAAGGAAAGAATTTTCTCGAATAAAGCGAATATTACAGGTTCGATCACGTTCGAACATCAGGGTATTAGATGAGAAAATTTAAAAATCATCGTAAAATCATTGTAAAATCATCGCATAAAATGCAGAAACTATTCAAGAAAAAGAAGAAAGTATCAAAATATACAATAGAAGTACGAGTAAGAAATATTTTATAAATGTTAAAAATTTGTTAATGTTTAATTTGTTAAATGTTTGAAGAAGCGAGAACTTTCCTTCCGAAAAATTTAAATAACTATTTATTTGGACGTGTTATATATCTGGCGCCATTTATACGCCATTAGTAAACAAAAAAAAGTGAAATCGAAAAAGGGTCAAGCTACAAGAAATATAAATTTTTCAAGAAAAAATAATTTATTACTTGGGCCGAAATAGCATTTTCACCCTCGCGTTCTCCTCGAAACTACGGGATAATTCTATAATTTTTTATAAATCACTTTTGGAAAAGATTTTCCCTATAGTGCGTCTAGCGCTATTGGAAATCTATTTCCGAGTTGAACTCTTCTGTGTTTCTATCACGGTTTTGTCGTGCGGTATTTAAAAGTTTGTGTTCGTGATTTGCATGAAAAATGGCTAGTGTAATTATTAAAAAAATCATAAAGTTAGCATCGAGGTTGGATATCCGCATAAACGCGGATAAATTTTTGTTTAAAATATCCAACATTTCGCTCGATGCTAATTATTTACTTTTTACACGTTTTTCGTGCGAATGTTCGGGTACGATGTTGGGGATGCTATATCAACTGGGTTACTTCGCTGGCGACGAGCGTTTACTCCGGATTGCCGGAGAAATAATCGAAACGCGACGCGCGGTTGGACACGAAGAGGAGGATGTGGATGGACACATTCAAAATCTCCTCTCTCATTTCCTCAACGGTAAGTTGCTCTCTATTATTTCTATAAAAATAACTCATATATCGAACTCGCGGTTTAACTAATTTTTAATAATAAATTGTAGCAAGAAATGCGCGTCAAAAAGCCACAGCGATAGTGTATCCGCTCACCCAGATTCGGAGACGACACGCGGAGGACGAGCCAGAAGCAGCACGTAAGTAATTTCGCTAAAAACTAGCCAGGAAGAATGTTAAAATGTAATTTTTACCAATGTAATTTACCAATGTAATTTTTCTAAGATTAAAATATTAAATGTTTTTAGGAAGGGTTCGTATTTTATCTACACAGGAATTGGAGGAGGAGGAGGAGGAAGAGAAAGAGGCGCCTCCGGAAATTATTCAATTATCATCTGGTTTACATTTTAAATAAATAATCTTTAAAACAAATGATAAAAGGTAGAAAATCTTAATACAACTCTGTTTTTAGATATGGCAGTAAGTACTCCCGATCAGCGTGTGTTTTCACCTGGTAAGTTGTTAAAGAAAAAATATTAATTAATTAAAGTACATAATATTTTTATTAATCAAAGGACATAATATTAATATCAAAAATAAAAGTTTACGATATATTTTTCTTAGAATACGAACATATGTACTCCCCTATAATCCTGGAGGAGAGAATCTGGAGCGAGGAAGAAGGGGAAGAAGAAGAAGTGCAGGAAGAAGAAGAAGAGCAGGAAGAAGAAGAAGAAGAGGAGAGGGAGGATGAGGAGGAAGAGGAGGGGGAGGAAGAGGAGATGGAGGAACGTGAGGAAGAATCTGAACAAAGCAAAGAGGAAATTAGAGAAACACTGCCTGGTATATATTCCTTTTCATTTTAATTTCTCGATTTATGTTTGTATTTAATTTTAAATTATTGAATTTTTAATAGGAATACCTCCCAGTCCTATTCTCTACGTGAGAAGGAACCGACGATAAAAGACGTTACCTCAGAAAAACATGTATGTTTATCAAATTAAATACGAACATAATATTCTAAGCAAACTTGAAGTATTTTCTATAAAATTCTAATTTTTGTAACTTTTGTACAGAAGCGAACATCGAAGAGCCGCAGCGTGGAGGAGGACTTACTGCTCAAGAAAATTTGGAGGAGGGGGAGGTGGAGGAGGAGCAGGAAACAGCAGGCGAAGAAAGAGAAGAGGAAGAGGAAGAGGAGGAGGAGGAGGCGGCGGCTGAGGAAGGAGGACAAGTGGAAGAGGAGGAGGAAGAAGGAGGACAAGTGGAAGAGGAGGAGGAAAGAGAACAAGCACGTGGCGGGGAGGTTAGAAATTTTAATCATTTAATATTAATCGGGGAAAATTCGCGCCGGTTTAGAAATTTTGCAATATTAGGAAGAGAGGCGATATTCCGTTTGCGTCCGCTACCCGAAGGAGCCGGTGTTTATAACTGGCTTGAAAACGCGTTCGCCGAAATTTATGCCTACGCGTTACATACCTCCAAACCGCACGATTACGTGGGATTTTCATTCGATTCGGAGGATTTAACGCACGGCCCGGCGGGATTATCGTTTCGACCGGCACGTGACTTAACTCGCGAGGACATTTGGCGCCTTGTGAGTTCAGTAGCGCAAAGTGCCGGAGGTCTCGATATCGCGCGGGATTTTAACGTACGCGTTTTCAATCGCGGCATCCAGAGGTCGCGGACGCGTTTCAAATAAACTCACACGGGAAGACGTTGCGAAACGTTCGATTTTATCAATCTCCAATTCCGATAATTTATGTTTTCCTCGCTCTCTCGTGACCGCGCAAATTTATCGCGAACGCGGTACGTTGCATGTGGGGGAACTTCACGAGCGGTGGAATGTGGTAAGACATCAGAATTCCTCGTTACAACGCGAACTCGCGTTGGATTTGACGAGGAGAGCTGGTGTCACCATTCCACCGGAGGGTTGCGGGATTCGGGAAATAGAATGTTTCCGACGCTTTCTCGCCGCATCTGATATAGCTATTGTTGTTTATAATTCTGCTACTTTTGGACGCGGCGAGAGACCCTTATTTGACGGAAGCACGGTACTCGCCTCTCTAGAACGCGAATCTTTATATCGTCTAAATATTATATATCATGAGCAACATCGACATTATAGCCCAATTTTAAATTTAAAAGCAGCCGCGGGGAGTAGAGGGGGGTATTGTATTCCATGTAATATCGGGTATCGTGAGGAAAGGGGTCACCGCTGTTCGAATAAATGTTTTCGTTGTAACAACGTGCCGCCGTGCGATCAACGCGAAATCGTGGAACTCGTTAGTTATGAGACTTGCAAACGTTCGTTCTTCGGAAACGCATGCTTCGAACATCATCGCGCGACAAAGTCGTATGACGGTAAAACTCCGACGAGCGTTTGTAACACCATTCGTCTCTGCGAAGGATGCGGACGGGTTGTAAAAACGACAAAAAAACACGAATGCGGCGTTTCTTTTTGTAAAATCTGTAGTTTGCAAAAACCCGTAAACCATCTTTGTTACATGCAGTCTCTCTCTCGCGAAGACAGATCCTCCGTTGTTGAGTGCGGCGGGGATTCTTCTGTATTTGCGAGAGAGAGCGAGCAGAATAACTCAGGTGAGCGGAAATGCAAAAAGGGCCGAGTGGCATTCGTGTTTTATGATTTTGAGACACGCCAAGACCAATCACTTGAGGGAACCGAAATAAAAATTCACGTCCCGACTCTGTGTGTCGCGCAACAGATTTGCGATTCGTATGCGGAGATAGATGATTTGTCGGTGCGATGCGAGTGGTGCGGAGTACGCGAATTTGTTTTTCGCCAAGATCCGGTAAAACAATTTATCGAATTCGCAACACGTCCTACAAAACATTATTAATACTATCGACAGTATTAATACTGTCGATAATCAAACATATGTCGATCCACTACCCGATGTTCGTTATTACGTGCCCGAAACCATGCGAACAGAGGAACGCGAACGTTTTCTCGCGTGGCACGCAGAAATGTCGGGAAAAAATGTAATATTTGATTTCCAACGTGAAATACTCGAGTATTGTCGCACCGATGTTGATATCCTTCGCCGAGCATGCATGGCCTTCCGAAAAATATTCTTACAGCGGGGAAACGTGTGTCCATTCGAGGAATGTACAACTATCGCTTCAACGTGCATGAGAGTTTTTCGGAAAAACTTTTTGCGCGAAGGAGAAATAGAAATCATTTCTTCGGGTGGATACAAGTTTAAAGATAACCAGTCGCGCAAAGGCACGCAATGGTTAATTTTGAAGGAACGTGAGTTAGGTCATCGGATAATTCACGCGGGACGCGGACGTGAGTATCATTTAACGGAAGGCATGCTCGTCGACGGGTATTACGAATGCGAGAATGGGGGTGAGACGCGGCGTCACGTCTTGCAATTTCACGGTTGCTTTTTTCACGGATGCCCGTCTTGCTTCCATTAAATCGTGATAAAACGCTCGAAAATTTTAACGACACGTTTGACGCACGTTACGAACGAACGGTTGCAGCGTCTTGGCGATTATGTCGTCAAGGATATATCCTAACAAAAAAATGGGAGTGCGTTTTCGACGAAGAAATGCGCGAGAATCGAGAGATGCGAAAATTTCTCGAAAATCACCCCATGGTGCAAATCCCACCTCTCGATCCTCGCGATGCATTTTTCGGCGGACGCACCGGCAATATCGCGACTCGATACGAGGTTACGGGCACCGAGAAGATACGGTACGTATACGTATGTTCTCTGTACCCGGTACGTATACGTATGTTCTCTGTACCCGTATGTACTCAAGACCGGAGTTTTCCCAATTGGTCACCCGGATATTTATGTGGGCGAGGAATGCGCCGATTTAATTGGAATCGCGCCAAATTTTAATTTTACTCCGGTCGAGGGTCTCGTACGTTGCCGAGTACTCCTCCCACGTGATCTCTTCCACCCTGTACTACCGTACCGCGTGCGCGGTAAATTATTATTTGCTCTTTGCCGTACATGTTGCGAATCATTTTCTCGCGACGCGTGCACTCGATCCTGCGGAGCGTGAGTTCGAGGGCACATGGGTGTCCTGCGAATTACGCAAAGCAGTCAAAAAAGGATATCTCGTGACGCGGGTAGACGAAATTTGGCAGTACAAATCTATGCGTTATAATTCCGAAACGCGACAGGGAGGGTTGTTTACCGAATACATCAACACTTTTTTACAACTGAAACAAGAGGCGAGTGGGTGGCCGAGTGAATGCAACGACGACGTTGCTAAAGAACGCTACCTGAGGGAGTATGAAGCAACCGAAGGTATCATTCTCGATAAAAACAACATCGTAATTCCGGAGCTTACGCTCCGTCGCCAAACTCTGCCTTAATTCATTTTGGGGGAAATTCGGCCAGCGGAGTAACCTGCCGAATACAGAAATAATAAGATCCCCTCAGCGTTTCGCCGAATTGCTGTCGAGTCCTGAACACGAGATAGTCGGTATATTGCCCGTTACGAGGATGCGATATACGTTTCATGGCGGTTAAAGAGCGAAGCAATGGTACCTTCACCGATAACTAACGTGGTGATAGCGGCATACACGACGGCACAGGCGCGATTAAAATTATACGAATATTTGGAAAAATTAGATCGTCGCGTATTATATTATGATACAGATTCATGTATATATACGAGCAGCGGTGATCCCGAGGAGTACGAACCGCGTACAGGTAATTTTTTGGGTGACATGACCGACGAACTCGAGAGTTACGGGCGTGGTAGCTTCATCGAGGCGTTTGTCTCTGGCGGATCGAAATTTTACGCGTACGTGGTACGTACACCGGACGCACCAAACACGAAAATATGAAATATGTAAGATAAAGGGGCTTAAATTGAATTTTGAAAATTCGAGGTTGCTTAATTTTAAGAGTATTTATAATTTATTATTAAATAGGGAAAAAGAGGAGGAGGAAGAGATAAATCTGCGATTTAAAACAATTCGCCGCACCACGTTTCACGAAGTAATAACGCGAAACGAGATGAAAACGTGTGCTCCTGTTTTATTAAAACGCAGATTCATCGACAATCTTTTTTCTTATCCCTATGGTTTTACGATATAATATTTTACTTAAAATTAAGTTAGGTTAAGGCTCGGATTTTCCCCGTCCTCCCACAAATGTAAATATGTACAGAATATGTATACGGAATAAATATGTTTGTAAAAATTAAGATTATTTTTATTTTAGTTATAGTTTATTTTAGTATTAAATTTAAGAAAAAAATGCGAAATTTGAAAAATGTATATTATACGGTTTCGATTAGAAAATGTAAAATTACAAATGTAAATTTGCGTTTAGTTATTAAGAAAAAATATAATAAAAATATTTATTTCTCTAATTGTAAGAAAAAGTATAATAAAAATTTTGTAAAATTAAATTTTTAAATCCAATTTTTTCCCACTTTCCTATAATTTTCCTATAACTTTCTTTCATCGCATTTATCGCTAATTTTTTATATAGAAAATATTTTGAATTTATAATAGAGAATCATTAAAATACTTTGTAAAATATCTTTTAAATTATAATCCTAAATTATAATCGCATAAGTTACGATTTTTAAATTTGTAAAAGAAAAAGTTATAAATTTTTACGTCCGTAATAATAAGTATTCAATTATTTTTTCCGCGAGTAAGTTTCTTCGACTTGAATTAGCTTTCGAGGAGCATCGCGTACAAGCTCGTAAGCGACGGTGCTCTCGCGGTGGACACTCGCACGAGCGTACGAGCGCGGCTTGTCGCGGACGAATACGAGCTCGTTACGCAAAGATGCTGGCGCGAGCACACCTCCGCCGCGGTGGGGTCCTTCCGCGAGTAAGCTAATCTCAAAAATTTCTCTGAGAAAAAATCAAGTGTTCCAATCCTTTGCTTATTAATCTAAGTACGACGCGCAAGGCGTTCATTTCGCGAAATGGATGTACGCTGGAAACATCCGTGGACGTCGATCGTGTGCGGACCGACGGGATGTGGAAAAACAATCTTTGTAAAGAGATTTCTTCGTCATTTATCCGCTATGGCAGATGTCTACTTTGAGAGAATTTTGTTTTATTACGCCGAATGGCAGGATGCTTATCAGCAACTTCAATACGAAACTCGAGATTCCGCAATCGAATTTCATGAGGGATTACCGCGGAAGATCCGGAAGATTATTCTAACGATCCAACGCGCGCGAAATTGATAATAATTGACGATCTTATGAGGGAATTATCCTCGAGCGAAGCGATCGTGGATCTGTTACCAAGGGAAGTCATCATAAGAATCTCAGCGTAATTCTCATCACGCAAAATCTCTTTCATCAGGACCGTGGACAACGCGATATATCTCTCAACGCGAATTACTTTGTGGTTTTCAAAAATCCACGCGCGCAAATCCGGCATCTCGCTCGACAAGTCTATCCCAACGATCGAAAGTTCCTCGAGGAAGCGTATCACGACGCCACGTCTCAACCTCACGGATATTTATTGCTCGATCTGAAACAATCGACTCCCGACGAGTATCGTTTTCGCACGTGCATATTTCCCGATGATACGCTGAACTACGTTTACGTATCGCGCAGATCCTTTTCCGGAAATTTCGTATAAAAGTATTGTACTCGCATTCTCTTGCGACAGTCGCACAACTTCCTCGTGATGAAGAAGAGAAGAGAATCCTCGATTAATGCGAGAAAAATCGCAGAACGTTCGATCGGTAAGAAAAATATCTGTCTTCTCAAAGCGCTGTGTTATTTGAACAAAAATCAACGCGTCTCTTTCTTACGTCAGGCGGATGAAAAATTCATTCGTTGTATCTGCGAGTGCGTTTTCAATACTCTCAAAGGTAACGTCCCGCTCGAACGTTCTGAAAAAAATCGTCTCAGCAAATATAAAGCATCTTTGTGTCGCATAGCGAAAAAAGACGGTAATTGGAAAAGTAAGAAAAAGCTATTACTACAGCAAGGCGGATTTTTACCCTATCTCATAGGGCCTATACTTTCGTTCCTATTTTCGAAAATTATCGGAGAATAGTCAGCGAGAGAGAGAGAGAGAGAGAGAGAGAGAGAGAGAGAGAGAGAGAGATCGAGTAAACCTAATTATGGAAAGGGCAAAAAAGATGGTCTTGATTTCCACGGAAAATCTCGAAAGAATGCAGCATCGTCTCCGACAACAGCAGCAAACGGAAATAGGCATCAGGGAAAATTTCATGAGGCAGAATTCGGAGAAATGGAGAAAATTTAAATTCCGTACAAACACCCGGAACGCCTTTGTCGCGGCTCGATTCCGATATGAGCAAAATTCTTAATTCTCCCACTCCGCGCGATGTAAGTGAGAAATGGAAATTGTATAAAGAAGTACTTTGGAGATATCTCCATTTTGATAAAGCGCAAAAGGAAGCTTCGGCGCGTAACACCGCCGATGAGAACAATTCAGATGCGCAGGAGGGAGACATGGCGGAACCAGCGCGCGAATCACATTGAGCAAACTTTCCCATCTTGACGGGCAAGTAAGTAATATACTACCAGGCGAGTCTCTGCGTAAGTGCGAACGGCAAAGCGTCGAAAAAATATTAAAAAAGGTGCCGAAAAGTTTTCGCGCCAAGGCGCGTTTACTTTTGAAACATTTGATCGATAAAGCAGTACCAGCGAGAATTACTTGGGACGAGGAAGGAATCGTGACTATCGATGGTGACGTTATAAAAGATTCGAATATCACTGGAACTGATAAACGACGCGATGCGAGAGAGAAAAACCGTGAAAGCAATAGGAAGAGGTCAGTTTGCGCGATTACTACGTACGATAAATACCCCGGCTGTACTCGTAAGAAATAAGGAATTGTTAGCAACCACATTTGTCAAGATATTATCATCACCACAAGCGAGTTCCACTCCGAAAATACCGAGAAAACTTTCTACGTCAACGCTGGCGACGTCGACGGCGACGACGCGGAAAAGAGTACAACGCGCGAGAAAGGAACAAAAACGCCGAAAGATCGAAGAAGAAGAGCGAGCGAGGTGCGCATTGTTTCTTTCGCCGCGTTTTCGCAAAGGCGATATCCCTATAACCTTCGCAAAAGATTCTCGACAGGCAAGAAAGAGACGCTTACTCGATTGGAGTGAATTGAAATGACCAGGCTTGAAAATTTGTATTACGATCCAGCGCACTATGCGGGGTATTCGGCATCGGATAACTTGTCGCGTGCCGCTAAACCGAATTTCTCTCGTAAAGAAGTAGCTCGCTGGCTCGAATCGCAAGACGCTGCACCGTCCGTCGAGATGAAAATTTCCGCGATTGCATTACAACGTGACGAATATCGACGATCTGTGGGAGGCCGATTTGATCGAACTCCGTAATCTCAAAAGTTACAACGACGGATTTTCTTATCTTCTCGTGATTATCGACGTACTTAGTAAATTTGTCTGGGTAGAACCGTTGCGGGATAAAACGAGCAATTGCGTGACAAGCGCCTTTCAAAATATTCTCTCGAGAAGCGATGGTCGAATACCCGTGTACTTGCAAACCGACAAGGGTAAAGAATTTATCGCGCGACCAATGCAAGATTTTTTAAAAGAAAGAGGCATACGTTATCGAGTAACTCGCAATCCGGACGTCAAAGCCGCCGTCGTTGAACGCTTCAATAGAACGTTAAAGGAGCGAATGTGGCGCTATTTTACATATAAAAATACGCGGCGTTACATCGAAGTGCTGCAAGATATCGTGCGCGCTTACAATCGTCATTCGTCCATCAGGATGCAACTGGCGACCGTTACGAGAGGAAATGCTCGCATCGTACGCGAAAATATGGAGCGGCGTAGAGGTGCGAGAGAGAAGGCGGCGTCGAAAGTAGTAGAACAAAAGGCTAAATTCGATGTTAACGATCTCGTTCGTGTCAGTAGAGCAAAAGCCACTTTCGAGAAAGGATACGAATCGCAGTGGAGCGAGGAAATATTTCGAATTTGTCGCGTTCTTCATTGGCGAAGACCCCGCGTGTACGAATTGTGCGACTTATCGGGTGAACACATCGATGGGATTTTTTATGAACAAGAATTAGCACGGGTCAGAAAAAATTTGAGGGAGGAAGAGTTTATCGTCGAGCGCGTGATAAAAAGCAGAGGACGCAGTGCTAATAAACAGCTGCTAGTTAGCTGGCAAGGAAATCCCAGTAAATTCGACAGTTGGATTCCCGCTTCGACTTTTAACTTTTCTCCAAGATGGAGGAGGAACAATTTTTTATGATTCTTCCGAGCGATAGCAGTAAGAAGTATTTCCCGGGAAATACATGCTCTTCTTTCACCACTCAATTCCCTCACGGCATACATTTATTCGGGGAATGGGAAGTCGCGCTTAGCGAGATTCAATTTCCCTCCAGTCTTTTTCACGTACATCGAAACGATATATAATACGATATATACGATATATTATATATAAACGATATATAATAAGATTAGATTTGTTGATTTGAAGAGCGAAAAAGATGAGAAAAATGATGATAAGTTTACGGTGAAAGAATTGCACTTACAGATAGGGGTTTATGAAAATACACAGGATCTTATCTACGCGATTAATAAAGAGTGCAGACGCAGCGATTCGCATTTTACTTTCGAACTACGAAAAGGTTCAGGTGGTAATGTCCGTATAAGCATCGATTGTGACGACAACTGTACTCTCGTTCATTATATAAATCTACCAGCTAATATTTTTCAAATATTGAAGATCAACATCGATGCCGGCACAATTTATCGTCACAAGTTACCTAATTCCGACGAATTTACGCCGTTTTTGAAACTCGGTTATGCCATCGGTGATGGACGCACTGTATCTTTCTGGACTGCAGAACCCTGTAGTCTATGGCACGGTATCCCTGATAAAATGTACGTTTATTGCGACATTTGCGAGCCTTACAACCGGCGATACGCGGAGTCCGCTTCTTCGGGTCGTTTCAACCGAAATACCCGGATGTAATTACACGTACGGAACGAATTTAGTAAAATATTTCTCCACTTTGCAATATACTCCTTTGCGTCAAACGAAATTCCATAAAATTGAAATAGATATAAAAGATCACCGTGGAGAAAAAATACCATTCGTATCCGGAACGCTGATAGCAACATTATACTTTAGACGCGTTAATTACCATTCGCGGTGGAAAGTCTACGAAGCTTTGAGAAAAAACTAAGTCTCCATGGAATACGACGAGTATTACGAAATGCAAAACGGTGGGGGCAGGGGAGGCGGAATTCCACGAATTTTCGTCGGTTCAGCCTATCAGCGCGGTCATGGGATCGACAGTTTCCTCGAAGGATTATTTAGAAGAATACTTCCTTATCTAAGCAGGGGAATGCGCGCAGTCGCGGGAAAGAAGCTTTACGCGCCGAAATTGGCGTGATAGAGGATGTTGAAAACAACACTCCGTTCAGGGAAGCAATCAAAACGCGGCTCAAGGAATCGGGCGGAAATCTTAAGAGAAAAGCCAAAGAAAATATAAGTAACTTGATGAAAGGCTCGGGATATAAAACATCCACGAAAATACGACCGGGTCAGTTTCCCTTCGGAAGGCACGACGCACGCACCACTAAATCCGGGAGAAGCGCGGTTCGTAAACGCAGACAAGCCGGTAAAAAAGAGAAATCATCGAAAATTGGCGTGAAAAAAACGATTAAAAAAAATCATCGAAGAGGAAAGCGGGCAAAATTAAAAAGGCAACAAAACATCGACGAAATAGCGGGAAAAAGCGCACCATATCCGATATATTCGCTTAACCGAGGCACTTTGTAAATTTGTGAGATATGTCCTTTCTTCATACCCACTCGAGCGAGTGTTTAAAGAGCGAGCTCGATCTTTTCAGTTTACCTCTTACTCAAACCAGTATCGAGAATTCGCAATGGGTTTATTACAAACCGGTGATCTCGCTCGCGGACGACGCGCCTATAGAATTCGTCGTACCCGGGCACGGAGAAGATTATCTAGATCTCACGCATACCATGCTAAGCCTTCGCGTGCGAGTGAAAAGTTTATCCGGTCCTGGAACATCGACAGCAGGAGGAGGAGGAGGAGGAGTGGGAGGAGGAGGAGCAGGAGGAAACAAAGTAGGCCCTGTGAATCATCTACTACATTCGATGTTCAACCAGATCGACGTGTACTTCAATCAAAAACTCGTATCACCCCCAAACAACGCCGCCCTACGTGTACCGCGCGTACATCGAAGCATTGTTAAATTATTCTTCACCGGCAAAAACTTCCCATCTGACTTCCTGTCTATGGGACACGGACGAACCCGGTTATATGGACGCGCTATTAGAATCGGACAACCCCTCAATCAAGCTCTCGTGAGACGCGCCCGATACATCCAAGGAGAACGTTCGATAGATCTAATAGGTCATCTTCATTGCGACGTGTTTAATCAGGATAAATTTTTAATTAATGGAGTGGAGGTTAGAATGAGACTCGTTCGCTCGAGAGATGCGTTTTGCCTCATGGAAAGCAATTCAACGTCAAAAATACGCATTCTAGATGCTAGTTTACTAAGAAGAGCAAAAATAAGCCCCGCAGTGTTACTCGAACATGCGAGAATGCTGAGTAAAACAACCGCCAAGTATCCTTTGACGCGAGTCAAAGTTAAAACATTCACGATTCACGCCGGAGTGGTAGGAGAATCGATTGATAACGCGATACTCGGGCAACTTCCGAAACGAGTAATAGTCGGATTCATCGATAACAAAGCGTTTAACGGCGACAGAAAGTTAAATCCATTTAATTTCAAAAATTACGGCATAAATTTCTTCTCGCTATATGCCGATGGCGTGCAAATTCCGATTAGACCGCTGCAACCGAATTTCTCAAAAGACCATCCGCTCATGTCGAGGCTTATAACACCTTCTTCTCAGGAACAGGCATCCATTTTCTAAACGAGGGTAATTCTATAAGCAGAGAAGATTATGCCAAAGGTTTCACGCTTTTCGCTTTCGATCTCACTCCCGATCTATCGGCAAATTGCGCTGGACATTGGAATCTTGTCAGACATGGAAGTTTACGATTAGAGGTGCGATTTGAAAAAGCTATTACCTCAACGATTAATTGTATCGTTTACGCAGAATTCGATAACGTGTTAGAGATCGATTCCTCGCGTCAAATTATCGTTGATTTTAGCGGATGAGACATACTCGATTTTTCCCCCTCCCAC
Source organism: Pogonomyrmex barbatus (assembly GCF_055798465.1). Lineage (NCBI taxonomy): Eukaryota > Metazoa > Arthropoda > Insecta > Hymenoptera > Formicidae > Pogonomyrmex > Pogonomyrmex barbatus. The sequence goes on from NW_028297107.1 coordinate 7,625,597, forward strand.
CGTTATCTATTTTTCATTTCTATTTCTTCGAAAGCTTACCAAAAAGTAGCCGCAGTTTTGCTTTAGACGCGAACGTCGTCACTTCGTGCAAAATAAATTGAAAGTATATTCTACGCATCATGGATATAGTTATCGATATACAAGGTTTCCGCGACGCTGAGGGAAAGTTTATGCCGAAGGAAGTAGCGGTTGTCGCCATTAACGAAGCATTCATAAGTCACTGCATTATGATGCTTCCATATCCATTTGTCGAATTACCCGAAAAATACAGACGAGAAAACAACTGGCTCTCTCGAAACTTCCATGGGATCGAGTGGTTTGACGGAACAGTCAATTCCAAACATTTCATGGCGGAACTATGTGAAATTGCACGGCAAGCGCGTTACATATACACCCGAAGTCGAGAGAAGATACATTATTTGGAAAATACACTCGCAAGAAACATATATAATCTAGAAGGAATTTCTCCTGCTTTCAAAAACCTATCGGAAGGCGAAGAGCATGAATTGCGCTGCGGTCATCACGGGTTTCAGCGAAATTCCGACAAATTTCATTGCGCGTTACGCAATGCATGCAAATTGAGATACTGGATGTAATCTCAAGAAGGGAACTGCTACATAAGCAGCGCTAATTCTTTTACCATTGAAAGTTCCGATGACAGTGATACAGAAAGCGAGGTTTTTACAATAAAATGAAATTTTCCGAATCTCGTTACGTGGAGAAATAAGAGATTAGAAAAAGAACAGGCGAGGTGCGAACAAATAAAAGTCGAGAAAGAAGATCTATCGAAACTCAAGTGTGAAAAAAAGGAAACTTCTACCCTACAATCCTCGCAAGAGGATAAAACTATAACGACACCGACGAGCCAAAAAACAAGTCAAACATCATTCCACACCGCGGAAGATGAATTCGCTCGAAATCTTACGAGCGTTGCATCATCTCAGTATCGAACATGCGGGTGTGTATCCTGCCGACAGAATCCCGAGGGTGTGGACGAAGTCGACGGCCATCGTTGCGAACACTGATAATCACGATCGTCCTGGACAATACTGGATTGCTTTCTACCTAGACAAGCACAGAGAAGGTATGTATTTCGATAGCTACGGACTACCACCCCTGGATTCCAGATTCAATCTACGACTTCGACGAAATAATAAATGGTCCATAAATGGAACATCACGCGATTACAGGGCACATTTTCTCAGACCTGTGGACAATATTGCTGCGTATTTTTTTATTATTTGTCTCGCGGTTATAAGCTTAAACAATTTCTCAAAATATTCAGCGAAGATTACGAAGATAATGATAAGTTAATCGTACAATTATTTCGTAAAATCTTTCTTCATGGAAAAAAGAAATGTAAAAAATCTCATGTAACGTGCTGTCATATACAAACTTGTACTTTTAAGAACAATTAAACATTAAAGAAACACTATTATGGTATAATTTGTATAATGATATAACAATAAATCTAATTTTTGTAACATAAATTCTTTGTCCATTTTACTTCCTTTCCCACCGATTTAAAACCAATTTTAGCCACATAATTCCAAGCTAGAAATATCTAATCGTTTTTAAATATTTTTCGTTTGTTTACCATAGAATTAAGGAACATAACCTCGCTAGTGTATAACTCCAAATGTTAGAAAAATCTAGAGTTTACACCTAGAAAATTTTTTCAATCCGCGTGTTTGTCTTAGAATAAAAGTATTCGTATAACTCCGAATTCGACGTCATCGACGTCAAAAATATATGGTGCGAACCTGTCCGTTCCCGTTTTCTTCCTCCCAAATACCTGGTACGACCTGGTAAATAATGTTTATTACACACCGAAAATCTCATATCTTCAAAATATATATCCACTCGTAACCTATATTTCCCCCATACAAAAAATGTCGAACGAGTCGAGAAATTTATCTAAATTCACCGACTATGAGGCGCCGAGAAACCTTTCGCCCTAAGAAAAACGGGATTCTTCATATCCCGTATACAACCAGTAAATTCCACAAAAAAATTGGTTTTCTTCTCTTCGCTCCATCCCACGTGAACAAAAAATCGCATTCCATTCTCGACAAGTATATTCCTTTTACAGACCCGCCATATTTCTTTTCGCAGTCGCCATCTTGTTTTCGGACTCCGATCGGTCCCAGACGCTTTCTCACCCTTCCCCTACCTCGTCTAGCATTTCGACAACCAATCGCACACATGGGGCACTATGGGTAGAGCCAATCACGCGTCGGGCAGCTACGGAGCCAACCAATCAGAACGCTCCCACTAATTACCTAATTATCATCTCCCATCCCCACCGATCAATCAGAACGCTCCACGTGGCTGCCAGTTTTTGATCGTCGGGGGCCACGCCCCTGGTGCCAGTGGGAAGGTGGTGGGGATTTGTTTTGACGCGCCATAGTGCCTCACTTACTACTTATATATATGAAAATATTGTGTATAAATTGCATATAAATGTATACAAAGTTCTTTATTTCTATTTTTTTATATAATTTCTTTATAATTTGCTTTATAATTTCTTTATTTGTAATTGACAACATCAAAACAAATGTACATATATGTAATACAGTATCAAAAGTATTAAAAGAAATGAGAATAAAATAGTCAACTTAATTCTCGTTTTTTTCATATTTTCCTCTGTTAATGTAATACCAATACTGCTTTTTATGATGCACATGATTTAACTATTTTGGTATTTAATGCAATATTGTAGCAATAATGCAAAAATGTATAATCTTGTTTACTTATGTAAAAATGATGTAATGTATATAAAAGATGTATATGATCTATAAACAAAAAATTATTGAAATTCATGTATATTTCTTATGACTCAGTGAAAAATTTTTCATATGTAATCATATATAAATTAATATTTTTCCTAAATCATATATAATTATATATAGAACATGACCACGAACTTATCAGATCTTATTTTATTTATGATTATATATATGATAAAATACTTATATATAATTACATATAATTAAATATAATCAAATATTATCATATATAGAAATCTTTTTTCTGGTTATATATAACTTATTATTTATATATAATTGAATATGAATTAAAACAACTTGTCAAAAGTTTTATATATGACTATATATAATCATATATAACATTACATATAATAAAATATTATTGTATATAATTTTATATAATTATATATCAAACCTTTTTTCCCGGAAATGTATGAGATATGTACAATGCGGTGCAATGATTCATGGGATCATAATAGTGCGTAACATTACTGACATTGAGTTGATAATCGCGTGCAAATTTTATTAGAATATCAGCAATTATAAAAATAACAGGTATCATTTTTTTAAAATTCTATTTCTTTTTCAGTAAAATTTAAATATTTGAAATTTAAATATTTTTATTATTTATTCCCTGTTTAAAAATGTACACGTAAAACCGTTGTGCTCAGTGTGTTCCTTGATCAAATAATTTGTTTGTTCTGATATAATGCGTCGCCAAAATTGTGATCAGTCTTTTGAAAGCCGTAGAAATGCGTCACGCGAGAATATTGCGAAAAGCCTATCAGCAAATTCCTCAATTTGCTGATCGAACCGGGCGTGATATTGATCAACCAATATCCAACCATGTGATTAATCGACGCAACCGATCAGAATGCTGATCGGGCATCGACCAGTCTATATAACCGGCTACACAAGGCAGAATCGAACGGAGTCGAAAGTATAAGTCGTTCGAAATCAAAATTATAAAAGTCGCGCGAGATATCGAATCCCGTCACGAAGTTCACGCGAGCGTATTATTAGCATCTCAGGTATCACACTCGGTCGTCGGCCGCCAGAGTAACGCGAGACGCGCCGAGCCGCCCGACGACGCTTAATCGTGTGTGAGAAATGTAACAATGTAATATCACGTGTTTGTGTTCTTGTTAAAATAAATCAATCGAACTAAAGGAAAGTGTGTATCGATGATTTCAAGAGAATCCCTACATTCCTTTGATCCTGCTCGGAGTTCCAATTCCTTAGGCTTGGCGGACCCGACTATCCCGAATATTAACGTTATAGCCCATCCGGGGTACAACATTTTGGTGGCAACGGTAGGATCAAAACCATCCCCCAAGAGCAACAACTTGAGAGGATCATCATTGACCAAACCAGCAGAATCAAAAGAATAAGCCCCGACGTATTGCACTACGGGTAGAAGAGGGAAGGAAAATTTTTTCAAGAGGTAAGACCTTGTTACGTCCCGGGCGGCAACGATTTCGCGGTGACGTAACGTCACGTTGCACCGGACAAGTGGGGGATTACGTCTATCATTCGGTAACGCTGCCGACAATCGAGCGGCAAATCGCAAGCAACATATCGAGGAATTTAAGAAAGGTTAAAGCGAGCGTTACGAGAGGCCCGAAAAGGACGCGGAATCGCGCGACAGTTAAACTAGTTCCAGAAGACAGCGCGATCTCGCCTACTGCTCCTCGCGATTAAACAACGAAAGAGAGAAATTCGTCAAACGACGCGAGACGATAACATCAGACGCGGCGTTGGTGTCGTCAATGAAGTAACGCGCTCTAACGTTTTCGATGGCCTCCCCCTCTTCCTCAAGGATTTGTATGGCAGTGATGAATATGTCGGAGCACGTGTTGCAATATTTTATCTCGCGGATTATGGAGAGGGGAGTATGGCAACACTCGCAAGAATCTAACGGCTCGGTAAATCCGAATTGAAGCGAATGAGTCAGAGTTAAGCGATAAGTGTGCCTTCGGGTAATAATTCCTTACAACGGTAGCAAAGAGTATCCACGTAATTAGGGAAATTATTGTCGGCTGGAGTACTTACGCGGCGGTAACTGAAGGAAGTAGTGCACCTAACTAAAACGTTCATAACGCCACCTACCAACACGAACTTCCTGCAGAACTGATGTTCACGATACCGATACCTCAGGTTACCAACGCACTGCCTTATCTATGCATCACGACGCCATCTACTATACCCGCATTCTGCAACACCAACTTATCATACGACTGGCATACCGCAACGCCATCTACGCTGACCTACTGAGACATTTTGTAACGCCATCCGCCACCCACGCTAGCGCTGCAGCGAGCAGCCATGTTCACTCTTGTACGCGCCGTCGACTAGTACACATCGTGCGAGTCAACCCGAATCTAATCCCAACTCAAATTCCAACTCTAACTTTAAATCAATCCTATCTCGTCTCAATCTAGTTAAGATTAACCTTAAGTGATCATTTGTATTATCCTAAATTTAACTAGTGTTGCGCGAGTGTAATCCGACTCTTGAGTATTTGAATATAGCGTGCTCACTACGTGTCCTTTATTGCATCATCCTTCCTATTGAACGCCGCGAGGAATCGGAAGTGTTCGTGAAGTCTGTGAGGCTTCACGCGTAATAAAGTAATTCTTAAAAATTCATACATCGTTAACTATAACAAGAATGCCGAGCGTCTCCCGGAGCAGATACGTCCATCCGCACTTACCACGACGGAGACTCGAAATTCTTGCTCGCGATAAATTCAATCGTTCATACGCAAAGCCGAAACGCAACGCGAATTGACAGAACTTACCAGAACGCTAATCCTTTGATTTTACCTTCGCATAATATTTAAACTCGAAGCCTCATACGAATGCCGAAGGGCAGAAGAAATCGCGCTGGTCGCAAGACTTTTATTCGATATCTCGAGTACGACCTTCACGTGACAGCCATCTACGATTACAACGAAATGATCGGCGAGGAAGTCGAGTTCGACGGAGAGTACGAACTCCTGGTGCACGACCGGCTCTGGGGTGCACGGCCGACCCCGCCATCATCCGACAGCGCTATCAAGGACATCCAGTTTTGGCCACGAATCTTCCTAGAGAAATACTTGCGTAGAGCACCTCTAGAAAAGGTAAGTGGATTATTTTATTAAACAAAATATAAAAATCACGCACACGTGTATATTTTCGGACGACGCTCTGCGCGCTTAGCAATTTTCCAGTTGCATCAGTCTAAACGTGTCCGTACCTGCTTATCACAAAAAACAAGAGGAAAGCGGCTGACCAGAAGGATTTTATGACCTACCCTTTTTTTGGGGGTACAGTTTTTGCTGCTCTCACTGATTTCATTCGGGAAGTGCACGCTTTTAAGATTCGTTTCGAGATCCTTGGTTTGAAAATATTACTGGAATATGTAACGGCAGGGCCGTTACGAGCATACATACATATACATATACATAAGATATACAAACATTGGGCTCACTATCCTGCACTATTCATCCCGCTTGCACGTACACCACTCGCGCTATCACATTCGCTTGCCTGCAGGGCGCACGCGCCGTCTCGCTCACGCTATCTCGCTCGCGATGTCCCCACGCGATACCGACTCCCCGCCACCGGACCGACGGCGCGCAGTGGGGAACGTCGGCCGGGTATATAAACCCGGCCGGAAGAGACGTCGGGACCAGATCCCATCCTGCGATCCGACTCCTGATACCTAACCAGTACCTACTACCTCTCGGGGCCAAGGTTTCACTCAGCTCTGTCGGGTTTCACCGACTCCTGTCACCGCTCCACGGGCTGAGGTTTCACTCAGCTCTGTCGGGTTTCACCGACTCCTGTCACCGCTCCACGGGCTGAGGTTTCACTCAGCTCTGTCGGGTTTCTCCGACTCCTGCCACCGCTCCTCGGGCTGAGGTTTCACTCAGCTCCACCGGGTGTCACCGGTTTCCGTTGCGAAGGCAGGGCTCGACGTGGCACTCGACCCTGCCCGCAATACCTAACCGTCCCGCCTGACATTAGCTCGTAAGTGCATGCGATAGAGATTAAGGCCGCTAATTATCAGTCAGTAATCCTAAGACCCCTAGTGGTAACCACGCCGTGTAAATCGACCGTTGTCGACCGCACACCGCACCTGTCCTGCGCACCTCATCGCCTGGCGCCAACCGGTTGCGTCTCCGCTTTGCTACCAGCGACACTGCGACATCTTTTGGCCCTGCACGCTGTATCTCTCTTTCGCTAAATAAACTATCTTTTTCACGCCGCCACTTGTGTTCGCGTACGCTTGAGTCTCCTCTCCTCTCGAACCCGGACACCGACGAGCCGATCCGAGCGTCGAGCGAGGTGACCGCGTTACAAATATTACTTGAGAAAATGCGTAGATGTTTTCTACACGTACGACAATTATTAAGCAATCGACGTAATGTGCCCTTCTCGTTCTCGCAAGCCACGGATAACGCGTACTTAGCCGCGGTTTTCCTCCGTCATGTTAATTTAGTTAGGTGCGCTACTTCCTTCAGTTATCGCCGCATAAGTATTCCAGCCGACAGTAATTTCCCTAATTGCGCGGATACTCTTTGCTACCGTTGTAAGGAATTATTACCCGAAGGCACACTTACTTATCGCTTAATTCTGACTCATTTGCTCCAATTCGGATTTACCGAACCGTTAGATTCTTGCGAGTGTTGCCATACTCCCCTCTCCATAGTCCGCGAGATAGAATATTGCGACACGTGCTCCGACATGTTCGTCGCCGCCATACAAGTTTTCGAGGAAGAGGGGGAGGCCATCGAAAACGTTGAGCGCGTTACTTCATAGACGACACCAATACCGCGTCCGATGTTATCGTCTCACGCCGTTTGACGAATTTCTCTTTTTCATTGCTCAATCGCGAGGAGCAATACGCGGCCGAGATCGCGTTATCTTCTGGAATTGTTTTAACTGTCGCGCGATTCCGCGTCCTTTCCGGGCCTTTCATAACGCTCGCTTTAACCTCCTTTTAAATTTGCTGATACGTTGCTTGCGATTTGCCGCTCGGTCATCGGCAGCGTTACCGAATGGTAGATGTAATCCTCCACTTGTCCGGTGCAACGTGACGTTTCGTCACCGCGAAATCGTCGCCGCCCGGAACGTAATAAATTCTGGTGACAGCGGTGGGATACGTTAATCGGAAGTATCGGAAATTCCGGTACATCTCGCCGACCCGCGTCACATTCGCGTGATAACAGACTCACATGCTTCGTACGCCGGTAAGAGGCGAAAGAGAAACCACGAGATGACCACGCGCGCTCAAAAGGAAAAGCTTGCAAACGACGATGCGGAAATGGCTTCCGCAGACCGGCCGAGCGCCCCTAAACTCAAATATAGCGAATTCGATGTAATGCAAGTCAATGGCTAAACGATGGCCGCGCAATTACAGGCCGACGCCGATACACTACAGAGGGAAAGAGAGGAAATTCGAGGAGAAAGTGCCGCGCTGCAGAGAGATCGCGCCGAAGCAGAACAAAGTCGAGACGCTATGCGCGAAAATCTAGAAAATGACCGACCAGCGCACATCTGTGGAATAGCGTCATAGCGTTCTCGCATCGCTGATCTAGTGCCGAGACTTATTAGTGCGCTCGGATTCGAGGGATCATATTTCCTCGCTTGGCCTTCGAAAGAGCAGTTGTTCGCAAATTTTAATTCTTAATTCTCAATTTTTAATTTACTCCGGACGTAACAGCATTTTGATCTTTTTATTATTTTTTTTTATATTGTCCACTCCATAATTTTGGTGTTAAAATTACTAATTAAATTATATCTTATTTATTTAAGATTTTAGGTAAAAGTAGGGCAAAAAACACGAATTTTATTAAAAACTTTTGCATTCTTATTGATAATTGCATAAAATTAAGTGATATATATATTTTGTGCAAATATTGTTTTTTGTATATCTGTGATACATTGATAGATGGTGTAAATGTTTATGCAAAAAATATAGAAAAAAAGGAGGTTTTTATGACTTAATCAATTCAAGAAGTAATTAGAATTAAAGTAGTTGATTTTTATCATGATGTAGTTGATTATGCAATTCAAAAGATTATTAAGTCTATTGATGAACTGGAAAAAGCAAAATTATTTGGAATAAAAGTAAAGGGGCCGATTCCTTTATCAATTACCAAAGAAATTGTTACAATTTTACGTGCTACTCATAAGTATAAAGATTCAAGAGAACAATTTTAAAAAAGAATACATAAAAGAATAATTGATGTTGCTTTTAAGACTTCCACGGTTACTATTTTCAAAAAAGTGAATATTTTTACGGGTATTATCCGTTATGTCATTATGCTTTGTTGAATGCCAACATTTCGTGGACATTGCAGTTCACTTCATCAGAGCGAGCAGCCTGATATTGTACTGCTTCTCCGGTGGAGTTCCCTTATATACGTTGTATGAGAGGAGGGTAGAAGTGGAGGAAAATAGAGGAGCAGATAAAGATTAGCTAAAGCTGATGAAAAGAGGGAGAGAGGAATCTGATGAAAAGAGCGAAAGAGGAAGCTAATGAAAAGAGAGAGAGAGGGAGGGAGTCACTTTCGATTAATCGGGAGAATGGTTTTCCATATGTCACTTATTATCTCTATTTAGGTTGTCGTAATGTTTTTGAATCTCTATAGCCTCTCTGTACTTTCTTGGGAAATATGAGGTAGTCGTAGCTTATTGTTGCTTTATCAAATAGTACTTGACGTCCTGTTTCAATGTTATATTTGATAATACTGACTGTGTGACGTGTTTTAATCTGACATTGCGTTGATATTCTTTCATATGTACATTGACCATTCTCCCGGTTTCCCCAATATACTTTGCCGTATGAGCAAGATATTTTGCATATTCCTGCTGAGTTGAGTGGGGGTCTTTGGTCTTTAGGATTCCTCAAGATTTGTTTTCTTGGGAGGAGGGAGGATCTAAAGGTAAATAGGATGTATTTAAAATCCTGCCGATGCGATCGGTTCCTTTTATATATGGGAGGATAGAAAGGATTTTTCTGTCTGCCTCGTCTTGTGATACTTGTGTGTCTGGCATAATCTTTATCTTTATCTCCTCCCCCATTTTCCTTCACTCCTACCCTCCTCTCATACAGCGTATATAAGGGAACTCTCCACCGGAGAAGTATCAGACTGCTCCTCGCCCTGATGAAGTGAACTGCAATGTTCACGAAACGTTGGCATTCAACAATGCATAATGACACAGGTAATATCCGTAAAAATATTTACTTTTTTGAATAATTGATATTGTTAATGCAACTCCAGAAGTAAGAGATACATTAATGCGCATGAGTTTGCCAAAAAGTGTAAGAATAGCAATTGAAAAAGACTTTAATTAAGACATTATTCATAAATTTATAACTAGATGTTATACATGACATAATTTTCAAGGAGGAAAAGAAATGAAAGGAATCTTAGGAAAAATTGATATGACACAAGTTTTATGCCACAAATGGAAAACTAACACCAGTTACAGTAGTTGAAGTGCAATCTAACGTAGCTTTACAAGTTAAATCAAAAGAAAAACATGGTTATGAAGCATTATAATTAGATTTTGAAGATAAACGTGAAAATTTAGTTTCAAAACCAAATCAAGGTCAATTTAAAAAAGTTAACATAACCCCTAAACGTAAAAGAAATTAGAAATATGACTGGCTATAATGCTGGAAGAATCATAACAGCTGATAACTTTACTGCTGAAGAATTCGTTGATGTAATAGGAACTTCAAAGGGGAAAGGATTTACAGGTTCAATTAAAAAACGTAATCATTCTTGTGGGCCAATGGGTCATGAATCTAGTTATCACTGTGAAATTAGTGCAATGGGGCCAATGGAACCAAATGAAATTTTAAAATTTAAAAAAATGCCAGGTCACCTGGGAACAGAAAAGTAACCATCCAAAATTTAAAAATTATTGCAATTGATTTAGCAAAAAACACTTTACTAGTTAAAGGTTCAATTCCAGGACCTTTAAAACAATTAGTAATTATTAAAAAAAAAACAATCAAAAGTTTAAAACCAAATAAACCAGTTAAATTAGTAAATAGAAAACCAGTTAAAAAAATAGTAACACCAGAAACAAAAGTTGAAGAAAATAAAGTAATAGAATAAGTACTAATTGAAACTGCAAATGAAAATGCTTAGTGTAAAAGGAGAAAGGACAGTAAAAGATGAAAGTACAAGTATTAGATACTAAAGGTATAAAAGTTAATGATATTACTTTAAATGATACAATTGAATATAATTTGAGGAATTAAATCACATCAACAAGTAATGTATGATGTTGTTATTGCTCAACAATCATCATGATATCAAGGAACACACAAAGTTAAAGTTAAGTTAAGTTAACAAGAACTGAAATTTCAGATGGTGGTCGTAAGATATGAAGACAAAAAAAACTGTCGTGCTCGTCAAGGATTAATTAGAGCACCATAATAAAAAAGTAGAGGAATTGTATTTGATCAACATCAGAAAAAAACTATTCAAAACATGTTAATAAAAAAGTTAGAAAGTTAGCAATTAAATCAGCTTTATCATTAAAAACAAAAGAGAAGAATCTAGTGGTTATTACAAATAATGATAAATTACAAAACCAACGAAAGAAAAAAAATAACAATCTTAAATAATTTCAAAATTAATGATAAAAAAAATCTTAATTGTAACTGTTGAAGGTAATGAAATTATTATGAAATCATCACGTAATATTCAAAAAATAAATATTATTTCATCAAATGGAATTAATATTTATGACTTATTAAATGCAAATAAATTATTAATTACTGAAGAAGTTGTTACAATAATTGAGGAAGTCTATAATAATGCATGTTACTAATGTGATTAAAAAACCGATTAACTGAAAAAACATATAATATCAAAAAAATGTATACACATTTAAGGTTGCTAGAACAGCAAATAAAGTACAAATTAGAAAAGCTTTTGAAACTATTTTTGAAATAAAAGTAGAAAAAGTATAAACATTATGAATTATGATGCAAAAGCAAAAAGAATGGAAAAATTTGTTGATGAAACAACTCGTACTAAAAGAGCAATTATTACTTTAAAAAAAGAGGAAATATTGGATCTATTAGGAGAAAATAAATAGAACAGTTCCAGGATACAATTATCTAGATATTTGACGATAAGGAGGATAAAAATATGCCAATTAAAAATTATAAATCAGTCACTCCCGGTCATCGTAATATGAATACATTGGATTATTCAGTTTTAACAACTAATAAGCCAGAAAAATCATTACTACGACAAAATAAAAAACATGCTGGTTGTAATAACTAAGGTGTTATTACAACAAGACATAAAGGTGGCAGATATAAGACAAAATATCGTATTATTGATTTTAAAAGAAATAAAGATAATATTATTAGAAAAATTGCCACAATTGAATATGATCCAAACCGTGCATCTATTTGTTTAATAAATTACATTGATGGTGAAAAAAAGATATATGTTAGCTCCAAAAGAGATTGAAGTTGAAATACAAATCATTAGTGAAGAAAAGATTAATATTAAAATTAGAAACAACATGAAATTAAAAAACATTCCAGAAGGGACATTAGTTCACAATATTGAATTACATCCTGATAAAGGTAAACAAATAACAAGATCTGCTGGTAGTAGGAATATAACACCGATTCTAACTCAGAAGCGTTGAGGGGGGTGCGGGGTGCGGGGGGGGAACGGAAGGCGCGGGGTAGAGAAGAGGGGAAAGTCAGAGGCGGCAGTCCTTTGAACTAAGTCGCGGGGGGGGGGGGAGATAAGATAGTAGGATTCGGTGAAGATGATTTAAACAAATAGATAAACAAGAAGATAAATATATAGATAAATAAATAGAAAATTGCGACTCGCGACTGAAGGACATGACGTCACGGGGGGAGGGGGGTAGTGAAGAAAGACGAAACGAGGTGAGATAAACAAATAGGATAAGATAGCAAGGCGATATAAACAATGGGCGGCGAAGATGATAATCTAAAAAATTGCGCGTGAACATGACGTCAATGGGGGGGGGGACCGCCGCCGCCGCCGCCGCCGCCGCCGCCGCCGAGTAAAAAAATAAATATGTCTCTCTCGTATACCTATTATCTCTTCCGTTGCGGCTCTCTCTCTCTCTCTCTTATGGCGAATGTTATTTTTCTAATTATTTTATGGTGGGGAAGAAAGAAATGAAAGAAATATATGTTTTTTTTGCATATTATATATGTTTATATTTTTAAACAAATTGAATACATTTTTAAGTGTGAAATTTTTTTATTCACATGTTTTTTCTTATACACTAAAAACTAAAGCTAATAGCTCGCAATCGATGAGTCTATCGAATGTATCGCAATCGCGTATCGCGTTCGGCACTTCCTCGGGATCAATTCTCGGGTTTACAACAGACGCGATGTTGGAGAATCGCGTATACTTGGTATCGATCGTATCGACGAATCTGAGTCGATCGAACGTCACATCGATACATTCGTCCAGATCAAACAGGCGCAGGTCGATTCGATCATCGTTACGCGTACGTTCAAAGATTCAAGATGTACGAGTGTAACGTCGTTCATCAGGTAAACTCTGACGGTTAACGGTCCGACGCTTATAAAATTGTCTTTGTAATCGTTTCGCAACAATTTATAGATATTCCATCGCTGCTCGTAGAATCCCTTCCACGTTTCGAGAGACAGTATCAATTCCTGTCCCCGATGATCTCTCAGAGCGATCTCCACGTAACTCGGTGGACCAACGTTGATTCCAATTTCCAGAAATTTGTAACCCGTGGCCGTCAGAGTGTAACGTCTGCTCAGTAAGCGCACCGCGCGACGCTCCACCGAAATACTGTGGATTAAATATATAATATTGCACAATATTGCACAATATATAAAAAAGAGAAAAAAATAAAAAAAATGCAATTGAAACTTATGCGTTACATTCCTTCTTTTGTTTTTCGCCATTGTACGGTGCGCTGCTTCCTTTGGCGGAATACATTGCGTGTTGTTCGAATGATGGAGGAGCGGAGTACTTTTTTTGTCGTGCAGATCGTTCGATGGAGGAGGACTGATCGCGTAAATTTTTTGACATGGCAAACCGTTAACCCCCCCTTCCCCCTTTTTTTTCTAGGAATTTCATTGTTGCAATCAAACATGTAGCGACATGTTCGCAAAGGAGCGCGTTCAAATTTTGTTTTCGAGGAAGAGCCCGCGAAAAGATAGCTCTTCGTAGAAAGCGACGTACGTGTCGCGGCGTATTAAGAGAAGCGCCGATACTCCGGTTACTATAAACAAATCAGAGAGACTTATATATGATGGCTTTTTTCGCTGAAATCGGCGTATGTGTCGCGGCGTGTCAAGAGAAGCGCCGATACTCCGGCTGCTAAACAAATTGGGGAGATTGGGGACCTATGATGATGCTCCGACAAAGGGACAAAGAAATTGTCGATGATATATAATGGGTCATGGGGTGTGCAGGATCATAGTAGATGGAAGTCTAATGTGTGTGAAAAAAATAGTTGACGGTGAAAATGGATAATGTGTTAAATATAGAAAATGTGTTTAATATGGATGAGGAAGACTTTGTGAATATAGTGGACGAAGTGTTTGAAAATGAAGAAGAAATAAAGATTGACAATATTGACAATATTGACATTGATATTGAAGACGAAGAGCACGCATTGTCTGACGATAGCAATTATGTAAGTGATCAAAGTGATGACCTTACGGATTATGTAGAAAAAATTATCCGTTCGGAACTCCTTGCGTTGAATAATAATAAAAAGTATTGTTCAATACAATTTTATTATTTAACGGATGGTGCACTAACTCTGTGTGCCGAATGCATGGTCTGGCGGACACTGACATTGGAGTATTGTATGCCGTTAGGAAGCACGAGATAGATACTCTTAATGCGCTAAACAGCCGATTTTGCTCCAATTGCCAACAGTCCGTCTGTATGATAATGCCATGCAACATGTGCCCAATTTGCACAAATTGAAAAAAGACAACATTGTGAACGAGTCATATGCAAGTGCTCCATGGAAGAGTGTGATGTGATATAAAAACAATATTGGAAAGGTCATTGGAAGAATTAACAAGTTCTCCGTTATGGGATTCAATCTCTCATCTACCAGTGAATGTGGCGATGTATTTTATAAAGAGACACTATACCCCAATTCCCCATTTCCCGATTCCTCGTCCAAGAGTTAAGGGACGCTACAATTCGACTCTCTGCTTCTCCGCTCCTTCTGAGAGAGCGGAAATAATTCTGGAAGCGTGCACATATTATCATTATAGAGGACACGCATACAATATATTACTACCTCTCTCGCGGCAAAAAGTAGCAGAGATAATTCCAAAAAGTGAGGATAATCATATATGGTTGTTCTATTCCCATCAATCTCCGGACATGTCGGAAATACAACGCTTTATATATTAGCTTCGAGTTAAAGCAGCTATAGAGAAAAGAAAAAAAGAAAGTAAAAAAATGTAAAATTGTTTTGATGAGAGTATAACAATTTAAAAGAATCAAGATTTTGCAATATGGAACCTCTAGAGCGAGTGGAACGCGAGCTGCTGGAGCAGTGCAGCCAAGTCGCTACCTTGGTGGAGTGTTTCGCGTGGTTGCAACGATGTGAGGAGTGCATCGAACAACTCGAGAAACTTAGCCGTGTTAAGCGTCCTCGACTCACCGTTGCAAATAGACAATCTGCGGTGGCGAGGATCGCGCGACTCGCGGATGCAAAAGTACAACTAGAAAGACGTTTCGTGCACGTTGGTGGTGAGTACGCAAGCACTAGTAGAGACAATGGATCTCTCGTTTGGCGAGAAATCGATACGGCATTTGAAAGCCGTATATTGACTGGTGCGGTGATCAATGTGGACTATATCGAGCCGCGACAATTTTTAGAAGACGCTGATGGTATAGTGCTCGAGCGAGTGCGAGACATTGTACAAAGACACGATAGTGTGAAAGTGAACATTACATTTAACGGCGAGTTTGTGACGGGCGATAAACGCGCGAACAAAAGTATAAACACTAAAAATAGTAAACTCTTTCGAGTGTCAAATTTGGATGAGTGGTACGAGCAGTACGTTATCGAACCCATGTTGGCGTCGCTCGAAGAATTCCAAGAACGCGACAGTGGATGGGCGTTGTCGCGAATTCTAAATTTGACTGTAAACGTGAACAAATATAATCCAATGCACGCGGGATGTTACATCGAATTACCGCGGGAAATTATGTTAAAGCGACCGGTGATCAATGTATGATCCAAGGACAATGCGTGTTTCGCGTGATCGGTGGTCGCAGCTCTGCATCCGGCTGAAAGGAATACAAATTGGGAATTGTCGTACCCGCATTATACGGTGTTAAATTTGCAAGACATTACGTTTCCGATGACGTTGAACCAAATTAAGAAGTTCGAACATCGCAACGACATCTTAATCAACGTCTATGGTATCAAGGAAAAGGAGATTCTCCCGATATGGCTGACATCAAGGAAGATGGAGAAGCATGCAAATCTATTGTACGTGCAAGATCCACGCGACGACAACGCGGAGCACTTTGCGTACATCAAAGATCTGTCCCGTCTTGTAAGCTCGCAACTGAATAAATACGGACATAAGAAATACTTTTGCGACTGGTATGTATTTTAACAAATTTTATTATTTCTCTTATAAAATTGTTTATTAAATACTAAAAATCATATTTTCCGTTTGCAGATGTCTACATTACTTCAGTTCGTCTGAAAGATTGCAGTCACATACAACGGACTGCGAAAAGATGAACGATTGCGCCATTGCGCCAAAAGATGAACGACTGCCGAGCGAAGACGACAAGTGGCTCGAATTCAAGAACCACACGAAGGAACGACTTCCATTCATCGTTTACGCGGACTTGGAGTGCGTACTACGGCGAACGGAACCAGCAGAGAGGGAAGACGCATCGTACATCTACCAGCAGCACGAGGTATTTAGCATCGGATACTACGTGCGATGACGCGTTATCGGTATATCGATTTCGTCGCGACGAAAACTGCGTTGCGTGGTTCGTTCGGCAACTCGAAGATTTGGCGCATCAAGTAAAAAATCTGTTATCCGCGAATGTCCCTATGGAAACGTTGTCGAGAGAGCAATGGGAGGCATATCGTAGCGCGACGCGTTGTCACATTTGCGAGAAACCATTTGCGTCGGACGACACGCGGATACGCGATCATTGCCATTTTACCGATCGTTACCGTGGTCCCGCGCACTCAAATTGTAATCTAAATTATAAAGATTCATATTGCATTCCCATAATATTTCACAACTTATCCGGTTATGACGCGCACTTTATCATCATGGAAATAGCTACGGCGTTCGAAGGCAGGATCGACGATAACAAAAGAAAAATATATTTCGTTTACAAAACACGTTAAAGATATCACCGAGAGATCAGATTCGCGAAATTGTGTACGTTTGCGGTTCATAGATTCGTACAAATTTTTAAATACCAGCCTTGATAAATTAGCATCTTTTCTAACGAAAGAAAAATTAAAAATTTTACATTCCGAATTTTCCACGATATCACGAAGATTTTGACTTGTTGACGCGCAAAGATATCTTTCCGCACGAATACGTGGATCGCGCGGACAAGCTGCAGGACACGCACCTGCCACCGCGCGAATCGTTCTATAGCTCGTTGACCGGTGACACGATGTCGGAGAACGATTATATATGCGCACGCCGCGAACGTTTGGCAGCGGTTCTCCATCCGAACACTCGGCGAATACAGCGATCTATATCTCAAGACCGATGTCTTGTTATTGGCCGACGAAAATTTCCGCGAAAGTTGCGTCGCGAGTTATGGACTCGATCCCGCGCATTATTACACATTGCCAGGTTTCACGTGGGACGCCATGTTGAAACATACGCGCGTAAAATTTGAGTTGCTCACCGACATCGATATGGTTATGTTTATCGAACGTGGTATACGCGGTGGTCTCAGTCAATGTTCCGGCAGATACGCGCAGGCCAATAACAAGTACATGCGTTCGTACGACCCGTCGAAACCGTCATCATACTTTATGTACTTTGACGTAAATAATCTGTACGGATGGGCGATGTGTCAACCGCTGCCCTACATCGAACTCAATACACACTTTAGAACGTACGCGAAAAACGATTTTGAGAAAAATTTGTACAAATTAATGAACAACGCGGTATTCGGTAAAACAATGGAAAATGTGCGCAATCACGTCGACGTTAAACTTTTGACTAAATGGGACGGACGATATGGCGCGGTAATGATCGCGAAACCAAATTTCCACAGCCGCAGCGTCTTTGCGGAAAATTTAATCGCCGTCGAAATGCGTAAACTTGAAGTAAAATTCAACAAGCCGATTTACGTGGGTATGTGTATACTCGACATATCGAAAATCTGCTTGTATGAATTTCACCACGAATACATGTCACCGCTATATCGCGAGAAATGTAAGATCATGTACACCGACACGGACAGTCTCGTATACCACATCGAGTGCGATGATGTGTATGTGAGGCGATGAAACGCGATATCGCTAGATTCGATACGAGCGATTATTCGACGGACAACGCGTACGGGATGCCTCTCGCGAATAAACAAGTACCCGGTCTAATGAAGGATGAGAATAACGGTGCGATAATGACGGAATTCGTCGGACTCAGAGCGAAGATGTACGCGGTGAGGGTGGACGGCAGAAAAGACATTAAAAAGGTGAAAGATGTAAAAAATAACGTCGTAACGCGAACAATAATGTGGGGACATTGGCGGATTCCATTGTAATATATATATATATATATATATATATATATATATATACATATATACATGTGTATACAATGTACATATATTTTTATATTTTTTATATAATTTGTATATATGTATGCATATATGCATGTATGTATATATGTATGTACCTATGTATCATATCTATATATGTATGAACGTATGTATTCTTGTAATTTTATACGATACTGTTATATATGTAGTATAGATGTATTATTTTTATGTATTTATGTATTTTTTTATAGTTTTTATATGTTGTTTTACAATAAAATTTATTTTATATATAAAATTTATAATAGCAACCAAGATCCTGCTTGCTAAGGAATTAGCTTGAATTCTCTCTCCGATTTATTTAATGTATACTCGGCTTAATACATATATTGTTTATAATATATGTAGTTTTACATGTGTTCTCGTAAGTTACATATATGTATAGTTTAAAAAAATGTAATGGAAGAAAAAAATAATAAAAACTCTTTGTATACATGTATACAGTGTATATTAATTTTTTTAATACATTATAAAAATAAGAAAAATGAATTAAATCATACTGCTTTTGTTTATCCATGAGTTATGCGATCTATCGAATCCGAGCCACTTGACGTAAACCTTGTCTCCCTTCCTGCGTAGTATTTTCTCCATAGAGATACACGTCTGGATGAGTCGCGCGATGCAATTCGTGCTCATAGAACGTGACCGATTTTCCGCGATAGTCCTCGAGCAGATAAGTTACGGAATTAGTACGCTGCACTTTAACGATCTTAAACACCTCGGTGGTCCAATTTGGCGTGTAACCTTTTTCGAAAATTGTCTTGTACTTGCTCACGCGTACCGACTCGCCTACTTTGAATTTTGCTGGACCTGCGATCTTTATCGCGCTGTATACCGTATCCAAGCGTCTTTTGGCGATCGCGGGAGTTACGTCAACGAGTCGCATGCCGATAGTGCGATGCTTGCGCGCGTTGTAATCTGACACGAGACGCGGTAGCGCGTCGACCCACTTGTAAGTGCCGTTGAGCGTAAACATCTTCCACATGTCGTTCTTAAGCGTGCGATTGAATCGCCCGACGATCGATGCCTTCAACACCGTATACGTGGAATAATGATTAACGTTGTGTTTTTTCAAGAGTTTTTGCACATCGGCATTGTAAAATTCCTTTCCCATATCTGTTTCTCGGGCATCTTCCGCTCTTTCGAATTATCTTAGCGATAGCGTTAGTCGTCTCGCTTCCGACCTTGCTCTTGAGCGGTACGGCCCAGGCGTACTTGTTCAACGCATCGATGACGGTGAGTATGTAGTGATGACCTCTGTTGAAACTCGAGTACGGACGCATCTCGACGATGTCAGCCTGCCACAGATCGTCGTATTCCCGAATTATGACACGTCTTCGCGGAAAATTTCTCCTCGCCGGAGCGTGCAATTCGTCAACGAGTCGTCGCCTCTCGGAGCTAACATTTTTTTCACGTCCATCGGATCGCATGTTTCGACGATGTTTAATAGTAAATAAGATATACAATTTAAAATTGTTTTTTTCCTCACTGACGTTAACTGGCGACTGGCTCGTTTCGTCGATACGCGATTAATTTATAATAATCCCGGCTTCGCGAAGTTCCTCGATGATCGACAGCATCTCGTTGTCGTGAACGTTGTTACCAGCTCGGTGCGAAGCGTCAAGCAATCGGAGTCGATTCACCAGTTCGTTGGGATCGTCCCAATGCACGTAATCGATCTTGTTGTCATTTAACTTCATGGCGGTTGGTATATTGCTCACGCCTGCACCCTTTTTACGCCCGCTACTTCCATACGTAGATACGAGCGGAGCGATGATGTTAATATACTTGGATCCCCTATTGCCCTTGATGGGATTATGGGCGCTGTGACCACGTCTATGAGCATTTGTTGTTAACAATATACTTTTATACGTTTGTTTGTCATCCTCGGTAAAAACCGCATTATCGGGAAGTCTCTTGAAGATCAATTCGTACAATCCTGGTGTACCATTGTATCTCACATTGTCTATGATTATGGAGTCATTTTTGTCAACGTCAAATTTCTTGTCACCAAGCATCGCACCACTGTTTTTATCGAAATAAACACCGTATACGCGATCAAATGTATCGTTTTTTCCATTATCATCGAGAGAGCTTACGTACTTTTGCCCTAATGGTCCCAGCTGATTATGCAACGCCTCTTGACCTTGCGTTTGCAGACTCTGTTTGATGGTTGTTTCGAATGATGGTTCACTGACGTCTTTTGTTTCGAAAACATCTTCCTTTTGCAGGAACAGCGGTAGTTCTTTCGGTGGGTCTTTCGATGGTTGTATCGGTGTAGACTCGAACACGAGTGGATCTGACGCGGCTTTCAATTCTTTCGTTGTACGTCGTTTTTTAGACTGTGGCGTTAATTTCAACCATCCAACATCCGTCCAATATGAATCCTTGTCAGTAGTAGTAGTAATACCGTTATCGTTGTCGTCATCGCTGTCTTCACGTTTTTGTTTTTTCTTAATACCGAGATCCTTTGCTTCTTTTTTAATCGATGAGATTCCTCGGTTTTTTCAACAATCTGTTTTAGAGGTTCGACGATGGGCTTGAAGCGTTTCTCCAACGCTGTATCTTCAGCTATTTTACCAATTTTTAAAGCGCGATATTTTTTGCGAATCGAATCGCTCGTTTTCGCAATCTGTTTCGCTATTTTCTCGCGATCTTTGGTGTTATCCATGTTGCCTGCTTGACGTATCGACATCGATTAACCACGTTACGGTACCGCGAACGTATTCAATTCTTTTCTGTATCGCCCATTGATAAGCGGACTGGCCTTATCTATCACTAGAAATCCATACTCGCGCTGCCAACAATCGCGGCATAACGCACAGAATTCATCGTATGACATGTCGGTATTCACATGATCGTTGTAAACATGTTTCAAGTTGGTACCATCCTGTTTGAACAGAATCAGCAGGTTCGCATTGTCGCGTATCAAATGTTTAGGTATCCTCGCGTACGTCTGACAGAGATAGAAGCAATCGACGTTCGAGTGGCGGCCCATCGAAAAGTATTCTCTCACAGCATCTTGCTTATCGCACGCAACGTCGTCGAAGACGAAGATCGAATTGGGACGTGCCTCGCTCGGTGGAATGACGTCACTGTTGTTGGAGAACGTAAAGTAGTCGATTTCTTCTATCGATGTTAGTAAATTTTCCAAGTATCGATATTTCGGTTGTTGCAGCGATTTCGAGTATACGTACACGTTCTCGAAACGTACACCGTGCGGACTCTCGAGCAAGCTTATGAGAACGTTGGTTTTACCACAAATTCGACGGCCCGCAAATGATGGCGCGTATAGTACTCGGTAACATTTCACCGTGCTTGCGCTCCGTCGCGATGTCTCCCATCATTCGCGCTCTCTCGTCACAGTTCGCGACGCGTATCGTCAGCGGCTGCCGTACAAATTTCATGTTCGCACTGCGTTATCTAGGCTTCGATCGAACGCCTATTTATAGGCGCGCGAAACCACGAATCGCTCAGTAGCAAAAATGTATCTCGCGCTGTCGCATCCCTCCGATATTCGGGATTTGAGCGCTGAGCAGTTGCAATATATACCGAAGGTCGTACTGTTACGCGTGTGCGGTAATTATATCGATCACGTGTGGGACAAGCTTCCGGAGTATATAAAGGCGGATTTGGAGGTTCAAACCTATCGTCGCTGCGTCGAGCATTATAATCAATCGTGGGATCGAGATCATATAGACGGTCCTGCACCGAAGATAAAGGATTGTGGCCTATGCCAGCAACAGCGTCAAACGAAGGCTACATTGGAGGTCTGCTCAATCGAGCGATAAACGCGCTTCCTTTCGAACTACATATCCCCGGCTATCAGTTTTGCGGTCCGGGTACTCGGCTGAAAAAGCGATTAGCCAGAGGTGAAACGGGCATAAATCCACTGGACGCGGCGTGCCGTGAACACGACATTGCGTATTCTCAGAACAACGATCTCACCGACAGACACGCGGCGGACAAGGTACTCGCCGATAAAGACTTAGAACGCTTCATCGCGAGAGATTCGGCTCTGAGCGAGAAAGCTGCAGCTGCAGCCGTTTGGGCAGCGATGAAAGCCAAGACCAAGATCGGCATGGGTATGAAGGCGAAGAAAAAAACCGACAAAAAAAAGAAACGAATTCTTCCAACGGCGAAACGAGGTGGTGTGTTACCGATTTTGCCAATTTTGGGTGCTCTCGGGCACCTTAATCGGCGGCCAGCGTGACGAAAGCGGTAAACGACAGAAAAGTCGCGCAACATCAACTCGAGGAATTGCAACGTCGCGCGATGGAAACACGCAACAGGGACTGTATCTCGCTCCGTACAAATACGGACGAGGACTGTATCTCGCTCCGTACAAACGCGGACGAGGAGTAACAGCGAAAAAAGAAAAAAAAAACGCCAAAGAGACGATAAAAATACCTATGGGTGTAACCACCAACGTACAATTGGACCAGCTGGCGAAGCGTATGCGCGTATCGTACTTTAGAGGCGTTTTTATGCGTGACGCATTACCGATTAGCGGCGCGCGTCGAAAAGAGAGCGGTATCGTAAATCTGGATGACACGACGGGTCCCGGTACTCATTAGCGTATGCAAAGAGAAACAATCGCGTTGTGTACTTTGACAGTTTCGGTAATCTTCGACCGCCCAAGGAACTGATACGATATTTCGGAGACGATGCTACAATAGAGTACAATCGAACGTCCTATCAGACGTACGATCAGAGCGTCTGCGGACAGCTGTGCTTGTGGTTTCTTCTCCAAAACAGCCGACGCGCGTGAATTTATAAAGTCCGACAAAATGTCGCGACGTCTCAGTATTCGTCGAACGCTTTTTCCATCATGTCGCTGACGCTTACGCTGAGCGGGAAGAGCAGCGTTCTCGCGGCAAATTACTCTCCAGCCATAGATTTGAGCGACGATGACTACGATGACTACTTGGTCTAACAATTTTGGAGACTTATCACACGATATCGAATGTAAACGCTTCGAACAATACATTTTATTTTGGCAAAGACGATGCAGAAATTACGATTTCCGAGGGGACGTATGAACTGCATGCCATAAATGAATTTTTAAAACGTGAGATTTTACGGAAACGTCCGCGACGCGACGCGCCCGAGGGTAACGCTGGTGACACCGCGCGCGGCGATGACGAGATTGGAGAATAGCCGATAATGCTCTGCGCAAATTACAACACGATGAGATGTGAGATTAAATGCGCCTACAGACTAAACTTTAACAAGTCTCATAACATTGAATCGCTGCTAGGTTTTTCGAGGCATATACTGCAACCGCGAATCGGACGTGTCGATCAATAATGAACGTAAACATTATCCGTGTAGAGTGCAACGTGACAGCGGGCGCATACAGCAACGACAAAAGTGTGCACACGATACACGAATTTTCGCCGAGCGTGCCGCTAGGATACAAGATATCGGAAAGACCGATGCAGATCATTTACCTGCCAGTCATCGTACGGAGCATTACGGAGCTAACGATACGCATTGTTGACCAAAACGGACGATTGCTCGATTTCAGAGGAGAAGAGATCACCGTCAGATTGAACGTACGACGGCGACAGCGATAACGCAAGCGTAACATTTGAGATGTGTTGAACGAAGCGAAGCATACGCAGAGAGATAACGCATCTTTTACAAAGAAAACATCGATCGACAATATTCGCTCATCCGGCTGCATCAAGAAGAGGAAGAAACTTAACGCGTCGAACGTTAAATTTTTACAAGCTTTAGGATTCGCGGTGCGCAACTTGTGAAATGACTGATATCCTAAACATCGAAGACGAGCCAATCTTTGATGATCGCATCATTAAGATTGAGACATGCGTACAACCCGTTCGCCAATACGACGTTCGGGTACAGCGATGAGATAAGAATACCTATACAGCAACAGGATCTATACACATTGCCATACGAAAGCTTTCTATATATCGAGGGAAAACTAACGAAGAACAGAGTTGTCGAGGGATCTGATGTGGTGTTGGGAAATAATTTTGTCACGTTCCTGTTCGATGAGATTCGATACGAGCTTGATGGTGTGGAGATTGATCGTAACAGAAACGTGGGCGTAACCAGCACGCTCAAACATTACATAACGACATCATCCGACAGAAGCGTGATTCTGAGGAATGTCGGCTGGGATGCGCATACTAGCGCGGATGGATATTTTAACTTTTGCGTACCTCTCTACGCACTGTTGGGATTTTGCGAGGATTATAGACGCGTGATAATCAACGCTCGTCACGAGTTGATCTTGATATGATCTCGTAACGACAACAATTGCCTGATGGGAAATTCGGCGTTGGATCCCGTGATCGACTATTCAAGATACAATGGCGAATGCCGCACGTGTTATTGAGCGAGATAAAAAAACTATCGATGCACTTTGGAGAGCGGACGATATTTGAGCATGGCTTTTCGCTCGTGGGATCTGTACGAGTTTCCGCTGTTACAGCGTACAACCAAGCATTCGTGGGCCATCAAGACCGCTACTCAGCTCAAGAAACCGCGATACGTCATCTTTGCTCTGCAAACAGGTCGCAAAAATGTTATGACTGAGGACACGAGCCGATTCGACGACTGCAACTTAACCAACGTGAAACTCTATCTGAACTCGAAATGTTATCCGTACGACGATATGAATCTTGATTTCGACAAAAACAGATGGTCCGTGTTGTATGAAACGTACGCGCGTTTCTGCAAGGGTTACTACGGATACGAGTATCTCGAGCTGAGTCTCATCGTCACGTCTTTTCTACATAACGGTCCATTCGTAATCATCGATTGTTCTCGACAAAACGAATCGGTCAAGAGCGCAATCGTGGATGTGAGATTGGAATTTGAGACTAAGGAGAATGTACCGATGAATACCACCGCGTACTGTCTCATTATACACGATCGCGTGATTCACTACAATCCATTGACCAATGTTGTACGCAAGATCACCTAAGAGCATCGCTGGCACATGAGAGAGAGAGACAATAAAATCTACGATACGTCGAAATCGACCGCAGTCTCGAAAAATTGCTCGTCATGGTCGTGCCAACGTTCGTAGACCTGCAAGGTTTTCTCGTTGGAGGACAGTTTATTGTAAAGGAGTTTGCCGCTCTCAGAAAACGGACCGTTCTCTTTCACTACATTTTTGCAAGCCCTATACCATGGCATTTCCTCGCAAGTGCCGACAAGTCTCGCTCACGTTGGGTGTCACCATAGACTGCGATGGGACGACGGAACGATTCCATACAGCAAAGCTAAGAGTTTGATTACAAAGGCTGTGCATGGAAGAAGACAACGACGACAACGATGATGACAGTGATGACGATGCTGTCGTATATGTATCAAGGGACACGAAAAACGACAATGGCTGTGGAATTTGCTTCTGGACAATGAGCGCGTGTACATCGAGACTCTGGATGCTGATTACGAAGACGTAGATTCTCTAAACAATCTGGACGCTGATAATACTATGCGATGCGGATATCACTATACTAATTGCGCATTACAAAATGTATTCAAATTATTTAATTGGTGGTCAGATAACCATGAATAAAATAAATATGATATGAATTATGTTTTTTCATTTCTTTCCCATGCGTTGATAATTCTAACGATCGACGTACCGCTTTTTATCATATAACGCCGAGAAGTTTATCTTGCCAGGGTGACTCGCGCGCGTCGAGCAGGAATGTAGGTCAGTGTGTCGGTCATGGACATGACAAAGAAATTGAATCACGATTTAAAAAAGTGAAAAATTTTTTTAATATTTATTTAATGCAAAAGAATAACTCATACAATACACTTTTATTTATTGTATATACATTCATTTGTGGATCTTTATTACTTATGTAATTATTCAATTATGTAATTATTCAAAATAATGAGAATATCCTGTAGAAAATGTTCACCACACTTCTTCATCATCTTCATATGGACGTAAACCAAAGAGTCTCTGCAAATCAAATACGTCCTCGCGAGTAATTTCTTCCCATAAAAAGTATAAATACTCCTTATGTTGGCGACGCTGATACCGTATCCACCGCCGATGATTAATATTCATAAAACCATTAATTTTAATATCATATATGCATAAATACTACAAAATATAATACAAAATCTCAATTTCACACACATTACATATCAAATAAAGAAAAAAGACAAAAGAGAGAAAAAGAAAAAAAGGAGGAAAAGTTACGTACCCCATTCGGATGGCGTATCTGAATTTTTATAAGATTCTGCACAGTTTCCACAACTGAGATACCATCGAGATATAATGTCTGTCAAATTACAAAAAACATATTGAGTTTAATATTTTTTACAATATTGAGTTTAATAATATTTTTAAACATTAGAAAGATACATGTGAATAAATATACTTACTGCTTCAGTTGGATAAATAATTTTTAATAAATCTCTAATATACGCCAAATAATCAAATTCCTGCGATGTCTTTTCACTTGCCATTTCTTCTCGTTGAACGTTAGACACTACGTGATACTTTTGCGTTTTTTTTGTATGCACGTCAGCTTTTCTCTCTCTCTCACATTAGACTTCCATCTACTGTGATTCTGCACACCCCATGACCCATTATATATTATCGACAATTTCTTTGTCCCTTTGTCGGAGCATCATCATAGGTCTCCCCGATTTGTTTATAATAACCGGAGTATCGGCGCTTCTCTTGATACGCCGCGACACGTACGTCGATTTCTACGAAGAGCTATCTTTTCGCGGGCTCTTCCTAGAAACAAATTTGAACGTCATCGCGCTCCTTTGCGAACATGTCGCTACATGTTTGATTGCAACAATGAAATTCCTAGAAAAAAAGGGGGGAGGAAGGGGGGGTTAACGGTTTGCCATGTCAAAAAATTTACGCGATCAGTCCTCCTCCATCGAACGATCTGCACGACAAAAAAGGTACTCCGCTCCTCCATCATTCGAACAATACGCAATGTATTCCGCCAAAGGAAGCAGCGCACCGTACAATGGCGAAAAACAAAAGAAGGAATGTAACGCGTAAGTTTCAACTGCATTTTTTTTATTTTTTTCTCTTTTTTTCCAATATTGTGCAATATTATATATTTAATTTCCACAGTATTTCGGTGGAGCGTCGCGCAGTGCGCTTACTGAGCAGACGTTACACTCTGACGGCCACGGGTTACAAATTTCTGGAAATTGGAATCAACGTTGGTCCACCGAGCTACGTGGAGATCGCTCTGAGAGATCATCGGGGACAGGAATTGATACTGTCTCTCGAAACGTGGAAGGGACTCTACGAGCAGCGATGGAATAT
Organism: Pogonomyrmex barbatus; assembly: GCF_055798465.1. NCBI lineage: Eukaryota > Metazoa > Arthropoda > Insecta > Hymenoptera > Formicidae > Pogonomyrmex > Pogonomyrmex barbatus. The sequence continues at coordinate 7,653,519 of NW_028297107.1, forward strand.
CTATAAATTGTTGCGAAACGATTACAAAGACAATTTTATAAGCGTCGGACCGTTAACCGTCAGAGTTTACCTGATGAACGACGTTACACTCGTACGTCTTGAATCTTTGAACGTACGCATAACGATGATCGAATCAACCCTGCGCCGTATGTTTGATCTGGACGAATGTATCGATGTGACGTTCGATCGACTCGTCAGATTCGTCGATACGATCGATACCAAGTATACGTGATTCTTCAACATCGCGTCTGTTGTAACAGATCCCGAGGAAGTGCCGAACGCGATACGCGATTGCGATACATTCGATAGACGTCAACTCATCGATTGCGAGCTGTTAGCTTTAGTTTTTAGTGTATAAGAAAAAACATGTGAATAAAAAAATTTCACACTTAAAAATGTATTCAATTTGTTTAAAAATATAAACATATATAATATGCAAAAAAACATATATATTTCTTTCATTTCTTTCTTCCTCACCATAAAATAATTAGAAAAATAACATTCGTCATAAGAGAGAGAGAGAGAGAGCCGCAACGGAAGAGATAATAAATATACGAGAGAGATATATTTATTTTTTTACTCGGCGGCGGCGGCGGCGGCAGCGGCAGCGGTCCTCCCCCACTGACGTCATGTTCACGCGCAATTTTTTAGATTATCATCTTCGCCGCCCATTTTGTTTATATCGCCTTGCTATCTTATCCTATTTGTTTATCTCACCTCGTTTCGTCTTTCTTCACTACCCCCCCTCCCTCGTGACGTCATGTCCTTCGAGTCACAATTTTCTATTTATTTATCTATATATTTATCTTCTTGTTTATGTATTTATTTATCTATTTGTTTATATCATCTTCATCGAATCCTACTATCTTATCCCCCCCCCCGCGGCTTAGTTCAAAGGACTTCCCCCTCTCCTCTACCTCGCGCCTTCCGTTCCCCCCCCGCACACCCGCACCCCCCTCAACGCTTCTGTGTTAGAATCGGTGTTATATTCCTACTGCTGGTTTATCAGTTCAAATTTTAAAATGATGTTGGTAAATATGTAACAAAAGATGATGATGATAAATATGTATCATGACGTTTAACTTCAGGAAAAGTTAGAAAAGTATTAGCAGAACGTCATGCCACAATTGATGAAGTTGGTAATAAAAATTATGCTAGTTAATTGAGATAAAGCTGGGCGTAACCGTTGAAAAGGAATTAGACCAACTGGTTCAGTTATGAACCCAAATGATCACCCACATGGTGAAGAAGAAAAAAAGCTCCAATTGGACGTAAAGCTTTAATTGTCATTGGTGTCCCATGAGATGAAAAAGCATTAAGAATAAAAACTCGTAATAATAAAAAATTCTATAAAATTAATTATTAGAAGACGTAATAAATAATTAATTTGATTATTAACGTTTATTCTTAATTTTGTAAGAATAAAAGTCATTTAAAATCAGAAATGATTAAATGCTTTCATTAAAGTTTCTCTAACCTTAATTTTGGTATAATTAATTAACATTATCTTGTTTTTTAGCATATCAACGTTATTCTCATTGTCTAATAACACTATATCTTAAATCATTTGGACTTCAGTTAAAAAAAAGTAAATTGCAATGTCACAAAGTCTAAAAAGAGGACCATTTGTTGATAATCATTTACTTAAAAAAGTAGAAGTTTTAAATGTAAGTAATAAAAAAGAAATTATTAAAACTTGATCTAAAAGAAGTATAATTTTCCTACAATTTATTGTACATACATTTGCTGTGCATAATAAAAAAAACATTCCAGTTTATGTAACAGAAGATACGATTGGACATAAATTAGGGGAATTCTCTCCAACTTGTAAATTCGGTGCCCATGGTGATGATAAGAAAAAGAAAAAATAATCATTAGAAAAATAAATATATATTAATAAATGTAAGAACACATGTAAAAATAATTAGAATATCATCACGTAAAGTAAGATTAGTTACCAATTTAATTAGAAATAAAAAGGTTGGAGAAGCCATTATAATTCTAGATAATACAAACAAAAAAATCATCATTATTACAGTTTAAAAATTAGTTAAATCAGCAAATACGCGAATACTATTAACAATAATGGACTTGATGCTGATAAATTATTTATTAAAGAAATCTTTGTTAACGAAGGACTAACATTAAAAAGATTTCGTGCCCGCGGATGAGCATATGAAAGAAGAGAACAAGTCACATAGCTGTAACAATTAGTGATAGTGTTAAATAAGAAAGGAAGATAACAAAATAGGTCAAAAAGTAAGTCCAAATGATTTAAGATATAGTGTTATTAGACAACGAGAATAACGTTGATACGCTGAAAAACAAGATTATGTTAATTAATTACACCAAAATATTAGAGAAGCTTTAATGAAAGCATTTAAAAATGCTAGCGTTTCTAAGGTTGAGATTGAAAGAATTAACAAAGAAATTGTTATCTTTATTAAAACTGCGTGTTGGTGTTGTATTAGGACAAGAAGGAAGAAATATTGGCGAAATTAGTTAGACTAGTTAAAAAAACAATTAAAAATCGCAAAATTGAAGTAAAAATCAATGTTGAAATTAAAAATGCTGATATTGATGCACAATTAGTAGCAAATATTAGTAAATTGTATTTGCTGAACAAATTGTTAACCGTGCTTCATTTAGATCAGTACAAAAATTAGTTATCAGAAAAGCAGTAAAAACTGGTGTCAAAGAAATAAAACGTCAGTATCAGAATGTTTAGGTGGAGTTGATATGGCTCGTACTGAAGAATATTCTTGAAGGATATTCAGAAGGAATTGTATCATTAACAACAATCCGTAGTGATATTGATTTATGCTTTAGCAGAAGCTTTAACAACATATGATCAAATTGAAGTTAAAGTATGAATCTGTAAATTCTAAATAAAGGTTTAGTTGGACACAATGATGAAAAACTAAATAATCAAAAACGTGAATCTAACAAGAAACCTTTTGAGATAAAAATTGTAGCAAAACAGAAGATAAATAGTTATGTTATTACCAAAAAGAATTAAATATTATCATTCACATCGTATTAAATATGAAGGAAAAGCTAAAGGAAATGTTAAAGTTGATTTTGGAGAATTTGGATTACAATCATTAGATAGTGCTTGAATTATAAACCGTCAAATTGAAGCTGCTCGTATTGCTATGACACGTTATATAAAACGTTAAAGAAAAATATGTTGTGTATGAATTCTCACGCATGGCTAAAACTAAAAAACCACTAGAAGTACGTATGGGAAGTGATAAAGGTGCACCAGAAGAATGAGTAGCAGTAATTGAAACAGGAATAATATTTGAAGTAGCAGGAGTATCAAAAGAAACTGTTCGTAAGATGTTAAGATTAGCAATGCATAAATTATCAATGAAATGGAAGATTGTAAAGAAAGATGAAGAGTAATGATAAGTGATTTAATGAAAAAATCAACTACAGAAGAAAATTAGAAGAAGAATCATGTGCTGAATTATTTGCATTAAAATTCCAAGCTGTAATGGGGAATTTAGAACATTCATACCGTATTAAAGAATTAAAAAAATAAATTGCAAGAATTCTAACAATCATTAGTTCACGTCGGATTGTTGGAGAAAATACGCAAATGTTAAGATTGATGTTAAGATTTAAATAAAACTTATGCAAAAAATGAATTGAAAAAGAATCACATGCTTTTGCACAAGAACGTAAAACTAAAGTAGAAAAAATGATGACTGAACAAAGCGCAAATGAAAACTTGGGAATGCCTTTCTTAATGAATTTACCATTAGATGAAACAATGACTGAATCTTTTGCAGACAAATCAGAAATTTCCAAAAAGGTACCTGCTAAAATAAAAACTACATCATCTACAACTACTGCTGAGAAAAAAACTTCAGCCTGAAGCAACTGCATTTGCTAAATCAGTTGAAACTAAAAAAGAATTAAAAAACGGAAAAAGCACCTGCTAAAGCCAAACTTGTTAGTACAATTAAAAAAGAAGAAAAACTAAAAACAGTGACTAATAAATCAGTTACTAATGCAAAAGCTAAAATTGAAGTTGATAAATTAAAAAAAACACTAACTTTAAAAGTTAAAACAACAACATTTAAAAATGCTAAAACTAAATTAACAGAATTAAAATCTAGTTTAAATGGAGCTAAAGAAAAAGGAACTGGCGTAAAAATTGATATTACCAGTAAAGCAAAAAATCTTAAAGTTAAAGAATACATATAGTGCCAATTGAGAAGAAAATCGCAAAAATAAAACTGATAAAAATAAAGCAGCTATTAAATCAACAACAAAATCTACTACTAAGAAAGGAATAAATAAATAATGGAAAGAAATCATCATAAAATTTTACAAGGATGTGTGGTATCAGACACTGCTAATAAAACAATTTCAGTTTTTATTGAAACATATAAAAACTATCCACTATGTAAACGTGTGCGTTATTCAAAAAAATATTTAGCACATGATGAAAAAAATGAAGCACATGTTGAAGACAAAGTAAATATTATGGAAACTAGAATATCAAAAAGGAAATTTTTTCGCTTAATTGCAGTTATTGAAAAAACAATCGGATAATTGTTTAAGAATTAGGAAAAATATTCAATGATTCAACAAGAGTCAAGATTAAAAGTTGCTGATAACTCAGGAGCGAAAGAAGTTTTAGTTATTAAAAATTCATATGGTATATATAAAATTTATATTTGTTTAGAAAATTTACTATTGATGATATTGTTGTTTGTACTATTAACCTTTTGAGTGCTGAATACTCCCGGCGCAAGCAATCGGCGCGCGCCTAGCGGTTTCGATCGCTGGAAATGGAACACTTTTTTTGCTAATGTAAACTCTGTCGATTGAATACGCAAGGCGCAACTACTTGAATAATACAAGAAAGTTATTTTCGAACATTAATTATTTTATTCAAAACATTAAAATGTAAACCATATCTTAACTTGAAATTATATTAATGAATCTAAATATTTGAACTTAATAAATATAACAAAAATATAGAAAATTTTATACTTATATTTTATACTTATATTTTAAACAACAAATATTCACATATACTTTATATCTACATTAGATTCATTTCGCAAAATGAAAACTTTTATATATATTAATAAAATTAAAATTATTTAATTATTTTGTAAAAACTTTTAACATTAAATTTCAAATCCACTAAATCAAAAGTTCATTTTGGTGTGGTAAATCTCAAAACAATCATCAATACACAAACACCGACATTGCATTTTCTTTTCATTGCATTCATATCACGTATCACTTCGTTTTTTATGTTTCGCACAAACAACGCATTTTCTTGTTAAATGTGCCTTGTCCATTTGATTTGAACATTTTGATAGAAAATGTCTCTCTGTTAAACAAACCGATATATCTTCCCAATTTCTTTTTCCACTTCTCACTACGCTTCTACTTTGTGGGTATTTCCGTAAAATATTTTTTACCAGCACCAAATGAAATTCATTAAATTTTTGTTTCGTACCAGTAGAACTTTGGTATAGGATATATGCATCATATATTGCTAAATCTAGTAAATGGAAAAAAAAACTTTTTATATCTTTATATACTTTATATTAACTTTATATATATTTTATGGTTTTACTTGTAGAATTGTACTTAGTATCAACAGTATCATATCAACAGTAGTTCAAGTGTACTTAGAATCATATCAACTTTGTCTACAGCACCCATGTTAGAGTTATATTCTACAACACACGACGATTTGTTCTTCTTTAACCCTTTCGATAATTTCTTTTCTCAGTTTCAATTAACCTAGCTGTGTGCTTGGTTTTGTGCTCATGTAACAAAGTATATAAACGTGGGCTCATGTATCAATTGTCCATAATTAACGTATAACCCTTTTCAAGATATGGTTGAAGGAGTGTCATAACATTTCCAGAAATCCCAATGGCTGAAGTATTTTGATTTATCTCTGTTTTTTTCCAGTATAAATTATAAAATCCAATACGTAATTAATTTTACAGTCGCATAGAATAAATATTTTGATGCCAAACCTACTTCTCTTCGAAGGTATAAACTGTTAAAATAACATCTGCTTTTGTATAGTAAAAGGCTTTCGTCAATGCACAGATTTTCATATGGTGTAAATGATTGCGAAAAGAATTTCTTCAGTTTGTCGACTACTGGTCGTATTTTTATTATTAGGTCATTATTTATTGTTATTATCATTGAAGTGTAACATTTGTAATAATAACATGTATCCGTCCCGTGTAATTATTTTCCGGAAAATATTGGTTTTAAACATTTCATCGGTGGACCAATATTCCCTCAAAGAGAGTTTCCTTATCCGCGGCATTAACATTGTAATGCATAAAAATCCGTTTCACAGACTGAAGCATCTTGTTAATTGTTCAAACGCGAATTTGTTTTAGATGCTATATAATTTTTTACATATTTGTAATAGTTGTTCGTCTGTTCTGTAATTTGAGCGACTAATTCCTTTGAGAAGAAAATTTGAAAAGCATCTAAAGATGTTGGTTGTGCATTCAGATGCCCTTTTACTCCGAAATTTTTGTCGTCAAAAATATGTAATATGGGCGTCAAATTCTTCTTTGACCACAAGAACATTTCGGTTTATTTCGGTCTGTTCTCGATATTTTGAGTTAAATCCGGATCTTCCTCCTCCGAAGACGTATTCAATCTTCTGCCGTTTTCTATTATTATTTCTATGCATAGCTAATCCATTATTTATATAGTTGTCCGCATATTCTTCAGAGTCCGATAAATTGTAATCTTCATCTATTTCACTATTGTCTCTTGTAATATATTCTTCAAGTATATTTGACATTTTTTAAGGTATTACAAATAAAAAGTAATATAGTAATATAATAATAAATATACGGCACTACTAATACTAATATTATTCGCAATCATAACTCTCGCGATGTGGTAAGAATTACGACTCTCCGCGAAGCATTCAGAAGAGAAACGAACGTTCATTTTTTTTTTGTTTAATGTTGTTGCTAAGGAACTCACATATATACATCTCATATACTGATAATATCTCAAGCATATATATACGCCCATATCGATCGCTTTAGCTAAATGCATATATGCATCCATAGTTCACACCGATAGCTTTCGCTGGACGCATATATGCGTCCATAGCATTCAAAAGGTTAAAAAAGCTATTCCTAGTGAAATGGTTAAAAAAGGTCAAGTAGTAAAAGCTGTTATTGTTCATACAAAAAGAGAGTTACATCGTGAAAATGGAACACTTTAAATTTTCAGAAAATGCTGTGGTAATTATTAAAGATGATAAATCACCCCATGGAACACGTATTTTTGGTCCAATTGCCTGTGAAATTAAAAATTGTGGATTTGCAAAAATCACATTTTTAGCACCAGAAGTATTATAGAAGGCTAGTATGACAAAAATTAAATTTAAAAAAGATGATATAGTTAAAGTAATTGCTGGTAAACATAAAGGTGTAGAAGGATCAATTTTGAACATATAATAATTCGTCATAAAAATCATACTGTAAGATTGAAGATATTACAAACATTAAGCATGTTAAACCTTCACAAAATAATGCTCAAGGAGAAATTCAAACAATTCCTACATCAATTCACATCTCAAATGTTGCATTAATTGATATATTATCCAAAAAATAAAAAACAAGTTACTAAAATCAGTTATCAAATTATTGATAAGAATAAGAAATCAAGAATTGCACATAAATTAAAGGTTAGTTTAATTTAGGAATTTAGGAAAGGAGTTTAGGAAAGGAATAATTAAACATGAATGGTCTTGAACAAAAGTTTAAAAAAGAAATTTCAAGTGAATTATTTAAAGAGCAAGCATATAAATAAAAAATGCAAGTTCCTCGTGTTGAAAAAATTATTATCAATATTGAGGCAAAAGATACTGTTCATAACTCAAAAGCAATTGAAAATGTTGTAAACAAATTAAGTTTAATTGCTGGACAAAAACCAGTAATTAGCAAAAAATTCAATTGCTTCATTCAAATTATGTAAAGGAATGCCAATTAGTGTAAAAGTTATCTAAAGAGGTAAAAAAATGTATGATTTCTTAGATAAACTAATTAATATTGCTTTACCACGTATTTGTTATTTTAGAGGGGTTTCAAAAGATTCTTTTGATGATCGTGGAAATTTCGCTCTTGGAGTAGGAGAACAAATCATTTTCCGACAAATCATTTTCAGAAATTGATTATGATAAAGTTAAAAAAATTCGTGGAATAGATATTATTATTGTTACAACTGCTATTGTTATAATGACAAAGATGCATTTGCATTATTATAAAAAATGAGAATGCCGTGTAAAAAATAGGAGATAAGAGGAAAATATGGCAAAAAAATCATTAAAAGTAAAACGAGCTCATCATCCAAAATTTAAAGTACGAGTATATACTCATTGTGGAAAATGTGATCGACCACATGCTGTACTACATAAATATAACATATGTTTTAGAAATTTAGCATATAAAAGACAAATTCCTGAGATTAGAAAAGCTTCATGATAGAAAGAGAGATTTAGGTAATGATGATTATGATGATTGATATACTTGCTGATATGTTAACTAGAATTAAAAATGCTAATCAACGTCTTCACAAAACCGTTTCAATGCCTTTATCAAAAATGAAAGTAAGAATTGTTGAATTTTTAAAAGAAGGGTTTATTGAAAACTTTGCAGTTGAAGATGATACTACAGAAGAATTAACTACCATATTAAAATATAAAGACAAAACAAAAGTAATTTCAGGATTAAAAAGAATTTTAAAATCAGGATTAAGAGTTTATGTTACAGTAGATAAAATATCTCAAATTTTAAACGGATTAAGATTTCAATAATTTCAACAAGATATAATGACAAGAAAATTAGCAAAACAAGCACACTGTTGTAGTCCGGATTGGATTACAAGATTGTATTTACGGAAAGTCGGGTTCGCCGAGTCTTAGGAGTTAGAACTCCGAGCAGGATCGTAGGAAGGTTCTTATGATTAAATATTATTACTCACTTTTATTAAGTAACTAATTTATTAGTATGGCTTCTTGACAACGTTTCGTGTGACTCTCGCTATTACTGAGAACGACTGGCCGTGACAAAGTACAACTGCCCTGTTACGTATTGTGACTGCCGGTCTCGATTTAATGACCGTTAGTATTTTAGTAGTATCGCTTTTCGTCGCGTTATAATTCTAAGTCGGATTATATATGATCAAAACAGTGCGCGTTCTTCGTGCTCTGCTTTGGAATTTGCAGATTTGCTTTTGCATACTTTCCGCGGTACTGTAACTTTCAAGCTTCATAACTCGGAAAGTATTCAATGAAACATAACTTTATTATAGTGTTTTGGAAAACTCTCGAGATAAGCTACAAAAATATGTAATAAAAAATTATTAAAAAAAGGGATTTCCATTTAAAAAAACATTAATGGCTGATTTTGACAAGGTCACTCAAGGTTAAGTCCATCATGTGTCCCCCTTCAAATCATATAACTTTCGTTTGAAAAATTTTTCAATAAAATCATCGATTCGCGAAATAATCGACCATATCACTTAAAATGAAACACCCTTATAAGTTGCTCAAATATTATACAACACGCGCGCGCGCGCGCACGCACGCACGCATATTAGAGAATTTCTAGAGAAAATTACGCGCTAACATTTTGTTATAAATAACGTTTTAATAACATTTTAAATGTGAGCCATATGTTTACTGTGCCTATATGTGGCAATCCAGTTGAACACTATCTCTTTCATTCGCGCTTTCATATCTACGCGTATGCATCTATCTGTCCACACAATCGCATAAGTGTTTGCATGCCATGATCATCGAATAAAGAGAGAACGAAGGAACAAACGAGAACGAAAAAAAGCGAACGTTCATTTTTCATGGGCATATAAATGCGAGTTATTAATACGCTGGTATTGTACGGCACAGAGAAGGTAATTAGTGGTCAATTCATCAGTCATTCGGCCAGATCCCCCGATGGTCGAGGGAAAGAAGATCTTGCTCGGACCTAAGCAAAAGAAACATGAGTTCTCGAGCATCTCTTCTCGAGATTGTAAGAAAGATTAGACAGCTAATGAAACCACGGTTGGTACGGGAAGACTACAGCAAACCAAACACGATGAACGGAAAAGAGAGAAAACGATGTTAGAATAATGCGAAACGAAAGAAGAGAAGTAATAAGAGAGAGAGAGAGAGATCGTTCTCTTGATTCCAATTAACGTGAGTTATATTTTGCCTTGATCGCTTAATGCTCCAAATTTTTAATTAAAAGTATATAAATATATGTAAAGAAGTATGATATATGTATCTATATGTAAAAGAATTTGAAATAAACATTTATTCAAACTGAATTAAAATAAAAAATTAAAAACATACCGTTTTCAGAGAAAATTAATATGAAAAAAAATCTGAAAAATGCAGTCTTATTTATCTTTATCTGTTCTTTAAATCTCGATTATCACAATTAAATTTAAAAATTAAAATTTAGTCTCCGAGCTATTCTAGATTAAAAAAATAATAATTTTGCAAATTTTCAAATCGTCTTCAGATTCGAAATTCTGTTAGATAAACAGTGTAACGAATCTGGATAAATAGCGCATCACGATAAGCAACATCTCATCTTGATAAGCAATACGTATCTATCCATGCGAGGGTGATATTAATGGCAGCTGTGTTGGGAGTAAGCGTTCGCGTCAATAAAAACTATGGGAAATCCAGGTCCAAGTCTATCTGGATTAGCTAATGTGTCGTCACAATACTGTACCTGGAGTTAGTTGGCCAGTCACGCAATTGGCGGCGTGTCGCATCCACACGCGTGTTCGGGCATGGCCGCGTATGCGTTGATATTCACATGCATGTATTGCCCCGAAGACAGGAAGCGTAGAGCGTTGATTGGCTGTCCGAAAGTCGTTAGAGCCGACTGCGTGATCACCCCCATGCGCGCACGTCTCCAATCCCAAGGAAATAATTACCTTGCCACCCGCGCTCTATAACTGACGCTATCGGATGCTCCATTTTGACGGCTGAGTCGCCTGATTCATGAGCGTGCACCCTTGACGATATATATATATATATATGATTCCTTGGGAATCCCAAAAAACAGTGGCCGTTATCTTCCCGACAAAACAGTCTTCGCTTTTTTCGGAACACATTCACCAAGCGCTGTCCACTGCTTCGATTGCTTTTTTGACTCGGGTGTATAGTGATGGATCTAAGTCTCGTCTACGGTCACGAATCGATGCCAAAAGTATTGTGGATTGCGCTTAAGCATCAATAAACACTGCTGTGAAATGTTCATCTCGCATGCATTTTTGATCGATGGTCAGCAATCGCGGCACCCATCGTGCACAAAGCTTTTTTATTTCTAATTCTTTGTGCAGGATATTATACACCTTATCTACTGAGATGCCTATAATCTCAGCTATGTCGCACCTTTGTTCGATCTTTTATAAACGGATTTTTTCAATCATTTCTGGCGTAGTGACTTCAACCTGGACGGATGTCTGAGACACGCTTCATTTTTGGTTGATGTCCGGTCTCTTTTGAATTCATTAATCCAAAAATAAACGGTCTTCAACGCTGGTGCAGAGTCCCCGTGAATTTCGTCCAATTCGGCTTTAATCTGCGCAGCCATCCATTTCTTTAAATAAAAATATTTAATTACTGCACGGAATTCGTCTTTCTCCATTTTTGCAACTGCTGCCACGCTCACTTCCAATGTCTGCCACATGTAAATTAAGCGTCGCTTTTGACTGAAACTTGATATGGCAGTTGTTTGAATAGTGTTACTTCCTATACATATACTATACAGTTCATTGTGGTTTGCAAAAATTTATCTGACTTATCGAACGACGTTCGTATGTATATATATACATATATTAGGTGTACAAAAAAGTTCGGAGCTTTTTTTTGTAAAATTCAATCTTTATTCAAAAACAAACAAAAAAATATTAATCAGCGAAATATTCCCCGTTTGCATCAACGACCTTTTGCCATCTTTTGGGTAGCTTGCGAATTTCTTAACGATAGAAGCTCATCAGCTTCGAAGCGATAAAGTCATCAATACATTTTCGTATCTCTTCAAATCTCACGAAATGTGTATCAGCCAAATAATGCTGCAGCGACCGGAATAGGTAGTAATCAGAAGGCGCCATGTCTGGGCTATAAGCAGCGTACGGGAGAAAGCCTAACGCAAAGATATGGTCCTGAATCGCTTTCGCAACATGTGGTCGAGCATTGTCATGAAACAAGATCACTTTACGACGTCCTTGGCCAGTAAATGGCCTCTTTTCTTCTAATGCATCGCTCAAATTGGTCAATTGTTGTTGGTAGCGGTCTGCCGTGATTGTTTCAATTGTTGCCAGTTGTAACAATTCGTAATACAACACACCTTTCCAATCCCACCAGATACAGAGCAAAACCTTCTTGGGGTGGATATTGGGCTTTGGCATCGATGTCGAAAGTTGACCAGGGTCAACCCATGATTTTCTACGTTTAGGGTTATCATAAAGAATCCACTTTTCATCGCCTGTAATGATTTTGTGCAGAAAATCTTTTTTCCGGAACTTTGAAAACAAAGTGAGTGCATTGTCACGCCGACAATTTTTGTTGTCTTCGGACAATTCATGCGGAACCCATCTGCCTTCCTTCTGAACCTTTCCCATCATATGTAAACGTAATGTACCGTAACGTACGGAAATGGTTTGCTGCGTAACGTCAAGCTGTTCTGCAAGCTCCTTTTCAGTTTGCGTAGAGTTTATATCCAGCAGTGCTTGCAATTCGTCCATTTCAATCTTTGAGGGCGTCCAGCACGCGGTTCATCTTCAAGACTGAAATCTCTTTGGCGAAATTTTTGATACCATCTTTTACATGTAGTATGACTTACAGCGTTCTCTTCATATGTAGCACAAATCATTGTAGTGGCTTCAGCAGCATTTTTCTTCAAATAAAACGCGAAGTAGATAGAAAATCGAATATGCTCTTTTGTTATTGTCATCGTGAACACTACTGATTTTTGAGGTTATGTGCATCAAACGCCAAATCGTATGGCATTTTAGAAGGCCAAATGTCAACGCTTTAAAACCGCAAAAGGGCGGGAAGATATATAAATATAATTATAGTATAATTTAAATTGTTATTTCGGTTGTATGAAATCTAAAGCTCAGAACTTTTTAGTACACCTAATATTTATTAAAAATGCGTTATATGTATATATATAAAGATATAAATTTTTTTTAAAAATTAATAATCTTAAAAAAATATTATTCACGTTAAAGAGTTTATAGTTTATGTTATATATATGTATATTTTATTTCATATGTTCAAAATGAGAATTTTTACGTTTTGAATAACTAACGAGTTATAATTAATAAAGCTTGATTCATTTATGTATAACGCATTTTTAATAAATAATTGTTGATAATTCTGACATTGTCTTGATACAATCCTGACACAGTCCTAAGGACGTTCTGAGGACGTTCTTGTATTATTAGGGAATGTGTATGGTGTAATGGAAGATTAATACATGAATGTTAAAGAGGGAAGTATTCTTGATATTCTTGAGAAGGTGGGGTAATTAAGTCGATAAGATGGGATTCTTCATCTTCTTCTAAATCTTCAAAGAATGGTCCGTCATCTCGGAAACGTATTCTGAAAATACCATAATAACATATTCTGGTCTAAGTAGCAAGATGATGTCATGTTATGATGATGATTTAACGTCATCATTCAATACTAAATAATGACGTAAAATAAACAACAATTATCACGAAATATTAAATATATCGTCATTTAATCATCATTTTTTAGACATTTTTTAATGAATAAATAATGAAACATTATTAATTTTTATTTTTCTTAATTAACTATAATATATAAATGAGAAAAATATTTCTCATATTTAATACAATTATTAACAAATTCATAAACAAGTAAATAAAATATATAACGATTTTCATAAGAAAAATGATTCTCATTAAACATAATACAGGATCTATCATATTTTAAGCTGAAATCCTGTAATTACTTATTTCATCATTTCAGTAGCAGGTTTCATTCCAATATAGAGGTTAAGCGACATCGAGCAGGCTCTCCAAGTGGATGGGTGATCGATTTTAGAAACATGCGATAATACGAGATAAAAGATATTTCACCATTTTCTCTCATTTTTTTTTCATTTTTTAATTTTTTTTTTACTTATTTTCCGTAAAGGATATCACGTATAGATTTTCAGTACAAGCAGTCAATATCGGAACGCGATTGTTTTCAGAATGTCCCTGAAGTCATCCTGAAGTCATCTTAAGAAAGTCCTCAGGATAGCCTGAGGCTGAGTGAACGTCTCGAGGACGTAATGAGGTGCTTATTTGCCTGAAACGTACAAGGGTAGTCTGAAAAGTTTTGAGCCTAACGTAAAAACAAGTATTTTTTTTCGGTCAAATATGGTTTTATTTTTCAACATAATCTCCTTTTAAATCGATAAACTTTTCCCATATATCGATACTCTAACCTCTTTAATCCCTCCAAATAGTAGTTGGCCTCTTGCTCCGCAAAATAGGCGTTTACGTATGCGATGACCTCCTCGTTTGATGAAAATCTCTGTCCTCCAAGCAAAACTTTCAACTTAGGAAACAGGAAAATGTCGCTGGGGGCCAGATCTGGTGAATACGGTGGGTGATCAACCAATTCGAAGTGCAGTGAATTTTGGCCATGACGACCGCCAAAGTGTGAGCAGATTGTCTTGATGGAACAGCACTTTCTTCTTCTTCAAATGCGGCCGTTTTTTTGTAATTTCTGCCTTCAGCTTATCAAGTAATGATGCGTAATACGCTCCCGTTATTGTTTTACCTTTTTCGAGATAATCGATACACATAATTCCGTGACTATCCCAAAAAACAGTCGCCATTACCTTCCCAGCTGATGGAACCGTCTTCACTTTTTTCGGAGCAGGTTCACCCTTTGCAGTCCACTGTTTTGACTGTTCTTTTGTCTCTGGAGTGGTGGATCCAAGTTTCATCTACAGTTGAATCGACGCAAAAAATCTGACTCGTTTCGCTTGAATCGCTCCAACAGGGCCTTGGAAATGTTCATTCGAATTCGTTTTTAGTCCAAAGTGAGCAAGCGCGGCACCCAACGCGCGGATAGCTTGCGCATATCTAATTCTTCAGTTAATATATGACAAACGCGTTCTTTCGATATGCTCATAGCCTCTGCTATCTCTCTAACCTTGATTCGACGGTCGTCCAGTACCATTTGGTGAACATTTTCGATGTTATCAGCGGTGGTCACAATTTTTGGTCGTCCCGAACGCTCATCATCAGCCAAGCTGGTACGATCACGTTTAAATTCAGCTACCCATCTTTTTACGGTGGCAAATGATGGGGCAGAGTCCCCGTAAACAGCGTCCAACTCGATTTTAATTTGTGCAGGCGTATTGCCTTTCAAATGTAAGAATTTAATCACGGCACGATATTCAATTTTTTCCATTTTTACAAAAACACTGACATCAACTGACATAAACGACTGTCAAACAACAACTGAGCGTCCAAAATGGCTGAAATTTTCACAAAAGTCTTTCAAAGCATATACTATTGTAGTATATGCAGAATGGTTTTAACGAGTAACGTCATCTTTATGTTAAAGCTCAAAACTTTTCAGACTATCCTCGTAAACACACAGGATCCTGTGGATGTCTTGTTTATGTTTCAGAATCATGATAGGTAGTCTTCAGGATATTGGGCTCATCTAATAGGACGTCTTTGTGTTATTAGGATATTGATGTATTTAGATTTCAGATTATTTTAAAACAATATTTTTCATCATTTGCAAATGTAAGGTTGCAAAAAAATTTTTTCGGAACAAGGCTTGTTACGAAGGTTACACAGTCTGTAAAATTTTCCACTCTTGATAGTTGCGACAGTCATAATCTCGGATATTCGTAATGTGAGCGCAACTCGCGTTGCGTGTTACATTATCGGAGACAGCGGATAATTAATTTGAGTGCCGGTGCAAACAACAAATTCGGCAGGAGGACGACGGACCCACCATCCCCGTTCGTCCCGAAACTCTGGCGTACGATGCGCGTCCATGACGCAAGTATAATCGACATTTCTCACGAGAGCACTGTGCCAGTTGTGCATAAGGACGTTCATCATGGGCGGGTCACGTCGACATAGTTGATGTTTTCTTGTTGGAAGCGCGGCTTCCGATGTGCTTTGCCCGTACATATTTGCACGGCCGGGATAGAGAAACAGATATAACATATACTACTGTGTATATACTGTGTATATACTGTGTATATGGTATATACTACTGTGATCAAATATAAACAAGATTTTTGTTATAGAAAAATCTTTATTTATTCTTCAAAATCAAATTCGTCGCCTTCAAAATAATCCCCTCCCGATGCAATACACTTATGCCAACGCTTTTTCCAATCCTCGAAACACTCTGAAAACTCTTCTTCCGGAATGGCCTTCAATACTTTCTTCGTTTCGGCTTGTATCTCCTCAATCGATTCAAAACGATATCCCCGGAGCGGTCTTTTGAGTTTACTGAATAGCCAGAAGTCACACGGTGCTAAATCAGGCGAATACGGTGGTTGTGGAACGATATGGGTCGAGTTTTTGGCAAAATGGTCACGAAGAACCAGTACAGTGTGAGATGGTGCATTATCATGGTGCAAAAACCATGAGTTGTCTGCTCATAAATCGGGCCTCTTGGTCTGGACTGATCCAAATGAAATGTTTACAATATCGGCAAGTTCTCTAATTGTCAATTGGCGATTTTGGAGCACCAAATCCTTGATTTGCTTCACGTGTTGTTCATCAGTTGATGTTTTTGGTTGTCTTTGATGTGGTTCGTTTTCTCGATCATCTTTCAACATTTTATACCAGTCAAATACTCTTGGTCTTGATAGAGCCTGGTCACCAAAAGCCTTCTGCAACATTCTAAACGTTTCAGTAGCAGAAATTTCATTCCGCAAACAAAATAAAATACAATTTCTTTGCCCAACAGAATCACACATCGTAAAAATCACATCGAAAAAAATACTTTTGGATATTCACAAAAACGAGCGTTCACTATTAAACAAATGAAGAGAATAACATGAAATTTTACACAGATGTCAAAGACAGTACTACCAACTTAATCAAAAAAATATTTGTCCAAATCGATGAACCCGCGCAGTTTAAATTTAAAAATCTCGTTTATATTTGATCACAGTAGTACATTTAATCGCTTTGATAACTAATCGCCCGTGTTTGCCTATCGCTGTTCGCTTTTGAGTGTATCCAATTGACTTGCGAATGGTTCCGTTGTTCGTTACCTGCTAATAAGAAATTTTTAATCGCAATCACATAATAACATTCTCACGGTACTTGTTTTATTGAAATCCATCTTTTTGGAAGCTAGAAATTTTATAGTATCATACAAGTACAGATTTGTTAAACATTTTATAATTCTATATTGTGTTGTGCGGATCATTTTGGGGATCGATCAAAGAGTCGGCGGGAAAGAGGCGCTCACCACTTTGTTCGATACTAAATAAACTTTATTAAAAATTGATACAGGTTGTCCTTTTTAATTCGGATCGCGACAGATGTGACGGCACGGCGGATCTCGATCAGTCCTCTCCTAGTATCGGTCTCCCGTTTTTATCCTGTTCCAGGCGGCCGGTTCTTGCCGTGTCATCAAAATGTTCGTCAGCATTTGCGGTATATTTCTGGGTCGCGCGGCGGCTTTCCGCGTAAGGGCCGCGCAAACCGGTTAGCAGTTGCTTCACGTGCGGTTACACAATAAATGCGCAATTAGTAGCGTTGGTAATCGCTATCGCTTGATAAAATAATAATTCGTCGGGTAAAGTATCACTTGCCGCAATCCGCTTTGTCAGCGGTGGGCGTGATTGCGTTCTCGGCGCTCGCGACATCCCTCCCCCTTTGATAGAAGGAAACCATGGAGGATTTCGAATTCCATGTGTTCCTTACTTGGCGTTCGCGACATCCCTCCTCCTTCGATGGAAGGTGATCTTAGTAGTCTAGGTGATCTAGTTTACATATGTTATCGCGTAACTGTAATATGCTTGTGACTAATATAACAATCGTCGCGGTGCCTTTGTGCGGTCATCTCTTTTCTTTTGCTTTTTATTTTTGTTTTTGTTTGTGCGCCATGTTATTAATCCTATTATAGTTATTATTACTACGCAGGTGCCTGTTCCCATAGAGTATACAGTGTATTTACTTTTGAGTAAGTTATAATCGCTATCTTCTAGAGTTTCTCTTATTTCTTCTAGACTTACGCTTAACTTGGTTAAATCTACGGGGTTCTTAATTATTTGTCGTAACGTGTCGGTTTTCGCTAGCTTATTCTTATCGGTGTCTTTATTTTTTATTTCTAATGTTATATTGTACTCGGGGAGGTAGTTTTGGATATATTTTATTCCCTCAATTTTTCGCGCTTTTAATATTACGTTTGGTGTGATTAATTTGCAATTATCTTTTAGTTTTATTTTTCCGGATTCTTCTAATATAATTTTCTCTTCTATTTGCTTTTCGCACTTAGTGCTAATTTCCTGCTTATGTGCCGTGGAGTAAAGCCACGCTTGCTCCTTTGTCAATGCTATCCACAATGGTATGTTAGATATCATATGATTCTTTTCGCAGTAATTGAGCTGTCCTGGTGTATGTGTATATATTTGCACCTCGCATAGTGCTGTTGTTTTCGCATAATATGTCGCGAAGTTCTGTTCGCATGTGTATGTGTTTGTTTCTCGTATGCAGCGTTCTAACTCTACTTCCTCTAGTAATTTGTAGTGGTGATTCTCTTTATCTATAGCTAGCAAGGGATGGTTTATTTTTATGTAGGCGAATACATTCGCATGATCGTGTACTGATAACGGTATTGCTTTAACTAGTTTAAATGTAGGGTATGCTACTATCGGAAATCGCAAGATTGTGTATATGTATGGACCATCTGAATACGCGCTAAAAGTGATGTATGTGTGTATGGTCTGCCAGTGCTCAATCTGGATTTTAAAAGGAAAGTGTAATCCCATGGTTAATTGTGTAGCCGCTTCTTTGAGGGCTGTTATTATATGTTTGATGGGTAGTAGTCGTGTCGGTATCATTCCATTTTTCCCGTATGTCAGATAATCTATTACATTTTCCGTGTCCTTCGTTAAATCGTTCATTATCGTTGTCAGGATTAGTAAGTGTTCGTCTATGTCTGCCTGTAGTGTGGATTCGGTCAACCGTTGTTCTAATCGTTTTGTCGCACTCATTATCAGATTTTCATTATAATTTAGAGTATTTTCTAATTCGTCCAAGTGCGCTATTGTTGCGTTGATTACTTTTATTTGATTTGCTACTGCGTGCTGCAGTACCTTGCCGTTTGTTCGTAACGTTTGCAGTTGCTCGTCTATTAGTTTCTGATCGTCGGCGTCCATCATTCCGAATAATATTTTGCTGACCGAATAATATTTGACCGACCCGACCGCATCTAGCAGTTCTCGTCGTTTGTCAGTCGTTTTGTATAGCGTTTCTACTTGTGTCAACAGCGTGGTCAGTTTGGTGTTTTTTCTTTCTATTATCCATAATGTTTCGGCAACCTAAGCGTTGCCTATTACTTTTCGGCACCGTATTGCAGTTTCCTCCATAGTCTTGCAATTGCTGATGTCTGATTTCTAATTCTTTTTGGCTCAGTTTTATCATTAATTTCCATGCCGATTCAGCCTGTCTCAGCTGATCGATTTCCTCGTAGTAGATTCCTGGCTGGTGCGAGAACAATTCCCATTCAATAGCATGCCGAGAATCAGGTGTCGCTTGTACTGCTTTTCTCCACATAAGGAGCATCCTGCAAGTTTAGGGTTCAGGTTACTTTTCCGTGAATCCTAGTCGTGCATTTTTTGTGTGATACGTTTAATATTATAAATTATTTTGTTCAGTCTGCCGTCGACCGTGGTCTGTTGCGCGTCGTGGAAGGTTTTTAGTTTGTTCTTTGGGTTTTCCATTATGCAGTGTACTAGGTGTGGTCGGGAGTATGTTCCCATTATGTGTGGCGAGTGCGTGCGGCGGTCATACCGCCTGGCGGCCCAACCTGTGGCGCTGAGGATGTTGTCTAGGTGACAATCCACGGTCGTCTGGACGGGGGAGTATCGTCCCCGTGCTCCACGAGCAATCTGTGTCGAGAGGTCTCCTGCGCCACCTCCGCCCGTCTGCGAGGTCTCTATCCTCGCGACTCTTTGCGGGTGCAAGTTTGCGTTGCCACCGGGCAACGGTTCGTCGCCGTCCTGCGTGACTGGTGAGTCCTGTATTTTTTCTTTTTACTAATTTATACTGTCTTTATTATTAATGTCTTTATATTAATGCTTTTGCTTTTTGCTTTTGGCGGATAATTATTCGTATGCGTTGTTTGCTAATCTTCGATGAATAGTTTGAATCGGTTCGCGTGCACCGTCGTAATTTTTCGTTTCTGTTTAATTTTGTAATTAACATCGGAGGTTTTCTCGATTATTTGATATGGACCTATCCATGGTGCTTCCAATTTCTTCTTTCGATCATCCTCTGCGCACTGACTTCGTCATGCAGGAGGACCTTATCTCCTATTTTGAAGGTTTTTAGTGTTCGTATTTTTATCTGCATAATTTTTTGCCTTTTGTTTTGCTTCGCGGATATGTTCTTTTGCTACTTTCTGTGTGACTTGGAGTCGTTTTCTTAGTTCCTGTGCGTAGATATCATATGTGTAGTATGGTTTCGGCGGCGTTGTCAGGGTCGTAGGTAATGTTGTTCGTACATCAATTCGAATGATATATAGCTCATTGCTGTATGCGGTGTCGTATTGTACGTGAACATCGCGTATGGGATCCATTCATTCCAATTAATTTGATCTTCGTTTATGTAATGCCTTAAATATTCGGTCAGAATCCTGTGCGATCTCTTCAGGGCTCCGTTGCTTTCAGGATGATATGCGGTTGTTTGGATTTTTGTTAGTTTTAGGAGGATACATACATCCCTGAACATTTCACTGATGAAGTTTATTCCTTGATCTGTCAGTATTTTCTCCGGTATTTCCGAATTCGCATATTATTTTTGTGGTGAACTCTTTGGCAATCGTGCTTGCTTCCTGGTCTGATATCG
Organism: Pogonomyrmex barbatus; assembly: GCF_055798465.1. Lineage (NCBI taxonomy): Eukaryota > Metazoa > Arthropoda > Insecta > Hymenoptera > Formicidae > Pogonomyrmex > Pogonomyrmex barbatus. The sequence goes on from NW_028297107.1 coordinate 7,674,651, forward strand.
ATATTGCTTTATTAAATTTTGTTAAGTCGTCTTGGAATGTTAGTAGGTATTTATTTCCATGGTGACCGTGAGTGGTCCTACGATGTCTAGGGCGCATTTTTGAAACACCGTGTCGGTCAATACCAGAGGCATTTTGGTTTTCCTGCTCAGTTTGTTTTTCTGGCAATATTCGCATTTGGCGATGTATTCTTCCACATCTCATATTAGTCCGTGCCAGTTGTACGTTAATCGTATTCGAGTTACAGTACGTGTTACGCCTTGGTGTTCTCCGAGGAAGGCATTATGATATTCATACATTATTTGCTCCTTTTCTTCTTTATTATATTCGTGCTCTTCCTTATCACGTTCGATGCTATTTATCTGTGTGTCGGGCGCGATCGGGTTTCTGCTGAGCGCGTCAGCATTTATATTGCCTTTGTCGGCCTTGTGTACTACCTCATAGTACTCTTCTAATTTGGGTCTCCATCTGATTAATCTTGAACCAGGGTTTGTTATACTAAATAGCCAGATCAATGGCTTGTGGTCTGTAATTATTTGAAATTTTGTTCCATAGAGGTACGGTCGAAAGTATTTGACGGCCCGTACTATGGCTAGTAATTCTTTCTCTGTTGTATTATAGTTTTGTTCCGCTTTATTCAGAATTCTGCTTGCGTATGCAATTGGTTGGTCTTGGCCTACTGGCCCATGCGACAATACTGCTCCGATGGCATATCTGGATGCGTCTGTCGTTACTATAAACTGTTTAGTGAAGTCCGGGTAAGCTAGAACTGGTGTGGTCGTTAATTTTTCTTTTAATGTTTCGAATGCGTTCTGTTGTTCTGTTGTCCAAGCGAACTTCTCATTCTTTTTTGTTAGTTTTGTCAGGTTTAGTTAGGTTTCGCTATCCTCGAAAAATTCTCAATGAATCTTCTATAATAACCGGCTAATCCTATGAAGGATTGCACATCTTTTACCCGTTTTGGTATTGGAAAGTTTGTTATTATTGCGGCCATTATTTTCGCAGGATCCAATGTTATACCGTTTGCGGAGATAATGTCCTAAGTATTGTCGCGTTCGCGGCGTTACTTCCCGTGATCGCGATACTCGGCGGAGCGCTTTCGGAAAGGAAGAACACTGTTTTAGGAAAGACTCACTCTTTATTAAACCAACGGTACAGAAACGCTTCCGGCCACCGAGGAATCTGGCCGTCAAATCTGTAAAACAATCGGAGAACGACGCGTTGTCAAAGGCCGATCCTCTATTCAAACTCTTATCGATTGATATTGATTATCTTTTAGCAGCGCCGAACGGAATACCGCACGGCCGCAACACTGCCCCTCTCTTCATAAAATTGTCGTCCCGACAATTCTTCCTGTTTCAAGAACTTTCTCTTGGAAAAGACTTCTGGGCTCCTGGCGACTTCCTGCCCTACCCTGGGCTGCTGCCTCAGGTTACCGGGCGCCGCTATTTCCAATCCCAGTCTTCTCTACTCTTCAGAAGAATCTTGTTCTTGAAATTTTCTGCGCGTTTCACTCTTGACTCTTCGTCTTGAGCTTTGCGCACTTCTCTCTTCTATTTTTCGGGCAAAGTGGGGGTAATCGTCGTGGACCCTTACGTCTTTCTAAAAGACACACTAAGCCCCTGCCTCGGCATTCGCCCATCGTGCCCCGGAAATACCACGACTCGGAAAACCGGGAGCGAGGCAGACTTCTTTTCAGTTTGAAGCACGAGCTTGAAGATCTTGCTTGGTGCTCAGGCTCGAGGATCTCCCCACGACGCTTCTCACGACGGAAGGAAGCTTAAAGAAAAATAAAACAGAACACAGTAACTCAAAACAATTAACAAGAAATAAAAGTAATGTCGAAATTGGAAAACCGGGCCCCGAAAACCTCTTCTTAAAATTCTTCCCTTTCTCTATACGGAGCTAACCTGTCGGCATGCACAACCTTGCTTTTCCGACCACCTGAACGAGAAATACAGAAAACTACATCACTAATTTTCTTAATTATCTCAAAAGGCCCCTCCCAATCGTTCTGTAGTTTGGGAGACCTATCCTTCTTACGATGAGGATTAAATAACCAAACCTTCTGTCCTTCCTCAAAAATGGGATGCCTAGCCTTTCGATCATAGCGGCACTTGATCTTCAAAGATCTTGATTCTAATCTCTCTCTTACTCTCTGATGAATTTCATCCAGCTTCTGCCGCAAATTCCGAACGTATTCCTCCGCTGACTCGGAAAAACCATAACTAGGAGGAGTACCTCTTAGCAAATCCATCGGCAAGGTAAGATCTCTTCCGCAAAACAATTCTGAAGGAGTTACGCCTGTAACTTCATGTTTAGAGGTCCTATAGGCAAGAAGAAACATGGGAATCCAACGATCCCAATCCTTTTGATTCTCTTCAACAAACTTTGACAAATACTGTAAAATCGTCTGATGTTGTCTTTCAACTTGACCATCAGACTGAGGATGAAGAGCGATCGTCCTCGTTTTCCTAATTCCCAAAATTCTCATCAATTCTTGAAAGAGCTATGATTCAAAATTCCTTCCCTGATCAGTATGAAGTTCCAACGGGATCCCATATCTAGAAACAACCTGATTAACAAAAATTTCTGCTATCGTAGTAGCTCTCATATTTTTCAAAGGAAAAACCTCTACCCATTTAGTAAAACAATCAACAACAACTAGGAGATACTTGTTGCCTGAAGAAGAAACAGGTAACGGGCCTAAAATATCCATCTGAATCCTCTCAAAAGGAGCTCCCGAATTAAAGATTTGCAAAGGAGATTTCCCCTTATCTGCAGCTCCCCTCTTCGCAATACAAATCTTACAGGTTCTGCATCATTCCTCAACATCCTTCTTACAGGTTGCCCAATAAAAACGTTTCCGGATCTTTTCCAGCGTTTTATTGATCCTGAAATGCCCTCCAGAAGGAGTATCATGAGCTTCTTCTAAAATCTGCTTCACTTTGCTTCGCGGGACCATCAACTGAAGAAAACTGTTTTTCAAATTAGGAGCCTCCCATCTCTAATGCAAAATCCCATTTTGGACTTCCAAGGCATGCCATTGATGCCAATAGATCTTGGCTGACAATCCTTTCGAAAAAACTTCCTCCCAAGAAGGTCGCAAATCATTTTCTTTGTCAAGTAAAAATATTGCCAGTTTCCTGATCCTCTATTTGAGTCCTTCGCTAATCCTCAGAAGAATCCTCACCCAAAACAATACGAGCAACTACTTTATCCTCAAAAAGCCCTCTCTGAACTTCCACTTTAGAACAGAACCTATATTTTTCTTCTACACAAGGGCGTCTCGAAAGACCATCGGCATTACCGTGTATAATCCCCTTTCGATGAGCAACATCAAAATCGTATTGTTGTAACCTTTCCATCCAGCGAGCCAATTGTCCCTCCAAGTCTTTGAAGGATATCAACCATCTCAAAGAAGCATGATCAGTTCGAATAGAGAAACTCTTTCCGTACAAATAATGATGAAAATGTTTCATCGAATCTATCAAAGCTAATAACTCTCTTCTTGTTGTGCAATAATTCCGCTCAGGTTTGTTCAAAACCCGACTATAATAAGCAATGACCCTCTCATAGCCGTCCTGAACTTGTGAAAGTACCGCCCCTATTCCAAAACCTGAAGCATCCGTATCCAAAATCATCTTTCCTTCCCCCTTCGGAAAAGAAAGAAGAGGTGCAGACGTTAATGCCTGTTTAACCTCAAAAATGCTTCTTGACATCGCTCAGTCCATTCAAATTTAATCAAATTCTCAGTTAACTTAAACAGAGGCTTCGCAATTGAAGAAAATCCTTTAACAAACTTCCGATAATAAGAGCAAAATCCAAGAAAACTTCGGACCTGTTTCTTATTCTGAGGAACTGGCCACTCAGTGACCGCTTCAGTCTTCTCAGGATCCCGGCAGAAGAAACAACATGACCCAAATATTTTACCTTAAATAAATCACATTTCTTTGGGTTAACACTAAGTTTCGCAGTACGAAATCTCAGAAGAACCTCTCTTAAATTCTCTTTCATTTTCTCAAAGGTTTTGCCAAATACTATCACATCATCTAAATAAACCAGGCAAATTTTCGAAAGTAAACCCCGAAGCACCCGTTCCATAAGACGTTCAAAGGTAGCCGGGGCATTACACAGACCAAAAGGCATTGCAACAAATTGCCAAAGTCCATTCCCCACAGAAAAAGCAGTCTTTTTCCTATCTTCAGGACGAATTTTCAGTTGCCAATAATCACTCTTCAAATCCAGAGTAGAAAACCAGGCATTTCCCGATAACTGATCAAGAAGATCGTCAACCCTTGGTAGCGGATAAGAATCTTTTTTCGTAACCGCATTCAATTTCCGAAAATCAATGCAAAATCTAAGAGATCCATCTTTCTTCTTTACCAAAACTGCTGGAGAAATCCAAGGGCTTGAAGATTCTTCAATTACCCCTTGTTCTTTCATGTCCTTCATAATTTTTTCAACTTCTGAACGCATATAAATTGGAATTCTCCTAGGAGTCTGTTTGATAGGACAAGAAGCCATTAATTCAATTTTATGTTGAAGAACTTCACACTTTCCTGCAACAGCTTGCTCCGAAAACACGTCACGAAATTCTCGCAACAATGTAGCGAAAACTATTCTCTGATCTTCCTCCAACTCTCGGGAATTATTATTAAAGAATTCTTCCAACTCCGCGGGCACAGCTTCGTCCTTTTGCTTAATCCGACGACAAAAATCTTCCCTATGACCTCCACGGAGAAAAGATTCTATTACAGGTTGCATCCCTATTCGTGAAAAGAAATCCGCGCCCAAAATACAATCCTCTCCAATATCGGCAACGAAAATCGGTAACTCTAAATTAAATCTCCCTAACTTTATCTTAGCAAATATTTTAAAACTGATCGGGACTCTTTCCCCCGTAGGATATCTCAAATTTTCTTCCTTAGCTGAAAAACGCTTCCCTTTTCTCCCTATAAATTTACTACTCACCAAGGTCACATCGGAGCCCGTATCCAATTTAAAAAAACAATCTTTCCCATTAAGAGAGCCTTGAAAAACAAAATTTGATTTTTCACACCCTCTCTCAAAACGCCTACAAACACCTGGGGCATTTCTTCCATTTGTCGAGCCCGCCCCTGAAAGTTCGATAAAACCTATTTTCCCTGCTGTGAAACAGAAAGTGATGGACACTCGGAACGGAAGTGCCCTTGTTTTCCGCACTGCCAACATTCCTTTTTCTCTTGAATTTTAAAATTCTTCTTTTTCTTAAAATTTAATCTCCTCGTTCCACGAGATTCTACTTTGAACCCGTTTAAATCAGGATTGCTCTTATAATTGGAGCAATCTTTAACCTCCTTAAAATTAAAATTTCTCCGCTCTTTTAAACAATTCTCCCTAATAATTTTAATAGCCAAAGCTCTTTCTACCGCGGCCCTCAAAGACGTTAACCCTTCTAGCAGTGTCTGTTTAACATTCACATCAGACAATGCAACTACAAATTGAGAACAAGCAATTTTGTCACTCCAGGAGAACATTTAGGATAAGCTAATCGAGATAAACGCTCGGTATCCGAACCTAATGCAGCTAAATCTTCTCCGAATTTCTGTTTTCGATTCGTAAATTGATAATAATAATTTTGCGAGGATAAATTTTCTCCAAAACGTAGCTCTAAACGCGCGACTAAATTTTCAAATTGAGAGTTCTCAAAATTCGTGCCCCCTTCCAAAATCGCACGCGCTTTTCCTCGGAGACATGACGCTAATACGACAGCCTTCTCCGCGTTTCCCAAATTATTCGTACGCGCAATTAAATTAAACTGCGTAAGATATTCGCGCAACGGAACACTACCGTCGTAAATATCGAGCTTAAGTTTCAAATCGGAACTAAAATTTGAAAAAGGAAATGACTGGCCTGATATCGGACGTTGCGAAATCTCTTCCTGCGGACCGGGCATTGAAAATGTTTCCGTCTCTCGACGAGCGCGCTCCTCCCTCAGAGAGCGAAGCTCCTCCAGCGTTAAGCGAAGAATCTCCTCCAAGTTCGGAGAAGGCGCCTCCGGCCCTTCCGCTCGAGTACAAGCCCTTTTTCTCGCAGAGATCACTCTCCGACTTTTCGCCTCTTCCTGTCTAGTCCCCGTCTCTTCTGTTTGTCGCTCCGCCATTATCTCTCACACACACACACACACACACACACACACACATACACACACGAATCGAAAAATTCGATCCCGGACGAGCCCCCAAAATTGTCGCATTCGCGGCGTTACTTCCCGTGATCGCGATACTCGGCGGAGCGCTTTCGGAAAGGAAGAACACTGTTTTAGGAAAGACTCACTCTTTATTAAACCAACGGTACAGAAACGCGTCCGGCCACCGAGGAATCTGGCCGTCAAATCTGTAAAACAGTCGGAGAATGACGCGTTGCAAAGGGCCGATCCTCTATTCAAACTCTTATCGATTGATATTGATTATCTTTTAGCAGCGCCGAACGGAATACCGCACGGCCGCAACAGTATGTCACCTCCTTTCTTAAGAACTCACATTTATTCGGTTGTAGTTTCAGATTGTAGTCTCTTAGTTTTTTGAATACTTTAATTAGTCTTTTGTTATGCTCTTTCAAATTTGGTCCATATATTACGATGTCATCTAGATAGACTAGGCATTTGAGGCTTTGTAATCCTGTTAGTACGGAATTCATAAGTGTCTGGAATGTTGCAGGCGCATTTTTTAATCCAAAAGGCATTCTATTAAATTCGTAGTGCCCGTAAGATGTGGAAAATGCTGTTTTTTGTTTGTGTTCCTCATGCATGGGGATTTGATGGTATCCCGATGCTAAATCCAATGTTGTAAAGTATTTCGCGTTTCCTAGTTGGTCTAGTATGTCAGTGATATTCGGGAGCGGGAAAGAATCGCCAATTGTTAAGTCATTCAACTTCCGAAAATCCACAACTATTCGTAGTTTTCGCTCTCCAGATGCGTCTAATTTCTTTGGTATTACTAGTAAGGGTGCGTTCCACTGACTCGTGCTGGGACGGATTATCTCGTCGTCCAGCATTTTCGCTATCTGTTTATTTACTTCTGCCTTGTGCTTCTCCGGTAATCTATATGGTCGAACATTCATCGGCGCGCTATTTGCTCGCGTATTTATTTCATGTGCTACTGAGTTAGTGTACGATAGGCGGTCGTTTTCTAGGTGGAAGATATCACGGAAATCTTCGCAAATCTGGTGCAAGATTTTCTTTTCCTCTTTATTTAAATGCTCGGTTCGCATTTGTCTGTGCAATTTTTCTTTACGAGTTTAAATGGACTTGTTCGTTTCGTTACTTGACACCTCCATGGTATACATATGTGCGGCGTCTTTTGTCTTTATCTCATCCACCGTGACTAGCGGCGTTGTTATCTCCACGGATTCTCCCGTGTATTTATCACACTTATTGGACATACGTTTTCTTCTGGTATGACCAAACAATTTCCTATGAAAATTCCGGGTTTGGTTTCGACTGTATTTACTATTCCAATGCTATTCCGATCGGTTACCGCCTGAATTATGGTTTCACTGCGAGGCGTTAGCATGGTTTTCTTGTACGGGTAGAGTTTGAAAGTTGTGTTGCCAATACGGACTTGTTTTTTCCCATGATCGCATTTCGCTTGCTATTTATTCAAAAAATCTAGTCCCAGTATCCCCTCATAATTTATTGGGAAGTCATCTCTTACCACATACATAATGTGCCGGTCTCATATCTCTCGGTCTCCAGCGTTATCGTTGCTCTTATCTTTCCGAGTGTGTGTATCTTGTGGCCCGTAACTCCGGTTAGGGCTAAACGCTCTTCGCGCATTAGTGTGTTTCCCTTTAGATTTCCTACTTTTATTAATGTCAAAGTGGCGCCTGTATCGAGGAGGAAACTTGTTTTTCCCCTTTTTGTCTCTCGCATCGGCAGGGTAATCAAGTCTAACGTGGCGTTTGTGTGAGGCGTATTCACCTGTGTCACTTGATGCTCGCGTACGGTTCGCGTTATCTTTGTTCTCGGTTTCTCTTCTTCTTCGTCGTCGCCATTGCTTGTGAACGATAGGTCATCGCTCCCCCTTTGCTGCTTATTCTTTTTCATTATTACAGCGGTATTTATTTGTCGCCCTTTTTCATTATCTTGTCTCGTGCGTCTTGGCTGCCCCTTTCTCAGGCGGCCGTTCAGTGACCAGCATTCGTCGTGCTTATGGCCTGCCTTTTTGCAGTATGAGCAGTATTTCTCGATATTATTTACGTTCGCCGGTCGTTCGGCTCGCGGTAGCGGATATTTGTTTGTGTATCGGCTTGAACGACAGTCGCGCGCCAAATGTCCTAGCCTACCGCATTTGTGGCACTCCAATTTTTTATTGCGGTTTCTATACTGTTCTTGATTGCTTCTTGCTTTCTCGTTATTGTACATTTTTGTAGGTTGGCTACCTTTTAATTTTTCCTCGGCTGTCGCGCCTAGCATCGCGGCTGTTAAATTCGTATAGTTCCTGGATCGTACTATTGTTTGTATCTCGTCACGTATCCTAGTTGGAAATTTTCTAGGGCTAATTCCTGTATCGTATCTAGGATTGTCTTTCGTTGTTCCGCGGTGTGCTCGCGTCCTTCTACCATAGATTGATAGAGTTCCATTGCTAGTTTGTCAACGTGGAGTCCGTATTCTCGGGCGCTTTCCCCGGGTTTTTGGCGGGTTATATTAAACTCTCGCTGAATGTGCGTAGTGCTACGCTTTGCCAAATAACACATCTCGATTTCGCGCTTCAGTTGCATGAACGTGCGTATATCCCTTGTTTGGAAATCGTGCATGACTTTCCTTGTTAGTTTCGTGCACAAGATCGCTTTTAATAATGATTTTTCGTCGGCAGGATTTATTTCGCTCATCGCGTACGTGCTTGCGTTTAAAAATTTTTGAACTTGATTCCGCGATGATCCGTCCATCTCCGGAATTATATCGCGGGCTTCTTTTAGTTTCATAAACGTATGTGCGGGGTCTCGCGAATTTCGGACATCATCCCGTGTACGTCCGTATGTTATTTCTATCGGTTCGTCATTTTCTGCACTCTGATCGTAATTAACGACTTCTAGTTGGCTTATGCGGCCCTGTAGTGCTCGCATGCCTTCTATCAACTCGACCAACATTGCATCTTGCGCGTCGTGCGAAGCTTCCGCCGGGTCAGATTTCTAGTGTGCCTGGCTTAAAGTGGCTCTCATCCTTTTTACTTCGTCGTCTCTGTTTATTGCTTGTTGTTCTTTCGCGATCGGTTTTAACGGTGTGCCCGAGGATTGATTTGCCATTTCCGCTGGATTTATGTTTCGTGAGGCTGTATAAAATTCGGTTGGATCGAACACGCTACTATCGTAAGATGTCAATGAGAATTCTCCGCGGCTAGGGTTACTTGCGTTCGTGCTGTCGCTATGGTCAGATCTCGCGTCTGTTGGTTGTAATAGAGCGTCGTCGCGTCTCTCACTACTCGGTAGTAGGCTATTATCTATGTCGCTAAGCGAAAACACGCGTTCAATTACAATGTTCGGATGTAATTCCGTTGACTCAGACTATCGTCGGAATAATAATTACTTAAATCGCGGCGTACGTTATCGCGCGGATCGCGTGAATTTTCCGTCTGCTCGAGGCTCGGAGAACTCAGGCTGAGTGCTCGGCTGGCTGACGCACTATGTAGCCACGACGTGTTTCTTTGGGCGGGAGTTTGGTTAACTCCCACGTTCGACATCTACCTACACGCTTCTCTCGCTATCTAATGCGCTCGCCTTAATTTTCTATGACTTACATTACGCTTGCAATTCGCATGTTTGTGGCGTAGCGCTGGCTGTTGCGGTAGGTCGCTGCTTCTCCTATGTCACTGATATGCTCGGCGTTGTGGCCCTACCGACTCTTTCTCGCCGCAGAGATGTTGACTTTTTTCCGGCCTTTTCCTTGAATTCCGATCGTTTGTTCCTTCCAGATGACTGGGTGTTGCTGCGCAACGATCCCACCGCTGCCACCAGAAATGTTGTGCGGGGATCGATCAAGGAGTCGGCGGGAAAGAGGCGCTCACCACTTTGTTCGATACTAAATAAACTTTATTAAAAATTGATACAGGTTGTCCTTTTTAATTCGGACCGCGACAGACGTGATGGCACGGCGGATCTCGACCAGTCCTCTCCTAGTATCGGTCTCCCGTTTTTATCCTGTTCCAGGCAGCCGATCCTTGCCGTGTTATCAAAATGTTCGTCAGCGTTCGCGGTATAATTCTGGGTCACGCGGCGGCTTTCCGCGTAAGGGCCGCACAACCCGATTAGCAGTTGCTTCACGTGGTGCGGTTACACAATAAATGCGCGATTAGCACGGTAGCGTTGGTAATCGCTACGCTTGATAAAATAATAATTCGTCGGGTGTCACGTCCTAGCGCCAAGAGTATCTCTAGTCATGTCTAATGTAAATTTTTCAAAAATTTTAATTATTTATGACTGACTGTCAGGAGACAGCACAAACAAACCCTTCCTATACATTTAATAAAAGAATATACCGCTAATTTATTATTTAAAAGTTTATACAAAATGGCCGCTCCTTACCACAACCTTATGGCGCTACTACAGCCTTAATGCTCCTAGTAAATTTTTCCTAGAACTTCACTAACAAAAAACAGAACATACTGAAATCATTTCTCCAGACTGTTCAATAAAGTAACAAAGAAAATAGAGCTTAATATTGCATCCTTATCTAAGCATTTCAACATTAACAACAAAATCTCAACAAATAGTACATAATGAATTAAAAAACAAATGTAGGAAATATAATCTCGCCCACGTAATGCACGAAAACTATAACAAAACAATTATCGATACATTGTAATATCTTTATTAACTATTATCTTTATTAACAATTAATAAACAAAATCATATAATTATATAAATAACAAAATACCAATTTCTTTATATCATCAAATATAACTCCAGAAACTAAGAAACCTTTGTATATCAAACCTTTCACTTTTATTCCATTTTAATAATATATATAAAAGTTAATAACAAAATTAATAACAATAGAAAAAATATGAATAAGGAATAAAAGTCATAATGACAATATAACAAAATCCACGACAAAATATTTATTCAACAGTTCACCTGATACATATCCTTATTTCAAGGATAAATTTTGTTGATGTCCTTATATGGATATATTTTCCCTGTATAAATACATTCTTCATCGAAAATCCTTTCGAAAACATAAATATAGTTTGTGGCTACGATTCTTAATTCTCAAGATATAAACAAAATTAAGGGTATATGAAAGCACATACACACACACACACACACACACACACACACACACACACACACACATATACATATATACGTACATTATACATTTCCTTATAAGATATAGTTTTCTTTATGAAATTATATAAACAACCCCGATAGAAACATATTTTATCTCAGAAAAGAAATTCTACGATTTAAATTTAATAAAATTATAAATTTTTAGTTTAATAAAATTTATAAATAAATAAATTATTATATTAAATAATTATTATGAAAGATTTGGACAACACACAGGAAATCCTGCAACTTACCTCATTACACATACCTACCTAACTCGCACCGTTTAGAAGATATTTAAACAATTATAAACTTCCTTACATACACTTACCTCAAAAACTCAAATCAGTTCAGCAGGCAAATCTCCATATATAAACCAGTTCAACTTCTAGAAACCTTCATCCTAGACTTATATTTATTATTGTTACTTCCCTTTTTTCATTAACACTAATCCTATGGCTATGACAAAGATCTTGAATATTGATATGCATGAAAAATTATCCTAACAATTCAACCAATCAGAGCCATTTTGTACCTGAAAACATTTAATAAATAATGTATTACAAATGTAAAAAGAGTTATACTGATATATTTTAAATATACTAATTATACGATGTAATCATTATTATTATAAAAATTGTAAAGTATATCTAAAACGATATTGCGGTGATTAATATTTATTATAAAAGCTTAAATTCAAGCAAACTATATGTTTGTTAATTATAAGAAAGGAATTATTATAACGAAGTATAACTCTTTGAAAACAAAAATAGGTCGATCGAATAGTCATAAGTATGACTCATGGTCAGGTTGTAAGCAAAAATAAGCCAACGTTAAATGTCAAGGCCGCCATAATATTTAGTCACAAGTCTGACTCATGGTCAGTTTATAAGCGAAAGTAGGCCAACGTTAAATGTCAAGGGCGCCATAATATTTTAGTACCACGAGTCATCATTGACTCATAGCAAATGTAGGCTAAGTCGACCAATAGAAAACTATGTCAAGAACAACTAGAAGGTCTTAAACGCGTGAATCATAGCTGATTCATAATGAAAGTGGACAACAATAGGCAAACCGTGCCAGGGCCATTTGGTATATAGGCTTTATTCAGACCTGTAGAATCATAATATTGGAATTTAGATCACCCCTACTTCCATGTTTTGGCAACATATAAAAACCTCGAGCGACGATACCTTGGCGCACTTACGTTTCCCCATCCACGGGCACTTATATATTTGCATTCACACTCGTATTCGCATTCGCTCTTGTACGCGCACTTACATTTTTGCACTTGTACTTCCACTCGCACTCGCTAAATATATATATATATATATATATATATATATATATATATATATATCATTTATAACAGTGAATAAATTCCAACTCAAATACCACAAGTGTGATATTATATTATTCCTTATTCCCAAAATCGAAAACTCTTTCCTGAAAATAGAAGTCACTTCGACATTCCTGTTACCCACTTCCTTCGCAGTATCTAAACCTGAGGTTTTACCCTCTTAAACGCATGGAAAAGAATCCCACAAATAACGTGTGAGTGTAGCGGTCGAGTATCTGTTAATTTTGGCTCCGTCCGACCTACCAGGACCTCCTAAGACGTCACACGGGTAAAGTATCGCTTGCCGCAATCCGCTTTGTCAGCGGTGGGCGTGATTGCGTTCTCGGCGCTCGCGACAATTGCACGATTTTTTATTCAATTATTTATAATTTGATTTCTCCATCTGTATCAGCTGTGTATTTGAAATCATTTATTAACATTTAATTTTGCTGTCTTTCCAGAATTGCTCTTTGACGAATTTGAAATTAATTTTATGTATTAATTTTATATATGTCAGCTTTTCATAATTTTTTGACTTTCTAGATTAAACATCCTATTAATTAAGAATATGATAAGATTTAATTGCTTATGAAAATAATTAATATTTTCATATTGCAAAAGTTGTCATTTTTCTAACGTTCTTCTTTATTATTTGAACAATACGCAGAATGTTCTACATAATACGATCGACATTTTCTTTATAAAAAAATTAATACATGTAATTTTATCTTGCGGTTTTCTTTCACGTGCACGTGTGTTTTACGATATTTTATGGAGGGTTGCGTTTTGGTAATAACGGTGATATTCTAATATCAATTTTGCGGTCTAACAATTATGAGTCGCCCGAGAATCGAGAGAGTCAGAAACATTAAAACTGAAAGGAATATTCATATAATCATTGTAATGTAATATGTTATTCGTAAATCTATCCTTGTAGAATGCATGCTATACATTCTTATAGCATGCATGTAATATCTTGTGAAATATAATTGCTGCGATGAGTCCAAGTCATTTTTATTTACTTGTTTTTGATTGTTCTCGTTTAAATTTTATAATTTATTTAGCTTTATGATAATTTGCAAGGTTAAATTTATCAAAAATTGTATCGTAAAATAAAGATAAAACAATATAAAGAAAATGGTTTCGAGGAAGAGAGGAGAGAAAGAACAAAAGAACTAAGAAAATTAAACCTTTTTTTGAAAAAATGGAAAATAATATTTTTGATCTTGAAATTTGAAATAAAATATATGTATTCTGTTTCTTATTTAATCACTAATAATTTCCAAACTGAATTGTTTTCAATCTTATTCTTTTTCTTTGTGCAGTGCAGTGAACAATGTGTATATAATTAATGTCAATTAATGTCTAAATATGATAAACAGGTAAAGTTATTTATCATTAGTTCTTGTAATTTTGCAGATCTCCAAAAATTGAGTTTGGAGTTTTCAGATATGTACTTTTTTGTTGTTTAATAATAGAGTTAATATAGATGTTTAATTTGTTTTATTTCTACAGGAAGAGATGCAGAACAATATATGTATTTGTAATATTAATATAAATAAATGTCTTTTAGAAAAGAAAATTACATATTTCGTACACATATTGTTCTTTATTTATTATATATCATGTTACATGCCAATTCTTTTTTGGATTTTCCAGATATAATAAAAGCAAAACTCAATTTCACAAAATTTCCCTTATTTTGTATCATATAGAAACAATTTTCTATTATGATTTTGATTTATAATGGAATTAAACCATACACAGCATGCGAAGATAAATTTAACCATCAAATAATTTTGAATAAAATTTAGACATAAAGATTGCATTAATGTAATGTAATAAATTTAGAATAATTTATTTCTGCTTAATATTATTTATTTTTATAATGTATGAAAATATGGGAAAAAGTTTTATGGAAAAATTTTATAAGTTGTATTTTTTATTAAAAAGCTGTCCGTATTTTAATTCATTTTTTATCAGCAATTATTCATACATGGAATTCAATAATTGCGGTTGATAGTAGTATTGATTTTTGATTTGATGCCCAGCCCAAAATATTAATCCAATCTCTGTGTCGAGAGAATGGTCCGTTTTCAGAGACAAGAAGCAGATCAATGTGCGGTACTCCTAATTGCGTTAGAGTAATTACGTTATACGCGTTTTAGACAATAATACCCTACCAAATAATAATACTGTACAGATACTGGCGTTATTACGCGTCATTGTAATTAGCACGCTTTAGATTTAATTACACGGTTCGAATAACGCAAGCCGCGAAGGATATTGATTGTTGTATATTCCAATGAAAAATTTGACATTACGTGATCCCTCGTGGTAATTATTGAATAATAATTACACAATGCACGGTAAAAGGCATAATTTTAAAGAATTTGTAAGCTATATATCATAACGTTACTATGCATTTTTTTTTTTATACCTGACATTCCTGTTTATTCTTCCTTAATTATTTATTATATTAATATCAACTTTTATATGTAAAATACAATTTCTCGTATAAAATATTTTAAGATGCTTATTAATATTAGAGATATTAAAATTGATTATTAATCAATAATTATAAATTAGGATCTCAGTTTTAATTTGTAACTACGTTTCAAACAATCAGCGTGTAAATTGTTGAGTTAAAAAAGATATATCACAAAACAAAATATTACATTACATATTAACAGTATTGGCTTTTATTTGGTTTTTCTCTCATTTATTTATATATTTTGTGTTACATCTTGAAATTGTGACCGCCTCTGAGGTCGGTCTTGCGAATGTACTTTAACGGCAGGTTGAGCGCCAGGCACGTGCCACTTAATTACACTGAGAAGATTGCAAGATTGATTTTATACAATTTAATCAAGATTCGTGGACGCTAATAATGATCGCAGCTCGATTATAGATGGTAGGGAGGGGGGAGGTTCACGAGACGAGGCACGAGAGAGAAGGAATAAATAAAAAAATTATGCAACAAGAATTAATGACATTAACAATGAGAATGGATTTAATTTCGGCCTGAATAATTACACTTACTCATCTCAATTGTCTCTTTAAGATGCGGTAACATTTCAACGTATCTCGAATCTTGCAATGACAAAGAATCACACAAAGAAATTTATAAACTAAGCAAAATATAATGACGGTACGATATATCAGTCAGAAAGATACGTGGCAAAAATATTTCGGAAATGGTGCTTTCACCTGACGGTATTCAAAACTCACATTAAACAACTTTAAACTGTTTACATCACATAACTCGACACGATAACGCAAAACGACACATCTTACTCTTACGGCACAATGTTACGCGCGGCAACCATATATGAATTAGAAAATGAAGTTTATTTAGACTTTCCGAAAGGCCAAGGGCGAGAGGAAAACGCTTCGAGAGACTCGATAATCCTAGGAATCGATATCGCGAGGAACGACACCGGTTTACCGCAAAACGATGAGCGTAATTATACAACAATCCTCGCGGTCACGAGGAAACGCTTTCCCTTCGGAATTATACGAGCCAGTCCTTGCACGATTCCTTCGATTTATTGGTGAAATTGACGACTTTACAATTTGACAAGGTTCGCCTCACAAGACGACACTTCCTCATTCCTTCGATTCGCTCCTTGTTCTTTCCTTTTCGGCAACTGGCTCCTGCATCCAAACGTGGTCACCACTAAGACGGAAGTGAAAATTCTTTTGAATCTTGGCGACACGACCATGGTCATCATCCCCTCTCTTTGCATGAATTAGTGCCACGCCACGATTTGCCGATAAATCTTCTCCGCGTGCGGGCCCTAGATGACCCGCGCCTTTTCCGATCCTGCGGGAGATTTGAAGGCAGCGATCTCTTATTCTTAGCTGGACCTCTGATCCTTGAAGATTCGTTCACTAACTAAATAAGAAGGGAAGGTGTGCGTCACGGAGCCCGACCACGAATCAGTTGTGAAAACTCGTAATTATTTTGCGAAAAAATACCACCTCAGCCAGGAATTGAACCTGGATCTCCTGCTTACCGAGCAGGCATCTTATCCTTTCGACTACCGAAGCATGTGATGATATTTATCGCAAATAACATGTTTAGAATAACATGTCAACAATACAATGATACACACACATATATATATATATATATATATATATATATATCACAATATACATATATACATGTATATTCTCTCGAATCCTCACGATTGATACTCCAGAGAGATGATGGTCCTAGTCTCTCGATGGATGCAAGTCGGACTGCAGCGGTCCTCCAACGCTACTGGCAAATATACAAATAATCCTCCTGGTGCGCAGTAGGAAAGATTGCATCAAGCATTGCTCGAGTCCCCGAATTCTTCCGGTGAGAGATAGCTATCTCCCCCGGCTCGATTACGTATCCTTTAATTCTCTTCAACTAGCCTTTCTCGATACAGGGTCTCCTCGCAATCTCGCGAGGAGTGGCGCCTCCCCTCTTGACCGCTCCTTCGTCCCTGCGTTTCTATGGTCGGCATCACTGTTCCTGTAACGATGTTACTTAAGGCAACGGGAACTTTGCGTATACAAAAATAATAAATAAAAAATAATAAAAAAATAATCGGCGATTATTTGGGATGATACGACCTGTTTTAGTTCTCACTTCTGGTGGTGACATCCTCTTCGAACCCAGTCGCCGTTGATCGACGAGAGGTATGCGATCGCACATGAGTCTTGTGGTAGTCAATCTCGCCAATTTAGTATAATGAAGTGCACATATAGAGTAAAAACGATAATAACACGAACGAGAAACAAAGAAATTCACGAAATTATTATACATGGGCTCGCGCCACCTATGCTTCGCACGCATTCTCTCCTCTCAAGTGGACGCAGGATCCAATAATGCTCCGAATCGGAGCAGTATTCCTCCTTGTGACGAGCGATCTCAAGACGTCACGTCACAAAATATATTATTGTTTCTTGATAATTTGATTAGATCCAATATTTCATAATAAAATTTAACTTTTGGTATATAAATTTTAATTTTAAATCTTAATTTTAAATTAAAATTCGATTTTTTATCAGATCTGTATTTTTTCGATTCTGATTGTTTATGACAATAAGAATAAAATGCGATTATGTCTTTATGTCTCATTACAGTGGTCTTTTTTCGTCTCTCATGCATCATGTTATGGATCATGGATATAATAAAAAAATAGTATAGTCGCTCTAATCTGCTATATGTCGTACTAAATTATATCGTACTAAATTTGGATTACCGCATCTGCGCGACACAACATTTTCACCCTCGTGTTCGTCGAGAGTTGACCGCTTATCTAATAATACTGCGGTATGATAAAAAAAACCCTCGATGAAAGTTAATTGCTGCCGGTTGTCCTCCGTCTAATGAATAGCATTATGACTTTACACTCGTTTTAGTTTATCCTTCTTTTCTACCTTCCTGTCTCGAATGTACTGTGGAGGTCACCGCCACTCTGGCCCAGCGACGAGCGCGCCGGCGCGTGCCGCCGCGCTGCCACGCGCCGACACCGTGGGCCCGCGCACGGGAGTGACTCACACGCTCGTCACGAGATGACCAGCCGTTCGACCGTCTGCTCGTGCACGGAAAGCAATGGGGCCCGCCCGCGCACGAGAGTGATTCACGCGCTCGCCATGAGATGGCCAACCGGTCAATCATCTACTCGTGCGCGGAAAGCAACATCACCGCTATATAAGAGCGGTTAGCATCGATCGGCACTACCCTTCAATGCGCACTGGGGCCCGTACACGGCTTAAGTAGCGCTGAGGCCCGACCGCTTGCGGTCAATTACAGCCTTTTTTGCGGCTGGCGTTACCGACCACTAATAGGTCGTACTCTCCCCTCGGTGGCCGTTCACGCCATAGAAGGACTCCTCAACCCTCCGACGCGGCCGTGCACGTCGTGCCTCCTCTCGCCTGAGCTCTCCTTAGCGGCCGTACACGCCGTTGAGCGAGACTCCCGGCATCCCTGCCGAGAGGCAACTGAACGAGCCGCTGCCTCCGACTCCGGAGGAAAGCCACGCCACGGAGACGACGCAGGAGTACGCCATCCAAGGACCAGGACTCCGCCACCACGTCGCAGCCGCCTCTGCATCGCCGCCGACCTCGCAGCCGCATCCGCCCGAGCAGCCTGCTGGCAGCCATCACCGCGGGGAGGCCTACCTCCGCTGCCAGGACCAGCACAGAGCGGACTTCCCGGCTGGGAGGACAGCGAGACATCCAGGCGCCGACGCAATCGTTCTCTCCCGGAACATCGGCAACACCGCGCCGGCCAGGGCCCGCGCCGCCAGCGCCGAGGAGCGACCATCGCCCCACGGCCGCCCGGCGAGAACAGCTAGTCGAGTTGTTCGGCGTTCCTCTCGACATCCTCATCATCCGCAGACAGCCACGCGTCCGGGCCAGCTTCACGGACACCACCGCGCCCGAGCGCAACCTCGGACTTGCCCGCCTACGCCAGGCCGCAACATCAACTTCCCGGCCCGTAAGGACGCACGCAGCGAGCCATCTACCCCGCAACGGGCGAGGATTTCGCCACAAATTGCGACGCATCACTGCCCGCCTGCTCAAAGCTTTACCGGGCTGCGTCCTGAGCCCACCAGAAGTCCGTGGCGCCTCATCCCGTTGGACTTGGGGAGTATTGTTAGGGGAACGCCCCGCCGAGATCACCGGCAAGCTTCGTATCACGCCGCCTCTCAGACCGAGGCCTCTCCATCCGTCGGAAACGCACTGACGATCTGTGCCAGGACCACTCACCACGGCGGGGCTGTTGCCCGCGAGAGGCGAGCGCAGCGCTTCCGAGAGGAATCTCGCGATCCAGCCATCTCCGGATGCACACGGGGAACGCAAACCCCCGCGCCGCGCTCTTGATGTTCCCGTCGTCTTTCTTTGTACTTGGAGAATATAAAATGTACTTTTGAGATTTGCCTTATTCTGGGAACCAGCACGAAAACCTTCCTTTCCCTGTCGCCCATTCCGCTTTGCACGAATGAGAGCACACAGCGAGCAGGTTGCGCCGGAACCGCATCAGATGCTCAACGACTACATTGGTGGACACACGAACCATCACATTGGTGTACTGCACGACACCATAATGCAATTATATCGCGAGACAGGGATATATCACTCGATTCTTGAAGAGATTATTAAAGAGATAAATTAGAAACAAGAAAAACATATAGTAGATATTTGTCCCTCGTTATCTCTTAATTTTACTGATTTTCCAAGTAATATAAATTTTAATTAAAAATTAAGACGTAAGAGTTTGATAGTTGTCAAATGGTAATTGGGAGTTAGAAAGTTGGAGAATATTAGTTTATGTATAGTATACAAAGTATACAAAACTATTTGAAACTATATTTTAAAACTATTATTAAATATTATTTTTTTTAATATAGAAGTGTTTTTTTTTCGAAGAAAATTTAATTCCTCAGGAGAAGCACTTAATGCTTATTTTTTTGTAAACATGCAGTTAATCTTTTTGCTATCAGATATACCAAGCTGAACCTTTGTTCACATGTTTGGTTGAATTTTTGTATAATTGGCTCGATATATTGGAATGTGCGAACCAGGGCAATCCCCAAGCCTAGAGAAGGGTGGCGATTACTATCTCGCTAGCTCGCGTGGGAGATGAAGTGGAGGTGAAGGGGTAGATGAAGCGACCCATGATCTTTAAACAATCGCGACTCTTGCTTGGCATTAGCCAATAGGAATCGGTTTGGTAATCCCGAAGCGTGATCTTATGCGCGATTCTTTTACACTTTGCTCCACGAAAACTACTTCTGTTACTTTTGTTAACGAAATCACTTGCATCAGTCAAAACTACCCCCATTATCCGTGCATTGAGTTATCGCTCATTTTGATCAAACAATCAAATACAGAGTAGTCTCGAGTAAATCGCAATAGGCTATCATTGTACATATTTATAGTATTATGTTTAATTAGTAGTTGCCACTTAGTAAAAATTATATGTTAACTGATAATACTATTTATGATAATATTGTATGTAATTGTATAAAATATATAATATTATATAAAATAATAAGCAATTATATATTTTATATTTTTAAAAGTTTTATTAAAATACTAAAAATAGATATATTAGTATATATAAGCGATAGAGTAATTTATATTAACTACAAATACAAAGTAATGTGAATATGATCTTGATCTTTTGCATTTTTATTCTGAATTAATATTTCTATTTTTGAAATTATTTTCAGAGTGAAGTTCTGTTTAATCAATGTTCAGTAACGAAGAACTTACTCTAAATGAGTGTTGGCAGGCTATAATAATGCTAACGTGGAGATGAAAGGATCGATTATACGAAACTCGCGATTATTTATATACTAACGAGAGCGTATTTATTTACACACATCAAAGAATATATTCGCTACTATCTCGATTATCTCATCTCTGTCAAGGTAGAAGTATCATTAATTTTGTCCATTAAAGACAAAAGAAAGTTAGTAAGAAAGTTAGATTGCATCAATAGAGATAATGTCATGTTAAATGAAAGGCTGTGGCTTAATTTAATATTCAAATAAATAATTTCCAATTAATTGATTAAATTTTTCTACGCAGCATAGGTTTAAAACTTCAATCGATTACTTCCGCTATTGCATTCTACGAGAGTAGTCTGAAAAGTTTTGAGCCTTAACATGAAGATGACGTTACTCGTCAAAACCATTCTGCATATACTACAATAGTATATGCTTTGAAAGACTTTTGTGAAAATTTCAACCATTTTGGACGCTCAGTTGTTGTTTGACAGTCGTTTATGTCATTTGATGTCAGTGTTTTTGTAAAAATGGAAAAAATTGAATATCGTGCCGTGATTAAATTCTTACATTTGAAAGGCAATACGCCTGCGCAAATTAAAATCGAGTTGGACGCTGTTTACGGGGACTCTGCCCCATCATTTGCCACCGTAAAAAGATGGGTAGCTGAATTTAAACGTGATCGTACCAGCTTGGCTGATGATGAGCGTTCGGGACGACCAAAAATTGTGACCACCGCTGATAACATCGAAAATGTTCACCAAATAGTACTGGACGACCGTCGAATCAAGGTTAGAGAGAGAGCAGAGGCTATGAGCATATCGAAAGAACGCGTTTGTCATATATTAACTGAAGAATTAGATATGCGCAAGCTATCCGCGCGTTGGGTGCCGCGCTTGCTCACTTTGGACTAAAAACGAATTCGAATGAACATTTCCAAGGCCCTGTTGGAGCGGTTCAAGCGAAACGAGTCAGATTTTTTGCGTCGATTCAACTGTAGATGAAACTTGGATCCACCACTCCAGAGACAAAAGAACAGTCAAAACAGTGGACTGCAAAGGATGAACCTGCTCCGAAAAAAGTGAAGACGGTTCCATCAGCTGGGAAGGTAATGGCGACTGTTTTTTGGGATAGTCACGGAATTGTGTGTATCGATTATCTCGAAAAAGGTAAAACAATAACGGGAGCGTATTACGCATCATTACTTGATAAGCTGAAGGCAGAAATTACAAAAAAACAGCCGCATTTGAAGAAGAAGAAAGTGCTGTTCCATCAAGACAACCTGCTCACACTTTGGCGGTCGTCATGGCCAAAATTCACTGCACTTCGAATTGGTTGATCACCCACCGTATTCACCAGATCTGGCCCCCAGCGACATTTTCCTGTTTCCTAAGCTGAAAGTTTCGCTTGGAGGACAGAGATTTTCATCAAACGAGGAGGTCATCGCATACGTAAACGCCTATTTTGCGGAGCAAGAGGCCAACTACTATTTGGAGGGATTAAAGAGGTTAGAGTATCGATATATGGGAAAAGTTTATCGATTTAAAAGGAGATTATGTTGAAAAATAAAACCATATTTGACCGAAAAAAATACTTGTTTTTACGTTAGGCTCAAAACTTTTCAGACTACCCTTGTACGTTTCAGGCAAATAAGCACCTCATTACGTCCTCGAGACGTTCACTCAGCCTCAGGCTATCCTGAGGACTTTCTTAAGATGACTTCAGGATGACTTCAGGGACATTATGAAAACGATCGCGTTCCGATATTGACTGCTTGTACTGAAAATCTATACGTGACATCCTTTACGGACAATAAGTAAAAAAAAAAAATTAAAAAATGAAAAAAAATGAGAGAAAATGGTGAAACATCATTTATCTCGTATTATCGCATGTTTCTAAAATCGGTCACCCATCCACTTGGAGAGCCTGCTCGATGTCGCTTAACCTCTATATTGGGATGAAACCTGCTACTGAAATGATGAAATAAGTAATTACGGGATTTCAGCTTAAAATATGATAGATCTAGATAATGAACTATATTGTCGTATAAATAGTCTCAATTTGAAAATCTCGATTGCACATGTAATTCTTGTAGATAATTTAATTATATATATAGAGGCGAATTAATATGAGCCTGTATTATGTTTAATGAGAATCATTTTTCTTATGAAAATTGTTGTATATATTTTATTTACTTGTTTATGAATTTGTTAATAATTGTATTAAATATGAGAAATATTTTTCTTATTTATATATTATAGTTAATTAAGAAAAATAAAAATTAATAATGTTTCATTATTTATTCATTAAAAAATCTCTAAAAAATGATGATTAAATGACGATATATTTACGACGATATATTTAATATTTCGTGATAATTGTTGTTTATTTTACGTCATTATTTAGTACTGAATGATGACGTTAAATCATCATCATAACATGACATCATCTTGCTACTTAGACTAGAATATGTTATTATGGTATTTTCAGAATACGTTTCCGAGATGACGGACCATTCTTTGAAGATTTAGAAGAAGATGAAGAATCCCATCTTATCGACTTAATAACCCCACCTCCTCAAGAATATCAAGAATATTTCCCTCTTTAACATTCATGTATTAATCTTCCATTACACCATACACATTCCCTAATAACAAGAACGTCCTCAGAACGTCCTTAGGACTGTGTCAGGATTGTATCAAGACAATGTCAGAATTATCAACAATTATTTATTAAAAATGTGTTATACATAAATGAATCAAGCTTTATTAATTATAACTCGTTAGTTATTCAAAACGTAAAAATTCTCATTTTGAACATATGAAATAAAATATACATATATATAACATAAACTATAAACTCTTTAACGTAAATAATATTTTTTTAAGATTAAAACGGTCTCGCTTTCCCACGCGGAGAGCGGTCAGTCGGTTACCAGGAGGAGAAGCGAGGACGTTGGAGACAGAAAGGTGTGATTAAATTGTTAGGCGAGAATTACAACAAATAACGATGTTTATTTGACTAATAGTGGTGCGATGGAATGCACCGAATCTTCGCGTTAATGTTCGTGGCCGTGGACGGGCGAGACGGCGATCGGCGCGTGGATAGCGCGTGAATATACAATAAGATATCGCTCGGGCGGTCGGCGCGATACTGATCGCGGCGCGCAGTTCGGTGGCGCGGGGCGCGCGCGGCGGCGGCGGTGTCGCATGTGTTCGTCGCGGGCCTTTAAATCGGCGTGGATTTAAACGTGCACGCGTGTCGCGGGTGTTGTCGCGAGGGTGGATATTTCGCGAGGTCGGCGGATCGTTGAGATCGGAGAACGGGTGTGCCCGTTCCCTGCCGAGAGTGCTCGGCTGACGGGGGATGTGCCCCTCGTCTGTCTGTCTGAATGCCGAGTGAACTCGGCCAGCCGGGGAGGGCCCCAGCTGTGTGCGGAGAAGAAAGTGGCGGTGCCGAGTGTACTCGGCCGACCAGGGTGTACCCTGGTGCTCGGAGAGATCGTATCGGGGAAAACCTCGATATTCGGCGGTGAAATCTCGGGAACGGCGGAGTCGGGTCGAGCGAACTCGACGCGCTGGGGAGACCCCAGCAACTCTCGGCTTGCCGTGCGAGCTACGGAGACGGCTTTCGGCCAGGCCAAGCGAACTTGGCGCGTTGGGGAGAACCCCAACAAATCTCAGGCTTGCTACCGGTTACGGATGCTCGCTTCCTCGAGACGGGCTCTCGGAAAACGAGCTAGGAACAGGAGTAAACGAGGAGTGAGTTCCTGTGGAGAGCGATGCCTTTTTATCCCCGAGATCGACCTCGGTATTTTCGGTCGGATCGGTCGGATTGGTCGATCTCGGGGTTAGCATCCCTCTCCCCAGGAACGGGAAAAAAAGGATCGGGGGATGATTGGTTTTTTGGTAGGGAAGGAATTCGGTGGGAAGGTAGCGGCGCGGTGCGGGGTGGTTGCGCGCTTGTGGATGCGGTCGTGGCGCGGTGCGGGACGCTCGCTCGGTTGCGTGGCGCGGCGTCGGTGCGGCGCGGGACGCGTTCACGCTCGATGGTACGGTGCGTGGCGCGGTGCGGGGTGCGTTCGCGCTTGTTGACGCGACGCTTGGCGCGGTGCGGGGAAATACCACGAAAACATACGTGTTTTCGTGGTATTCTCCGACGCTTTCGGAGTTCGCGTATACAAGTATTAAAAAGGAGGCATTTCTGCCTCTTTGCCGCACTCCGCCTGATGTTCGGCGGTCCCCGACGGATGGTCGGTCGGGGGAAATCCGGAGGAGGACTGGAGCGGAAGGATGCGCTCCGTTACAAGATTATTAATTTTTAAAAAAATTTTATATCTTTATATATATATATATATATACATATAACGCATTTTTAATAAATATTAGGTGTACTAAAAAGTTCTGAGCTTTAGATTTCATACAACCGAAATAACAATTTAAATTATACTATAATTATATTTATATATCTTCCCGCCCTTTTGGGGTTTTAAAGCGTTGACATTTGGCCTTATAAAATGCCATACGGTTTGGCGTTTGATGCACATAACCTCAAAAATCAGTAGTGTTCACGATGACAATAACAAAAGAGCATATTCGATTTTCTATCTACTTCGCGTTTCATTTGAAGAAAAATGCTGCTGAAGCCACTACAATGATTTGTGCTGCATATGAAGAGAACGCTGTAAGTCTACTACATGTAAAAGATGGTATCAAAAATTTCGCCAAAGAGATTTCAGTCTTGAAGATGAACCGCGTGCTGGACGCCATCAAAGATTGAAATGGACGAATTGCAAGCACTGCTGGATATAAACTGTACGCAAACTGAAACGGAGTTTGCAGAACAGCTTGACGTTACGCAGCAAACCATTTCCGTACGTTTACATACGATGGGAAAGGTTCAGAAGGAAGGCAGATGGGTTCCGCATGAATTGTCCGAAGATAACAAAAATTGTCGGCGTGACAATGCACTCACTTTGTTTTCAAAGTTCCGGAAAAAAGATTTTCTGCACAAAATCATTACAGGCGATGAAAAGTGGATTCTTTATGATAACCCTAAACATAGAAAATCATGAGTTGACCCTGGTCAACTTTCGACATCGACGCCAAAGCCCAATATCCACGCTAAGAAGGTTTTGCTCTATATCTGGTGGGATTGGAAAGGTGTGTTGTATTACGAGTTGTTACAACTGGCAACAATTGAAACAATCACGGCAGACCGCTACCAACAACAATTGACCAATTTGAGCGATGCATTAGAAGAAAAGAGGCCATTTACTGGCCAAGGATGTCGTAAAGTGATCTTGCTTCATGACAATGCTCGACCACATGTTGCGAAAGCGACTCAGGATCATATCTTTGCGTTAGGCTGAGAACTTCTCCCGCACGCGGCGTATAGCCCAGACATGGCGCCTTCCGATTATTACCTATTCCGGTCGCTGCAGCATCATTTGGCTGATACATATTTCGTGAGATTTGAAGAGATACGAAAATGCATTGATGACTTTATCGCTTCGAAGTCGGTGAGCTTCTATCGTCAAGGAATTCGCAAGCTACCCGAAAGATGGCAAAAGGTTGTTGATGCAAACGGAGAATATTTCGCTGATTAATATTTTTTTGTTTGTTTTTGAATAAAGATTGAATTTTACAAAAAAAAGCTCAGAACTTTTTTGTACACCTAATAATTGTTAATCTTGACATTGTCTTGACACAGTCCTGAAACGTATTCTGAAAATATCATAATAACATATTCTGAATCAATATTGGTTATAGACGTCCACAGGATTATAGACGGATATGTTTAAGACTTTTTCAGGACGTTCCTAAGGATGCTTATGGGATATTCTGAAGTTATCCTGAAATTATCCTAAAGCTATCCTAAAAAAGTCCTCAGGATAGCCTGAGACTGAGTGGAGGACGTCCTGAGAACGTTTCCAGGTTGTAATGAGGCGTCAATTTGTTAATCCACAGGACGTCCAAAAATTTTTGTCTAAGTGTAATGTCCTAAACATGTCCTACATATGGGATATCCCGGGATATTCAAGACTTATACAGGATCATCCTGAGGACGTGCTATTAGGGTATCTAAGAGTAAAAATATAAGAATGTGTGTGTTAATTAATCATATATAATAATAAATACAAATCGTTCATCGATAAATAAAATTATAATAGATTTTTTTTCTTGAAATATGTGTAAATTTAATATTTCTTTGAACAGAATATTTGATTAATTAATAAAAATATTTAAATATTTAAAAGTTTAAAAATTTCATAATACACAAAAAATTAACTCATAAAAATATAAATATATGATAAAATATATTTTTAAATCAATTAATAGAATTAATAGTTCCTGTTAATAGATATTGTTAAGAAAAGGCAGTTGATGTTTTAAATTTATTGCTGAGAATTTATTTGTAAAAATCGGAAAGAAACAAGATCTATTTGATAACTTCTTGATGTTCTTATTTTCCAATGAGAAATGGAGTTGCAAACGAAACGTATGAAAATTATATATTGACGCTCAATCACGGAATGAACAAATACTCTTGAGTATCACTCAGTAACACGAAAGCTAATAAAAGGAGTCGCGCTGTTCCATTATCAAAACTAAAAGCTCATAATCAATCGCTTAAGTATAAATGAATGCAAGATCTCACAAAGCCATTCTTATTGTGTCAACAGATCAAAGCATTTATTAAAGTGAGCAATTATTAAATAATAATTTCACTATTTTTCCTTTGTTTCTAACTTTAAATAATATACTTTCCATATAAAATTGATAATTTTCGAAACTTTGATTCTCATTTTTATTTAGCAAAAACGATTTCAATGGCGTCTGTATATTATAATATAATCAATTATTTATTGGACATTACATCTAACATATATGATTAATCTTTTAAATCAATTTATTATCAATCAAAGTGACTTTAAATTCGCAAAGTCTAGTGATACTCAATAGTTTACTCGGGTAAAACTAAAGAACTTTTAGAATGAATGGGGTGAATATAGGTTTACGCACTTGATAATATAGAAGGCTAATAGAAGGAGTCACGCAGTGCTATTGTTAATGGACAATGCTGCAGATGGCTAAAACGATTTTTATCGCCCTATACTCGCTGATCAGTGCTAGTGCACAAACCCACATAACATTCTCTTGTACGCTGACTGATATCAACGTGAATTACCAATTGATAGCGAATGTGTATTCTTGCAAAGAACATCGACGAGATAATACTTCGTTATATATTAAAGACCGGACCCAATATATCAGAAAGTGCATTATGAATATCTGAAGTGATAAAATATTCCATGTATTCATTATCGGTAAAGAATATAGAATTCAAATAATGCATAAGATAGTTAAATATATTATAAAATGTATATATATAAATATAATAATATATATAAATATAATAATATATATAAAATGCGATAATTTTTAGGTTAAAAAAGTTGTAATTACTTTTATATGCCCAAAATATTTGTTTTTAAATAAATATACAACTTTTAACAGCAATACATTTTAAATGAGCTACTTTGTCAATATATATATATATATATATATATATATATATATGTGTAAAGGCAGTTTTGCGGCGCATTTTTAATTATGTAATGGCAGTTTTAAGGAATTTTGGCAGTTATCGAGATAGTCTTGAAAACCCTACCTACGAAATGCCAGTTTTCAGGACTGCCCTCAATTCTGCCTATCTATCTATTTATGTAGAAAGTCCTTAATACAACCTTTATGTTGAACAATTCTATCTATAATTTATAGAAGTGTTGTTATTTCATAATAAGCGTATAGATAACGAATAAATTAATATAGATATATTCAGAAATAATTTCTTTATACGTATATCTATATATAATCATTATCTATACGATATTACGATATACAATATACAATATACTATAGTGATATGGGCCTCATATATACCGTTCCCCATGTTTACAAATATCGAATTTGTCTGTGTACAAAAATATGTCCAAATCAAATAGTTTTTTAAATTTGTTCTATTTATATTGCAATTTTCTAAACCATTAACATTCGTTTGCAATTAATTCAGTATATTCTCATATAAATTATGTAGTACTATATTGAAAGCGGATTTATTTCACGGAGGACTTGTCAGTGATATCTTGAGTTAGAATATTTCTTTTCTTCCACATTACTACATCAGCCACATTATAAGCTTATTCTTAACTGTCTTATCTTTTTCTATATTTTAATAATTATATCAATGTTCAAAAATATGTCCAAATCATAGAATCTTTATAAATTTGACAAGATTATTTGAATATAACTTTGAATATAACCTTGAATATAACTTTTTTTCATTGATAATATTATTGAAGCAACTGATCTATATTTGTAGATAAGTGTTAGTACTATTTGACATTTTGCCAATACAGAAATATATGTATAGATATACGATAGTATACTTTAAATAATGCTTGTATTATATGTTTGTATTATAATGCTTGTATTATATGTCAAAATATATTTGAGTTAAAATACTAAATAATATTCTAATATTCATCTACAGATACATAATTATATAACATAATTATATAACATTCTTTTCTATAATCGATAATGATACATTAATTAAAACAAATAAATTTAAATGGATATATTTTCAGATTGACATATAATTTTGAAGCACTTTGTAATAAACTTACGATATTAAAGATAATGTATTAGAGATAACTCAATTAATAATAATATTCTACCTATAAATAAATATTAATATCTTTTAGTACTTTAACGGAGACTCGGAGACGTATTCACATATAATGTTAACATAATAATGTTATTAATGTTATTATTACATGTCTGTTATTATTACATGTAAATACATCTATAAGTTTAAATTCATAAATGCTAAACAATTCTGATACTATTGTACCCCCAGATGGGCTACGTTAATATTCGGGATAGTCGGATTCGCCAAACCTAAGGAGTTGAAACTCCGAGCAGGATCAAAGGAATGTAGGGGTCCTCTTGAAATCTCTAACACACACTTTCTTTACTTTAATTGATTTATTTTAACAAGTGCACAAATACTTGATATTATATTGATTATATTTTACACACACGATTAAGCGTCGTCGGGCGGATCGGCGCGTCTCGCGTTACTCTGGCGGCCGAGTGTGACACCTGAGATGCTGATAATACGGCTCGCGTGAACTTCGCGACGGGATTCCGTAATATCTTGCGCGACTTTTATAATATTGATTCCGCACGACTTATAATTTCGACTCTCCTTATTCCGCTGTGTAACCGATTATATAGACTGATCGATGCTCAAGCATTCCGATCAGTTGCGTCGATTGATTGTGTGATATTGATTGATCAATATCACACTCGGTTCGATCATCAAATTTAGGAATTTGCTGATAAGCTTTTCGCAATATTTTCGTGCGATGCGTTTCTGCGGTCTTTTGAAAGACTAATCGCAATTTCGGCGATCACATATTTGTCTTTTGAAAGACTTTTTTTCGAAATTCAAGCGGACTACTTTTGTTGCCATGCGAACTACTTTTATTATTAGTGGTAGGTCTGGCTACAACAATACTTATCTAGATATATATGTGTGTGTATGTGTGTGTGTGTGTGTGTGTGTGTGTGTGTGTGTGTGTGTGTGTGTGTGTGTGTGTGTGTGTGTATTTTCAGATATTATTTTCAAATACTTTATAATATAATGCAAATTAATTCTTGATGAATATTGATAAACAAAAATGATCTATTTCAATATACAACAAACTGTAAAATAAATTTATTTTCAATGATACTTTAAAATAAGTTTACTTTCAATGATGTACTGCAACATAAATTACATAAATAATTAATCAATCATAAACAAATGTTAATAATTCTATAATTTCCAGTTCAAATCTCATAATTTTATCAAATTTAAAGAATTGTATAATATTAGACATATTTGAAAACATTGATTTTGATTATTAAATTATAGAAAAGAATAACGTAGCTAAAAATATCTTATTTCTATAGATTATGTTTTATATTCTATACCCTATAATTTATTTCACGGTATTAGTTCACGATCAATGATATCTTGAGAAAGAATATTTTTTTCTTCAATTCATTAAGGATTAATCTAGATTCTTAAGACACTAAATGTGACAAGACACAAAACTATGTGTTTCAAAATTGTGTGTCATTCTGTAAGTAAAAACATTTAGATTTATATGCTTCAAGAATATTATCAATTAAAATAAGGACATATTATCTAAATGTTAGCATAATTTAAAGTATACTATTATGTAAATACATTCTTAAGACACTAAATTGCCCAATAATGCTAACTTTTTTATAGATATATAATTATGCCTTTTTTCAAGAATAATATTAAAGCATATGAATTTAATAAGTATTTTCAGAATGACATATGCTTTCAAACTTTGTACTAAAAATACAAGGCTAAAAATAATATGTAGTTTGTAGTATATAAGAAAAAAATAAAAAAACAACTAGTAATATACAAGAAAATAACATAAAAAAAATAATATATAATTTTGTATCTATAAATATATAAGTAGCAACTTATAAAACTGTTAAAAGTTTAAAATTTAATGACTTAAAGATGTATTTATATATAATGGCAGCATATCTTAAATTATGCTAAATATTATATATGAATACATGACTAACTTATCAGAATGCTAAAGTGTGTAAATATACATCTACAGAAAACTTATTTTTAACTGTCTCATCTTTTTCTATATTTTTTTATATTTTAATAATTTATATCAATGTTCAAAAATATCCAAATCATAAAACTTTATAAAATTGACAAGATTATTTGAATATAACATACTTTTTTTCATCGATAATACTATTGAAGCAACTGAATTTAAATGTATTTACAAAATAATATACAATTTCCAAACACTTTATACTAAAGAGGAAAATTGATCTTTGATGACTTAAAAAAGAAAAATATTCTGTGTCAAACTATGAAATAAGCTCAAGAATTTATTGCAACTCACATAAAAGCATAATAAATCAACTATAAGACAATGTTAATGTAATAGATTTATAAGTTGCAATATACCGAGTGTTTCATTTTAATTGTAAATATCTAGAAAATATGAAAGATACGAAAAAATGTTTCAAATGTATAATTTCGTCATATTTTCCATATTTTTCGAGATATATGCGTAAAACAATTAAAATGAAACGCATATATAAATATTTTATTAAATTTGTTAAATAATTTGAACACTTAAATATATATTCCTGAATACTGATTTAGATTATTGAAATATGATATAGATGAAACGACTAATAACAATCTTGTATATATACATACATACATTGTATATACATACATTGTATATACATACATTGTATAGATACATTTTGACATTGTTTGGCATTTTAACGACTTAGAGGCTCAGAAATATATTAAAATATATATACAATTTAAATTGTTATCGTTACATCTAAATACGTCTGAGATAAAATGCTAATAAGCTCAAGATTATTATTAGCAGTATTTTCTTTAGTACATCATTTTGAACACTTCTTTAAAATACTGTTTAAAAATTGTATAAATCTGAAAATACATATAAATTCATATGTCATAACATTATTGTGACTAATAAAAAGTGATATAATCATGTATGTATTGATAAGTATCATGTATCGATAAGTATTTATATTCGATAGCATTTTAAGGACACAGAGACGTATCTGTATTTAATGATAACATATAATTTAATATATGTTATTATTATATGTAACTACATCTCTGAATTAGCATTAAAATGCTAAACAATTCTAATTCATAAATATATATATATATATATATATATATATATATATGTATTTTCAAAATGACACATAGCCTTCAAATACTTTATGCAAAAGGTGAAAATTAATTCTTGACGAACTGAAGACATGTTTTTAATTAAATCATCACGGCCAAATTATGGAATAAGTCCATTTTCAATAATTTACAGCAATATAAATTGTATCAAGATACAATCAACTATAAATGTTCATAATAGTTTTAGAACTTGTGACATAAATCTAAAAAATTTATATAGTTTAGAATAATATGATACAAACATTGATTTCTATTATACTGTATATTTCGAAAATACGAAAAAAGAATAGAGCTGATAATAATCTTGCATAGATTATATAGATTAGGTTATATAGGTTATGTTATAAGTCCATATATTTCCCGATACGTCAACCATTTATTGAGCAAGGAAATTTGTTTTATTTAATTTATCAAGGATTGTATTACATCTTTAAGACAAAATGTATCGAACCTAACCTAACCTCAAAATTACTCTATAAATATATACATTTATACAAATATATATATTTAAATTCATATACTGGATTATAATATATTTAGATGGAAGATTATTATTAGCTTTTCATGTTATCTGTAACTATTTTTAGTTTAAAGTTTAAAAATCATGTGTATTTTGAAAATATATATAATTTCATAAGTTTTAATATTATTGCCGACTAAGAGACGAACATAATATAATCTTATACGTAATTATTTGCATTGTTCATTATTCTAATGAAGCGGAGACGTATCATATATAACAACATAATTTAAAGTATGATATCATTAGAGCCATTCTGTAATAGGTTTCCTAAGTGTCGGTCCACAATAGGTGATTTAAGCTTTAAGAAGTAAGAAATTGACCAATTATAATCGAATATGAAAAGAATACTCGACTATGATTAGTCAATTTCTTACGGCTTAAAGATTAAATACTTATTGTAGACCGACACTAATAAGCTATTAATAATAAATCATAAGTCAGAAAATAAGAATTGACCAATCATAATCGAGTATTCTTATTATATTTAATCTATGATTGGTCAATTCTTAGCTACAATCTTATGATCTATTAGTGTCGGTCCACAATAGATGATTTAAGCTTTAAGAAGTAAGAAATTGACCAATTATAATCGAATATCAAAAGAATACTCGACTATGAATAGTCAATTTCTTACGGCTTAAAGATTAAATACTTATTGTGGACCGACACTTATAGAACAGGTCTTAATAGGCTATCGGATGTCGGAACGCAACTAATCCAATGAGGAGATGCTCGCCTATGAAAAATAAATTCTCTCATTGAATCAACGTGTGTGTTCTGATATCCGACATCGACGTATTGAAGAACAGGGCTAATATCAGATTCACACTGCGTCCGAAATCCGACATACGACAGTCTGATATCTAATAAAAAATTTCATTTTTTAAGGTTCCTACATATCAATACCTCCAGAAAATATGTTTTTGTATTGAATATCGGTCGTATGTCAGTTGCTGGTTGCAATGTGAATCCTGCATAAGGCCTAATATGTTAATTTCCGATCTGTTCTTTTTAGCTAAACTGGCTGCACTAGTTCAGAATTTATCTTTCTTCTTCCAGTGTAAGAAAGAAAGATAAACTATGAACTAATACAGCCAGTTCAGTCAAAAAAACAAATCTAAAGTTTT
The DNA here is from genome assembly GCF_055798465.1 of Pogonomyrmex barbatus. Lineage (NCBI taxonomy): Eukaryota > Metazoa > Arthropoda > Insecta > Hymenoptera > Formicidae > Pogonomyrmex > Pogonomyrmex barbatus. The sequence goes on from NW_028297107.1 coordinate 7,709,092, forward strand.
TTTACTGATCGTTATTTGATCATCATGCACGTTATATTCTTTACAATCGTAAAAATTATTAGTAACAGAATTGCAAATAGAATAAGAACAATTTCCTCAAATATGTTCCAAAAATAAGAGAGAAATTGTAAGAAAGTTACTAGGAAGTCCCTAGGATATCCGGTGGATGGCGCCATGAGTGCTGTTCAGTAACCAAAAGAGCGCCTCTCGAACGAACACGACCCGAGTGAGTGACACGAAAAAGGGACCAATCAGACAAGGGCTGATGCAATCCTTGTTATTTCTGAAATCACCGAACGTGCTCCGATGCGCGGAGCAGCGAGCGACGGGTGACTCTCTCCTCAGTCGGCGAATGGGACGGACGTGTCATCCGCGAGAGATCCAGTCGAATAGTCGAAAAGTAGTTGTACTTAATATAGTCGAGATATCGTCTTCAACGATATCTATTAAATCGTAGTATTACGTGGTACTCAGTGAAAATAGATAAATTAGTTAAAGGCAGTGATTGTACGGAATAACATCGAGATATCGTTAAAGGCGATATTTATTAAAACGTGTATTAAATCATAGACAATAAATAAAAGACAGACAGTAAATCCTGACAAAAACGGTTATTTTATTTAACTTTAAAAAGAACAAGAAACTTACAGACAAAATTTCAGAAGTGGGATTTGAATTTGCGTCATCATTAAAAAAATATAAATATAATAAACGCTGTGTTGATCACGGGCACGGAACAAGGTGAGCACGTGCACAGAACGTGATGCCGAGGACAAGGATGATGGAAAGAGCGACACTTGAAGCAGCATCACTGGAGCAACTCCAAAAGGAAGCGAAACGTTTTCGTCTCCCGTTGTCGGAGGATCGAAAAATACTTATTGAGACAATTATGTCTCATTTAGAGAAAATAGGCTCGACGGAGCTAGCAAGGGAGGAAAGAGGGGAAGCAGCCTCGTTGGAACATCCAGTAACAGCGACCGCATTACACCACGCGCTCGCGAGGATCACAGAAACTATCCTGCAACAGCAAAGAGAGATGCAGAAAGCGCAAAATCAGTTTATGACACAGGTACTTCAAGAAGTCAGATCTAATGGTACGGGAAACGAGAGACAGGAGGTGGTGTCGCGCAATGAGATGGGTGAAAGCGGGGAGTCGAGATTACCGAGGGCTGGCTCAGGAACTATGGACTGCTCACCAGCTCGGCAGGAGATACGGCCGACTCCCTACGCAGCAGACGTATCAACGGGGAATGTAGTCAATTGGTTGGCCTCACAAATTCCCGAATTCGGTGGAACTGAAACAGAAAATATAAGTGCGTGAGTGCAACGCGTGGACAAGGTAGCACAAGTACACGGTGCGTCCGATGGAGCGACCTTACTCGCGGCGTCGAGCAAGTTAATAAAATTCGCACGCACGTGGTACGATATCCAGAATGGAGTAGCAATTGAATCGTGGTTCGGACTTAAACCGGAGTTAGTGAAAGTGTTCGGGAAGAAAGTGCTCTTCTATAAGCAGATGCAACGAATAGAAGCACGTAAATGGAACCCGAACAAAGAAACGTACGATCAGTACGTAATTGCTAAAAGAGCATTGATGCAAATGATAGACTTACCTACCAGAGATATGATACATATTCTCATAGGCGGGATACCGCAGAATGCGTTAAGGGCAACAGCACTTTCCGTAGCTGATACCTCGTTGGACGTATTTCTGGAAAAAATGAGAAATATTACGGAAGGTATGTTGGATAGTGAGAAGAAATCGTGTGTGACACCGAACTTTAACAAGACTAGAGACATAGTGTGTCGCAATTGCGGAAAACGGGGGCATACACACAAGGATTGCAGAGGCGATCCTACCTGCTTTTTCTGCAAGGAGAAAGGACATCGTCAATATGACTGTCAGGCTCTACGGAATCGACAAGGGACGCAAGGAGCACGCAGGCCACAAACGGTGCAAGCAGCAGCAGCGGTGTTCGAGGAGGCAGAGGAAGATTCGGTGGCTCTGGTATCGGAGGACGAAAGCAACAGGTTGGAACTGTCCCGACCATTGATACAGGTGAACTCGATCTGTAAAAAAGCATGTGAGTTAGTGGCGTTAATGGATACCGGAAGTCCTGTTTCTTTTGTTAGTTTAGATATATATAAAAAACGAATCGAGCCATATACCAAGGTTCTCTTACCAGTCGATCGCTGTCTAGTTAACTTAAATCGCGCTCCACTAAATATAATCGGGATCGTTCCAGTAGAATTAACGATTAGCGTCCTGAGCGGTCGTAAGTTTGTAATAAACCTATATGTAATGAATGAAAAAGCGTTTAACGGCGACCTAATTTTAGGAAGAGATTTTATAGCAAAAGAAAAACTCACTCTAGTATATAAGTTGCATCAGACGGAAGTTGACGAGCCGGTGTCTCTTTTTGACAATCTACCTCTCTATGTTGCGGATTCGCTTAGCAACCTGCAACAAGTAATACAAGATAGTGAAATAGATTATGATTTAAAGACAAAGAAACGATTGATGGAGGAAATATTAGCAGTAGAGAATTTGAAAGTAATACCGATTGAAGACGGTTATTCCGTTCGCGTTCATTTGAAGGACGACTCTGTATACGCTTTTGCGCCGCGACGATTTGCTTATGTCGAACGGCTACAGATAAGGGAAGTCGTGGATGACCTGTTGAATCGAGGGATCATCCAGCCGAGTATCTCACCATATTGCGCAAGGATCGTACCTATTAAAAAGAAAAACGGCGCGATCAGATTATGTGTCGATTTGAGACCATTAAATAGTCGAGTAATAAAACAGAAGTACCCTTTTCCGGTAATCGAGGATTGTTTGTCGAGACTTTATGGAAAGTCAGTGTTTACGTTGTTAGATTTGAAGGACGGGTTTCATCATATCAAAGTACATGAGGAATGTACCAAGTATTTTGCTTTCGCTACGCCTGATGGGCAATACGAATACAAATATTTACCATTCGGGTATTCAGAAGCCCCTGCGGAATTCCAGAAGCGTCTTTTGCAAATATTGGATTCGCTTATACGGCAAAACAAGGTTATCGTTTATATAGATGATATTCTTATACCGTCGGAAACCGTAGACCAGAATCTAGCTGTCTTGAACGAGACGTTGAAGTATCTGAAAAAATACAAGTTCGAATTAAATTATACAAAGTGTCAATTCTTACGTCGAGAAATAGAATTCCTAGGATATATAATTTCTGAAAACGGGGTCACTCTTAGCCCGCGGCATACTGAAGCTGTACGAAATTTTAAACAACCGAAAGACGTACACGAAGTGCGCAGATTTTTAGGCTTAGCCGGTTATTTTAGAAAATTTATCAGACATTTTGCGGTGAAAGCTGGGCCGATGCAAAATCTTCTTAAAAAAGGTATTACGTTTGATTTCGATGAAACATGTATTCAAGCATTCGAAAACTTAAAGAAAGAACTTACCTCATTTCCCGTTTTGTGCTTGTATAATCCAGCAGCAGAGACTGAGCTGCATACAGATGCCAGTCATCTGGGCCTTGGAGCTATACTGCTGCAGAAGCAGCAGAATAATAATTGGGCGGCAATAGCTTTCTTCAGCCAGACTACGAATCGAGCTGAAAGAAATTATCATAGTTACGAGTTAGAAATGTTAGCCATGGTTAGGGCAGTGGAGAGATTTCATTTATATCTTTATGGGTTGCGTTTTACTATAGTCACTGACTGTAACGCGATAGTTTATGCCGTGAATAAAGCTAATTTGAACCCGCGAATAGCGCGGTGGACGCTTGCTTTGCAAAATTATTATTTTAAAGTTGTTCACCGTCCGGGTAATAAGATGCAACATGTCGACGCTCTCAGTCGCGTGGGTTACGTAGACGAACGCCCCATAGAAAGAGAGCTCGAATTTCGGCAATTGGCAGATCCTAAAATTCAAGAGATAGCAAATAAATTAGAGAATGAAGATGATGATAAATTTAAATTGATAGACGGTCTGGTTTATAGAAAAGAAAATGAAGATATAAAATTCGTAGTGCCGGAATTAATGATATCTGGAGTCATACGCGCTCATCACGATGAAATGGCGCATGCAGGGTTCGAGAAAACATTACAAGGAGTAAAAGAATATTTTTGGTTTCCCGGTATGCGTAAGCGCATAAATAGTTATATAGAAAATTGTATTACCTGTTTAATGGCTAATGACTCCATGAATCGTTTCGAAGGGGAGACATCTCTGTATCCGTCCCCAACAGCTGTAATGGAAATAATTCACATTGATCATTTCGGTCCGTTACAAGAAACTAGTGATAAATATAAACATATACTAGTCATAGTCGATGCATTCTCTCGCTTTACTTGGTTAAATGCAGTCAAATCCACATCGACTCGAGAAGTACTCGGTATATTAAGAGATATCTTTACAACGTTTGGAAATCCAACTGAAGTTGTAACTGATCGTGGAACGGCATTCACTTCAAATGAATTTCGCGAATTTGTCGAAACAAATCGAATTAAACATAGGAAAATTGCAGTAGCTGCCCCCTGGGCTAATGGAATAGTCGAGAGAGTGAATCGATTTATTAAGAGTTCCTTAACTAAGTTAATAAATAATTCGTCGGAATGGAAAGATAGGGTTAAAGACATGCAGTATATTATAAATAACACTTACCATGCTGTAACAAAAACATCTCCGACAAAACTAGTACTGGGATACAGTCAGCGTTCTCATACAGACTATCCGCTTGCGAAATTTACTCAAAAATTAACGTCAATCGATGTAGATATAGAAACTGAAAGAAAGAAAAATTGTGATATGGCATTGACAGCAACGGACAAAATACGTCAGTACAATAAAGAATACCGCGACGAACGATCTCGAAAACTGTCCAAGTTCGAAATAGGTGAATACGTACTAGTACGAGACACACAAATGAAACCGGGCGTAAATGCGAAATTAAAGGCTAAATATAAGGGCCCGTATATGATTGGAAAAATATTAGGTAATCATCGTTACGTTGTGCAAGATATACCTGGTTTTAACTTGACAATGTGTCCATTTAACACAATTCTTTCGTCCGATCGTCTCAAACCTTGGAAATGACGAGCGAAGGAAATTAGATGTATTTTAAGTATGGCATACATAGTATTAATTAGTATTAGTTGGTAATTGGTAAGAGCAAATATAGGTAGATTAGGTTTAAAATTGTTTAAATTTAAGATTATAGAAAATAAGAGACACTGTGTTATTTACAAGCGATATTACTATAAATAAGAAATACGACGGTAAAACTGTGATAATAAAAAGCGATAGATAAACATGTATCTTCGAGGACGAACATAAATGCAGGATGGCCGAGCTGTAAAAAAGTTACTAGGAAGTCCCTAGGATATCCGGTGGATGGCGCCATGAGTGCTGTTCAGTAACCAAAAGAGCGCCTCTCGAACGAACACGACCCGAGTGAGTGACACGAAAAAGGGACCAATCAGACAAGGGCTGATGCAATCCTTGTTATTTCTGAAATCACCGAACGTGCTCCGATGCGCGGAGCAGCGAGCGACGGGCGACTCTCTCCTCAGTCGGCGAATGGGACGGACGTGTCATCCGCGAGAGATCCAGTCGACTAGTCGAAAAGTAGTTGTACTTAATATAGTCGAGATATCGTCTTCAACGATATCTATTAAATCGTAGTATTACGTGGTACTCAGTGAAAATAGATAAATTAGTTAAAGGCAGTGATTGTACGGAATAACATCGAGATATCGTTAAAGGCGATATTTATTAAAACGTGTATTAAATCATAGACAATAAATAAAAGACAGACAGTAAATCCTGACAAAAACGGTTATTTTATTTAACTTTAAAAAGAACAAGAAACTTACAGAATTGTGTATTATGGACGATATCACTAATAATAAATTTGTAATCTATAAAATTGTTTTATCATTTTATACGAATGATTTAACCAAATGCTATAATTGCAAAAGATATTTTGATTAATTTATTGATAATATGGTAATAACGATTAGTTTTTTCAAGAAAATTAGTATCCATGGTTTTTCAAATTTTGCGACCGCTAGTACAACATTCTTTTTGAATGAGAGAAAGTCAGTGAACTTCAAACAGTCTTCGCGATGATAATTAAAGAGATAATATTCAGTAAAATTGAATCATCGTTGAATCAACAGGATATAGATGAAATTTTCATCGATTCGAAAAATTGCATAGTTATATAATATAATACATGTTAGTGTGTTTAAGTTGATTTCAAGAACAATTTATATGTAAAACAATTTATATGTACAGATTAAACTATTTAATTATACCACTTAAATTTGAGATTAATGTAATTTTTATGTAATATAAATCATACCAAAATTATATCATGCACTTACTATGCAACAGCACTTTTTGAGTTAGTCCTAAAAATTCTATATGGAAATGTCGTTGTATCATTTCTATTTCACAAATATTCAAGTCTTAAAATTGAATAAGGATTTCTGTTTTTTTTTTTTTAGATAATAAAGATAATATTTTCTTGTATATTTGCAGTTATAATACATAACTAAAATTTTTACAAAATAGTATTGAAGGCGTAATGCTGGCGTCATGACGCGGAAATTCACAGCGGAATGGAATGCGGACCAATCACAGCGAAAGAAGCAAAAGAAAACTCATTCATTCTATTCGTTCTCATGCTGTGATTGGTTTGCGCGTTCCGTTCCGCTCCATGGGATTTTCGCGCCATGACACGCCAGCGTTAATTTAATCATCAGAAATATCGTACAATATAATTCTATTCAAGTTTTCGTTAGGCATTTTTGAGAGGGCCGCCTTTACTTTACATATATGTTTATATAATGCTAGTAATTTTTACGCTTACAGATCAAGTATAATGGCAGTATAATGAGAGATAAAAAAAATGACGATAGATATAATGTATGTTCTTTTATAACACATTCAGAACACATTTCTATTTCATAGGCGAAGTATCGAAGTATCATAATACGCGAGAAACATCCAACATATTGCCGATTGTATTTATATTATTAATAATTTATTATCATTATGTGATTTTCAATGTATGTATACATATGCACGTATAACACATAATAGTAACTAATTGTATATTTATTTGAAATTGCATGATGTTAAATTATTAAACGTTTATATATATATATATACATATATACATTTCATCGTATGCGATAACTATCAATAAAAAAAATTACGAAATAATTTCAAAAAAAAAATTCAGGATACCAACAGCATATATTTACTTTAATATGTACGGCTTATTTAAATATCAAAAAAGATATTTTGTGTCCCAAATTCGAAGAAAAGATCAGAAAAATATAATTATACGGAATGGTGAGTTGTAGAAGTTTTATAATTTAAATTTAATTAATTTAACATTATTTTAAAATGCTAAAAATCACAACTAAGCTTGATAATTTATTCTAAGTGATTTAATTTTGCAAATACAGACTTATGCAAATGTTTTATGAATTTAATACAATGCATCCTTTCCAATTACATTATAAATGATATAAATGTTGCTTTTAAGTAACTTTCTTGACGAGAATAAATGCAACGTAAGGCGAATTTAACGGGACAGCGACAGAAGTACAAATAAAACTTATAAAGCACAAATTGGAACAGCAAAACATAAGACAGATGATTATTCCTTAAAACGCATATTTTATTTTCCGATGTTTCAATCCCCAGCAAGCAAAATGCAATTTGCTAGCAAATTGGCAACAAATTCGATCAAATATTGACTGCAAATCCATAGCCATGTTTGTGTCCGCATTAGGCTCGGGATTTGTCGACAAAACTTGTTGACATGCTATGCCAGCAGATTGGCGGCAAAAACCGAGCAGAGTCTGCTGACATATTATGCGAACAAATTGGCGGCAAAAATCGAATAGAGTTTGCCCTAACTTCCTTGTTGGACGATTACGTCTTGCATCAAATATATACATAAAAATACGTAAATAATAAATGCATGTTTAAATTTTGATTATAATTTCGCTTATATAGAAAGTTTGATCAATTTTGCATGCGAGAAATGGACACCATCTAGCGATAGTTTTCCAATTATTGTGTTTAAATATGCATAATGACAGGTTCTGCTTAATTTTTGCTTCCAATCTGCTGGCATAGCATGTCGGCAGACTTTGCTCGGTTTTTGCTAATAATCTGCTAGCATAGTATGTCAGTAAACTTTGTCATATTTTTGAGGAAAGTTTGCTCCCAACGTGAGATTACAGACTCTGTGTGCAATTTGTTGCTTTTTTGCCATCAAACGTTGGTAACAAGTTCTGTTTGGTTTTTGCTAGCAATCTACTGGCATAGCATGTCGGCAAGCTTTGTCATATTTTTGGGGACAATTTGCTCACATCACCAGATATTACAAACTCTGTGTGCAATTTGTTGCCTTTTTGCTATCAAACGGTAGTAACAGGCTCTGCTCGGTTTTTGCTAGCAATCTGCTGGCATAGCATATCAGCAGACTTTGTTCTATTTTTGAGGGCAGTTTACTCCCAATGTGAGATATTACAGACTCTGTGTGCAATTTGTTGCTTTTTTGCCATCAAATATTGGTAGCAGGCTCTGCTTAAAATCTGTTTCTACAGGTTTTGCTATCGGGGTCTATGCTTCTAAAAGTTTTGTTTATATTTCTGTTACTCTCTCTTTATGTTCGATGCTTTTCTTATGTTCTAATTTTTATTTTTGCCAGGAAAACATTTAATGCTTTTTGTGTACACAGGTAATCGCGAAATTCTTAATAGTACTACAAAAAACTTGAATTTAGAAATTACCACTGGTTAAATAAAAATATTGATTAGAATTGTAATTTTTATTCACTGTAATGTAGTAAACAATATTACGGCACAAACTTTGTGGTAACATTGCAGCAATGTTACTGCAAATATTGTGCTGTACGGGATAGCATACTTATTATAATAGTTCTTTTCTTTCAGTTGATAATAATGCTGACAATTTTATGATCGAAATGAATAAAGAATTTACAAATTGCTCCTGAAGATGTAAATATTGATAACATAAATAGACATGTATGAATTGAAAGTGTCACTGTAATATAGTTTCTGCCCAACAATGCACTGCCGGAATACAATCTATAAGAAGATCAATCTGATATGATAAATAATAACCTTGACATAGATTGTCCAACAATTTCGTTCCCATTTGAAGAATTAAATGATGTCTTTTCAAGTAACAATTTAAATACGGAAAAAAATAACGATAATTGTGATAATAATAATATAGAATCATATGCTACTTATAATAGTGATGACGATCTAAACACGAATCCTGATTACTACAGTGAAGATACAGACAGTTCTGAAGAAAAAAACCTTGCTCAATTACATTTGAAAAATATCTCATCTCATAATAATACCAAAAATAGTTCAGAGATATCTTTAAATGTGTTTGGACAAAAAATGTGTGTTGACATGAATTTACATGTAGAAAGTGCAAAATCTAAAGGTGGAAAGAAAAGAAACGTCTATTATTATTGTAAAAAAATGCAAATAAAAATAACTAGGAACTTCGAGCAAGTGCATAAAAATAAGGAGAAGATAAAAAAATTTCTTTTATTATCAAAAAGTATTTATACTATTGACACACACAGGCGCGCGCGCACACACACACACACACACACACACACACACACACACACACACACACACACACACACACACACACACACACACATACAGATACACATCCACGCACGCACGCATACACACGCACATTATTAAACAAATACATAAATATATAAATAATTATTGAATGAGTATATTTTAGTTTTTATGGATTATAATTTTTATCATAAATAGCAATTTTAATTAACAACATTTGGTTTCATTTACATAATCATGATATTCAGTAGAAATATTTTCTATATCAGATATAGAAATAGATATAGATCATAATTCTTTATAAAGTTTTTTATGCAGATTGAAAAAACTAAGGAAATGAATGAGTGAAGAGAAAAAATTGATAATGCAAAGAGCTATTATTTTAACTGTGTTTTGCTTGCGTTCTTTATCTATTATTATAAAGATCTATTATTACAAAGATTTTGTTCTTTATCTATTATTACAAACAAAGTTTATATAAATATGAACACCTGTATTTAATGTACTTTCACATTTCAATAGTTTTATGGACAAAATATTATATATACATATAGAACAATATAACAAATTGTTCATTTGTACAGGCATATAGAATTGTTTATAATTGCACAGGCATCAGCAGCATAATCACTTACCTATTAATTGTATTACAACTTGAGGCGCTATGAAGTTTATTGAGAAAAGGATATACAATTAATGAAACCTATGCAGTTGTGTGCGTCTGTATGAAATAGGCTATACAGCTACGCTAGAGCATACTGCATTGTGTAGATGTATCATGAAATTATTAAAATGTGAAAGTACATTAATTTCAAATGGTTACATTGTATCATACTTTGTTAATGTTGATGGTTTGTATTTTATACACAAAATTTGTTTACGTAATGATTAATAGTTCATCGTATATAATCAATCAAGTTATATTGTCATCTCTTAATAGTAGAAATTACATAACACGGATCCTTCATACAATAACGGAGAATTGTTAGTTTGCAGAAGACTAACTGAATCTAGGAAAAAAACTGTATGTGATTTTATATGTTATTATATTGCTGGATTTTTCACTAAAAATAACATACATCATCATTTTAAAGAATGCACATACAAGACAATCGGCGAATTTGTCAAAGTACTTAGGAGAAAAGTTCAAGGTCGAATTCATGAATGTGCAAATTCCATTTTTAAAAATATTGTATTTCCAGTCTTAAGAGAAGATGATATAATTAGATTGATGAACTATTAATCATTTACGGAAATAAATTATGTTTAAATTATGCTTGGAAGATCTGTACCCGTCTTTCTAGATTGTGAAACGAAGAACTGTATAGATTTATTTCGCGATATCTATGATATCGCAAAGCAAATATATCCAAGAAAAATACATATATTTTTGCTTTACCGATTATGATAAAAAACATTTCAAGTATATAAGGGCATGTGATTTATTGCGCCATTATTCTTTAGAATGTGAATCAAAATTGTCACTCAGATTATGGGATATAAAACTCCATAAGCATGCTGCGATACGATGCGTTACGCTAAATTTTTCTGACCATGATGTAACAGAATTTGCAAGTTGTCTAGATCATGATAAGAGTATCCATTTGCATCATTATCGCCAGTCCACAAATTGAAATTGTTAAAATATCGCAACTACTCAAAATAGCACAAAACAAAGATCAAAATATTGAACAAGACGTTGCAGATGATAATCTACAGGTTAATGTAGAGAACAGTAATTTTACATAAAAGAGCTTCGAATGGAAGATTACGATAATGGGAACAATACTGATGATTCTAATAACAACTTATGGAGCAATAGAAAACATGTATGGTAAAAAAAAGACATAGTAGTTAGTATATGTATTTGTATATTTCTATATATCAAATCTTACAATTATGATTATTATACTTTATATTATTTACAAAACCTCTTGTAATAAGTTTAACTTTTTATAGCATCTCCATATGACACGACCAAGCATATAACGTGGACAGAGGACGAATATAATATAATAATCGCGTCACTTCAACATGAAATAAAAGATCGACATTCTTTCGGGTAAACGAATCGTCTAAGAACGACGTTTCTTCGAATAACAGTGATCGAAATCAAAATGGAGGAGGAATGTTTAAATGTTGTGTATATGCTGTTTCGTTCTTCAAATTCGATGTTAGATACTTAACCAAATTTTTTAAAAATTGAAATCACGAAATAAACATTATTCAAATTTTGGGAGAAATAATTTATATTCATAATTACATTTTGTGTTATATTTGTATTAAATTTAAATGATTATTAATTTTGTACGAATTCTATATTAATAGTTTTATTTTATACATTTTACTTTTTCTTTTGAATACTTGTCATATCTTTTGCATATGTACTCAGGTATAAAAAGCATTTTGCATTTATATTATAATTTATAAATAATAAATTTATAATAAGTATATAAGTTTGAGAGTATAATTATTTTCAACTTCACCTTATAATATTTATATAATAACATTATAGTATTTATATATTTTCACATGTCTCTTTTGGTTCTTTTGTATTGAAATCATTTACGTTTTGTCAATAATATTTTTATTACACAATAATATAGCTTTAATTGTATTTTTGTTCTTTTATAGATATTCAGATTACAAATACTGTTCAGATTAAATACCAATGTATATGAGATATAAATCTTTTGCTTTTTTAATAAACATATTTCATAGATAAGTTCAAGACATGCATATATCTTGTAATATATGGAAACTTTTCCCTTAAAGAGATAGATGTATCTCTAGTCAACAAAATGTTAGCAAAATGTTGACAAATTAACAGATTTGATTAGAAAATGTTAGCAGACTGTGTTCTTGTTTACATTCTGTTGACCCTGTAGAACCTGTTGATATTCTATGCAGCAAAAATCGAGCAGACCCTATTATGCACAAGTCCTACTCGCTTTCTGTCGACAATCTGACAAATTTCAGGGTTTGCTCGTTTTCTGCTGCCAATCTGTTGGCATAGAATGTTAACAGATTCTGTCAAGTTTCTAACAGCAATTTGGTGACATTGTCAGATATTACAAAGTTCGTTTGCAATCTCTTGCCTTTCTAGCATCAGAAATTTATAGCAGACTGCGCATAATTTGTCTTTCCAGGTTTGGCTGTCGCGTCGTATTTTCTACTCTTCATTTTCCGGAAGTGTACAGAAAAAGAAGACATAAGACACTGCTCTCTTGCTCTATCAATTCGAAATTTAATTTTGGTCAGAAGGTATACCCAGTATTATAAAATTTATGATATCACTTTATGCATCTATACAGAATTTTATTCACTTAAAAAACTATTAGAAAGATATTGTTTTAACATTTTTAAAACGTCTTATAACTCATTCATGATGTCTTTGGAAAAGATTTTCTATAAACGTCATCAATCAAAATCAATTATTTTGACAATTTCATAAAAAAACAAAACTATAATTTATACATAGATGATATTATAGATCTTATAAGGATATACCTTCTACTGGATATATTATCTATTAGATATGCCTTCTGACTAAAATCGAGTTTCGAATTGATAGAGCGAGAAAGCAGTCTTATGTCTTTTTTTTCTGTATACTTTCGGAAAATAAAGAGTAAAAGATACGATCCGATATTTGTATTTAATCTGAGCTGTATTTGTAATCTGAATCTATAAAAATATCTATAAAAATAAAAACAAAAATATAATTGAAGCTATAATGTTGTCTAATAAAGATATTGTTGATAATTGAAAAGCAAATGGTTTCAAAAATAGGACTATAAGACATGTAAATATGTAAATACTATAATGTAATTAAATAAATATTGTGATAGGTAAGGTTGAAAACAACAATATTTTCAAATTTATATATTTATTATTAATAAATTTAAATAAAAATGCTTTATATTATTAATACAAAATGTTTTTTATACCAGAGTACATATTCAAAATAAATATGACAACTATTCAAAGAAAACATAAAATAAACATGTAAAATAAAATTATTAATATAAAATTTATAAAAAACTAATAATCGTATAAAATTAACACAAACATAACATAAAATGTATGTCATGAATGTATATTATTTCCCGTAAACTATTAATCATTATTATTTTGATTTCAATTTTTTAAAAATTTGGTTATGTATCCAACTTCGAATTTGAGGAATGGTGCGGCGGTTTAAACATTTGTTCTTCATTTTGATTTCAACCATTTGTCTACCCAAAAGTAAACGTCGCTCTTTCATTTCTTGTTGAAATGACGTAGTTATTATATTACATTCCTCCTCTGTCCATCTTATACGCTTAGTCATACCATATGGAGATGCTATAAAAAGTTAAAATTTATTACAAGAGATTTCATAAATAATATGAAGTATAATAATCATAATTGTAAAATTTGGTATGTAGAAATATACAAGTATATATGTTAACTACTACGCCTTTTTTTCCATACACATTTTCTACTGCTCCACAAGTTGTATCAGAATCATCAATATTGTTTCCATCATCGTGAGCTTTCATTCGAAGTTCTTCATTTTGTGTAAAATTATTGTCTTCTGCATTAATCTGCAGATTATCATCTGCAATATCTTGTTCAATATTTTGATCTTCGCCTTGTGCTATTTGAGTAATTTTGACATTTTAATAATTTCAATTTGTGGAATAGACTGACAGTAATGTTGCAGATGAATACTTTTATCATGATTTAGATAACTTGCCAAAGTCTGTTACATCATGGTCAGATAAATTTAGCGTAATGCACCGTGTTGCGATATGTTTACGGAGTTTTGTACCCCCCCGTAATCTGAGTGGTTTTGCTCCACATTCTAAAGAATAATGGCGCAATAGATCACATGCCCTTATATATTTGAAATGTTTTTTATCAAAACCCGGTAAAGCAAAAATATATGGATTTTTATCGGATATATTCGCTTCTTTGCAATATCGTAGAAGTAAATCTATACATTTCTTCATTTCACAATCTTTCACAATCAAAGAAGGACGGGTACAGATCTCCCAAGCTTTCCTCTAATGAGAAATCTTATGTATTTCTTAGCTATCTGAAATATTTAATAAAGAGTTTATTATTTATATAAATTTTTATAATATATTTATTATTTATTAATTTTATAATATGTACACCTTGAAAATATTAATGTATATTAATATACATTAGTATACATTAGTATACATTAATAAAGCCGGCAAACTGACTTTTCTAAATTTGCTTTTAGATAATAATTAAATTTAATAATAGTATTAATTTTAATTTTAATAAACAATTGTTAAATTGTGCGTTGTCTAAATACATATTGGCATTAAGTATGAATCATGATTTAGTAAATAAAAACAAGAGGTCTATATGTATATTATAAATTATTTATAAAATTATATCACACAAAACATTATTTTGAAAAAATAGCTTTCAACATCAATATTTTTAACGAATAATATTTTTTATTGTGCTATGATTACTGTATCATATTTAACTAGGAATTCAAAATCGTAATATCGAAAATCTTATATTAAAATCAATCTTACAATAATGTTTTTAAATTACTCACTTCATTTTAAATTTATTTGTAATTATTTTCATTTATATCGTGGATAATCATTAATTATACTGTTTTTTTATGCCAACCTGTGATATATATTTAGAAATTTGTATTATTTGCGATTAGTTATATATGTCTTATCCTTAATAATACTAATAACTAACGCTAATAACTAACGTTAATAACTTTGAATCTTTTATAATTTTTTATACAAAATATACAAATTATATGTAAACATATACATAAAGTTAGGTACATACTTCTCGAGCTTCATCAGATAAAGACATGTATAAATCTGGATTTGTTTTCTCATTTATATCTTCTTGACGTCTGTAATCATCAATAGATATTCGTTCCATTTCCCCGGCTCTTCGTCTATTAAATACTTGAACAGATATTAAAGTAAATTGTGCTAACTGTCGCCAGGCACTATACGTAAATTCATCACTAAGTCGTTGAAACGCTGAACGTCTATTGGTTTGCAAAAAGTTATGTAATAATTTAATATCGTCTAATGATGGTAACTCTTGTAATTGATAACGTTTAGCTTGTATCGATTCTTCAACAGTTTTATTTACAGTTACACTAAAATCTTCTTGCAGTAATTTTAGAAAGTTTTCTGTATTCTTCTTTTCATCCCAATTATTTCG
This sequence comes from Pogonomyrmex barbatus, assembly GCF_055798465.1. Taxonomy (NCBI): domain Eukaryota; kingdom Metazoa; phylum Arthropoda; class Insecta; order Hymenoptera; family Formicidae; genus Pogonomyrmex; species Pogonomyrmex barbatus. The sequence goes on from NW_028297107.1 coordinate 7,724,980, forward strand.
TTTGATGCATTCAGCAATATTTAAATTTCCTATCTGCTTTAAAAGAGTACCAAGTCTTGAAGCAATAGAAGGAGCTGTGTAGATTTTTGTATTTGATTTGAAACCTGCTACTTCATTTCCAACTGTAATACAATCATTATATTTTGATGGATAATAAAAACTAAAAAAATCTGTCATATTTTTATTAACTTTTTGTAAGGCATGTAGAAATCGTCCTAGTAGTCTCAAACGAGATCTTATCATATCTTGTTGATGTTGATGTTTGTATTTTAAACATAATTTATTTCCGTAAATGATTAATAGTTCATCATATCTAATCAATCTAATTATATCATCTTCTCTTAATACTGGAAATACAATATTTCTTAAAATGGAATTTGCACATTCATGAATTCGAACTTTTCTCCCAAGTACTTTGACAGATCGGCCGACTGTCTTGTGTGTGCATTCTTTAAAATGATGACGTATGTTATTTTTAGTGAAAAACCCTTTACATGCAGCACAACATATAAAATCACATGCAGTCTTTTTCCTAGATTCAGTCGGTCTTCTACAAACTAACAATTCTCCGTTATTATATGAAGGATCTGTATTAAATATGTAATTTCCTCTTCGTCTAAGGAGCCCAATAATTTTCTGTCTTTCTTTGTTGCCTAATATAAAAGACAGAAATGGAGAAACTAATAAAAAATTTAATTAAATTTATAACGAATGTAATAGAAACCTCAAATATAGAAAATGCAAATTTATGCAGTTAATGGGTGCAATTTTGGAATTAATGCACTTTAAGTGCTGAAATGTATAAATGTATGAAATACATAGATACCGTGGAATATAATTAAATAATAAAGTATTCATTGGTCATTAATGTATTTTTTGCTAAATAATGTGATGAACTCACTGCAGGTTGTTTTCTCTCTCTCTCTCTCTCTCTCTCTCTCTCTCTATCTCTTTCTCTCTCTCTCTCTCTTATATATATTCCATATATATATATATGACCATACTCCATATGGTTATACATGGAGCCATTTGAAATTATTTATGCACTTTTACATTTCAATAATTTCATGGATGTTACATCTACATATAGAGCAATACGATAGGCTATATAGCCTACTCATACAGGCGCGCACAACTACATAGGTTTCGACATTAATTATATAACGGTACGTCCCTGCGCGCTCGGATTTTATCCCTGGGCACGGACGCGGGGACGTGCGCTCGGTTATCGCTCGTCGGATGCCGGGTTCGTGAGATATGTTGCGGCCGCCGGGCTTTTAATTTATTTATAGTAAATTCGTGACGCCTCTCGCTTTGCGCGGTCGTTCGTTGTCGTTTGCTTCGCCGGTCGTTTTGCGATGCTCGTAACGCGATTCGATTGCGGATATGCCGGACGCCGGGAGTCGTATCGGTAGCGCGTTGCTAGGCAACCAGGTCCGCATGTGCGTTACTAGGCAACCGTTGACGCTGGCCGTGACACGTGGGGCGGATGTCGCGGGAAAGTCCGAGAACGCTCCGACTTTCGAGAGAGATGAAATGGAGCGACAATACTGAGAACGCTCGGTATTGTCGGGAGGAGGAAAATCTGAGAACACTCCGATTTTTCCCCAGAAGGGAGACACAAGAATATCGAGAACGCTCGGTATTCGTTGCGGAGCGAGAAAACTGAAAACATTCCGATTTCTCGAGAAAGGATAGAACAGGAATACGGAGAACGCTCGGTATTCGTTGAGAGAATCTTCTCTCGCTGTTCTGGTCGGAACGATTGTCTGTGACGGACAGGTCGGAGGAGCGGATAGGATTGGATTCTTTTTTTAAAATTTGTCGGGTATTTATATCCGTATCCGCGCCACATGTCACCATTTAGTTGGTTAGCGTTTGTTAAGAAACAATAGCTGTCACGTCGTCGATGCGTGACAGCTCGCCGGCGCGCGTGTGTCGGTCGGTCGCGGTCGGGAGTGTTCGGGCGGCCTCGGACGGGCGGTGCGGACCGCATTAGCGCGCGCTAGTAACGGAGCATCTTTCGGATGCTCTGTTACATTTCCCCCCTTGTTAGATGAAGTGTCCCTATTTCGAGCATCACACCTCCCGCTTATAATGGCACTCATCTTGCCTGTTGAATCGGAGTACAAATTTTCGCGCTCCTACTCGTGCCTTGTATAAGCGGGAGATGCGAGCCGCGAAATAGGGCACTTTTACACAGATCCCGTCGGCTACATTCATCTCGACCGGCGGCGGTTCTGCTGGTCCGAACGAGGGCATCGTTGGTCGGTCGGTGGGCGGTGATGCTGCCTCGGCCGGGACGCCCGTTCTCGGTGGCCGCGGGGACGGATCTCGGTCGGTCGTGAGCAGAAGAGCTGGCCGGTATGATGTGATGGCCCTGCGTTGCGACCGTGACGGTGGACACGGTCGGCGTTGAGCAGGCGGTGGTCTCGATAATGGGCCGAGCCGAAGGAACTTCTCCTTCTTCCTCAAACAAGTCCAACAGGCTGCCGAAAAGTTCGACTAATCTTGCCGCACACCGGCTGGCCGGAGAAATGGTATATCTCTTACCTCCTGTGGGCGATGGCGGTGGCGGCGTCTGGAGAAGGCCTTTGAGCTTCCGCTCATTGCTCGCGGTGGATTGCTGCACTCTCGTGCCAACAGCACGGAATCACTCGTATCGGGTGGCGGATGGTGGTGACGCTCCGTATCGTCGGTTTGGCGGAGACGGGTTTGACCGTCATGGTGGCGGGTCGGTAGCGAAGTCCGGATTCCTCGGCGGTGGTCGCGAGTCGTTCCCACAGAATCTCGAACTCGGGATCGTAGCGCGTTGAAATGTGTCTTTTATCTGCCATAGCTGATGCGGACTTTTCCCCGGGTCGGAAATCCCGCATATTTATACCTCACTGATGGTATAAAAACTTTACTGCTCGGGGCCGGAGCAATTTGTGACTTCGCGTGATTTGTCAGATTTTCAATTTGTCTGGTAAACTCGCTTTGTTTAAACGGTCTTAGTTGTTGTCGGTCTCGTCGGTTTCGTCGGTTTTGTTTATGTCCGGTGCCGGCTTTAAGTCATGTATGTATCGATGCCACTTTCTCCGGTCGTCGCGCAAGTCAAAAACTACCGGAGATATTATTTTGCGTACGGTTAATGATCCGGTGTATGTAGGCGCTAATTTTGCCGCGACGGCCTCGTTTTTATTTGATAGGATGTGCACGCGCCTCCACACCTTGTCTCCGACGACAGGTTTCCAAGCGCGGTGTCACATGTCGTAATATTTCGCTTGCCTCTGAAATGCCTGCGCGAGGTTGGCGCAGACGACCTCATATGCTTCCCGGAGGATGCGGCAATTTGTCTCGGGCGGCGATACGGTGATGTCGCGTTGATCCGCGGGGAGGGGGCTGTTTAGCTCTCGCCCACAATTTAAGAACGCCGGGCTATACCCGGTGGCTTCATGCCACGCAGTGTTATAGCCGAACTGCAACGCCTCAAGGCTACGGTCCCAACGACGATGATCGCGATTCACATATTGGCAGATCATTGTTTTGACGGTTTTGTTCGTTCGTTCCACCGGGTTGCATTAGGGCGTGTACGCGGGGGAGATGCGGTGCGAAATATTAAACGTTTCTAAAATCTTTTTAAATTGACCGGAGATAAACTGTCGCCCTTGTCAGAGACTTGTCAGAGAGAGGGTGCGTGGACATCCGTGTCGGTATATGATGCGACTTTCGACGGCTTGCGCGACGGCGGCGGCGGTGGCACGGCGGAGTGGTTGTAATTCCACCCATTTTGTGAAACGGTTCTGCATCACTAGCAGCCACGAATGCTCATTTGCCGAGCGGGGTAACGGTCCTATTAGGTCGATCGTAATTTGTTCCCACGGATAGGACACGGGGGCTGTGTGTAAAAAGCCGGCGGGTCGGTTTTGCAAGGGTTTATGCGCGAGGCAATTTTGGCGGTGTCAGAAAACATGCCAGGCCAGTAGTATAGTCGCGCAGCACGAGGGATCGTTTTGGCGATACCAAGGTGGCCGGCTGTCGGTTTCATCATGCAACCGTCGCAGTATTTCGGTACGTTTTTCTCGCGGCACGCATTCCTTCCACTGTTCGTCGGCCGGGACCTCGCGAAAGTCGGTCGAATGTAGGAAATGGCGATACAGCTTCCCGTTCTCGATCCGATATTCGGGGAAATCGGCAGGTCTTCCCTTCATCCGTTGGCACTGCCGCTTATACCAAGGGCATTGGATTCCCTGGCGAGTGGAATGCACGGGCGTCTGTCGGGAAAGCGCGTCGGCCACGCGGTTCAGCTGCCCCTTCCGATATTTAATATCGAACGTGTATTGCTGGAGCTCGAGTGCCCAGCGGCCTAATTGTCCCGTCGGAGACTCTAGGCGTTGCAGCCATCGGAGGGCTTGGTGATCGGTTATCACTGTAAATTCATAGCCCTCCAGATAGCCGCGCAGATGTCAGATTCCCCACACGACCGCTAAACATTCGAGCTCGGTCGCGCTGTAATTTCGCTCGGCCCCGTTGACTGTTCGACTAGCGTATACGACTACGCGTTCGCCCTCCTCCAGGTGTTGCGTCAAGACCGCCCCGAGTCCGTGAGTGCTTGCGTCGGTCTGTAATATGAACCGACGAGTAAAATCCGGGCAGGCAAGGACTGGGGCGGTAGTGAGTGCCTTTTTTAGTTCGCAGAATGATTTCTCTTCCTCTGATCCCCATTGCCATCTGACGCCCTTTTTCGTTAATGTGGTCAGTGGGGCGGCGGTGGTGGAAAAGTTCGGTATGAACTTTCTGTACCAGGAGGCCACGAATTGTCGAATCTGTTTAATATTGGTAGGTGCGGACCACTGGGCGATGGCTTTAATTTTGTCGGGATCGGTCTGGATGCCGCGGCGATTAATTACATGAGATATTTAAGCTCGGTAAGGCAGAAATGGCACTTTTCGGGATTTAGCCGGAGGTGGGCGTCGCGCAGTCGGCGGAAAACTTCTGCGAGATGTGTTATATGTGATTCGAAAGACGGGCTGGCGACGACGATGTCGTCCAGATATACGAATACGTTCGGTTCGAGTTCTGGACCGAGTATGCTATCAAGGAGGCGTTGAAACGTAGCCGGTGCAGAATGTAGCCCAAACGGCATGACTTTAAATTGCATCAGCCCTCGTCCGGGCACTGTGAACGCGGTTACCGGTCGGCTTTCGGGGACGAGGGGTACCTGCTAATATCTCTGTTTTAGATCGAGGGTAGACAAATAGCGCACGGAGTTTGTCTAGTGTAGCGGCGATGTGTGGCAGCGGATACGCGTCTCGTTAGGTTACTTCGTTTACCTTGCGGAAATCGATGCAAAACCGTCGCTTGCCGTCTTTTTTCTGGACGATCACGACGGGGGAACTCCATGCGTTGGAGGAGGGCTCGATGATGCCTTCGTCCTCCATCTGTTGCACTTCTTCGTCTATACTTTTTTGCATCGCGGGATTTCGGGGGCGATATCGCTGTTTGATCGGTACGGGGGTTTTTATTCGGATGACATGCGTAATGAGGTCGGTGGGCTCTTTCACGTCCTCAAATTTGACCAGTTCGACATTCAGGAAGGTCGTTAATTCGCGTTCTTCTCGGGGTGTGCGGCGCGTTAAACCGGCGGTAACCGGCATAGGAGGGGTGACATTGTCCGGTGGTTGTGGAGGGAGCAGTGTCAAGCGGAGGCGAGCCCATAGGTCTATGCCGATCAGGATCGTACTATCTAGGGTCAGTAGGATCTGGAAGGGGTGGCTGACATCTTTGTGATGGGTAGCGTAATCTTTCCGTTAATATGGGCGAGTGCCCCATTGGCTAAATGGATCTGGCTTTCGGCGGGGGTAACTTCGATTTCTTGAGCGTAGCGCGCGGTCTCAGAATTTATCATCGAGATTTCGGACCCCGTGTCTATGAGTGCGGAGAAGTTGCGAGTGCCGATTCGGATGTGTGAACGCGGTGTATATTCTACGTCAGCGAGTTTTCCGGCCAGAGTATGTTGTTGGCGGCCCCGGCCGTCGGGGCGTTTCCCGAACGGGGATGGCATTCTTTTGTCAGCACCCCGTCTTTGCCGCATTGCGAGTAAAATTTTCGGGGAGGTCGTTTGCACGAGAAACGATCGTGACCTCGTTGCTTGCACCTCCAGCACGTATTCTGGCGATCATATGGGATTGGTTGCGACGGCGCAGCCGTATTCACGCGTCGACATTCTCGTCCTTCTTTATTCTCTATTTCGCAAGCTTTTTGTATTTCTTCGTATTCGGTGTCTTGGTCTGTAAGATCGTGCAACGTGGTCCTTTCGTTAATACGGACGAACATTTTATACTCGGCCCTCATGTTCTCGTAGAGTCGGTCTATTTTTTCTGGTGTCGAGTGATTTCCCGCGCGGCGCATTAACGTGAGCATATGCGTGACGTATTGTGAGAAGGTTTCGCCGGGGTGTTGTCTCCGGTCGCGAATTTCTTGTGCTAATTTTATCTGATAGCGACGCGGTAAGAAGTGACGGCGGAAATCGGTTAAGAAATCTTCCTAGCCCGACCATTCGTTTTCATTATTGCGATACCATGACAGTGCATTGCCTTTAAGCAATTCGGGCAGCCCTTACAACATAGTTTCGTTGGAATATCGATATTGTCTCTGCAATTCGGTAAGCCTTTCCAGAAAGAAGAGAGGATCGCGGCCGTCGAAGTGGCACCCCCATTTCCAGATTTGATTCATGGTTTTTGCGTGACCCAGTTCTGCCGAGAGTAAGCCGGGAAGCGGTGGAGTGACTGGGGATGGTTCGGTATCGGTGGATGTTCCGGCTTTTACGGTAGGCATAATGTGCGGATGAGTGTTAGCGTACGTTCGTAATCGGCGGCGGAGGTCTTCGAGAGTCGCGGTTGTGTCGATACCGAATGTGACTGTGCTACACGAAGGGCGTCTTGTTTTGAAAGAGTTTGTACCCAGACTGGCATCTGCTATCCCCTTTTTATTTTCCTTAAAACAGTCCCTGTTCGGGCGCCATGTAACGGTACGTCCCTGCGCGCTCGGATTTTATCCCTGGGCACGGACGCAGGTACATGTGCTCGGTTATCGCTCGTCGGATGCCGGGTTCGTGAGATATGTTGCGGCCGCCGGGCTTTTAATTTATTTACAGTAAATTCGTGACGCCTCTCGCTTTGCGCGGTCGTTCGTTGTCGTTTGCTTCGCCGGTCGTTTTGCGATGCTCGTAACGCGATTCGATTGCGGATATGCCGGACGCCGGGAGTCGTATCGGTAGCGCGTTGCCAGGCAACCGGGTCCGCGTGTGCGTTGCTAGGCAACCGTTGACGCTGGCCGTGACACGTGGGGCGGATGTCGCGGGAAAGTCCGAGAACGCTCCGACTTTCGAGATGAGATGGAGCGACAATACTGAGAACGCTCGGTATTGTCGAGAGGAGGAAAATCTGAAAACACTCTGATTTTTCCCCAGAAGGGAGACACAAGAATATCGAGAACGCTCGGTATTCGTTGCGGAGCGAGAAAGCTGAAAACACTCCGATTTCTCGAGAAAGGATAGAACAGGAATACGGAGAACGCTCGGTATTCGTTGAGAGAATCTTCTCTCGCTGTTCTGGTTGGAACGGTTGTCTGTGATGGACAGGTCGGAGGAGCGGATAGGACTGGACTCTTTTCTTAAAATTTGTCGGGTATTTATACCCGTATCCACGCCACGTGTCACCGTTTAGTTGGTTAGCGTTTGTTAAGAAACAATAGCTGTCACGTCGTCGATGCGTGACAGCTCGCCGGCGCGCGTGTGTCGGTCGCGGTCGGGAGTGTTCGGGCAGCCTCGGATGGTGTGGGCCGCATTAGCGCGCGCTAGTAACGGAGCATCTTTCGGATGCTCTGTTACAATTATTTGTATATCCTCTTCTCAATAAACTTCATAGCGCCTTAGTTGTAATACAATTAATAGGTAAGCGATTACGCTGCTGAAGCCTGTGCAGTTATGAACAACTCTGTACGCCTGTACAAATAAACAATTCGTTATATTGCTCTATATGTAGACGTAATATTTTATTCATAAAACTATTGAAATGTGAAAGTACATTGAATAGGTGTTCATATTTATATAAAGGTGTTCATATTTATATATTTATATAAACTTTGTTTGTAATGAAAGAACAAAATCTACGCAAGCAAAGCACAGTTAAAACAATAGCTCTTCGCATTATTGATTTTTTCTCTTCACTCATTTCTTAGTTTTCTATTCTGCATAAAAAATTTTGAAAGAAATTATGATCCATATCTATCTTTAGTAGAAATATTTTTTTTTATGTATTTTTTATATTATTTATTTTATGTATGATATAGAAAGCATTTTTTACTGAATATATTAATATCATGAATATGTAAATGAAACCGAATGTTATTAACTGACATTTTGACTAATATTAACTGACTGCTACTTATGATAAAATTTATAATCCATAAAATACTAAAATATACTCGTTCAATAACGTTCAATACACACGCGCGCGCGCGTCAAGGTTATTATTTATCATATCAGATTGATCTTTTTGTAGGTTGTATTCCGGCAGTGCATCGTTGGGCAGAGACTGTATTACAGTGACGCATTCAATCGCATTCAATACATGTTTATTTATCTTATCAATAGTCACATCTTCAGAAGCAGTTTGTGAATTATTAATCATTTCGATTATAAAATTATCAGGATTATTATCAACTAAAAGAAAAGAAGTATTATAATAAGTGTGCTATCTCGTACAGCACAAACTTTGTAGCAACATTGATGCAATGTTATAATATTTCTGCAATGTTATTGTAAAGTTTGTGCCGTAATACTACTTATTACATTACAATAGATAAAAATTACAATTCTCACCAATATTTTTATTTAATTGTACAAGTGGTATTTCTAAATTTAAGTTTCTTGCAATATTATTAAGCATTTCACGATTACCTATGTACACAAAAAGCATTAATTATCTTCCTGATGAAAATAAGAGTTGGAACATAAGAAAATCATCGAACGTAAAGAAAGAGTTACAGAAACGTAAACAAAACATTTAGGAAGCATAGATTAGAACAACGGGAAATAAAATAAGTGTTTTAAGGGATAATCGTCTGTCTTACGTTTCGCTGTTCCAATTTATGCTTCATAAAAGTTTTATTTGTGTTTCTGTCGCTGTCCCGTTAAATTCGCCTTACGTTGCATTTTTTATTCTCGTCAAGAAAACTTCTTGAAAGCAATATTTATGTCATTTATAATGTACTTGAAATAGATTCATTGCATTAAATTTATAAAGCATTTGCATAAGTTCGCATAATATTTGCAGAATTAAAACTTAGAATAAATTATCTTTAGAATAAACTAAAATAAACTAAACTTTAGAATAAACTTTAGAATAAATTATCAAGCTTAGTTGTAACGATTTTTAACACTTTAAGATTATGTTAAATTAATTAGATAGAAATTATAAATCTTCTTCAACTCACCATTTTGTACAATTAAATTTTTCTGATCTTTCGTTCGAATCTGGCATACAAAATATCTTTTTCGATGTTTATACAAACCGAACATATTAAAATAAGCACATGCTGCTGGTATCCTTAACTTTTTTTGAAATTATTTCTTAATTCCCAAATAACTCTCCTTTATTGGTAGTAGTTAGTGCATGCAATGATACGTTTACACACACACACACACACACACACACACACACACACACACACACACACACACACACACACACACACACACACACACACATATATATATAAATACAATCGGAATATGCTGGATGTTTCCCATATATTACGATACTTCAGTATCTCACATATGGAATAGAAACGTGTTTCGACATGTTATAAAACAAAATACGTTATATCTACCGTCTTTTTTTTTATCACTCATGCCATTTCACTTAATCTATCGTAAAAATTACCAGCAATTATATAAGTATATATGATAAGATAAAGGCGGCCTTCTCAAATGCCTAATGAATAAGAATAGAATTATATTATACGATATTTCTGATGATTAAATTAAGGCTGGCGTGCCATGGCGCGGAAATCCCATGGCAATGGAACGGAACGCGCAAACCAATCACAGCATGAGAACGAACAGAATGAATGAGTTTTCTTTTGGTTTTTTCGCTGTGATTCGCGTTCCGTTCCGCTGTGGATTTCCACGCCAGCATTACGCCTTCGATACTATTTTGTAAAAATTTTAGTTATGTATTATAATTGCAAATGTACAGAAGAACATTATTATCATTATTATCTCAAAAAAAAAAGAAACAGAAATCCTTATTCAATTTTAAGGCTTGAAATAAGAAATGAATGCTTTGTGAAATAAGAATATGATATAACGACATTTCCATATAGATAGAATTTTTAGGACTAACTCAAAAAGTGCTGTTGCATAGTAAGTGCATGATATAATTTTGATATGATTTATATTACATTAATCTCAAATTTACATGGTATAATTAAGTTAGTCTGTATATATAAATTGTTTTATTCTCGAAATCAACTTAAACACACTAACATGTATTATAATACGCAATGGCATTTTTCGAATCGATCCTGAAAATTTCATCTCTATGGTATTGATTCAACGATGATTTTATTTTGCTGAATATTACTTCTTTCGTTAAACATCGCAAACAAACGGTTTGAAGTTTACTGACTTTCTTTTATTCAAAAAGAACATTGTATTAGCGGTCGCAAAATTCGAAAAATCGTGGATACTAATTTTCTTGAGGAAACTAACCGTTACCATATTATCAATAAATTAATCAAAATATCTTGTGCAATTATAGCATTGGTCAAATCATTTATATAAAATGATAAAACAATTTTATAGATTACAAATTTATTATTAGTGATATCGACCATATTACACAATTCTCTCTTATTTTTGGAACATATTTGAAGAAATTGTTCTTATTCTATTTGCAATTCTAATACTTTACTAATACGTTACTAATAATTTTTACGCTTGTAAAGTATATAACGTGCATGATGATCAAATAACGATCAGTAAAAAGACCTTAGGTCTGTTATTTTGGCTGAACTAGCTGTACTAGTGTACAGTTTATTCTTTTTTCTTACACTAGAAGAAGAAAGATAAATTCTGAACTAGTGCAGCCAGTTTAGCTAAAAAGAACAGATCGGAAATTAACATATTAGGCCTTATGCAGGATTCACATTGCAACCAGCAACTGACATATGATGTCCGATATTCAATACAAAAACATATTTTCTGGAAGTATTGATATGTAGGAACCTTAAAAAATGAAATCTTTTATTAGATATCGGACTGTCGGATTTCGGACGCAGTGTGAATCTGATATTAGTCCTGTTCTTCAATACGTCGCTGTCGGATGTCAGAACACACATGTTGATTCAATGAGAGAATTTATTTTTCATAGGCGAGCAATTACCAAGATAGTTGCGTTCCGACATCCGATAGCCTATTAAGATCTGTTCTATAATGTTTTATAATCTATTCTATAATCATCTGTGGTGGGCTGTGGACTGTAAGAATAATCACAATCAAGTATTCTCTTCACATTCGTCTGTGATTGATTAGACAATTCTTATGACTTGCGGTTTGTGACACTAACATGCGACGTATTGTAGAACAAGCTTTTGACAATAAGCTATTAGTAATAGATTATAAGTTTCTAACTATAATTGACCACTCATAGATTAAATATAATAAGAATACTCGACTATGATTGGTCAATTCTTATTTTCTGACTTATGATTTATTACTAATAGTTATTGTAGGAAACCTATTATAGAATGACTCTAATGATATCATACTTTAAATTATGTTGTTACATATGATACGTCTCCGTTTCATTAGAATAATGAACGATGCAAATAATTACGTATAAGATTATATTATGTTCGTCTCTTAGTCAGCAATAATATTGAAACTTATGAAATCATATATTTTCAAAATATACATGATTTTTAAACTTTAAACTAAAAATAGAATGTTACAGATAATAAAAAAGCTAATAATGAAAATGGAAAGCTAATAATGATCTTCTATCTAAATATATTATGTTGTTACATATGATACGTCTCCGTTTCATTAGAATAATGAACGATGCAAATAATTACGTATAAGATTATATTATGTTCGTCTCTTAGTCAGCAATAATATTGAAACTTATGAAATCATATTCACATAATCCAGTATGAATTTAAATGTATATATTTGTATAAATGTATATATTTAGAGTAATACAGTTTCGAGGTTAGGTTCGATACATTTTGTCTTAAAGATGTAATACATCCTTGATAAATTAAATAAAACAAATTTCCTTGCTCAATAAATCGTTGACATCGCGAAATATATGGACTTATAACTTACATAACTTAATTTATAGATGCAAGATTATTATCAGTACTATTCTTTTTTTGTATTTTCGAAATATATAGTATTAAAACGGTCTCGTTTTCCCGCGCGGAGAGCGGTCAGTCGGTTGCCAGGAGGGGAAGCGAGGATGTTGGAGACAGAAAGTTGTTATTAAGTTGTTAGGCGATAATTATAACAAATAACGATGCTTTATTCAACTAACAGTGGTGCGATGGAATGTACCGAATCTTCGCGTCAATGTTCGTGGCCGTGGACGAGCGAGACGGCGATCGGCGCGCGGATAGCGTGGATACAAAATGAGATATCGCTCTGGCGGTCGGCGCGATACTGCTCGCGGCGCGCAGTTCAGTGGCGCGGGGCGCGCGCGGCGGCGGCGGTGTCGCACGTGTTCGTCGTGGACCTTTAAATCGGCGTTGATTGAAACGTGCACGCGTGTCGCGGGTGTTGTCGCGAGGGTGGATATTCGCGAGGTCGTCGGATCGTTTAGATCGAAGAACGGGTATGCTCGTTCCCTGCCGAGAGGGTTCGGCTGACGGGGGGTGCGCCCCTCGTCTGTCTGCGTGAATGCCGAGTGAACTCGGCCAGCCGGGGAAGGCCCCAGCTGTGTGCGGAGAAGAAAGTGGCGGTGCTGAGTGTACTCGGCCGACCAAGGTGTACCCTGATGCTCGGAGAGGTGGTATCGGGGAGGACCCCGATGCCCGGCGGAGAAATCTCGGAAACGGCGGAGTCGGATCGAGCGAACTCGACGCGCTGGGAAGACCCCAGCAACTCTCGGCTTGCCGTGCGAGATACGGAGACGGCTTTCGGCCAGGCCAAGCGAACTTGGCGCGTTGAGGAGGGCCCCAACAAAACTCAGGCTTGCTATCGGTTTCGGATGCTCGTTTCCTTGAGACGGGCTCTCGGGAAACGAGCTAGGAACAGGAGTCAACGAGAAGTGATTTCCTGTGGAGAGCGATGCCTTTTTATACCCGACATCGACCTCGGTATTTTCGGTCGGATCGGTCGGATTGATCGATCTCGGGGTTAGCATCCCTCTCCCCAGGAGCGGAAAAAAGGATCGGGTATAATTGGTTTTTTGGGGATTAGACGGAATAGGAGCGGGGGATGATTAAAGGTAGGGAAGGAATTCGGTGGGAAGATAACGGCGCGGTGCGGGGGTGGTTACGCACTTGTGGACACGGTCGTGGTGCGGGATGCTCGCTCGGTTGCGTGGCGCGGCGTCGGTGCGGCGCGGGACGCGTTCACGCTCGGTGCGTGGCGCGGTACGGAGTGCGTTAGCGCTTGTTGGCGCGACACGTGGCGCGATGCGAGGAAATACCACGAAAACATGTATGTTTTCGTGGTATTCTCCGACACTTCGGAGTTCGTATTGTGACTTTAAAAAGGAGGCATTACTGCCTCTTGCGGCCACTGCCGCACTCCGCCTAGTGTTCGGCGGTCCCCGACGGATGGACGCGTCACAAATTATTATACTACATAACAATATTAATTCATGTTATTAATATTATTTCTTTTATTATTTCTTTATGAAAAAGCATAAAATGTAGAAAAAGTAGTAAATGTAGTTTTGTTTTTTGACGAATAACTATATAGGTCTGTAAAATGCCTTTTTGTGAACATATTAATCTAATGAAAGACCGTTTTTGGGACATACAAGAAATTTTCATAATTCTTTTAAATTTTAATTTACATAAACATATATCTAATGCTTTACTACTTATACATATTATATCTAATTGAGATAGCTAGTAAAAATAATTTTTTTACTTGTGTACATGGAAAATTTTATTAGTCCTGAGAACTGCCACATGATATATTATTGTCCATATTTTGAGAAATAACTATCGTATTCAAATTTTTTTGGTGGCTTTGTTATCTGCGTAAAACGTATTCAACATCTATACAATAAAATTAGGATGTTCGGAAAAGTCCTGAAAATCTCCTTTTCATATACATATACATATATATATATATTATGTTAAGTATTATATTTTCACATATTAGTATAGGTATAGGTTAATGGTTTTTACTTTTTTACTGTTTCTTACATCTTTACTATTTCTATTCATTTTATATTACGTAAAAATAAATATTTCTTGATTTACAATATATATTTTAAATGAGCTACTTTGTCAATATATATATATATATATATATATATATATATATATATATATATACATATATATATTATGTGTACAAAAAAGTTCTGAGCTTTTTTTTGTAAAATTCAATCTTTATTCAAAAACAAACAAAAAAATATTAATCAGCGAAATATTCCCCGTTTGCATCAACGATCTTTTGCCATCTTTCGGGTAGCTTGCGAATTCCTTGACAATAGAAGCTTACCGGCTTCGAAGCGATAAAGTCATCAATGCATTTTCGTATCTCTTCAAATCTCACGAAATGTGTATCAGCCAAATGATGCTGCAGCGACCGGAATAGGTAATAATCGGAAGGCGCCATATCTGGGCTATACGCCGCATGCGGGAGAAGTTCCCAGCCTAACGCAAAGATATGATCCTAAGTCGCTTTCGCAACATGTGGTCGAGCATTGTCATGAAGCAAGATCACTTTACGACATCCTTGGCCAGTAAATGGCCTCTTTTCTTCTAATGCATCGCTCAAATTGGTCAATTGTTGTTGGTAGCGGTTTGCCGTGATTGTTTTAATTGTTGCCGGTTGTAACAATTCGTAATACAACACACCTTTCCAATCCCACCAGATACAGAGCAAAATCTTCTTGGCGTGGATATTGGGCTTTGGCGTCGATGTCGAAGGTTGACCAGGGTCAACCCATAATTTTCTTTTAAGGTTATCATAAAGAACGTTTAGGGTTATCATAAAGAATCCACTTTTCATCGCCTGTAATGATTTTGTGCAGAAAATCTTTCTTCCGAAACTTTGAAAGCAAAGTGAGTGCAGTGTCACGCCGACGATTTTTGTTGTCTTCGGACAATTCATGCGGAACCCATCTGCCTTCTTTCTGAACCTTTCCCATCGTATTGTTACGTCTGTGTTCTCGTCAGGAGGAGGAGAACTCGGGTGGACGCACGGAACCTCCCCTTTTCTCGCGGAACGACGTCGTGATGCCGATCCGCGAGTCGAACGCGCGTTAAGGGGGGCAGGGATCGGGTCAGCGTCAGCGGCGCTATTACCCTTACCTGCGCCCGCGCTATTCGGTGGTCCGTTTTAGGTCAGAGAACCGAATCTCTTTGACCAGGGATGGACCTAGTGCGATCTTCAGGGAGCCGGGAACGGCGCGGGGTCAGGTTTAGGAGAAAAAAAAACTGTTTACTACCGAATTTTGATCAATTAATTTTAATAAGAAATAATAAACGTGAACTACAATCTTCTGTTCGTATACATAAAAGGTTAAAGTATTGATAACAAAAGAAATCTTGTACATACAAATATATAAAAAAAAAACGACCGCGGGGAAGGAAAATCCCTTATATACCCAATTGCTCAAGTTGGGATAAGAAATTGGTGATAGCGAACGGGTCTATAGGATCGGGTTGCAGGTGTGGAGGAGGATTGGGGTGCGCGCTGCGGAATGCCTTAATCGGGACGAGGTAGGGGAGAGGATCGCGGGAAATGTACATTGGGACAGTATCGGTTATGGCATGCTTGGATATTTGGTCCCAGAATTGTTTGTCGGGTTTAAATTTCCTTGGGATGAAGAAGGTGCCGGGAGGTGGATGGGCGGGAGAGCGGGGGAATTGACGGACGAGGTGGAAGAACTTCTCCACGTCGAAATTTTCCGGAGTGCACTGCCTCTCGAATTCGGCTGCGGAACGGAGGGCGGAGGCGTATTGGTGGAGCGATATATTGGCTAGTTCCGGCTCTACTTCTACTAACCGCTCCGCGAGTTCTTCGGCGTGGCATTCGCGACGAATCCGTTTATTTGCCTTCTCGCGACGGTGTCGCAATGCCCGTTTCGTTGGTCCGTTCCGAATGGCATTTGTTTGGTTCACTATACAAATGAAGGTCAGATAAGAGAGAAGTTGAGGAATCGAAATAAGGCAGCTTTACCGAATCAATCGGCGGCTTGCCCGGTTGGAATGTTATGGAATCGGAGGAGGCAGCTTCACCGAGTTAATCGGCGGCTTGCCTGGTTAGAAGGTTGTGGAAATGATTGTGAAGTTAGGGAAGGCAGCTTCACCGAGTTAATCGGCGGCTTGCCCATTGGGAATGTTGGGGTGGTTTTAAGATAGATAAATTTTTGAGGAATAAGTAAATAAGATGTCGCGAACCAAACTGCCAGTTACCGCGGGAAAAATTGATAAGGTTGGACTTACTTTTTGTTGTAGCGGCCGGGGGCGGTGGTCGAAGAATGTAATTGCCCAGGCTGGATCACTGAATGGTTCGAGAATAAAGTCGCGCACAGATTCTAACTGTTACGGAAGGTGTCGACCTCGAGTGTATCAGGAAGAAGAGAGCGATCCGCTCCGAGTCGCGGTTTTTAAAGGGTTCCGGAGGGGTGGGAATATCTGAGGGCGTGATGGATTTCCGTGTTGGCTTGTCAAATGATAATTTAGGAAAATTATGAATATAGAGGAAGGAGGGAAGCGGTGTCCTATGATTTGTGGTCGTTTTTCCATTTTCAGATTTCCCAGCGAATGATAGAATTAGTTTTTAGATAGATAGAATTTATTAATAAAAATTCTCCCGCTAGTTCGCACTCTTAATCGCTCATTGGTGTGCCAGCCAACGGCCACTAATCAGTTCTTCTTGATTGGTGCTTTTTTGTGTTTCCCCACCAATGTGGGGAGTGTCATCCCCGAACGATCCAACGCGTTTCTTATCCGTTAGGAATTTGCTTTTGTTAATAAAAATTTTTTTTATTGGTAAGTCGTAAACTTGTCGGCGCCGACAAGGCTGTTTACCAAGGATTTTTTGATAGTGAGACATATCTCGGGAGAACGATTGTTTATTTAGAGTTTTTTTTTTGTTTGATTGGGTTATTTTTCTTTGATCGTTCGAAGTGCCCGTTTATGGATTAGCAGCCGTTAAATTTTTCCTTCCCGAAAGAGAAGAATTTGTGAAGTCCCCCGGACGTAACAGTATGTAAACGTACGGAAATGGTTTGCTGCGCAACGCCAAGCTGTTCTAGAAGCTCCTTTTCAGTTTGTGCAGAGTATCCAGCAGTGCTTGCAATTCGTCCGTTTCAATCTTTTGAGGGCGTCCAGCACGCGGTTCATCTTCAAGACTGAAATCTCCTTTTGCGAAATTTTTGATATCATGTAGTATGACTTTTACATGTAGTATGACTTACAGCGTTCTCTTCATATGCAGCACAAATCATTGCACTGGCTTCAGCAGCATTTTTCTTCAGATGAAACGCGAAGTGGATGGAAAATCGAATATGCTCGTTTGTTATTGCCATCATGAACACTACTGATTTTTGAGGTTATGTGCATCAAACGCCAAACCGTATAGCATTTTAGAAGGCCAAATGTCAACGCTTTAAAACCGCAAAAGGGCGGGAAGATATATAAAATTTAAATTGTTATTTCGGTTGTATGAAATCTAAAGCTTAGAACTTTTTTGTACACCTAATATATATATATATATATATATATATATATATATATATATATATTAGGTGTACAAAAAAGTTATTACATTATTTATATATATATATATATATATATATTATATATATATATATATTACATTAAGTATTATAGTTATTTTCACATATTAGTATAGTATATTAGAACATTCTACGAAATTACATAATGATAAATAGCACAAAAGATGAGGGGAAGGATGAGTCACCGCTTACGCTTTTTGCATCAACGTTATATGCGATTATAATTATTAAATATTTTATTCTTTATAATATGTATAGTTTTTTAATAGCGTAATATTTATAGCTTTTTTAATAACAAAAAATCAAATTAAATAATGTACTAATTTCGCGAATGTAGCTTAACATCTTTCCCTCTAAAGTACATGAATTGAGTAAATATTATTATTTTAAACGACAATTGTGGTTAATACTCGAATAACATTAATATTCGATTCTTACCATGTGTAATTTCAAGAAAAAAATTTAAACAATTACCACTTTTTTACACTTTCCATATTAAACACGGTACAACACTCGGAAGAATAGTATGCTGATTATTTATCGCAATTCTAGCGACAATTCTCGGTAGTTCTAGCAGAATTTCATACTCACGTTTTAAGAAGAGTTCCAGCGATCGCATATTTTTTAATAACTTTTTAATCTCTGAATCGTGATTAAAAGAAATAGATCATAATCATAAAGAATGTAGTTAGATTTTGCAAATAATTTTTATGTAAAGCAATTTTATATCTTCTTTGCACCAATTGGTTCATCTCATTATTCTTTGTGTAAAAATATTGAAGTACAGTTACCAAAAAAACACGAAATGTTTTATATTTCATTTTATAATTGTGCGACACTAAAGTTTATTTTTCCATAAATTTTTTTTAACCATACTTTATAATCATGAATATTTGATCATGATTGCTTTTATGTGCAAAATAAAGGATGATTGTAGAGCGAAAAGTTCTGTTAGAACTGTGATAAATAATCAGCATGACACTTTTTCTCCAATCCCGTGATTTTTTTTTTTATTTATTATGCTGCTAAACCCACAGAGGGTTATCAGCAAAGAAATATAAACTTACATATAAAACATAAGTGAGTACAAAGCAGTAGATACATACAAGTCAAATATGAACATTAGAGCAAACAGATATACATGTACATATATGCATAAATAAGTCCAAAGAAGTAAATATATGAAAAACTTAATTTAACATTGTTTGAATAAGCAGTAAAGGGGAAAAAAAATGTAAATATAAATATCTATCTGTTTAACCAAGTTGTAAATAATTTTGAGTGGCGCTAGAAGGAGATCGGATAGAAAACTATTCATCACGAAGGGCGGAAAAAAGCCTAACTCGGCAAGACCTTCGATAAGAGAAATTCTCGTCAAATTTTTGACACTACCAAATAATGTGATTAAGAGTTTGATCCGGAAATCTGCAGGTACAAGTAGAATCATTAACCAATCCGATGCGAGCTAGGGAGGACCTCAAATGATAATGATTGCACCTGCATCGGTTAATCCAGATAATGAAATCTCTAGACAGATGTTTTTTGGAAAACCAGAGCTTAGGGCTCTCGCAGTAATAAATATTGAAATAATTAGTACCCTTGGATTGGACTAGATTTTTAATCTTTTTAATAATACAATTTCTGGTCTGATGCAAGAATAAGATAAATAGATCCGTCAAGGGGATGAATAAAAGCGGAGATAGCTTATAATGAGTACCCTCCTTGACCAATCTGTCTGCCATTTCGTTGCCGAGAATACCTATGTGCGATGGGATCCAGAAGAAGTAAATTCTAGAAATAGCCGCAGGGCTAGCTATGACTCTATCCTCTAGAAGGATAAGTATAACTAAATAGGGGTTAGTACGAGCACCCAAGAGAAGAGATTGTAAAGCTGAGACCACACTAAGAGAGTCAGTATAAATGTAAATATTTCGGTCATAAATATCACTAACCAACTCTAAAGTCAGCTTAATTGCAATAGATTCAGCGGTATAGATAGATGCATTTTTATTAATGCCAACAGATTTGGAGGTGCCCAGTTCTGGCGAGTGAAATGCCGCACCTACATTACCCACAGGACCTATCTTGCTTTCATCAGTAAAAATAGAAATGGCGGGATTGTTTTTACAATTAAGGTGTTCCAGGAACAATAAGTTAGGATCTGGGGTGATTGCCAGGCATTTGCCTAGTTCAGTATTGGTATTAATAGTGTAGGAGCCTAGTATTCTTTCACAAAGAAAGGGGGACCAGTTCTGACAAGACCGCATATCGGAAACCTTGCACAGAGTGTTGTTGATAGTATCAATAAAAAGTGAGCCAGATCTATCCACCATTCGCATCCAAACCGGCTTATGATTGACAGTAAAGTCATTAATCAAAACGTTAAGAGGGTTGATGTTGCATGAGAAAATTTTGCATAGGAATTTACTCCCCAAGTAAGTCGCTCTATCTTTAATGTAGCTCAATTTAGACTCTCCTAAAATAACATTTAGAAGGGTACTACATCTGAACCCCAAAGCCACTCTGGCAGCAAATTGAATCCTCTCAATCATGTTAACAAGAGACAACAAGCGCGGAAAATATATGAAACAGTTGTAATCAATAACGAAACGAATAAGACTTTTATAAAAGAGTAAGATAATATCAGGATCAGCTTCCCATTTTATATCGCGTATATATATTTTAAGATACGGAGGCGTCGTAGACATTTATCTTTTAGACGCACAATGTGTTGATCAAATTTCAAATGATAATCAAAGACAATACCGAGAAATTTAACACACTTTTGAGAGTAAATAAGATGTTGATTAATTGACAAGGTAGTAGTACCAGGCGCAATACTTCTCTTGTTGAAGTGAATCAAAAATGTTTTTTCAATTGCTAGATTGAGGCCTAATAACGATAATTGAAGACAAATTTCCTCTATTGAATTTTTAAGAAGAGTTTTATCAAACTTAGCTTTAATGGTTTGACAATAAAGGGCTATATCGTCCGCAAATTGAGAAACATGAACGTTTTTGTCAATGTTTAACATAATATTCTTGACGTAAATTAGGTAAAGGAATGGACTGAGAACTCCATCCTGAGGCAGGCCTTTGAAGGCCTTTTTAGTAAACGGCATAAAATCAGGGTGATTAAAAGAAATGTTTCTTTCATAAGTTAAAAATCGAATAAAGACTAACACTCTGTTAGAATCACAAATATTAGAGAGTTTTGAGAGGAGGATATCAGTGTTAACATTATCAAATGCATTGACTAACATCCAGGAAGCAGGCAACAATATCTTCTCTTTCAATGAAGGCCCTCTCAACAGAGAGCAAGAGAGTTACCAGATTATCCGAACAGGATCCAACTCTGAAACAGCCAGACTGTAAAACGGGTAAATACCCTCTGGTTTCAATCCACCATTGCAATCTATTTTTTACTAAACGTTCAAAGAGCTTACATAAGTTTGAAGATAGTGAGATAGACCTAATTCCGTGTCCATCGCCTTTCGCAATAAAAAAAGTAAAATAATTATTCCACGATGAGGGGAAGATTTTATTAATATATAGGCTATTAAAGATGTCTAAAAGAATTAATTTGATCTGAGAGACAGACCAACTATAGCGGCGATTTCTATAGCATCCAAACCTGGCACCGAATTAACTTTGCAACGTTTGAGAGCAAGATTGAATTCAGAAAAAGTGAATGGGGCATCGAGTATATGATTGTTAATAGGTACAGTAAGATTTTCAGGCACAGGACAAATCGGAGCCCAAGGAGGAGCAACCCTGAGAGAAGCTTTATGTATTTTGAGAGGCAAGTTTGGAATAGTCTTTATATCAGAATTAATTTTAGCCCATTTGTTTTTTAGTGTTTTACAGCGCTTCCACACATAATTGATATTAGAATTGGCGTTCAGACTCTGTGCAAAAACCTTAAAATTACTTATTTTCTTTTTAATAAGTTTCCTAATTAAAGCAACGTTTCGCTTATAAGATATATAATCGTTGATAGATCTAGTGAATCTCCATTTTTTTAGAGCAGCTTTTCTGAGTCTGATGGCTTTGTCACAGTCATTATCCCACCAAGGAACCGGATTCCTGCGCCTTTGAGTGTTATAAGTGATTTTCTGAGGGGTAGCAAGTTTTATATCTTCTAGAATAATATCTGTAAAAAAATTATATTTATCAATAGTGCTCAGTTGCTCGAAGTCAGGGCCAAGAAAGATGCTATATTTATTGTCCATAAAAGCATAAAAGCTACTCCAATCAGTTTTTTTAATTCGCAATTCTATTATTATGACATGAAGTAGCTTTTGAGAGTCATATGTAATAGTGAGGGGAAAGTGATCGGATCCTAAAGAGTCATCAAACATATCAACTTTAACAGAATCAAAGATATCTCCCGAGGTAAAGATTAAATCCAGGTTGGAAAATTTATTTCTGTAGAAATCTACATGAGAGGTAGTGTTATCATTGATATAAAATAGATTATGCTCAATCGTAGCCTCAGCGAGATAGTTTCCGTTTGAGTCAGTATGTGTACAATTCCACAAAGTGTTGTGAGCATTAAAGTCACCCAGAATGATACAAGTATCCTGCGATGACAGCTTAGCAAACAATGTATCCCAAGAGTTATAAGGCACTACGGAACCGGAAATATGGTATGCTGCAAAAAAATGTAGAGTGAGAGAAAGCTATTGATTCGAACATTTGCTACCTCAAAGTCATTATTGGAGGTACAAAAATCTTCTAATATTTCACATTTAAATGATTTGTTAATATATATAGCAATACCTCCTCCCGGTCTACTTAGTCTATCAAATCTATAGGTGTTGAAGTTTTTAAAGTCAAGAATAGTATCAGTATTTTAACCATGTCTCAACTACAATGATAATGTCCATAGAATCCATCAATTTTTGAAGCTCAAAACAATGCTTGTAAAGACCACGCGCGTTCCAGAAGAAAATATTACATTTAAATGTTCTTGTTATGGTCGCCATTTTGAGTAATATGTGTAGACGCAGTGCTTTGAGCCGGGAGAAGACAATCCGGGTCCTCTTCTAATGCTTCATCGAAGTTTGAGATTAAGGTTCCTGAGAATTCATCTGAAGAGTTTGTCCAATTTAAGTAATTCTCAAGTTTTTTTTCAGCCTTGTGATTCTATTCTTGATTGATTTATTTTTGAGTACTGGATAGATTTTCTTAAACAAGGTGATTATAACAGAGATCTGAGGTGTACTGTGAAGCCAACGCGATAGTGTCTTTATTGTTCATTGATTTAAGGAGAAAATCTTTTAGCACATCGTAAGATATAGTAGACACTTCCTGTTGTAGGATTAAAATGTCTTTTGCTGGT
Source organism: Pogonomyrmex barbatus (assembly GCF_055798465.1). Classification (NCBI taxonomy): domain Eukaryota; kingdom Metazoa; phylum Arthropoda; class Insecta; order Hymenoptera; family Formicidae; genus Pogonomyrmex; species Pogonomyrmex barbatus. The sequence continues at coordinate 7,748,304 of NW_028297107.1, forward strand.
GAAAGCATGGAATCCATTTTCTCAGCACTACAAGAAACATTAGAGCTTTCCGCTTTTTTCTTAATTTTTTTCTTGACTGGCCTGGAGGAGATTTTTGTGATTTTTGTAATTTCATTCGGCACAGCAAAGTTGTCACGAGTACCAGTCACAGAAGTAAGCACATTACCGACCGAATCCAGAGTGGTGCACGAAGCTCCGGAGCTATTGTCAGGCAATGGCCTTTTCAAAGATGTTTAAGTTGAATCCATGGGAAGCGTAGAAGGAAGATCGTCAATTTGTTTGTCCGATGAAGGATAGTTTGCGGATTCCAGAGATACGATTTTTACAGCTGAAGCTTCAAGCTGGTTGAGATTAGTACATTTCTTAGCAATATGTCCCTCCTTTTTACATAAAAAACAAATAGGATTGTCAGTCGTTACATATATCCAATAAGTCATGTTATCAAAAATGATTTGGATAGCATCAGGTAATTTATCAATGTCTTCGGGGGAGATATATACTTGTCGTCTGAAGCTAAGAATGTGAGAAAATCCTGATTCAGAAATACCCGCCTTGATAAAAGAAACAACCAATGTACATTTTATACCTAAGTCGGTAAGCTTGTTGATAATGATATCGTGAGGTATACTACAAATATTAGAGGACAAATATTAGACAGCAGGACACGTTTGGATTCTAAGATCAATGGTCTTATTGTTAAGGCATGACCTTTAATATTTACATTGGTTTTGATTCTCGTGAGAGATTGAATAATGAAGACATCAGCGAGGTAGAAGCAGATCTCTTGGAAATACGAGAAGCAAATCTAATGTTGTTAGGTTTGACGATGTTGCCTACCGCAAGGACATATTCTTTAATGGAAATTTTCTCGATGGCATCCAAAACTATAGCTTGCTCCTTTTTCGGGAAGATGACCTTTTGTGTAACATGAGAATAGGAAAAAACTTGAGATTCTTGACGATCGATATTACATTTTGGCTTCAGAATATCCTTGAATGTCGTAGGCGGGAACCGCTACGTGACCTTTTCTGGATATCATAATGAAGAAGCCCCCTGTATAACGTGCAGGGAGGGAAGTCCCTACACCACACTTGTCACACTAAATTCCACTAAAAAGAAGATTTAGAAAAGAAACAGTAAATGGAATTATACAGCAACACGCGGACTCAGGATATAAACATGAGCGCAAGACAACACGTCTAACACGTACCGTGGTCTGAGCGAGACTCCCATCCTATGATTAAAAGTGTGAAAAACAAACAGTTTACATTTATTTTTAAAATTACATATAATAATGGGAATAGTACTAATTGAAACTGTTGTTAAAAATAATATTTATTGTATTCTTGTACTTTAGAATGGTCATGCTAAATTCACGAAGTTAGTACATTATTTAATTTGATTTTTTGCTATTAAAAAAGCTATAAATATTTTGCTTATATTAAAAAAGCTACATATATTATAAAGAATAAAATATTTAATAATTGTAATCGCATATATAACATTCATGCGAGTGCATTCTCAGCATGATAAGAAGCGTGAGCGGTGACTCATCCTTCTCCTCGCCTTATCCATCGCCGAGCGCCGGGAGGCCAATGTCGACACGCTGGGCCGTCTATAGCTCAGGCGAGCTCTTTCTTCCCACGCGCTCTTATTCGTGCAACTTTAATATTTAATAACTCGAACTCGAAAATTATTATTGTGAATATCGCAAAACGGTGTAAGACATTTTCATTTATCTCGCTCCCGTCTACCTCACGAGCGGTGTTACACATGTTGCGGAACACCCTGTATAAAAGTTTTCTTATTTAAGATTAAAGTTTATTTCTTTAATATTCTTTTTAAATATTTTTAAAGTTAGCAATCCCGAGCAGAAATTTGATCAGGTATACCTGATGCACGATCAGGACCTAATCAGGTAGGAATAGGAGGATACATTATAAATGTTTTTCCTTGTGTTATTCTTATCAGGACCTGAACACGTAATTCTAGGGATGCACTTAATAAGGCTTGCTTGATATTATTTTACCAAGGCTTAAGGTGGTATTAATAGGGCGTTCCTAATAAAGATTACTTAATATCTTCTTATCAGCACCTGAATAGATATTGCTAATGCATCTCTGATAAGAAGTGCCCGATATTGCCATAATCAAGACCTGAAAAAATAGATTAAGCCTGATAAGGATTACTTAATATCATCCTTATTAGCGCATGAATAGGTATTGATAATGCACCCCGATAAAAACTGCCTGATATTATCCTGATCAGGACCTGAACAAATAGTAATAGAATGAGCCTGATAAGGATTACTTAATATCATCCTTATTAGCGCCTGAATAGGTATTGACAATACACGCTCCTGACAAAAACTGACTTACTTTGACCAGAACCTGAACAAATAACTATAAAAAACACTTTAATGCATAACAACAACAACAACAACAACAACAACAACAATAATAATAATAAATACCTTAATTTTGTAAAACATTATTTTATAAAACATTTTTCGCATTAAAACTAAGTTTTTTATGCAATTTTTCAAATGCAGGTATACTGTCCATGCATTTAACTTTTTTATCTTTTTCCATAACGTTATATATATATATATATATATATATATATATATTTTTTTTTTTTCGTTATCTTTTAATATGAAATATACTCGTTGCTAAGATATGAAGGACGACAAAACAATTAGTAAACATTAACCGTGAAAATCGGTTAGTATCGGTAAAGATACATACAATTAATTTTTAATTTCATATAAGAATTAACGCGCTTATGGTAACGCAATATTTTATATATAGTAAATTAATATCTTTATAATGAGTGACATTGTTAAAAAACGAAGATGTTTATTAACGCAAATGTGCGTGCAACGTTTTCGTAAATTTCAATAAAATACAAATAATTTACAGAAAGTCGACAATACGAATATACATAATAATTCTTCAAGAATTGATTAAAATACACGCGATATAAACTGTGAAATTCATGAAGAATGTGATGATATCTTACCTATCAATGAAGAATCTTATTCAAACTCTGAAAACATTTTTTGGAATGTAAGTAATTCTAGTGAAATGTATATTGATGAAAATGACAGTAATGCAAAATATAATAAATTAAAACAATTAGCAATAAGCATGGAACAAAATATTGATATATTTTTATTACGGCTCTTAAATATAAAATAAAACAAAATTGTTTTGATGATTTGCTTAAAATATTACGAAAAACGAGTTTGCCTGTCTTCCAAAGACTTCAAAAACATTTTTAAAAACAATGCGTGATGTTCTGGGAAGTCCTGGTCGGACGGAGCTGAAATCAGCAAATCCTCGACCGCTACACTCACACGTTGTTTATGGGGTTTTTTCCCGTTCGGTTAAGAGAGTAAAAATCTCAGGATTAGATATTGCGGAGGAAATGGGTAACAGGAATGTCGAGGTGACTTTTATTTTCAGGAAAGAAGTTGAATTTGGGAATTAGGAATATATATAAATAAATATTTCATTTGTGGTACAATTGGAATTTATTTATTATTACAATTATATTTACGCAGACCCATTTCAGAATTTGTCTTATTATAGAGTGCGATACGCGATTACAGTCGTGAGAATTAAACAGCAAATTGTTCAAGCACTAAGCGGTCCTGATTAAGTGGTTAATCCCTAAGCAAGTGCTTAGCCCCCAAATAAATGCTTAGCTATCCCCGAACAAATGCGGAAAGTTATCGTTGCTTAGGATTTTTATACGTTTTTATACGTTTTATATGAAAATATAGAAGTAGGGGTGATCTAAATTCCAATGTGGTAATTCTATAGATTTGAATAAAGGCTGTTACCAAATGTCCTTAGTGCAGCCTACTATTGATTTGCCTACTGTTAGCCTACTTTCACTTATGAGTCAGCTATAACTCACGTGTTTAAGATCGTCTAGTTGTCCTTGACATAATTTTTTATTGGTTAGCTTGGCCTACATTCGCTGTGAGTCAGCGATGACTCGTTGTTCCGAATATTATGGCAGCCTTGACATTTACGCTGGCCTACTTTTACTTGCAGACTGATCATGAGTCATACTTACGAACATTCGATCGACTTACTTTTGCTTTCAAAGAGTACTTATACTTTATACTTTGTTATAACTTCTTTTTATATAATTAACAATTATACCGTTTGCTCAATTATAAGCATTTTTAAATATCGGTCTTTATAATGTTGTTTTTAGATATACTTTACAATATTAATAATAATAACGATTACATCGTATAATTAGTATATTTAATTAGTATCTAAAATATATCAGTATAACTCTTTTTGCATTTATAATAAATTATTTATTGAATGCTTTTAGGTACAAAATAACTCCGATTGCAATTGGTTAAATTGTTAGGATAAATTTCCATGCATATTAGTATTTAGGATTTTTCTCATAACCATAGATTTAATGTTAATGATAAAATAGAAACAACAATTATAAGTATAGGTCTAGGATAAAGATTTCTAGAAGTTGAATCAGTTTATACACGGAGATTTGCTTGCTGAGCTGATCTGGGTTTTTGAAGTAAGTGTATGTAAGCAAGTTTCTAATTATTCGAATATCTTTAAAACTGTAGATGTTAGATAAGTATGTGTAATAGGAAAAGTTACAGGATTTCCAGTGTAGTATCCGAATCTTTCATAATATTTAATTGTTTATATAATAATTTATTTATTTATAATTTTTGTTACATAACATTTAAGTCGTAGAATTTCTCTTCTGAGACATAATATATTTCTATTGATATTCTTTATATGATTCTATAAAATAAACTATATCTTATGAGGAAATGTATATATTATATGTATGTACATATACGGATGTTCCACAACTCGCGACCGAAATTTTTATGACATATTCCTGACTTAAAAATAAAACCAAAATTCTAATACGAAAATGCCGAGGCTATAATAGTTTTTAAATTAATAGCGATTAAAGTCAACTAATCATAGAGCTAACATTTCGCGCGCTCAGGCCTGATCATATAACAAGTATATAATAAGGCACTACCATGAGGATCCTCTTAATGTCAATCGAGATTATTATACAAATATATTGATATAATATTCTATTATTAATATTCTATTATTGATTAATATTCTATTATATTTTTATTGAGAAATTATTTTTGCTTTTTTATTAAATCTATTTGTATATTACATATGTACAATTAATACCGGAACATATTACAAAATATCAATATCAATTCAATAACGAGATATTACGACATGTGTTAAGTATCGATATAAATAACGTTGAAATACAATGATAATAAAATATTTTATTAATTAGATCATATCTAAGCATAGAAAATAAGTACATTGCCAAAATTTGATATATCATAAACAACCTCGTATGATATGTCAAATTTTAACATTTCATTATATGATTGTAACGATGCGTCCCGCCGCATCATTCCGTCCGAATCATCATCCTACCGAACAAAAGCCGACCGACCACCCGTCGGCTTAAAAGGCGCAAAGCGCCGATAAACGCTTTAAATTACCGAAATAATTAGTACAGCCTATGGGCTGTACGGGGAATCTGCGCTACTTAGCGCGACACGGCGGAGATACACGCGCCCGAAGAAACCCGCGAACGCGCCGTTTCAAAGATCAGAAGCAACGAACAAAGTTATTGTTCTCACAAATTAGTTCAGCAAAATAATACTCGCGGATCGACCCGAAGAGATGCCGAATTTCACCGAATTATCGATCCGCGGGGTATAAAAAGCCCGATCCGATCAGAAAACAGACTCAGATTCTCGGAATCATTCGCCGGGCTCGCTTAGCGAAACCGACTCCGATCCCGAACTGAAAATTCGTCAAGCAGAAGTTGCGAGTACGCCGCCCCAGCCAGGAGTTACTGGCCAGAGCCGATTCTCCGCTTCCTATCCGATCCACCAAATCCGCTTGCCGGGAACGCTCGAGGTAGTGTGTTCGCTGCCCCAGCCAGGAATTACTGGCTAAGCATCTCCTCCGACTTCCGCCTAAACGCAACGTATCAACAAGCTCGCCACGCCAGGTGTTTCTGACCGTTGTGCCCTGCGGCCGAACACGCCGGCATCCGCCGCGGTGGACTGCCGCCGCCATCCTCGCCTCCGAGCAAGTATCCGCGTCCGCTGTAAATCCCCGCGACCCGCGCCGCCGTAACAGATTCGCAATCTGCGTCCGCTGTAAATATCCGCGATCCGCGTCTGCTGTAAATACCCGCGACCCGCGCCGCCGTAAAAATCCGCGTCCGCTGTAAATATCCGCGTCTACTGCTTTGGACGACAACTGCGCCGCTGACTAAATCATTATAAAACGCGCTGCTATCATCACTATCACGATTAATTATAGCAATCTTATCATCCCGCATATATGAAATACATATATTAATATCAGAGAACTTATTCGTTTTGCCATTTTTTGTATACCGAACCTGGACAGACCGACAAGCGTATCCGCGTATGCATATCCTTGCGGAACATGAACCGACGAAAAGGCGGACCGTTTTATGGCGCCCGAACAGGGACTGTTCCGTTGAACCAAGACGAATACATTTTCTTTTTATATTTTATTTTGTGTGATACGATGATCTCGCAGCGGGTTAATTATGTCGAGAATTCAAGACCTCTCGAAGGCCAAGATCCAAAAAGAATTAAGGTCACGGGGACTGCCGGCCGAGGGGACTCTCGAAGAATTGCGTCTGCGTCTATGCGAATACATCGAACAGCACGCCATCGCCAGAGCTAGCCTCGCGAAACGCGAGCATACCGAAACAGTAGAAATCCGCGACGTAGAGTCCGCCGAGTTCGAGAGCCAGACTACGGCGAAGATCATGAATCAGATTAGGAAATGGGGTTGCCATTTTGACGGACGTGATCCATAGGCATTTCTCGAGCACGTGGAAGAACGCAGGGCCGCGTATGGCTATACCGGTCATCACCTGCCCGAAATGCTCCGTGGAAATAGCTACTTTGGTATCAAAACCATCGAGAGTTGTGGGCGTCCTGGGAAGACTTTACGAAGGATTTCCGGGCGCAATATCTGCCCAACCGGTATCGCGTGCACTTACAAAAAACGAAATAATCGCGCGCATACAACGGACGGGGAAAGCTTACGCAAAATACGCGACCGACGTACAAATGCTCATGAGACGCGCCGGGGAATACTCCAGCGCCGCGCAAGTCTATCTCCTTTACGAGAACCTCCATCCAGACTATAAGTTATATATCCGCCACAATGATATCCGTACCCTCCGTGAATTGCAGCAACGCGCCGTGGAATACGAGGAAATCCAACGACAACGACAGAAGACTCGCATGGAAAGCGAGAAAAACCGTGCCAGCCGAGCATCCGCTGAGTACGACGCGAAGGCACGTTGTTGGCGTTGCAAGCAGCGCGGGTACACCCACTTCGAGTGCCGTCGTGGCCCGCGTCGTTTCTGCTCACAGTGCGGCAAAGACGGAGTCTACACGCGAGATTGCCATCCACCGTCGGAAAACGCTGCTCGGGCTGGGGAAGTCGCGGCCGCACTCCGGTCCTCCGCTTAGAATACTTACCGCGACCGCACCTAACCATTCACATCGTGACCACAGTACCGATGTTAGCATTAATCGACACCGGATCCGAAGTATCGTTTATCAATGCCGCAACAGCCCGGATTGCCCGCCGACTAAAATTTAAATCGAACAACTGCCAGACTCAGGTGCGGCTGGCGGATGGGCAATCCGTAAAGACACAAGGGACGATGCTAATCCGCGTGAAAATCGGCACGCAATCACGGCGCATCACTTTTACCTTCTACCATCACTCCGCAGCGACATGCTGATCGGAGTAGACTTCTGGGCCACCACCGACATCATTCTCCGACCGCCGCAGCATAGAGCCGCCGCCGAAACCACCGTAACAACCACGGTCACACCGAACGAACGGTTGTGTGAATTTTTACGAGAAGAACTCGTGGCGTTCGATACGATCAAGGGACCGACTGACCGAATAGAACGAAAATCCGAGTATTACCCGGTACGATACCGATCAAATAACGATATCGACCCCGCAATCCGGCGATGCAAGAGATCATTAACAAAGAGATGGACGAAATGATCGCGAATAAAATAATCGAACCATCGCACAGCGCCTGGAGTTCTCCTGTCGTTATCGTCCGAAAAAAAGACGGGCGATTTTGCATCGATTTCCATCGGGTAAACGATGTAACCGCCCGCAACGCCTATCCTTTATTACCTTAAGTGCCCGCAACGATTGATAAACTTCGCGGAGCCAAATATTTCTCCACCCTCGATTTAAAGAACGGCTACTGGCAAGTGCCGCTCACGAACGAAAGCCGGGAAGTCAAGCCAGCAAGTGCCGCGTTTACAGTTACCCCGGGCCGGGGCCTTATGCAATTCCTGGTAATGCCTTTCGGATTACACTCCGCGCCCGCAACGTTCCAACGATTGCTAGACGCAATTATCGGGCCAGAGCTAGAACCGCATTTGTCTACCTGGGCGACATTGTTGTCGCCACTCGAACATTCGACGATCACATCAAAGTGCTGGCCGATGTATTCCGCCGACAACGCAACGCACGACTCCGTATCAACCCTGAGAAATGCCGGTTCTGTACGGAGCAAATTAAATATCTTACCTCACATCGTTGATCGCAACGGACTCCGTACCGACCCCGAGAAGACGAGCGCGATCCAGAATTGGCCAATGCCGACGAGAGTTAAACACGTCCGGCAGTTCTTAGGGATGGCGTCGTGATATCGCCAGTTTATCAAAGACTTTGCGACCGTAGCCGCCCCGTTGACCGCCCTGACGCGGAAAAACGCGGGCTGGGAATGGAACAACGAGACCGACGCAGCATTCACTACGCTGAAAACATACCTAACATCCGCATCGATACTGGCATGCCCAGATTTTAACCGACAATTTTTGCAAACAGACGCCAGCACGCATGGCCTTGGCGTCGTACTTACACAAAACCTCCCCGAGGGCGAGCGCGTTATCGCCTATGCAAGTCGCGCGTTAAACGGACCTGAGCGTAATTACAGCGCGACCGAGCTGGAATGCTTGGCGGTCGTATGGGACATCCGACGAATGCGTGGATACCTTGAGGGGTATCACTTTACCGTTATAACCGACCATCAGGCGCTCCGATGGCTACAAAAGTTAGAATCACGCACCGGACGCTTGGGACGATGGTCGCTAGAGTTGCAGCAATACGATTTTGAAATCAAGTATCGAAGGGGGGTTTTAAATAAAGTCGCCGATGCCCTTTCGCGCCAGCCCGAGCTCGCCGCCGTTACACAGCCAGCTTGTCGATGATTCCGTCGAATATGGAATCAAGTAGAATCCGCACTGCACACCGCACCAAATTATATTATACGCGACAATCAATTACGCCGACATATATTGCACAGTCTGAATTTCCGCGAGACACCCATCACTGAACAGTGGAAAATCTGCGTACCGTCCGATCAACGCACCGAAATCATGCGACAATATCATGACGCGCCGACCGCCGGCCACCTGGGTATCGCAAAAACAATAGCGCGCATTGCGGAGTTGTATTACTGGCCGGGAATGTTCCGGGAAATCGCCAGATACGTACGCACGTGTGAAAATTGTATCGCACACAAAACCGAGCAACAACGACCGCTCGGGTACTCCCGGGTACTCCACGCCACCGACGTAAAGCGACCCTGGCAGCAGGTCACGATAGATCTGATGGGACCGCTATCCCGATCTAGCACTGGCCACACGTGGCTACTCAATATGCAGGACCGCTTTACGAAGTGGGTGGAGATGCGTTACGCAAGGCCACCGCTGCCGCCGTCACCACGAGCTTTTCAGAAGCAATCATCTACCGCCACGGTTGCCCAGAAGAAATATTAGCAAACAACGGGACGCAACTACGCTCTGAAAAGCTGCAACGGATGTTGGCAGCCTAAACATCCGGCAAAAATTCACGCCGGCATATACACCGCAATGCAATCCGGTGGAACGCACGAATCGCACGGTAAAGACGATGATTACGCAATACATTGACAAGAATCATCGCCGGTAGGACGAGCATCTAAGCGAGCTACAGTTCGTTTATAACACCGCTGTATATGACGCCACGGGTTATACGCCTGTCTATTTATTATAAATCACGGCCGAGAACTCGCCACCCCGATCGCCACAGGATCAGACCGAACGACCACCGCCACATATCTAGAGACGATAAACCGCCACTTCCAGGAGGCATATAAGGTGGTACAGATGAACTTGACAAGAGCGTTCCAAAGGCAGGCCCATCACTACAACCTCAGGCACCGCGACTGGAAGCCTAAGATCGGCGAGAAAGTCTGGAAGAAAACGTATTTCTTGTCCAACAAAGCCGATGCCTTTAACGCCAAATTAGCACCGCGCTATGAAGGACCGTACGAGATACGAAAGCTAATATCCCCAGTGATCATGGATCTAAGAGACGCCCGAGGACGCTGGCACCGAAACATACATGTGCGTGATGTCCGCCCCGATCCGACTAAGGACACGCGCACATCAACGAAGACTCCGAAAGCGAGGCAGCGGGAGAAGAAAATCAACAATAAATATATTAGGTGAACAAAAAAGTTCTGAGCTTTTTTTGTAAAATTCAATCTTTATTAAAAAAAAAAAAAACAAAAAAATATTAATCAGCGAAATATTCCCCGTTTGCATCAACGACCTTTTGCCATCTTTCGGATAACTTGCGAATTCCTTGATAATAGAAGCTCACCGGCTTCGAAGCGATACAGTCATCAATGCATTTTCGTATCTCTTCAAATCTCACGAAATGTGTATCAGCCAAATGATGCTGCAGCGACCGGAAGGTAGTAATCGGAAGGTGCCATGTCTGGGCTATACGCCGCGTGCGGGAGAAGTTCCCAGCCTAACGCAAAGATATGATCCTGAGTCGCTTTCGCAACATGTGGTCGAGCATTGTCATGAAGCAAGATCACGACGTCTTTAGCCAGTAAATAGATATTGGGCTTTGGCGTCGATGTCGAAGGTTGATCAGGGTCAACCCATGATTTTCTTTTAAGATTCATAAAGTATCATAAAGAACATTTAGGGTTATCATAAAGAATCCACTTTTCATCGCCTGTAATGATTTTGTGCAGAAAATCTTTTTTCCGGAACTTTGAAAGCAAAGTGAGTGCAGTGTCACGCCGACGATTTTTGTTGTCTTCGGACAATTCATGCGGAACCCATCTGCCTTCCTTCTGAACCTTTCCCATCGTATGTAAACGTACGGAAATGGTGTGCTGCGTAATGCCAAGCTGTTCTGCAAGCTCCTTTTCAGTTTGCTCAGAGTTTATATCCAACAGTGTTTGCAATTCGTCCGTTTCAATCTTTTGAGGGCGTCCACGCGGTTCATCTTCAAGACTGAAATCTCCTTGGCGAAATTTTTGATACCATCTTTTACATGTAGTATGATTTACAGCGTTCTCTCCATATGCAGCACAAATCATTGCAGTGGCTTCATCAGCATTTTTCTTCAGATGAAACGCGAAGTGGATGGAAAATCGAATATGCTCTTTTGTTATTGCCATCGTGAACACTACTGATTTTTGAGATTATGTGCATCAAACGCCAAACCATGGCATTTTAAAAGGCCAAATGTCAACGCTTTAAAACTGCAAAAGGGAAGATATATAAAATTTAAATTGTTATTTCGGTTGTATGAAATCTAAAACTCAGAACTTTTTTGTACACCTAATAAAACGATCGCTATGAAGAAATTTAAGACAAGCCCGATCGCCACAACACCGTCAAGGATGGACGACCAGTTGAGAGAACTCGAATAAGAAGGGAGGATGTGCGTCACGACGGGGCCTGACCACGAACCAGTCGTGAAAACTCGTAATTATTTTGCGAAAAAGTATCACCTCAGCCAGGAATCGAACCTGGATCTCCTGCTTACCGGGCAGGCATCTTATCCTTTCGACTACCGAGGCATGTGATGATATTTATCGCAAATAACATGTTTAAAACAACACGTTTAGAATAACACGTCAACAATACAATGATACATATATATATACACATATTACAATATACATATATACATGTATTCTTTCGAATCCTCACGACCGGTACTCCAGAGAGATGATGGTCCTATTCTCTCGATGGATGCAGGTCGGACTGCAGCGGCGACACCCTCCAACGCCATTGGCAAATATAAAAATAATCCTCCTAGAGCACGACAGGAGAGATTGCATCAAGCATGGCTCGAGCCCCCGAAGATATTGGCAGAGTACGCCAATTGGGAATACGATCCCGAGAATCCCGGGATCGAGGAGGCATGGCGTAATCTATGACGGCCGTCCACTCAGACCACCGAAGCAACAACCGCCACCAGCGCAAGACCGACCGGCGCGCTCGCCGAACGACCACCGATTCGCCGCCGTACCGTGCTAGCAATCGGCACCCGCATACAGCGGTCCGATCGACAGCAGCAGCAAAAGACCCAAGCGCTGCTAACACCGCCGCCTCCGCTACAGCCATGGAAGCGAACAGCGACCGAGCCAACACCGCCGAAACCAACGCTGGAGCCCGAACGAACGGGTTGTGGGACCCAAACCGCCGCCACCGACCCGCGCCGCCGTAACAGACCCGCGATCTGCGTCCGCTGTAAATATCCGCGATTCGCGTCCGCTGTAAATATCCGCGTCTACTGCTTTGGACAACAACTGCGCCGCTAATTAAATCATTGTAAAACGCGCTACTATCGTCACCATCACGATTAATTATAGCAATCTTGTCGTCCAGCATATATGAAATACATATATTAATATCAGAGAACTTATTCGTCTTGCCGCTTTTTGCATACCAAACCTGGACAGACGAGCGTATGTAGCATATTTTTGCAGAACACGAACCGACGAAAAGGCGGACCGTTTTATGATTATGATTAAATACAACGCATAGGCAGTGTATCATACCAATATATTTGTATAATAACCTCGATTGACGTTAAGAGGACTCTCGTGATAGCGCCTGTATCACTTGTTATATCATCATGCCTAAGCGCGCGAAATGTTAGCTCTGATGATTAGTCGACTTTAATCGCTATTAATTTAAAAACTATTATAGCCTCGGTATTTTCGTATTATAATTTTCGTCTTATTTTTAAATCAGGAATATGTCATAAAAATTTCGGTCGCGAATTGTGGGACACCCTGTATACACACACACACACACACACACACACACACACACACACACACACACACATAATTTTATTTATATCTTGAGAACCGAAAGTAGTAGGCACATATTGTATTTATATTTTCAAAAGGATTTTTAATGAAGAATGTATATATACAAAGAAAATATATCCTTATGAGGACGTCAATAAAATTAATTTCTTAGTTTCCTTAAAATGGGGATGTGGGGATGTAGAGGTTTAGTTTATTTAGATTAATTAAATATAGGGATTGAATGAAAAATTTAATTCTGGTATAGATTTGTAGAGAAAGGTTCAAGCTATATGACGCTATATTAATCATAATTTTAGAGTTAATATTTTAGATGACTAAGATTGAAGTTTGAAGGGCTGGACATCCTCTTTACATACACATATATTTATGTATACATGGATGTATACATGGAATGAGCCAGCTTCTCCAGGTCAATTAGGGTTATACCGGGTGTCCTTCCCTTTGGATTTTTATAGCGGGTTATCTTGAAGACTTTCGATAAAAAGTTAATAATAAAAGGTGTTTGGCTACGAAAGATATTATACAAAAATATTATTTTCCTTTGTTAATTGTTTAATTTAAAATTATTTATCTCTTTGTCTTTAAAAATGAACAATCATTGAATAAATATTTTTTCATAGATTTTGTTATTTTGTCATTACCTTTACAACGGTATATAATTTTTGTTCCTTATCAACATTCTTCCTATTGTTATTAATTTTTACATTTATCAAAATAAAACAAAATATGATATACAAAAGTTTCTTGGTTCTTTAAATACTACTTGACAATATAAAGAAAGTGATTGGTTGATAATATGGTTTTATTTGTTTATATTATTGTTAATAAAAATTTTGCAATTTACTAATAATTGAGAATTAATGAACATCGAAATCACATACAATGAAATACCTCCATACATTCAGTTATCACAGACCACAGGGTACAGATAGGACACGATTTCGATTGGTCCAACGTGAAAGTTTTGGATGTTAAGAGGAATTATAACAAACGATTAATTCTTGAAATGTTGCATATCAAACAACAAACTAATAGAATCAATTTGCAAATAGACACAGAATTTCTGAGCCATACGTACACCCCTGTTATAAACAATATATAAACATGTGACCGTATCTCTCTTCACAACATTCTTGACTTTCTCACTTACCATCTTCGTCTTTACTTATTTTAATTTACTTATTTATTTATTTTATTTTAATATTTATTTTATTTTAATTTACTTATTTACTTAATTTACTTATTTTAATTGTTAACACAACAGTTAAGACGTCTTTTTTATTTTATTTTCGTTAACCGCGTTAAACTTATTTATTGTACAACTTTTTTATTTTCGACCATGCTTTTGCAATATTCACTATTTATTATCTGTGTGCGTTTTATTGGGATAATTGACGATATCATCGAGGTGAGTCTCTAACAATTCTTCGTCCACCTTATTGTTTGACACTTTTTTTTTAAAACTCTACTGTTTTGAATTCAACTTAAATTATCCAAATGATCTTATCGTACAGTTCTTCTATATCAGTTGTGGAACTGTTTTGGACGGATGTATTGCATTATCGCTCTTATCGGTGCGAATCTGTTAAGTTTTTGACCAACACGTCGTATGTAATTCAAAGTTGAAGACAGTATCTACTGAAGATAATCCGAAGTTGGACCGAAACGTATGGATTTAATAGAACCTAATATATAGAAGTATATCAATGGACTTTTCATTTGCGCTCTTCCACTGCGCTTGACTCCAAATGCTCTTGTTCGTTCAATGTTTATTCATTTATTAGATGTTCACAATGTAATAAATATTTGTTTCTTTTTGTTTCTACGATCTCTATCATTCCGCACAATATTCGTCTACAAACACATAACTTTTTCTTTTATTCATTAATAAATCGATTAATCAAAATTAAAGAGATTATACACGTATGACTGACACATGTATGACTTACTTATTCCTAATCATCAATTTCATCAGAAATTACAACGGTCTTTATTACAATTTTATTTATGCGTCCATAACGAACGAATGACAATGATGAATAACGACGATGATGACAATGATAATAGTAATTATTTCATATATGTATTTAATTATTTGCAAATTTATGAAATTTTATTACAATCAGAAAGTATAAATCAGAAATTAAAATTAATAACATTAAATTAAAACGAAACTTATAAAGATTTGAATATTTTTTTATACAGATTTTTCAAATTATTATAATAATTACTTAAAAACTTTATTTACAAAAAATATACAGATATAATATTAAATAAATAATTTTTTTTAACATCTACAGTAATATAAATAATTACAAATACAAACAAATTTTTAATAAAAAAAAAATATACACACGACAAGATTTGAACACGCGATCTATCTCGCATAAAGCCAACGCCTTATCGCCTGTATTATCGCTGCTTAATAGCGACGATTAAATATATTGTTCTATCACCAACTTATAATGTCACCACTTATAATGTCAATGAGGAAGACTTCTACGAACACAAAGAAAAAAAAGGCACTCAGAAATTACATGCAAGTCACATTTATTTTAACAATTCATAAAGTCACAATTAACAATCACGAAATCACTTATTTACAAATCTACAATGTTCGTGCGATGTGAAACGCCCGATTTCGCAGGCAACGAAATCGTTTGCGGAAAGGGAGCGAGCAAGCTCACTTAACTTAGCAGTCTGTATGATGAAGCAAGCAACTCATGCTGATTACGGACTTCGCTTCGCGGAGAAACTGATAATTTATTTTTGTATCCTCACAAGCTGTCTCCGCTCAACTTTTATACTGCGTACGTTCTAAATTGTTCCCTTCGCCACGTCGTCGAAACTTGCGTCACGAAAAGAACAAGATCCAGATTAGTAATTTTCGTTAATTTATTATTATTTATAAATTGGCTAAACAAATTATTGTTATTAGGTGTACAAAAAAGTTCTGAGCTTTAGATTTCATACAACCGAAATAACAATTTAATTTTTATATATCTTCCCACCCTTTTGCGGTTTTAAAGCGTTGACATTTGGCCTTCTAAAATGCCATACAGTTTGGCGTTTGATGCACATAATCTCAAAAATCAGTAGTGTTCACGATGGCAATAACAAAAAAGCATATTCGATTTTCCATCCACTTCGCGTTTCATCTGAAGAAAGATGCTGCTGAAGCCACTGCAATGATTTGTGCTGCATATGGAGAGAACGCTGTAAATCATACTACATGTAAAAGATGGTATTAAAAATTCGCCAAGGAGATTTCAGTCTTGAAGATGAACCGCGTGCTGGACGCCCTCAAAAGATTGAAACGGACGAATTGCAAGCACTGCTGGATATAAACTCTGCGCAAACTGAAAAGGAGTTTGCCGAACAGCTTGGCGTCACGCAGCACACCATTTCCGTACGTTTACATACGATGGGAAAGGTTCAGAAAGAAGACAGATGGGTTCCGCATGAATTGTCCGAAGACAACAAAAATTGTCGGCGTGACACTGCACTCACTTTGCTTTCAAAGTTCCGGAAAAAAGATTTTCTGCACAAAATCATTACAGGCGATGAAAAGTGGATTCTTTATGATAACCCTAAACGTAGAAAATCACGGGTTGACCCTGATCAACCTTCGACATCGACGCCAAAGCCCAATATCCACGCCAAGAAGGTTTTGCTCTGGTGGAATTGGAAAGGTGTGTTGTATTACGAGTTGTTACAACCGGCAACAATTAAAACAATCACGGCAAACCGCTACCAACAACAATTGACCAATTTGAGCGATGCATTAGAAGAAAAGAGGCCATTTACTGGTCAAGGACGTCATAAAATGTTCTTGCTTCATGACAATGCTCGACCACATGTTGCGAAAGCCTCAGGATCATATCTTTGCTAGGCTGGGAACTTCTCCCGCACGCGGCGTATAGCCCAGACATGGCGCCTTCCGATTACTACCTATTCTGATCACTGCAGCATCATTTGGCTGATACACATTTCGTGAGATTTGAAGAGATACAAAAATGCATTGATGACTTTATCACTTCAAAGCCGATGAGCTTCTATCGTCAAGGAATTCGCAAGCTACCCGAATGGCAAAAGGTCATTGATGCAAACGGGGAATATTTCGCTGATTAATATTTTTTTGTTTGTTTTTGAATAAAGATTGAATTTTACAAAAAAAAGCTCGGAACTTTTTTGTATTCATCATAATATTTAGAAGTCAAAAGGACAACAGTTGCTGTCACGTGCTAATTGGCCTCTTGACTCTTCACTTCAAATATGCCGCCATTGATTCGACGACAACGCGAAAACACGTGATTCCGTGTTCACGGGTCATTGGCGCGCAAAGCTCGGCGCGACAATCGCCGCCGACGGCGCGGAATACGAGTGAAAACTCGAGATGTGCGGGCGCGTCGCAATATGCAACCAAGTTCGATCTCAGTTTTTTAAGAATTGATTATGACCAATTAATTTACAACTTATTTAATTTACTAAGAACTCTCATTTATGAGTTCTCTCCCTCGATCTCAAACACATATGAAGCATCCCGCCTGTATATCGGCCGATTAGACTCATTTTTTAAAAATCAATTTCTTCGAAACTATGGGCCATTAGCAAGAACGGCTGGACACGTATCGTTTTTTTTTCACTCAAGAACAGCTTGTATGAAGCGCATCAAAATGCCTCGACCAGTCATCTGGTGTTTCCCTTGTAAGTGATATCATGTCATCCCCGCATACAAGATAGCTGAAAGTAACAATTTACTAAATATTATAAATAAAATATAAGATAATACATAATTAATACATCTTTAATAAATTTTCTTATCATAATGTCAAAGCAAGTCTTGTTCTTGCTGGTGTACAAAACAAAGTTACTGATTTGCTTATATATGGCTCAATGAGACCAAGTAAACAGTTAAATTGTTCTAGTGTCATTCGTAAATAATTGAAATATTTATCAGGTTCCATCAAGCGCATTTCGTTAATAAGTCTTTGTGCACCAGCTTCGTCTCTTTGCATTTCATGGAATATATTTCGAACCCAAATGTCTCTTTATTCTTCGACGTCTCAGCAATAAATAGGAGTATAATGTAAACAGAAACCGACGATATTTATTGTTATAATATTCTTCCATTTTTTTAAATATTTTATGGGAAAATGTATTGGATGGAAAAATCAAATGTAGATGACGTAAGCGGAGGTTGAACCTGAGTAATATATGATGAAAGCAGACTGTCAACATGGGAAGTTCTCAATAGTGAAGTATTATAATTTGATGAGGAAATAAGCGGCTGTGATTTTCTATTAAGACATACATTCGACACATGCTTAAAATAAATTATAAAATATGTGAATAAGTGTCTAATCGTAACATTAATTTTTTAATATTAATTTCAATTCATATTAATCAAAATATGATATACGTATCTTCGTTGTTCCATAGTATCATCTAAAAATGACATTAATTCATAATATTTATAGTTAGGATGTTTTTTGGCTATCGCAGATCCACTGATTAATTCTTTTTTCATTTCACTTCCGATTTTCATATATCGATCACGTTGAATTTTCCAGCGTCTCTTTAACACTTCGACTGGTATCTAGTCTACATAAAATTATAATAAATAAAAATTTTAACACACAAGATAAACAAGCTCCCTGATAGTTTTTTACAGTTTGTCTCAATATATAGTTTGTTACAATATAATATATATAAAATCTAAAGGAAATAGGAAATTTCAACTAGCATAGTCCACTATTAACTTAGTTTATTAAAATAATCTAAATTGGTTAATCGATCATTAATGAAACGTTAGCGCAAATTGTTCATAATTTTTACTCATACACTTTTATTGCATTTCTTTGTATTTACGTTCAGACTTCAAAAATCTCTTGCCACAATTGAATAATGATTACTCGACTCCTGCTTTGGATTGATGATTTAATATTGTACAATGCAGGACGTTTCTGTATTTCGCCAAGGAGTACTTTAGTAAAATCTTGAATGTTTCCATATATATTAATATAGTCTGTATTCTCATCTTGCTCAGGTACTTCACTCATAAATTCTTCTTCACCTTCCATATTCCTCTGGATATCATAAGGTCTCTTCTATTATCTTCTATACTCTTCTATTATCAGTATATATGTTTACAATATAAAAACAATTTAATGAATATTAATTGTATATTCATCAGAAAATGAGTATTTGCTTATATCATATATTTTAAAAATTAATCTTTTTACTTACTTGGATGTAGATATCTATTACATAGGACGCCAATATTGCCTTGTGCATAACTATGAGTCTCAGGGCAGAATGTCACTGTCGAATTATAAATTTTCTTCACACATAATATATCCATATATATCTTTGAGTATATATAAAAAAATATAATTTAAAATCTTATAATTGCATAGAGGATTTATATTGTAACGGAGCGTTTTTTAAAGCTCCGTTACTAGACACGCGCTATACGGCCCGCATCGTCCGGGGCCGCCCGAACATTCCCGAACACAACCGAGCGATACACGCGCGCCGCTGATCTGTCACGCGTCGACGGCTATTTTGCTAAATAATTTTAACAAATCACGCATTGACATAGCGCAAAAATGGGTATATAAACCCAGCGAATCTCGGCAAAAGGATCCCAGTCCCGGATCTCCGTCCGACCATCCGACTCGTCCGCTCCGATATTCCAATCCGACTGACATGAAGTATTACTACCGAGCGTTCTCAGTATTCTTCCCTTCTTTCCTTCCGAAAAGTGTTCGGAGTGTTCCGCAAGATACCGGGCGCTCGCGATATCTTCGCCTTCTCTTACGTGAAGAAGTCGGAGCGTTCTCGGATTTTTCACCCTCCTTCGGCGAAATATCGAGTGTTCTCGGTATTCTCCGTTCCTTACGCACGAAAAGTCGGAGCGTTCTCGGACTTTTCCCTCAATATACGCGGAAACACGCGAAAGCATCAAGGGTTGCCTAGCGACCCGTGCGTCCGATCGCTCGGCAACACGCGGGCTCAGTTGCCTAGCAACGCGCTGCGTCTCAGATCCACGCGCTATACCGCAAGTGTATGCGTATACATTCGATATCCGACCGCGCCACGAATCTCACGAATTGTAAACCGATCATATACGAACGGCGTCCTGCCACTGACAACAAGTGACTTGTGTCAACGCCTAGTAATGTTAATCTATTATATTAAAATAAATTATCATTAATTGTCTAATCAAACTCAAGCATCACGGATTCTTCTGTAAACCGAACCCCGGCATTTGACGAGCATATCTGTATAACCGAACCACGTCCTCGCTTCCGTACCGCTCATCTACTAACCGTGCAGGGACATACCGTTACAATGTCTTAAAAATATTTTAATATTTTAACCGAACTTAAAATAATTACAGGTTATGAATATAAAAATGTTACATTCTTAATCGACCAACATAATCAATTTATTATTAAAATTAAAAAGATATATTTGTTTTACTTATACTATTTTTATTTTTCTGTTATTCTTATTTTGTATTATGTGCTTTTCTTTTATCTCCTTTTAATTTTCGACGAACGATTTAATTCGGTTCGCGTGTACATTTATTGTTCGGCGGCCCATTTTTATTTTATAGTTTAAATCGCCTATTTTCTCTAAAATTGTATAAGATCCGATCCATAATGCGTCTAGTTTTTTCGATCTCTCTCGCTGAACTGTTTCGTCGTGTAATAGGACTTTATCTCTTATTTCGAACGTGCGTAGTTTTGTTTTTCTGTCGTAGGTTTCCTTCGCTTTTTGTTTTTCCTCTTTTACATTTTCTTTCGCTATCTGATTCGCGGCTCGTATTCTTTCACGGAGTTCTTGCGCATAATCATCGTATGTGTATGATGATTTCGGTGAGTTAGTTAGGGTCGTAGGTAGTGGTACCCGTAGACCAGTTCGAACGGCGTGAATCCCGTAGCGGTGTGCGGTGTCGTATTATATGCGAACATCGGTATCCATTCGTCCCAATCTGTCTGATCATTATTAATATAATGTCGTAAATATTCGATTAATGTCCGATGTGATCTTTCGAGTGCTCCGTTTATTTCTGAATGATAGGCCGTCGTTCGCAATTTTTGTATTTTTAATAATTTGCACGTATTTTTAAATAATTTGCTGGTAAAGTTTGTTCCTTGGTCGGTCAGGATTTTCTCTGGAATTCCATATTCTAATATAACTTCTAATATAACTTTTGTGACAAATTCTTTCGCTACTGTTGTCGCTTCTTGATTTTGTATCGGTATTCCTTTGCTAAATTTTATTAAACTAATACTAATTTCTCTACTTACTAATTTCTTTTCACAGTAATGATACTTAAAAAAAATAATAATTATTTATTCTTAGAATTTCTTTAGTTCCAAAACTTTTGTAGAAAGATAGAAGCAAAAAAACAGAACATTCTGCGATTGTTAGCGCGAGTTCTGATTGACTTCTGCTTTTCTGTTTTGTGCTTTTCTGTCAAGATGTAAATTCTCCCTTAACATCACAAAAACAGATGCTTTATCGGTGGCGCGTCAGCATAGACAATATAAATTTCTTACAATTCCGCACGTGAAATACATTCTGTGCTTACCTCCTTAAAGAAGCGTTTCATTCCAACTGTACGGTCATAAACCAGACCGAGAAGGTAAGGTCTAATCGGGAAAAGATCTTAGCGAGCCGCGAACTCCTCAAATTGAAACATCTCAACCAAGTGGAAATGGAACATGTCAGTAAACTTATTGACAAGACCACCGACCTATTCCAGCTCCCTTCCGATCACTTCGGATGTACGAACGCGACAGTTCATACGATAGATAATCAGCCTGTTAATACCAAGCAATATTGACTTCCATTGATCCACAAAGAAGAAATCACTGGGCAGTAATTATGCAAACTGACCTATTCCTGTTGCTTTCACGGTTTTTCTTTCGCGCATCGCAGAATTTATCAGGTCCGTGATATTCGAATCTTTTATAATGTTATCCTCGATAGTCACGATTTCTTCTTCGTTCCAAGTAATTCTCGCGGGTACTGCTTTATCAATCAAATGTTTCAAAAGTAAACGTGCCTTGGCACGAAAACTTTTCAGCAAACATTTTCTAATATTTTTTCGATTAATACGTTTTGCCGCTCGCGCTTACGCAAAGACTCGGCCTGTAGTGTATTACTTACGTACTCTTCGAAATGAGGAGATTTGCTCGGTGATTCGCGCGCCAGTTCCGCTACGTCTTCCTCCCGCGCATCTGAATTATTCTCATCGGCGGCGTTACGCGTCAAATCTTCCTTTTGCGTTTTATCAAAATGAAGATATCGCCAAAGTACTTCCTTATACAATTTCCATTTCTCGCTTACATCGCGCGGAGCGGGTGAATTAAGAATTCTGCTCATATCTGAATCGAGTCGTGATGGCGTACCGGGTGTTTGTACGGAATTTAAATTTTCTCTCTGTATCATCTCCAAATTCTGTCGTGCGGCGTTTTCCGTCGTGCCTATTACCGGATGTTGTTGGAGCCGATGCTGCATTCTTTCGAGATTATCCATGGAAATCAAGACCATCTTCTTTGCCCTTTCCATAACTCGATTTCTTTTCTCTCAAACTACCCTCCGATAATTTTTGAAAATAGGAAGGATAGTATAGGCCCGATAAGATACGGTAAAAATTTGCCTCGCTGTAGTAATAGCTTTTTCTTACTTTTCCAATTACAACGTTTTCTCGCTAAGTGACGCAAAGTTGTTTTATATCTGCTTAGACGATTTTTTTCACTGCATTCGAGCGAAACCCTTGAGAGTATTGAAAACGCACTCACAAATACAGTGAATGAATTTTTCGTCTGTCCGGCGTAAGAAAGAGGCGCGCTGATTTTTATTCAAATAATACAGCGCTTCGAGACGACAGATATTTTTCTTACCGATCGAGCATTCCGCGATTTTTCTCGCATTAATCGATGACGTTCTCTTCTTCATCGCGAGGAACTTGCGCGACTGCCGCGAGAGAATGCATAGACGATACTTTTATACGAAACTTCCGGAAAAGGATTTGCGCGCTACATAAACGTAATTCGCTGTATCATCGAGAAATATGCTCATGCGAAAACGATATTCGTCCGGAGTCGATTGTTTTAGATCAAGCAATAAATATCCGTGAAGTTGGGACGTGGCGTCGTGATACGCTTCCTCGAGAAACTTTGAATCGTTCGGATAGACTTGACGAGCGAGATGACGAATTTGCGCGCGGGATTTTTGAAAATCACAAAGTAATTCGCGTTCAGAGATATGTCGCGTTGTTCACGCTCCTGATGAAAGAGATTTTGTGTGATAAGAATTATGCTGAGATTTTTATGATGACTTCCCTTGGTAAACAGATCTATCATCGCTTCTCTCGAAGACGATTCCCTCATAAGATCATCAATTATTATCAATTTCGAGCTGGATCGCTAGAATAATCTTCCGGACGCAGTAATCCCTCGTGAAATTCGCCGCAAAGAAATCTCGAGTTTCGTATTGAAGCTGTTGATAAGCATCCTGCCACTCCGCGTAATAAAGCAAAATTCTTTCGAAACGTACATTGGCCATTTCGGATAAATGACGAAGAAATCTCTTCACAAAAATCGTTTTCCCACATCCGTATACGATCGACATCCACGGATGTTTCCACCGTACATCCATTTTACGAAATGCCAGATTCGCGTCTGTGCGCGATTTCATAAAGGCTGATGGTTGTGAGGGGGCTGTAAGTTTATTCTTGCGACCGGGGGGGCCCACCGCGGCGAAAATACGCTCGCGCCAGCGTTCCCTCGCGGGGCTAGCGAAAAACATCGCGGGGCGAGCTGATTCACCCCCGCGGTGTGAGCAAGCTTATCCTCGAAGATGCTCGCGCCAGCGATACAGCATTATAAGCTAGCCAGCTATAGCTTGCGTTAAAAAATTAAAGATAAAATCATTTTTCTTAAATATAAAATATTTTTATATGAAATGAAAAATCTTTTTTAAAATTTGTTTTATATATATATATATATATATATTCTTACTTTTTCTATAAAAGTTTTTTTTTATAAATTTTTTAAAAATACAGCGAGGGAAGGAAATTAAAGAGATCAAATTTTTCTGTGCATGTAAATATTTTATTTTTTTAAAATGGCGGAAGGAAGGCGGAAAGGAGTTATGGGAAAAAATGTTTTAAAAAATATAATTTTTATAGATTTATTTAAAATAAATCGAAAATCAATTTTATAAAAATAAAACTTCTTTATTTTAAAATTACAATATTTACTTAAGATATAAATTAAAAAATAAAATATTAGCACATGTACACATTTACATTATTTTTGAAAAAATATATTTTACAAAAATTTCTTACAATCTTTGACTAGAGGCGAAAAACTCGATTATTTAAGAAAGATTAGGATGAGAAAATTTCGGTGCATAACCGTACGGAACCGAATAACGGTTATTAATAAATCTACGTTTCAGCAATACCGGTGAGTATATCTTTGTTTCATCTCGCGTAACAACGTCGTGAAACGCTGTGAGTCGAATTGCTGAAATATAGATTTATCGATGGACCGGCTTCGTCTCGTCTTGTTCTTTTTTTTCTAATAACATATTCTTAATACTGTTAAAATTGATTAATCTGCTATTCGAGGAATTTAAAGTAATACCCTTAATTTTACATGTTTCGTGTGTGCACCCTGACGGAGTACGAACAATGTACGCGTAGAATTTCGGGCCACCGGAAACGAACGATTCGATGTAGCTATCGCGGCCGTAGCTCTCGAGCTCGTCTGTCATATTGCCCAGGAAATTCCCCGTTCGCGGTTCATACTCATTCGGATCTGGTACTAACATATATACACGAATCCGTGTCATAATATAAAACCCGTTTATCCAATAATTCTAAGTAACTGTATAATTTTAATCGTGCTTGCGCCGTTGTGTATGCCGCGATCACAACGTTCGTAAGCGGAGAATGCACGACCGCCTCTTTTCAGAATCGCCACGAAACATATATTACCTCGTCGTTTACGGGTAATACCGAGGTATACCGGTTATTTCGTGCTCAGGACTCGTAAGCAAAGTCATAAATTGGTGGTGAGATTTTATAATTTCGGTATTCAGCAAATTGGATCGTTGATCGAATTTTCTCCAAAATGAATTTAAACAAACCTTAGCGACCGAACGTAAACCGGGATTGCGTGCGATGTTTCGCCTGTCGAGTGTGATACCCTCGGTTTCCTCATATTCCCGAAGGTAACGCTCCTTAGCATCATCGTCAGCGTCTTCCCTGCATTCGCTCGGCCAGTCGCTCGCTTCTTGTTTTAATTGCAAAAAGGTATTAATATATTCGGTAAACAGTCCACCTGGACGAGTATCGCTATCGTATCGCGCGACTTTATATTTCCAAATTTCGCTCACATGCGTCACGAGATAACCCTTCTCGACGGCTTTGCGTAATTCACAAGATACCCAGATATCCTCGAATTCTCGATCCACCGGGCTCTTGTGAGAACGTTTCCCAACAACTCTGACATAACGCAAACAATAATTTATCTTGTACGCGATATCCGGTACGCGGTAGTACCGGATGAAAGAGATCACGTGGTGGGAGTACTTTACATCGCACGAGACCTTCAACCGAGTTGAAATTATAATTTGGTGATACCTCGATCAACGAAGAACACTCTTGCCCTACGTAAATTTTAGGATGCCCGATCGGGAAAACGCCAGTTTTCAATACGAAATGATACAGAGAATATACGTCGATGTAACGTATTTTTTCCGTATCTAAAACTTCGTATCGCGTGACGATATTTCCCGTGCGTCCATCATAAGACGCTTCGCGAGGATCGAGAGGAGTGTTCTTTATCAACGGATGATCCTTAAGAAAATTCTGCATTTCTGTATTATTCGAAATTTCTCGGTCGAAGGAGCACTTTCATTTCTCCATAACCGCGTTTACGAAGGCGCCATGACATCGCGAGCATTCATTCGTAGCGCGCCGATCATATCCCCGCGATTTACTTTAAAACACGAAGGGCACCCATGCAGAAACAACCGTGAAATTGTAGCACCCAGCGTCGTGACTCATTTTCCGTAACCGTTTCGTAATATCTATCAACGGGCGTGCCATCGACTTTATATTCACGGCCTCGCTCCGCGTAGATAATGGGATGTCCGAGTTCGTGTTCCATCCACACCAACCATTGCAGAGCTTTGTGCAATTGCCTGTCAACGTTTCTGTAACCGACGGAATGACTCCTATTTCCTCCTCACGCAAAAAGTTTTTACGAAAAACTCTCATGCATGTGGAAGTGATAGTCGTACATTCTTCAAACGGACACACGTTTTCACGTTCTAAAAATATTTTTCTAAAACTCATGCACGCTCGTCGAAGGATATCTACGTCATTTCGACAATATCTGATAATTTCGCGTTGAAAGTCAAAAATATAATTTTCATGAACCATTTCCGCGTGCCATGCGTGGAACTTTTCGCGTTCTTCCGGCGACATGTGATCGGAAGAATAATATCTAGCATTGGGAATTGATCCTATATACGATTGGTTATCGATAGTATTAAATAAGTGCAGGAAACAGCCTTTATTCGACGTATCGCTCAGACCAAAGGCCTTAGGTAAATCGGATAAACGCATCGGCATATAATTAATGCTATCGATAAACTTCGTATGTCCGATCGTTATTACGACGATTTTGTTCCGTTCAAAATAACGCGTGGTTCATGGATGCTCTTCGGATTTTCTACTAAATATTTTAAGATAAATTGCGCGTCGAATGCTTTTGCATTATGCGCGATACAAATAATTTGTTTCAAACATTTTGTCGTTCACGTTGCGAAATCGACAAATTGTTTCACGGAGTCGAGACGGAATACAAACTCGCGCATTCCGCACCATCGGCATCACATCATCATGTTGTCTTCGTTTGCACATGCTACGCAAATTTGTTGCGCTACACAAAAAATCGGTACACGAATTCTCACGTTTTCGATATCTACGAGCGTCTCGTCTTGCCGCAAAATCGTAAAATATAAACACGACACGACCGTTTGTTTGTTCGTTCATCGCAACGTTATCATTTTCATTTTCACACATCTTTTTTTCTGCTCGTATTATCAGAGTACTTGTACCCGCCGGGGTCACTAGTTTTACGAGCAAGAAGTCGCATGAAACATAGATGATTCGACGGTTGTAACGAACGACATGTTTTACAAAAGACCGTGTCGCATTTATGTACCGTGTTTGCATGTATAAATCGCCCGCAATCGCTACAAATTTTAACGGAATTATATATGCTCGCACGAGATTTCCTGTTATATGATTTTTCCGCTCGATGACGCTCGAAACAAGAATTACCGAAAAACGTACGGTTACACGCTTCGCACCTAATTATTTCTCTATCATGATTTACGCACGAGGGTGAGGCACGACAACGAGGGCATTTTTTTGCACAACGATGTCTCCTATCGAAAGCCCTTGTTGCACGTTTCGCAGTAACCGCCTCACGAACCGACTGCAGCTCTTAAATTTAATATAGGGTTATAATGACGCAAATCCTCGTAATATATTATATTTAATGTATACGAAGGTTCGCGTCCGAGGGAGGCGAGTAATGCGCGACCGTCGTACTTCGGTTTTTCACCTCGGCCAAAACTACTAAAATTATAAATTATTATAGCGATATTTTCCGCGGCGAGAAACCGTTGAAAATGCTCGATTTCATTATATCCGCAATCTTCCTCGGGGATCACGATACCCACGCTTCTTGTTAACTCAATCGCCAACTCGCTGTAACGAAGAAGTCGCGTATCTTACGGATTCCCACTGCTCGTGCAATTCTCCCGTGCGCAGAGTACCACGTTCGCAGTAAATCCTCGCCGCTACGAAGGAGTGAGGAAGGCATAGATTGTCGGAATTTTTTATTTGTAAAATCAAGCGTTTCACGACGCTTTCTCGCGTTAATTTATTTGATCTCTCTCGCCCCAAAGGTACCGCTACGTTAAAAACGCGTATGGTGAAATCCATCGCGATATCGAAACCCCCGGCGCTTTGCGCTACCGAACTCATGAGTTTCTATATGTCCTCGTAAGTCAAGTTTCGCGTCGGATGAAACGAAAGACCTGCCGGGCCATGCGATAAATTTGTCGAATCGAAGGATAACCCCACGTAATCGCCCGGTCCGCTCAAACGTATCGCATACGCGTGAATTTTGCGAAACGCGTTTTCTAAATAATTCACGATATCGCTAGTACCTTTCGCGAGAGGACGTATCGCGAATGTCGCCTCCCTACCTAGTACTTCAAATTTTTGAAATTTTCGAGAGTTTTCCGTCCGTAATTCAATATAAGTGAAATTTTCACTGACCGTGTCGCTGTCGTCGACTGAGGCATCCTCGTCGGTTAACCGGTGCTGCTGCTGCTACTGCTGCTGCTGATGCTGCTGCTGCTGATGCTGTTGAAGATTCGTCGAATGGTTCTGAAGCTGGTGTAAATAATGATGTTCTTGTTCTTCTTCGCGTGAAACGCCTCCTCCTGTTTGTACTGAAAATGGGAAACAAAAAATATTAATGATAAGTATTTTAATTATACTCGATTTTTATGTTAGCGAATAGATTCCAGCATACCGAAGGTATCTCTTACCTCGAGCAGCTTTCCTCTTTGCTTTTACAAAGTTTTTATAGAGCGTATTAATCTAGCAAAAAATATTTAATTATAAATTTATCGAAAAGAATAAATTATTTTAAAATTTAAAATTTTTAATATTAAATTTACTTTCGTAATTTTCCGGAGAATAGTCCGTGTTTCGCACTGATGGAAAACCTCGATCTCTTCTTCTAAAAGCTCATCGCACATTTGCTCAAAGGCTCTTCTTCTGTTTTCATTTTCTTTAGCCTCGCTATCGGCTTCTTCTTCGTCATCATCATCGTCATCTTCTTCTCCTTCTCTATCTTCTTGTTTTTCTTCGTCAACTTCTCCTTCTTCATCTACATCTTCTTGTTCTTCTTCGTTTTCCCCCTCATTTTCTTCTTCCCTATATTCGGATTTATCCAGGTCGTTTGCTTGTACTAAAAAAGAAACATCGTTGTTATTATTATTATTATTATTATTATCTTTTTCAAGAATTAGCTAATACGAGTTTTATAACTTTTATTATTTTAAATAATTACTCACGTAGTGTAAATTTCGGTGTCGGCTTCGCTCACAGTCGGCTCCTCATCGATATTTTCTTCCGCATCTGAAACAAAATTAAACTTTTATTAATTGAATTCGATATTTAGTGAGCTAATTTTGAAAGCAATATTTGCTATTTTCTTACCTGAAACTAGATCAACCATTGGGATACCCTCCTCCTCAGGCTGCACGTCTATCCGCATTCGCACTCCTCCTAAAAATTCGATATTTTAATTTAAAAATCTGAAAATTTAGAAATCTAGATTTTCAATTATATCAATTTTCTATTATTTTACTCACGCTCGTTTACTTCTTCCGCCTCGTCTTCGGCGGTGCGTCAATCCTCCTAGTTGGTACGGATGTACAACCGCGATGTTATCTCTCGCTTAAAAAATATTTAAATTTAGAATTTTTTATACCTACATATTCTAATTTCAATTACTTTAAAAATAAATATTTATCTCCTCCGGTGCACCTTGTAAAATAAGCGATATGTCCGCCAGAATCATCCTCCCCCACACCAGCCATTGCACCGGTTATTCCTTTACAATATTCAAAAGTCTTTTGTCCACGAAATACTCTAATCTGAACATAATACTTAATAGGGTTTTCGAGCACTCCGAATTTTGCAAATGTAATTTTGCAAATTTGTTTCTTCTTCATTTGTTAATAATGAAATATAAGCATTCGCGTTTATCGTCGGGTTGATATTCGCGCACACGATAAAAAATCTTCTTAATTTTTCACAGAGTGCCATTTTTTCACTCTTTCACTATTTTAGAATTAAGAGAGCGAACGAATCGGCGCAGTAATGTAAAAACCGGCCAAGTCATCCCGAGAAAGTATAATCTCGGAAATAGACTTTTCTATAATTCTGCACGGTATTTATACTTTGAAAATCTTACCCGCACACTCCGAAAAGAGGGTGGTGTTACGTCCCGGACGGCGACGATTTCGCGATGACTAAACGTCACATTGCACCGGACAAGTGGGGGGTTACGTCTACCGTTCGGTAACGCTGCCGACGATCGAGCGGCAAATCGCAAGCAATGTATCGGGGGAATTTAAAGGAAGGTTAAGGCGAGCGTTATGAAGGCCCGGAAAGGACGCGAGATCGCACGATAGGTAAAACAGTTCCCGACGATAGCGCGATCTCAGCCGCCTACTGCTTCTCACGATTAAGCAACGAAAGGGAGAAATTCGTCAAGCGGTGCGAGACGATGACGTCAGAGGCGGCGTTGGTATCGTCGACGAAATAGCGTACTCTAAAATTTTCGACAGCCTCCCC
Organism: Pogonomyrmex barbatus; assembly: GCF_055798465.1. Classification (NCBI taxonomy): domain Eukaryota; kingdom Metazoa; phylum Arthropoda; class Insecta; order Hymenoptera; family Formicidae; genus Pogonomyrmex; species Pogonomyrmex barbatus. The sequence continues at coordinate 7,779,070 of NW_028297107.1, forward strand.
CTCTTCCTCAAGGACTTGTATAGTGACAACAAATACCTCGGAACACGTGTTGCAATATTCTATCTCGCGGACTATAGAAAGGAGGGTGTGGCAGCACTCGCAATAATCTAACGGTTCGGTAAGCTCGAATTGAAGCGAATGAGTCAGGGCTAGGCGATAAGTAAGGGTACCTTTGGGTATTAGTTCTTTACGGCAGTAGCAAAGGGTATCCGCGCAATTAGGGAAATTACCGTCGGTTGAAGTATTTACGCGGCGATAACCGAAGGAAGTAGCGCACCTAACTAAACTAACGCGATGAAGAAAAACAGCGACCAGGTGGGTGCGCGAGTTCCGTGACTTACGAGAGCGAGGAAGGCACATTACGCTAATTGTTTAATAATTGTCGTGAATGTAGAAACCATCAGCGCATTTTCTTGAGTAATATTTCGGTAATATTTCCAAACCAAGGATTTGAAACGAATCTTAAAAGCATGCACTTTCCGAGTGAAATCGGTGAGAGCGGCAAAACTATACCCCCAAAAAAAGAGGGTCGGTCGTAAAACCCTTCCGGTTGCTTTTTCTGGTTTTTGTGCGATAAACAGACACGGACGCGTTTAGACTGATACAATCGGAAAATTCCTGAGCGCACAGGGCGTCGTCCGAAAATATGCACATGCACGTGATTTTTATATTTTATTTAATGAAATAATTGAAAGATATACGTGCGCATGATTTTTATACTTTAATTAATAAAATCATTCGAATATATATGTGCGCGTGATTTTTACTTTATTCGATGAAATAATTCACCTACCATTTCTACGGGCGCTCTACGCAGGTATTCCTCCAGGGAGATCCATGGCCGGAACTGGATATTCTTGATAGCGCTGTCGGATGATCGAGGTCGGCCGTGCACTCCAAAGTCGGTCGGGCACCAGGAGTTCGTACTCTCCGTCGAACTTGACCTCCTCGCCAATAATCTCGTTATGATCGTAGATGGCTGCCACGTGGAGGTCGTACTAGAGGTGTCGAATAGAGGTCTTACGACCAGCGCGATTCTTTCTGTCCTTTGGCATTCGGGTGAGGCTTCGAGTTGGTTAAATGTTATGCGAAGGTGAAACAAAAGATTAGCGTTCTGCGACGAGTCAGTTCGCGTTGCGTTTCGGCTTCGCGTAGGAACGATTGAACTTATCGCGAGCAAGAATTTCGAATCTCCGTCGTGGTAAGTGCGGATGGACGCACAACACCTGCTCCGGGAGACGCTCGGCGTTCTTGTTATAATTAACGAGGTATGAATTTTTAGAAATTACTTTATTACGCGTGAAGCCTCACAAGCCTCGCGGACACTTCCGATTTCCCGCGGCGTTCGATAGGAAGGGTGATGCAATGAAGGACACATAGTGAATACACTACTTACTATATTCAAGCATTCAAGAATCGGATTACACTCGCGTAACACTTAGTTAAATTTAGGGTAATACAAAATTTAGGATAATACAAATGATTATTTAAAGTTAGCCTAACTAGATTGAGACGAAATAGGATTGACTTAAAATTAGAGTTGGAGTTGGGATTTGGAATGACACTCGCACGATGTGTACTATTCGACGGTGCGCACTAGAGTGAACATGGCCGCGCGCTGAGTCGCCCCTTTTGCGGCGGCGGAGAATGGCGTGGATGCGCAGACCTTCATGGCGCAGCGCTGCAATATGGCGGTAGCGTGGGTACGCCAACGCACGTGGCGTGGCGTCGCAATATGGCAGTAGCGGTGCAGATGGCATTGCGGTATGTCGGTAACAACATGGTGAGTGGGTAATGTAGGTGGCGTTTACAATGCGTGGGTAATACAGGGAGACGGTAACGAAGAGTGTTGGTAACCTATGTTTAATTCTTATGGTTAGTGTAGGTAGGTGTTGCGAGCTATTGAACCTTCGTTAAATTGAAGTGTATCATGATGAGTCGGTAATGTATCACTATGATAGGGAGTATATCATTTATTACTAATATTAAGTGCTTAATTCATACAGTGTGGTAATTATTATATTTATTGGGAAAGTTTATTACTTCATAATAGCGATTATTCGTACGGTTATTCGTATAGTTAATAATTATTTTAATACTAAGTTTAAGAATTCTATTTATTGGTTTGGAACTTATATTTAGTGTATATGCAAGGCGACGATGCGCGACGGCAGGAGAGTCGGTCATCGCTACTCGCGGCGGTTTACCATTGGCGCTGCTGTGCAGGTGAGAAAACGAGGAAAGAAAAGAAAAGAAAAAAAATATATCCGGCGACTCTCCTGACGTCACAGCAGTTCCCGGAGTGTCGGTAATTATCATGGGTTGTCTTGTTTTAACGCGTACTAACTTCTTCAATTGACATTGTAGGCATTGCTGAATATACCATTGGACATCGGATTTCATATTTTCCCAATAGTAATTGTGCTTAATTCTGTTGTACGTTTTAATAACGTCTCTATGTCCACCTGTAGGCGAGCAATGTGTTTCGCCTATTATAGAAAGACGAAGATCTTTCGGAAAATATTTTATCAATCCATTACAAATAATTAGTTTAGTTAGTGAGTCGAGAAGTTAGTGAGGTCATTTGCATTTGTGCTTTAATATTATTCGACGGAATGTTGCAAATAAAATCCATTTTAGCAATACTAATAGTTTCTAATTTTAATTCCTCTGTTATTTTTTGTAATTCAATCAGAGTTTGCGTTATATAATTTAAAATCATTGTTGGCCCTTCTCAACCCTCCATCAATGGGTAAGGCCACGTGAAAATAGTTTTTGCATTTTACGACTTGCGGTCTACATAGAGTGAGTTCGTTGAGAGTAGGCAATTCGTTGCGCTCGACTAATTTTTGTGCTCCAGAATCTAATGGATTTCCATTGACATCAACAAAATATGCTACGTTATCTTTCCGCAAAAATAATAATTCGCGGGAATCAACAACATTGTTTTTTATTAGTTTGTTGTCAATGATAGTCGGTTTAAGTTTATTTGTACTAAGCTCTTTATCTCTTTCATTTATTATATCGTACTTCCTCTTCGTAGTCAGTTTCTTCATCATTTTCCTCTTTCTTCTCGTTCTTGCTGATTTGATCTTCAATTTCATTAATTTCATTTTCTCCTTGAGTTTGCGTTAATTTTAAGCATTTATTTTTTTCGTTTGTCGTTTGGCTACAAGTGAGCATTCTTCTGGCTCTCAGCGGCTCATGTATTAGTGATTTCTCTGTCTGCTGCACTGGTAATTCGTTTAATTTTTCTTGTGTAAAGGAATATTGAATCCGTATTATCCCTAAACAGATCGTCGTCAGATAGTAAATTTTCTGTTTGCTCGTCATCTGAAAGATATAACTCGAAGTCTTCGTCCTCTTCTATTTCTTCCTCCTCGTCGGATTCTTCTAACATTTTGGAAATTATTTCCACATCCTTTGCTTCGTTGGGATTTAAAGTTCTTCTATCAGTAATTGCCTTGCAATCCATTTCTTTAAAATTCACCGGATTTCTGGATTTGAACGCATCGGCGTTTACATTAGTTTTTCCTGCTTTGTATACAACATCGTAATCGTATTCAGCTAATTTTAATCTCCATCGTAATATTCTGTTGGTATCTTGCGCGTTTTTAAACCATAATAGAGGTTTATAATCTATGAGTAAATTTTCGGTCGTATAAATATAGGCGGAAATGTTTAACACAATATAGTATAGCCATCGCTTCCTTTTCGTATGTTTCGTATTTTAACTCATTATCAGTTAAAGTTCGTGACGCATACGCGACTGGTCGGTCCTTATTTATTTCACCTTGCGACAGTATTCCTCCTACGGCTACTCCGAAAGCGTCAGTCGTTAAGATAAAAGGCTTTGAAAAATCAAAATATTGCAACACGGGTTCTTCACATAATCTTTGTTTTAATATTTCAAATGATTCTTCTTGCTCTTATGTCCACTCGAAACATACGTCATTTTTTAATAAATTTGTCAAGAGTTCTGCTAATTTAGAAAAATTAGGGATAAATCGTTTAAATAATATCCTGCTAGTCCTAGAAATTGTTAATGTTTTTAGGCGTCTTGGTCCTAGGAAATCATCGTACAGTCTCTAATTTTTTCGGGTCGGGTTTAACTCCGTTTTTGCCTATAACGTGTCCCAAATAATAACCTCTGATTTTAAAAATTCACATTTATCGGACTGTAGTTTTAAATTTGCGTAATTTATCTATTATAAGATTATATTTTCTTTTATGCTCTTCTAATGACACGTAAATAACAATATCGTCCATATAAACAAATAATTCTTTTCCTTGTAATCCTGATAAGACTAAATTTATTAATCGTTGGAAAGTAGCGGGAGCATTTTTCAATCCAAATGGCATTCTATCAAATTCGTAATGCCCAAAAGGTGTTGTAAAAGCGGTTTTATGACTATCTGCTGGATCCATTTTTATTTGATGAAATCTTGAGGCTAGATCGCATACCGAAAAATATCGGACTCCTCCCAGTTGATCTAAGATATCAACTATATTTGGTAGTGGATACGAATCTCCGATAGTTTTATCATTTAATGCCTGGAAATCTAATACCATTCTCCATCGTTTATTTTCTTGAGAATCCTCTTTCTTAGGTACAATCCATATGGACATATTGTAAGGCGACTGCGAAGATTTTACTATACCCCTTCTAACAGTTCTCCTAACTGCTTGTTTATTTCCTCTTTATGAATTTACGGAAATCTATACTGACAAGTATTTATTGGCTGGTCATCCGTTGTTGATATTTTATGTTGTAAAACATTAGTTGCCAGTTTTTCCTCAGATATATGAAACCTGTCTTGATTATTAATTATAAGATTTATCACACTCTCCTCTTCATAATCATTCAAGTGTTCTAATCGCAATAATTGTATGATTTTTGTGAATCTATCCTTTTGGTTTTCTCCCGATAATATTAAGCATTTAGTTGCTACATTTTCTTTGCTACTACTCTGTAACTCTTGTACAGCTTTTTCTTTATGCTTTGATTTACGCTTTCATATATATTCATCTAATATCTCTTGAGATTGATTTTGTTTTAATTTAAAAATTTTTGAAGACGATTTTTTGTTTTTCATTCCTAATTTGTCACGATTTATTTCATTTGATTTATTTATTTGTATCCTTTCTATAAGCTCTTTGGCGATAATATGAGAGAGTTCTTTTTTTCCATTCATTTTTTCCGAGATCATCCCAATTCTCGGGAATTTAACACCTTCTAACGAAACTGAGGAATTAATATTTTCATTTTCTTCCAGACAGGATTGTATCGGATTATGTAGCAAGGTTTGGTAACTTCCCTCCTCGTAACCGACGGAGTTGGAAAATACTTGAGGAATGCGGAAACTTTCATCGGCAATTCCAGAATTATTTATTAAAGTAATTCGACAATTTTCATCTCCAAGAAATTTAAAAATTTTTTAATTTTCGAACGAGGTTTGGTAACTTCCCTCTTCGAGGATTTTGAGATGGAAGGATATCTCAGAGGAGGTTTGGTAACTTCCCTCTCGCTGAGTATCGAAATTTTCCTTTTTACTTCCTCTCATTTTAATTTCATTTTTATTTTCGATCTTTAAATTCTTATTAATTCTCTCTCCATTGATGACGTTTTAATTTCTTTATGTTTGTTATTTATAATTCCGTCTTCTTTCGTCTTTGTATTTTCACTTTCATTCTTATTTTCGTTTCCATTTTTATTTTCATTAACAATCTCAATGCCATTTATATTCATAATCTCGTCTTCTTCTCTACTTATTAAAACGGATTGCCTTTTCGTCGGTTTGTATTTCCGAGATGATGTGCTAAGACGCTACGCGGATACGCTCGTCGGTTTGTCCGGGTTCAGGATGAAAAAGCGGCAAGACGAATAAGTGTCCTTGATACTAATTTATTTATTCAGCAAGGAATTTTAAATGACAGATTAATATGGTAAATCGTGATGGTGACGATCGCAGCGCGTTTTACAATTATTTAATCAGCGCAGTTGTTATTCAATGGAATGGACGCAGTTATATATAGCGGAAATAAGTAACTACCGGCGGCGCGGACGCGGATATTTACAGCGGTGCGAATGCGAATACTTACGGCGAGCGCGGTCGAGAGTCGGAGCAGCGCGGACGCGGTAGCGGTTCGTTGCGAGCGCGGACGCGGATATTTACAGCGGCGCGGATCGCGGGTATTTGTAGCGGACGCGGATCGCGAATATTTACAGCGGACGCGGATCGCGGGTAGATACTCGGAGGCGAAGACGGCAGCGGCGGTTCACAGCGGCGGGTGCCGGCATGTTCGGCCACAGGGTGCAACGGCCAGAAATACCTGGCGTGGCGAGTTTGCCGTACGTTGCATTTATTGTTCGGGAGTCAGAGGAGATGCTTAGCCAGTGCCAGTAATTCCTGGGACGACGTACTCGCAACCTCTGCTTGGCGAATTCTCTGTTCGGGATCGGAGTCGGTTTCACTAAGCGAGCCCGGCGGATGATTCCAAGAATCTGTTCTTTTACGGTCGGATCGGGCTTTTTATACCTCGCGGATCGATAATTCGGTTAAATTCGGCGTATCTTCGGGTCGATCCGCGGGTATTATTTTGTCGAATTAATTTACAATAACAAAATAGCTTTGTTCGTTAACTTCTTGTGATTTAAGTGGGTTCGGGCTTCTCCAGACGCGTTCGGATATCTTCACCGCATCGCGCTAAGTAGCGCAGATTTCCCTGTATGGCCCGTAGACCGTGATAATAATTCAAAGCGTTTATCGGCGCTTTTGCGCCTTTAAGCCGACAGGTAGTCGGTCGGCTTTCATCCGCAGGATGAAGGATCGGACGGAACGATGCGGCGGGATGCATCGTTACATTATTACATTTTTATTTTGATTTTCATTTAACAATTCTTCTTTATTAGGATCAATATTGTTTTCGGTTTCCTTCGAAAAGAAATTCGGGTGTGAATTTGTTAATTCTTCCTGATAGTCTAACGTCATTATTCTGGTTTCACAAAGATCAATCATCTCATTCAGAGATCTAAGATTTATGGTCGACACCCTAACCTCTACTTTTTCGTCCCGTGTGTTTATGATATTTAAATATGCTTTTCCCGAGACGTTTTCCACGATTGTGTCTCCTAGATAAATTCCATGTGTTATCTTCAATTTTGGTACATATCCAATTTTAACATTAGGGTTGCCAATTCTTACATAAAATAACGATTCCGATCTTGGTGATGCCACTATAATTTCTGGCGTGAGAAAAGAACCGGATACGTTTATACATCCTTGTGCGTAATCAATTTTCGATGATGTTTGTTTAAAGAAATCGTTGCCTAATATACCAGATTGCGGAATCGGGAAATTGTCCGCTACAATATGAAAGGTTACTCGTTTATTGAAAGAATTAAAGTGATTTCTCCGAGAGTGTAAACAGGATAATTATTCATACCATTCAATTTTAAGATATTTGTATAATTGATTTTTTCGTCTTCGGGTATGAGATTTTCTTTAATTATCGTTTGATCTCGAACCGGTGTCTAACATTAGAGTTACGTCATCTGTTATATTACGGATCTCAACCTACACAGTAGGCACGCAACTATGTTTATCCAAGTTTACAGTTATGGGTCGAATCTCCGATGCGTTTTTGTCTATTTGGACTCTGGAGTTTTCGAAGGGTAACTCGTTCGGGCCACCTTTGCACACCCGATATCGAGGGACCATTGGAGTTTTCCTAATCGGTATTCTTCCTACAATTATTACTTGCAATTCTCAATTGACAATTTTCAAGGAAATGTCTCTTTTCTTTACAATAACAGTAAAACATGTTGTTTTTGGATTGAATTAATTTTGCTCGACAATTCTTTGCAACATGCCCAAAATTATTACACATCTGGCAAATAATTCTATTTTTATTTTCTAAGCTGCATTATTCGCTCTGCTTCTTCCAACAACTACTCGGTATGTCCGGATCTATCATACCACTGACTTTCGCATACCACTTATAATGGCACGTGTTTCTATATTTCTCTTAGTAATAGTAATTATACTGTCATCAGGAAAATGCACGTGTTGGGGTGTTTTCAAAGTCCTGACGGGAGTTAAGATAGGAATAGGAGCTGAGCCTTTTAAATTAGATTTTGATTTGTTCTGTGACTCTATAACATATTTATATTGTTCAGTTACTTCCGTTTGGTCCGATTTAGATCTCGTCGTACTTATTCTCATTTGTAAAGATTGCAATTTTCATCCCGGACGAGGCTCCAATTTTCTATCTCTGGATATGTTACGTCCAGACTCCGGAATTATTAGTTAAAGGGATGGGGCAAGGAAGAATGCACCGAATATCCTCTCGCAAGTGGCCGCTCTGAAGCGTGCCTGCGAGTCGAACGCATCGTACAAGTCAGCCGATACGGGTCAACGTCTTGAAAAAGACGCTATGACTCCGACTGCGTGACGTATGTCCGTCAGTTCGTTAATTTAGGCAAGAGAATTTAATCTCTTTTGTCTGGGATAGGACCATATGTGATCCCCGAGAGCGGGCGAGAATGAGCGTGACGAGAGGAAAAAAAATTATTAATGAATAATTATTAATGAATAATGAATTGATTTATCGTTAAAGTAATCATTTAATTAATTAAAGTGAAACGAACAAAATACAAAATACAAAATTAAAATGCAAAGTACTTAACTAAAGGAGAAATGATAGCATAGTGATTACTCGGTAGATAATAATAACGGTTAATATCCTTTCGAATGGGCGCATGAGAATGGATTAAAATTGCATGTAAGTGTAGCACGCGGGTGTTACAAAAGTGCGGAGGTCGTCGGGCATGGCAGTTCAGGATAAGGCTCTACGTTAAAATATTTAGGGCCATGCCCGGTTTTTACAATATAATGTAACGGTTTGTCCCTGCGCGTTTGTTATTATTCTACGGTTATTCTACGGTACGGATGCGGGGACGTGCGCTCGGAGTATGCTCGTCGGATGCCGGGTTCGTGAGAGGATTGCAATCGCCGGGTTTTAACTGTTTCATAATGATTTCGTTATAAATATAAATGATGCCTCTTGCAGCGCGGTCGCTCGTTGTCGTCTCTCGCTCGTCGCTTTGCGATGTTCGTAACGCGGTTAGATTGATGATGCGACGGATGACGGCAATCTGATCGTGGTCGTATCGGTGATGCGTTGCTAGGCAACCGGGCCCGCGCGTGGTTGAGTGTTCGGACGCGTGGGTTGCTAAGCAACAGTCGATGCTTGTCGTGACACGCGTGGTGGCGGATGTCGCTGGAAAGTCTGAAAATGCTCCAACTTTCGAATACGCCAGAGAATATTGAAATTGCGTGCGCCCGATATTCCGTAAGAAAGTCCGAGAACACTCCGACTTTCTGGATGAAACGAAAATACTGAGAACGCTCGATATTTTCGTGGGGAGAAAAATCCGAGAACATTCTGATTTTTCGAGAAGGAAAAAACAAGAATACGGAGAATGCTCGGTATTCTTTGTGAGAATCTTATCTCGCTGTTCTGGTCGGATCGGTGCTTCGGAACGGACAGGTCGGATGAGCGGACAGGTCTTGATCTTTTACGCGAAATTCGTTGGGTATTTATACCCATTTTCACGCCACGTGTCAACGTTTAATTTGTTATTCGTTGTCAAGTAAAACAGCGGATCGGTCACGTCGTCGACGCGTGACAGCTCAGAGGCGCGCGTGTATTGTTCGGTCGCGGTCGGGGGTGTTCGGGCGGCCTCGGATGGTGCGGACCGCATAGCGCGCGCTAGCAACGGAGCATCTCTCGGATGCTCCGTTACAATAAATAAATGAACAAAAAAAATAGAATAATTTAAATAAATAATTATGTAAGTATAAAAGTGTTAAAGCACGGTAGACTCAGAAAGGTAAGTAAGGGGCAGGGGAGTAAGAGGGAACAATCGACGTTTAAGTGGTGATGGGTAGATCATATTAATCCATGCGACTTACTACTGCGATGATTATAAAGAAATGTCGTTGCAGGTTGATCGACTAGAGACAAGCGGGAGTCAGGACCAATGGCCAGCGGTTCTCCACAGGGTGCTCCTGGAATCTCATAGCAGAGTAGAAAAAAGCACGGGCGTACAAAAGAAACATTCCCGGTCAAATTTAATAAAATGAAGATTAAAAGAAATTACTGATTTATTTTAATTTATCCGTCCCGATACTAAAGTTTTAATAACTAAATCTGTGATTATTTTGGCGAGAATTGACGTTCTTGTAATAATTTGAAAAATCTCTATAAAGAAATATTAATATCTTTATAAGTTTAATTTTAATTTAATGTTATTAATTTTAATTACTTTCTAATTGTAATAAAATTTCATAAATTTACAAATAAATAATTAAATACTCCTGAAATAATTACTCCCCTATGAAATAATTACTATTACCATTGTCATCATCGTCGTTATTCATATGGACGCATAAATCAGAATGTAATAAAGACCGTTAATATAATATAATAATATAATTTCTGATATAATTTATGATGAATAATTTCTGATGAAATTGATGATTAGGAATAATTATTTCTTACAGGAGTATTTAATTATTTATTTGTAAATTTATGAAATTTTATTACAATCAAAAAGTAATTAAAATTAATAACATTAAATTAAAATTAAACTTATAAAGATATTAATATTTCTTTATAGAGATTTTTCAAATTATTACAATAACTAAAAACTTTATTTACAAAAAATATACAGATATAATTAAATAAATAATTTTTTTAAACATCTACATTAACAAAATAATTACAAATAATAAATAATTATAAATATGAACTAATTTTTAATAAAAAAAAATATATACGCGACAGGATTTGAACACACGATCTACATCGTACAAAGCCAACGCCTTACTGCCTGTGTTACCGCTGCTCTTGCTCAATAGCGATGATTAAACATATAAAGTGTCCCGCTCGTATATCGGCCGACTAAACGCATTTTTTAAAAATCAATTTCTTCGAAACTATGGGCCATTGGCAAGAACGGCCGGACACGTATCGTTTTTTTTTCGCTCAAGAACAGCCCGTATAAAGCGCATCAAAATATTCCGACCAGTCACCTGGTGTTCCCCTTGTTAGTTGCAATTCAGTTGGATTTTATAGTTTATTTGTTAGTTCGAAAAGCGAGCCCTCAACAGTCTAACGTTCACGTGTTCGGCGTCCACGGAGCTAGAACTCGTAAAAATTATCTTAGTTTACAGAATAATTTTTTTTATGCTGTATTGGAGCTCGCCCGTTTGCTTCGAAAAGAAAGAAGAATCGTGAAGTCCGCCGAACGTAACAATGACTTTACAATAGATTCTATGTAGTTCGTCTCATCAGACGGCAATCCTCTTTCGATCCTCTGCTTCGATCCTTATCTCCGTCGCTCTCGGCAGTTGGCTCCTACGTCTTTTTCACTACCGAACGGAAAGTGAAGATCCTCGCGACATCATCACAGTCGTCATCCTCTTTCTTAGTATCGATTAGCGCCGCGGCGCGATTAATCGATAAATCTTCTGTATTTCGACATTTTTTGTGGGCCCTAGATGGCCCGTGATTCGCTGATTCCGCGGGAGATTTAAAAAAAGTGATCTTTTGGCCTCGGCGGGCTTATGATCCTGGAAGATTCTTCTTAATCGATTCTTCCAGTAGAAGATGGCTATCTCTTTCGACTCTTACGTATTTCCTCCATTTCTTCAGCCAGCCTTTCTCGATTCGGGGTCTCCTCGCAACTTCACGAGGAGTGGCGCCTCCCGTCTCGATCACTCCTTCGTCCCTGCGTTGTCGTAATCGGCAACATTGTCCCTGTAACGGCGTTACTTAAGATGACGGAAACTTTATGTACAGAAATTGACAATTAGAGTGATACGACCTATTTCGTCTTCGCATCCAGCGGCGGCATCTTCTTCGTCTTCGGTCGCCATGGATCGTCGGGAGGCACGCGATCACACATGAATTTTGCGGTAGTTGTCAATCTCGCCAATTTGATATAGTACCGTGAAAATCAAACTCGAAAACGATAATTACAAAAACAAACAAAAGCAAAGAAATTCGCACAATTATATATGTGGTTCGCGTTACTCGGAATTTGCTTGCGCTCTCCTCTATCAAACGAGTGGACGCAGGACCCAGAAATGCTCCGAATCGGAACAGTCGCAGCTTGTAACGGACGATCTCAAGGCGCTACGTCACAATATATGAATCTCGTCGCGGAAAATAAGGTACATGATAAAAGGTACAAGAATAAAAGATCGAAGGGAGTATCGAAAACGAATCATATGCAAAGAAAGCGAGTAAAGTTAAGGCGGCACAAAATTAAGAGTGCGCGCAAAAGGATATAAACTTTCAATTAAAATCACCGAGATTACACTGCGGATAAAGAAGAATATATTGCTCGATGACAAAGGATGAAGGAAGAGCACAAGGTGTTAAAGTAAGATTAGTAAGAGCAATTATAGGCCCCGGTAATCAAACGTAAGCTCAGCTCAGACCGAGCTCTACTCTCGCGAATTTGACGGTAGACGCGTTATTAAATCTTTGCACGAATAGGAGGGGGGGGGGAAATCTCGCGAAACAATCGAGTTAATACAAATTTATCAAATTTTTACAGAGGGGGCATTACAGCTAGTACGCCAAGAGTTCTCTCTCGCATTTGAGGAGTGGAATCTAATTATGAAATCAAATGAAAATGTACAATGACGAATGAACAGATCAATGAAAACAAATGGAGAAACATAGAAAAACGAGGACCGCGTTAGAAAAAGGGAAAGAAAGAAAAAAGTCGTTCGCAAATTTATCCGCCACATAAACGGCGGCGAAAGGTGGACTGTCATTGAAGAGATCCACCTATTATCCAAGTTATTAACGTGAAATGGTTCAGATATCACTGCCAAATGAATGCTCTCGGCGCTCATAGAATGCATCAATAGATCTCTCGCGAGCGAACATCGATTAAGGTTGACCTGAGACACCCTTAATTAGAGTCATTTTGTAGAAGTACAATCGTCAAGTATCCTGTCCGTGTGTGCACGAGTAACGAGCGGTTCGATATTACTTGAGGCAAACGGGGGCAATCCTCCGAGAGATTTATCTCTTAAGTTTAACAGGAGACCGGGGGACAAGCCATATTACTCGCTTTGTGATCGCTTCTGAGACCCCTGTCCCTCCATCCTGGACAGTTGGAACGATTTCTACAGCTATTAAACTTGTGCGATGAATCGCCGCAATTAAAGCAAGATCCTGTCCTTTTGGCGTCCGAAGGACACCGATGCCTGATCCTTGCGCAAAATATTTGAAACAGCAAACCGGACGAGGAGGGAACAATTCAACTCTAGTCGAATTGACCCACCTCAGTTTAATAGTATCCATATTTGACAATTTAATCGCCGCATGAAGCAGGCATTGAACCCTGCTGATCCAAGCCCGTTCCGTGCGAATCAGATTCACTCCAACAACATCAAGCGGACATTCGCCTGTAGCGATCTGATTTTTGATTTTTGACAACGTCACGGAATCGTCGAACGATGACAATCTAATATCCGCCATCTTGGAAGGTCTATTGACCCTTATGAGCGAGGAAGTTTATTTTGCGAGCAGAGTCCTCTCCCAGGATCTCCAATAATATCCCGCCAGACAGGGCACGCGTTACACGTATGTCCGATATACCAAATTCCTCGAGGATATTTCTTTTTGCTTTACTAAGGACTGAAGAATACGAGGGGTCTCCCCCATATAATGTTCAAAACGGCGGACACATTAGCGGAGCCAGTGCGCAATCGAGTCAGTCTAGGATTCTCACCGCAAGGTCATAATGGGTAGAGCGACCCGAGTTCCTTTCAAAATGAAGGGACATTTGCACCACGATCCTCGGCCATTCTCTTCTTTCTCTTATTATCACGGACAACATCCACCGAACAAGTAGGTCGGAGTATTCTGGACCGGTCAGTTCCAAAAAAGATCCAATAAGACGGATGTCTGAGGTGCAGACGCAAACGATCCGCCGATTTTTCCGCCGTAAAGTCCAAAGCGATTGCGAGGAATCGCGGCATCCATATTAACATCTTCTGTAAGAAGATCCCTCATGGAATCGATTTGGTTCGCGCGTTTTAAATTGTTTCTTTCAATCACCTCAACATCCCAAATTGGGAAGCCGCCGATTGACTCGGTGTAGCTGCCTCCCCCAATTTCCTCAACTGAATTGTGGTTATTTTTTTGATTCCGGATTTCCTAGCGAATGACGGAATTTGTTAGTGAAAATTTTATCCACCATTCCACACCCTCAATCATTCATTGGTGTGCCCGCCAACGGCCGGCTAATCGCTTCTTCTTGATTGGCATTTCCCCACCAATTTGGGGAATATCACTCTCGAACGATCCGACGCGTTTCTTATCCGTTAAGAATTTGGTTTTGTTAATATTTTTGAATTTTATTGGTATGTCATAAATTTTTCGGTGCCGACAAAGTTATCTATCGCAAAAAGAAAAAAATTATTTCAAATTGGCAAGCCGCCGATTGATTCGGTGTAGTTGCCTCCTCCCCCGATTCCTCAATTCTTTTATCTCTCTTAATTCAATCTCTTTCTCTCTCTCTCTCTCTCTCTCTCTCTCTCATTTACATAGTGAACCAAACAGAAGCCATCCCGAATAAACAAACGAAGCGGGTATTGCGACACCGTCGGGAAAAACAGAATAAACGGATTCATTGTGAAAACGAACACGCCGAAGAACTCGCGGAGCGATTGACCGCAATAGAACCGAGACTCGCCGACATCTCTCTAAGAGAATACGCTCTCCGCTCCGCGGCAGAATTCGAGAGGCAATGTACTCCAGAAAATTTCGACGTAGAGAAATTTTACGATCTTGTCCGCCAATTTCTTCGCTCTCTCACTCACTTCTACATTAGAAGAAAATTCAAGCCCGACAACCAGTTTTGGGATCAAATTTCAAACTATCAAATCCACGATATAATCCCAATGTATATTTCCCGTGACCCCCTTTTCTACCTTGTCCCTGTAAAAGCCTTCGTAGCCTCACCCCAATCCTCCCCTACCTTCGTCCCGATCCCGTTGATATGTTTGCAAACTAACTTTTTGTCCCAATTAGAACAATTGGGAATATAGATTTCGAACCTTTCAATTGTACATGTTTTAGATACCGGATTTCCTATTGTTTGAGGTTTGTGTGCGAAATTTCCGACATCCGAATGTACATTTTAACATTACATTATTTCATCATAAGATTTGTTGTATTTTCCTTTTTTTATTACCTTTAATTAAATCGTAGCTAATCCGAATCTCGTCTTTATTTATTTACAAAAATCTTGACCTCGAACCGTTCACCCCTCCCTGAAGGTCGCACGAAGTCCATCCCTGGTTAAAGAGATTCAGTTCTTTGACCTAAAACGGACCACCGACCGCGCTAGCGCAGGTAAGAAGTTATAGCGTCACTGACGTTGACCCATTCCCTGTGCCCCTTGGTGACGCGTTCGACCCTACGACGTCGATCCGGAAGATCAAAGACGGTTCCGTGCGTCCACCGAGTTTCCCCTCCTGACCACAAACATAATTTCTCCTTTCGAAGTTCGGACGTAACAGTAATATCATTAAAAACTTTTGAACAAGCCAATATTGCTCCAGAATAATCAACAACCACTTGGATTGGCTTACGAAATTTAATCACAATTTCAACCAATGTTTAATTGTCTCGGTTTCTTGCGATTCTGTTAATAATTGATATATCGATGAAGATGTATTGTATGTATCAAAATATATGTACGTATAAGAAAATATGGACTGATTTTGATTCGTGTGATCTTTTTAATTTTCTAACAACTCCTACTGCTAGTTGCATAGCAGATGCTAATAGAAAAAGCATTTTTATACATATTGTGGTATTGTTCACAAACAACACTAATTTGTTCACTAGTGCCATAACACACTTTGAACGACAAGTAACATACCAGAGCAATAGCACCTTTATAAGGATTTTCAAAATTTAGACGATAAATTATTTGTATTACATCTTTTTTTTTTTGTAACTAAATCTTCATCTAGTGCTTCTTTTTTAGCATGTCGGAGTATATCCAATGAAGATATTATTGGTGTATCTGCATTTCCAAGATGCAAATCTTCTTTTACTTTTCTTTTTCATAAATTTGAACATCCTTCTGTGCTGCTTTGCCTCTTTCCGTTTCCCTCTATTTAATCTCTTTCCTATATTAATCTTTCTATATTAATTATAATAATTATATAATAAAATATTTATACTTTCTATATTAATCTCTTTCCGTTTTCCTCTATTTAAAGGAGGCTGCAGAATTTCATGACTTTAGCCTCTAGTATCTTTTTAGTATCTTGGGTTTCACATGTATACTCCACGCCTACTTATACTACAAATCCATTATTAATATTATATTGTATAAACTGTAAATTGTAAACTGAAATTTTTTTAATTTTTCTTATCGTTTTAGATCACGTTATTGAATACGATTAAATATGATTTAATACAATTTATTTAATACAATTAAATCTATGTAAGGTACGTACAGACTGAACGTATGAATAGTGAGTGTACAGCAAACGAGCAATAAAGAAACAATTATTTTACAAAGATTGGTATATCCCAAGCGACCAAACAACAGCGAATTACAAATAGCAAATGTAATGTTTACGTTGTTCGTTTTGCCTAGTATGTATCTAAAAATTACTTAAATTCATTTTCGCTATTCGTTCGCCATTCGTTTCGCTTAGTCTGTATGCATTCTTAAATAACGTAAAATATAATAAAATATAACGTAAAACTAGAAACATAAAAAAAAAATAAAATGTGTCATTTTTTGACATGTTTATGGGTAAAAATAATACACTTGGATTTATAACTTAAGCTCGCGTCGTTAGCCGTTACATTTCAAATTCAGATATTATTTTTAAATGCACAAACATAAAAAAAAGATTCATTTGCTTGAGGTTCCTTTTCCATGTTTTATGCCGTTTATATCATTTAACACGTTTAATCATATTGAGTGATATAATTAATATATTTCATTGTGTTTAATCATAAGATTTAAAAAACAAAATTTTTATTGGAGCCTGTTAGAGTCTAAAATAACGTACAAGGATTTGCAGTGTACACACTTGTGACTTCAATTGCGAGATCACATTATAAAAAAATAAAGGAAGTAAAATAAAAAACATAATAAGTTGTATTATGAGAAAAAAATATTGAATAACAGAAATCGACAAAATATGTGCTTTATACTCACTTCTGCAAAATAAAATTATTCCGTGATAAGAAAATGCTATTATTTCCGCACCACCTTGCGATAGATGACGCGTTTTCTTTTGTCAAACATGAGGGACGCGATAAGGTATGATACCTCTTAAAGGAGGAATCCTATTATTTTGGCTAAAAACATGACAAAATTTGGGAATTTTTTTTTAAGAAACTAGCAATTCGATTTATGTAAAATTTATACCATGTTTTTATTTACGTTTGAACAACTTAGTTTTTTTATATTACATTCTAATAATAAATGTAAAAGTTATTAACAATTGAATATCACGCCACGCAAGGTTCGTCGTCCACTGGTGTGCACGATATTAATCTTCCAGGTAATCTGAAACAGAAAAATCAAACGGCATTTTATATTATACACATGTAGCTTCAATTTGATGAACCAAAATTAAAAAAAAATAATTATTGTGTCTTTGTTCAAATTAATTTCCTTTGTTCGCCTTTCTTTTGTTCTTTTATGTATCATTTCTGAAATCAATCTCTTGTAGTTGGATTCGAAATCAAGAATCTTTATGTTGTCCCAATCGAATTTATGATTTGTATTGATAATATACTCCGAAATGACAGAATGTTTAGACGGATCAGAATTTATATTATACCTATGTTCTCTAATTCTGGTCTTTAGCAATCTTTTCGTTTGCCCATGAAGCCTCACATTCCCCACATTCTATTTCATATACAACATTGTTGTTTAACATAGTCTGGCTGGCACCTTTGTGGCCTCTTATAAATCGACCTAGGGTGTTCACAACTTGACATCCCATCATAACTTTCGCTTTTTTTATGGCTGACACGGCTGAATCAAAGACAGCCCTCAGATAGGGAATGACAAAAAATCTAAAAAACCCAAAAAAGAGAGATTCACATAATGACAACATAACGCAGGAGAATTCCACTAATAATAATAAGAAAAGATTTTTTGTCATTCCCTATCTGAGGGACGTCTCTGATTCGGCCGGATAATGTACGGTACGAATGCGGGGACGTAGCTCGGAAGTTTGGAAATGCTCATCGGATGCCGGGTTCGGGAAAGAAATCGCAGACGTCTGGGTTTAATTTATAATAAATTAATTAGGTTTATTCTGAACAAAAGTTGGCAGTTTATAAAATGATGTTCTTGATTTTCAAGGCGCAACGTCATTCGAATAGGCGTTGATTCTATTTGCTATATTTGAGATTGTCGCAGCGCGGTCGAATAGTGAATGCGACGAGGTATATTCGCGGGATAGTGCGCGGGTCGGATTGTCGGATACGCAGCGCGTTGCTAGGCAACGGGCCCGTGTGTTGCCAAACATTCAGACGCACGGGTTGCTAAGCAACCGTAGACGCTTTCGCGACACGTGTTTTCGTGTATGAAGGAAAAGTCCGAGAACACTCCGATTTTTGAATGGGCAGGGATACGAGAATATCGCGAACGTCCGATATTCCATAGAAGAAAAGTCCGAGAATACTCCGACTTTCTGGACAGGAAGAAAATGAGAATATCGCGAGCGCCCAATATTTCGTGGAAGAAAAATCCGAGAACGTTTCGACTTTCCAGACGAGAAGGAAATGAGAATACTGAGAATGCTCGGTATCCCGTGGAAGAAAAACCCGAGAACACTCCGATTTTTCGTGAAAGGATAGAATACTGAGAACGCTCGGTATTCGGTGCGAGAAGATTCTCGCGTTCGGAACGGATCAGTGATTTAGCGGACGGGTCGGATAATCGGATAAATCTGGTTCTTTTCTACAAAAATCGCCGGGTTTATATACCTATTTTGTGCATCAGTAGGCGATTTGTTAAATAATTTTAAAACAGCTGATCGACGCCGTCGGTGCGTGACAAATCAGCAACGCGCGTGTATTCGCTCGGTCGGAATTGGAGATGTTCGGGCGGTCCCGGACGGTGTGGGCCGTATAGTGCGCGTTTAGTAACGGAGCATTCACATATTACGTATACGGAGCCATAAAAATGCGGAATGTTATGGTGGGATATCGAATTGTGAATAGCCTAGGTCGATTTATAAGAGGCCACAAATATATCATCCAGACTATATTAAACAACAATGTATATAAAATAGAATGTGGGGAATGTGAGGCTTCATACGTTGGGTAGACGAAAAGATTGCTGAAGATCAGAATTAAAGAACATAAGTATAATATAAATTCTGATCCGTCTAAACACTTTGTCATCTCGAAGCATATTATTAACATAAATTCGACTGGAACAACGTAAAGATTCTTGATTTCGAATCCAATTATTACAAGAGATTTGAGAAATAATACACATAAAAGAACAAAAGAAAGGCATTAATTTAAAGACACGGAGTTACTTAGCGACTCCTATTTTGATATTATTTTGATATATTTTCTCGGCATTCTTTTGAACAAATAAATAACAATAACTCTTCCCCTTCTTTTCGATAGCTCCGAATTTTTGTCTTTTATACTTTTGTCTGCCCAACATTGTCAGCTCTAGCAGTTATTATTTTTCCATCGTTGGCATAATATCTCTCAATTGCGATGCCTCTTCATAATTATTGCATAGTCTTAACGATTTGACTAGTTTCCATCGACGCTCGGAGTAAGTTGAGATACAATTTAATATTCAGATAACAGTTCAAATTCCTTAACTACTGTTATTATTTTATTTTCATTCTTTCCCCTATAGATTTACTTTGGTACGTTAATTCTGATCCTTGCTCTTTTGACATTAAGACTACTTTTTACTCCTCTTGATACTCAACTTATTCTCGCCTTCGAACGAAGAAACAGCTTTTTAAAGACGACGATTGTGCAACGGTTATGAGGACGTTTGCCGACTCTCGTTAATGCGTATCCGTTCAGATTTTTTATTTATTCTCTTTCGGTCAATTTAGTGTATTACTTACTGAAGAAGACTCAGTACAGCCCGAAACGTTTAAGCAAATTTATTAAGATTTAATGTACTATCGATTTGCGATTTAGAGTTCTTGTTTACATATACAAGCCATTTTTCAAATCTAATTAAGGGTTTATTTATTTATTTTTTGCGCTCGTTATTGGCCTTATCTAATTCAATTTGTTACAATATTTTGACATAAAATACAATATCTTATAAAATATTCAGTTTCCGATAATTTTACCTTAATACTTTACCTTAATACTTTTTCAGTTTCCGATAATTTTACCTTAATACTTTTGTTATTGATATTTGCTTTAATATTTTGCTATGCTGTAACTCACTAAAAAATGATCCAATTAAAAAAGAAAATGAAAAACCGTTGTATTCATTGTCAGCTGCAACTTTTATTTCAAGAAAAAATCTATTGCTATTTAAAACAATGGCCACCATGATGAAATATCGAAGATGGCACCATTTATAATAAAACTGATATAATTTTTCCCCCTCGAAGCCATAAAACTTTTATTTGAAACATTTTCTCGTAAATATTTTGCATATTTTTCACCTGAGATATTTACCCAGGCAATTAAATGGAAATACGCTGCATATGTACAAAAATTATATGTGGAAAAAAAATATGTATGGACATGTATAAACATATTTGGTATATAATTAAACTTGACTCTGTAGCAGCTGGACCGGAATTAATTCATGTAATTGGTAAAAATTAAAAAAATTATGAGATATTTTACGCTAAATTAAGAGAATTATTATTGAAATTGTATTCATCAGGTGTGTGAAAAATATATAAAAATAAAACTGTATATAAGAAAATATGAAAAGAATAATTATTAAGAGAATCAGGAGACACTATAGTATCTGTCAAGTCAACCGAGAACACTACTGTGTGACTTTACGCGAGCCGGCGACATGCGAGCACCCGAGATTATCGGATCTCAACAATGGTTGAACCGATCAAGTTCTAAGGCTTGATTGACGGCTTGAGTTTGATTTGCATAATAAAAGCATTTTTATTTTTCTGCTATGTGCTCTACGAGTGAAGATATTGCTACGCAATCTGATTTGAAAATTTTTACTTTAAGAAACATCGTCATTATCATCATTTTTATCGTCGTTGCCTTTGTGCGATTGTAATTTTTGCGCGAGAGGTTACTGAACTCAAGTTAGATCCAATATACACTGTCCTTCAATGATTCGCTGGGTTCTGCAGTGACCCTGACTTATCGACCTGATTTATCCACAGGATCGATAAGATAATGTAATAATTACACGCGCATATTAAAACGGACATAGCAATATATAATAAATAGCAATATTAATATAATAAACACACTAATTCTTTTTATTTGTTTCATCTTTCTTCTCTCTTTCTCTAATTTAGAAAAAAACGCATAAATTATATCTTCATCATTATATTATTCATTCGTACCGATTTTTATATCTATATAAACATATATTTCATAACATGTTGTGCTTCGAATTATAAATTATGCTGAGTAATTAGTCGAGTATTCTTCTCGTTACAATTATTTGCGATTATAATTCATGCACTTTTAAATGTTTCTAGATTACTGATAATATGTCCCTTTTGATAAACACGTATTTATTATTATTAATCTTATCACGGATCATCAAATCGATAAATTACTGTAAGACTCAGCGAATCATTTGCGGGCAGATTATAATATATATCTTTAATTAATCTCTACTCCTTATGTCGCAATTCTGATTGGCTGATTATTAATAAAAGATCTCTATTGAGTCCAAGATTCTGCAGTTTCCGCAGTGATGTATACGCAAGTAGTAAGTGGATAGCCATAGCTTGTCAAAGCAAATCCCCACCACTTTCCCACTGGCGCCAGGTACGGCCTCTCACTGTCAAAAACTGACAGTCACGTGGAAATGGAGCATTCTGATTGGTGGGCGTGGCAGGTGATAATTAGGTAATTAGTGGGAGCGTTGTGATTGGTTGAAGCCTATATATAGCTACCCGGCGCGTGATTGGCTCTGCCCATAGTGCCCCATGTGTGTGATTGATTGTCGAAATGCTAAAGAAAATGCGAAGAAGTAAGAAAAAGAGGAGAAAGTGTCTGGAACCGCTCGGGACCGAAAACAAAATGGCGTCTGCAAAAAAGAAAGATGACGGGTGTGTAAAAGAAATATACTTGATGGGAATGGAATGCGATTTTTATGACATGAGGGATAGAACGAGGAGAAGAAAATTGATTTTTTGCGGGTTTTTATCACGTATATATGGGATATGATAAATCACGTTTTCTTAGGACGAAAGGTTTCTCGGCGCTTCATAATTAACGAAATTAAATAAATTTCTCGAATCGTTTGACATTTTTGTATGAAGGAAATGTATAAACGTTTTTTGAAGACGAGAGGTTTGTCGGAGTGTAATAACCGTTAGAGTTATTTACTGAGTCGTATGATATTTGGGGAAGGAAAACAGGAACGGACAGGTTCGCACTAGAAGTTTTTGACGACGAACTTGGAGTTATACGAGGCTTTTATTTTATGACAAATACGTGGGCTGAAAAAATTTTCTAGACATTTCTAGCTTGAAGTAACTGTTGTACCCCGGATGAGCTACGACGTTAATATTAGGGATAGTCGGGTTCGTTAAGCCTAAGGAGTTGGGACTCCGAGCAGGATCATAAGAATATAGGGATTTTCTTGAATTCACTAACATACACTTTCTTTATTTTAACTGATTTATTCTCACAAGTGCACAGATGCTTGATATATTAACGATTATATTTTACATACGGTTAAACGTCATCGGGTGACTCGGTGCGTATCGCGTTACTCTGACGACCGAATATGTCACCTGAGATGCTGATAGTATGGCTCGCGGGAACTTCGCTACGAGATTCGGTAATATCTCGTGCGATTATTATAAATCCGATTCCGGACGATACGTAATTTTCGACTCTCTCGACTCTGCCTTGTATGGTCGATTATATAGACTGGTCGATGCCCGATCAGCACTCTGATCAGTTGCGTCGATTGATCGCGATATTGATTGATCAATATCACGCCTGGTTCGATCAGCAAATTGAGGAATTTGCTGATAGACTTTTCGCAAATGTTCGCAATGTTCTCGCGCGATGCATTTCTGCGGTCTTTCGAAAGACTGATCGTAATTTTGGCGATCACGCATTTGTGTCGTCTTTCGAAAGACTTTTTCCGATTTCATGCGGATTAATTTTATTGCCATGCGAACTACTTTTATTATTAGTTGTAGGTCTGGCTACAACATAACGTATCTGTAATTAATTTGTGAAAGTGTGATTATTTTTTATGAAGTTATATTTTACGTTAGAGTAAGGAGAGGGAATGAGAAGAAAATATATATTGCTCACAAAAAATCGATTTATTGAATTAAATTTTCGCAATGACATTTTGTGAGATGGAGGATACGAACGGACAGATTTTCTAGATAAAACTCTAGATTTTTCTAACATTTGGAGTTATACACTATCGAGGTTATTTTTCTTAATTTTAGCAAACAAACGAAAAATGTCTGAAAAATGATTAAATATTTCTAGCTTGGGGTTATGTAGCTAAGATTTTAGGTCGGCGGGAAAAATAAACAAAGACTGGAATTTATGTTACAAAAAAATTAAGTTTATTGTTATATCATTATACATATTATATCAATTCATAATAGTTTATGTTTCTTTAATATTTAATTATTTTTAAAAGTACACATTTGTATATGACAACATGTTACATGAGATTTTTCGCATTTCCTTTTTCCATGAAGAAAGATTTTACGAAATAATTGTATGATTAGCATATCATTATCTTCGTAATTTTCGCTGAATATTTTGAGAAATTGTTTAAGTTTATAACCGCGAGACAAATAATAAAGAAATACGCAGTAATATTGTCCGCAAGTCTGAGAAAATGTGCTTTGTAATCGCATGATGTTCCATTTATAAGTAGTAGAGTTTCGTTAGAGTCGTACATTGAATCTGGAATCCAAGGATAGTCAGTAGCTATCGAAATACGTGCCTTCTCCATGCTTGTCTATATAGAAAGCAACCCAGTGTTGTCCAGAACGATCGTGATTATCGGTGTTCGATGATGGCCGTCGACTTCGTCCACATCCTCGGGATTCTGTCGGCAAGATACACATTTCCGACACTGAGATGATGCAACGCTTGTAAGATTTCGAACGAATTCATCTTTCGCAGAGAGGAATGATTTGAGTTGTTTCCTGGCTCGTCGGTGTCATTATATTTTTATCCTCTTGCGAGGATTGTACGGTAGGAGCTTCCTTTTTTTATGCGTCAATTTCGACAGATCTTCTTTCTCCGCTTTTATTTCGCACCTCGCTTCTGTTTCTAATCTCTTATTTCTCTACGTAACGAGATTCGGGAAATTTCGTTTTGTCGTAAAAACCCCGCTTTTTGTATCGCTGTCATTGGAGCTTTCATCGATAAAAGAATTATCGCTGCTTATGTCGCAGTTCTCTTCTTGCGATTATAGCCAGTATCAATTTGCATTGCGTAACGGGCAATGAAATTTGACGGAATTTTAATGAAACCCGTAATGACTGCAGCATAATTCATGCTCTTCGCCTTCCAAATTTTTGAATGTGGGAAAGATTCCTTCTAGATTATATACGTTTCTTGCAAGTGTGTTTTGCAAATAATGTATCTTCTCTCGGCTTCTGGTATATATGTAACGCGCTTGCCGTGCAATTTCACGTAGTTCCGCCATGAAATGTTTGGAATTGGTTGTTCTGTCAAATCACTCAATTCCGTGGAAATTTCGAGAGAGCCAATTGTTTTCTCGTCTGTATTTTTCGGGTAATTCGACAAATGGATATGGAGGCATTATAATGCAGCTTATGAATGCTTCGTTAACGGCGACAATTGCCACTTCCTTCGATATAAACTTCTTCTCAGCGTCGCGGAAATATCAATAACTGTATTCATGATGCGTAGAATGCACTTTCAATCAGTTTTGCACGAAGTGACGACGTTCGCGTCTAAAGCAAAACTGCAGCTATTATTCGTTACACTTTTGAAGAAATAGAAATGAAAAGTAGATAACGGAGAAAAGGGGAGAAATTCGAGTACCTTATCCACTAAAATCAATGATAATTTGATGCGAGGATCTCTAACACGTTATCGAATTCTGCGTATACGATACAATTAATCGTTGTGGTAATAGCTTTTTCAAATCGCAATCATAAACTTTCTCTAATTATAAACTTCCATGTCTGATAAAATTCCAATGTCCCGCGCAATTTACAGATAGATCGGGAGTAAGATCGAAAGCGAAAAGCATGAAACCTTTATAATTTATAAAGGCATAATCTTCTCTGCTTGTAGAATTCCCGTTTAGAAAATGCCAGTTCCCGAGAAAAGGGTGTTATGAGCTTCGATGTAGAGCGGCTGGTCTTTTGAGAAATTTGGTTGCAGTGGTCTACTCGGAATT
The DNA here is from genome assembly GCF_055798465.1 of Pogonomyrmex barbatus. Lineage (NCBI taxonomy): Eukaryota > Metazoa > Arthropoda > Insecta > Hymenoptera > Formicidae > Pogonomyrmex > Pogonomyrmex barbatus. Next base: position 7,804,730 of record NW_028297107.1, read on the forward strand.
TGCACGCCATCAGCATATAACGAGAAGAAATTTAAACCAATAATTTTTTAAATGGATTTAGCTTTCTCACCATTAAATCACCATTAAATGTTTTGTTATCAACGAATCCGATTATTACGCTTCGGAAGTTGCCCGAGTATCGCGTTATCGATCAATTTTCCTACCATTCCGACGTGAATCATGAATGTTTTAACTTCGACTCGCGTCAGAGGATACTTGGCGGTTGTTTTACTCAACATTCTCGCACGTTCAAGTAAAACTGCAAGACTTATTTTGTTCTTTTTATGAACAAAACTAGCATCTAGAATATTTGCGACATATTTTCAACGTTGAGTTGCCTTCCATGAGACAAAACGCATCTCTCGAGCGAACGACGCATCTCTCATTCTAACCTCCATTCCGTTAATTAAAATTTTATCCTGATTAAAGACGTCGCAATGAAGATAACCTATTAGATCTAGCGAATATTTTCCTTGGATGTATCGGGCACATCTCACGAGAGCTTGATTGGAGTTGTCCGATTCTAGTAGCGTCCATATAACCGAGTTCATCCGTGTCCCATAGACAAGAAGTCAGATGGGAAGTTTTTGCCGGTGAAGAATAATTTAACAATGCTTCAATGTATGCGCCGTACGCGTAGGCATTGTTTGGGAGTGATACGAGTTTTTGATTGAAGTACACGTCGATCTGGTTGAACATCGAATGTAGTAGGTGATTTACAGGGCCTACTTTGTTTCCCCCTTCTGTTGATGTTCCAGGATCGGGTAAACTTTCTACTTGTACGCGAAGGCTTAACATGGTATGCGTGAAATCTAGATAACCTTCTCCGTATCCAGATACGACGAATTCTATAGGTGCGTCGTCCGCGAGCGAGGTTACCGGTTTGTAATAAATCCATTGTGAACTCTCGACATTGATTTGAGGTAGGAGGTAAACTGAAAAAGTCGAACGCTCTTTAAACACTCGCTCGAGTGAGTATGAAGAAAAGACATATCTTTCAAATTTACGAATCGCACTCACGTCAGTTAAGCGAATATATCGGATACGATACGCTTTTTCTCGCTATTTCGTCGATGTTTCGTTGCGTTTTTATTTTTTCCCGCTTTCCTCCTCGATGATTTTTTTTTTAATCGTTTTTTTCACGCCGATTTTCGATGATTTCTTTTTTCCGATTTGTCTGTGTTTACGAACCGAGCTTCTCCCGGATACCGGTGGGTGCGTCGTGCCTTCCGAAGGGAAACTGAACCACTCGTATTTTCGCGGATGTTTTATATCCTGACTCCTTCATCAAATTATATACTTATATTTTCTTTGGCTTTTCTCTTGAGATTTCTGCCCGATTCCTTGAGCCGCGTTTTGACTACTTCCTTGAACGGAGTGTTGTTTTCAACATCCTCTAACGTCAATTCCGGCACGTAAAGTTTCTTTTTCGACTGCGCATTCCTCTGCTTAGATAAGGAAGTATTCTTCTAAATAATTCTCCGAGGAAACTTTCGATCCCATGACCACGCTGATAAGCTGAACTGACGAAAATTCGAGGAATTCATTCTTCCCTACCTCCACCGTTCTGTATTTCGTAACACTCGTCGTATTCTATGGGAGATTAGTTTTTTCTCAAAGCTCCGTAGACTTTTCACCGCAAATGCTAATTAACGGACACGTCTAAAGTGTAATGTCACTATCAGCGTTCCGGATACGAATGATATTTTTTTCCACGATGATCTTTTATATCTATTTCAATTTTACGGAATTTCGTTTGACGCAATGGAGTATATTGTAGAGTGGGGAAATATTTTACCAGATTCGTCCCGTACATGTATTACAGCCGGGTATTTCGATTGGAATGATTTGAAGAAGCGTATCGCCGGTTATGTAAGGCTCGCAAATATCCCAAACGTACATTTTATCAGGGATATCATGCCATAGGCTACAGGGTTCTATAGTCCAGGAAGATATAACGCGTCCTCCACCACCGATGATAAAACCGTAAAGTTTAGAAAACGGAGTTAAATCGTTGGAATTAAATAACTTGTGATGATAAAAAAGCATTATTGTGTTGATTTTCCCCAATATTTGAAAAATATTAGCTGGCAGATTTATATAATGGACGAGAGTACAGTTTTCATCACATTCGATGTTTATAAGGATATTACCACCACAGCCTTTTTGTAGTACAAAAATAAAATGCGAATCGACGTATCTATACTCTCTATTAATCGCGTAGATAAGATCCTCTTTATTTTCATAAACACCTGGCCATAATTGCGAACTATTCGGTAACGTATGCTTCTTTCTTTCAAAAAATCTTGCAACGGACGCGCGATAAATTCTTTATCCTTGTCGATTTGTAAGTACACGGGTACTCGACACTTCTCGAGAGAATGTTTTGGAAGGTCTTTGTCACGCAATTACTCGTTCTATCCCGCAATGATTCAGACAAATTTACTAAGTACGTCGATAATCACGAATAGATAAGAAAATCCGTCGTTGTAACTTTTGAGATTACGGAGTTTGATCAAATCGGCCTCCCACAGATCGTCGATTCGTCATGTTGTAACGTAATCGTGGAAATTTTCGTCTCGACGGATGGTGTAGCGTATACGCGTCTTGCGATTCGAGCCAACGAATTCGGTTTAGCAGCACGCGACAGTTATCCGTTGCCAAATACCCCGCATAGTATGCAGGATCGTAGTACAAATTTTCGAGTCCGATCATTTCAATTCGCTCCAAGCGAGTAGGCGTCTCTTTCTCGCCTATGGAGAATCTTTCATGAAGGTTATAAGGTTATCGGCTTTACGAAAACGAGGCAAAAGAATGCGCAGTTTGCTCGCTCTTCTTCACCGGTCTTGCGTTTTTGTCACTTTCTCGTGCGTCATATTCTCCTCCTTGTTGTCGTTGTTGTTGAAAGTTTTCTAGGTACTTTCGGAGTGGAATTCGCTCGTGGTGGTGATATTTGGTATTATGGATTATGGTATTTTGACAAATGTGATTGCTAATAATTCCTTATTTCCTACAAGTACAGCCGAGGTGTTTGCCGAACGCAGTAATCACGCAAACTGATCTCTTCCTATTGCTTTCATTTTTTCTCTCGCGCATCGTTTATCCGTGATATTCGAATCTTTTATAACGTTTTATAACCGTATCTTTTATAACGTCGATAGTCACGATTTCTTCGTCCCAAGTAATTCTCGCGGGTACGGATTTATCAATTAAATATGTCAAAAGTAAACGCGCCTTAGTACGAAAACTTTTCGGCACATTTTCTAATATTTTTTCGACGCTTTGCCGCTCGCGCCTACGCAAAGACTCGGCCGTAGTGTATTATTTACGTACTCTTCGAGAGGAGAGGAGGAGATTTGTTCGGTAATTCGCGCGCCAGTTTAGCTACTCTCCCTCCCACGCCGAATTGTTCTCATCGGCGGCGTTACGCGTCGAATCTTCCTTTTGCGTTTTATCAAAATGAAGATATCGCCAAAATACTTCCTTATATAATTTCCATTTTTCGCTTACATCGCGCGGAGCGGGTGAATTAAGAATCCTGCTCATATCTGAATCGAATCGTGATAAAGGCGTACCGGGTGTTTGTACGGAATTTAAATTTTCTCCATGTATCGTCTCCGAATTCTGCCGCGTGGAATTTTCCCTCGTGTCTATTACTGATTGCTAATGTTGTTGGAGGCGGTGCTGCATTCTTTCGAGACTTTTTGTGGAAATCAAGACCATTTTCTTTGCCCTTTCCATAACTTGGTTTACCTGTCTCTCTCTCTCTCTCTCTCTCTCTCTCTCTCTCTCTCTCTCTCTCTCTCTTCTCTTTCTCTCTCTCTTTGACTACTCACCGATAATTTTCAAAAATAGGAACGATAGTATAAGCCCGATGAGATACGGTAAAAATCCGTCTCGCTGTAATAATAGCTTCTTCTTACTTTTCCAATTATCGACTTTTCTCGCTATGCGACGCAAAGTTGTTTTATATTTGCTTAGGTGATTTTTTTCAGCGTTCGAGCGAAACGTTACTCTTGAGAGTATTGAAAACGCACTCGCAGATACAACGAATGAATTTTTCGTCCGCTTGGCCTAAGGAAGAGACGCGCTGATTTTTGTTCAAATAATACGGTGCTTTGAGAAGACATATTTTTCTTACCGATCGAATGTTCTGCGAATTTTTTCGCATTAACCGAAGACGTTCTCTTCATTGCAAGGAAGTTGCGCGACAGTCGCGAGAGAATGCGAGTATGATACTTTTATATGAAACTTCCGGAAAAGGATCTGCGCGGTACGTAAACGTAGTTCGCCGTATCACCGGAAAATACGCACGTGCGAAAACGATACTCGTCAGGAGTCGATTGTTTCAGATCGAGCAATAAATATTCGTGAGGTTGAGATGTGGAATCATGATATGCTTTCTCGAGGAACTTTGGATCGTTCGGATAGACTTGACGAGATGACGAATTTGCGCGCGATCTCGTGGATTTTTGAAAACTACAAAGTAATTCACGTTGAGAGATATATCGCGTTGTCCACGTTCCTGATGAAAGAGATGCGTAATGAAAATTATGCTGAGATTCTTATGATGACTTCCCTTGGTAAACAGATCTACGATCGCTTCGTTCGAGGATGATTCCCTCATAAGATCGTCAATTATTATCATTTTCGCATGGGATGGATTGTTAGAATAATCTTCCGGATGTGGTAATCCCTCGTGAAATTCGAATCGGAATTTCGAGTTTCGTATTGAAGCTGCTGATAAGCATCCTGCCACTCGGCGTAATAAAACAAAATTCTCTCAAAGCAGACAGTTGACATAACGGGTAAATGACGAAGAAATCTCTTTACAAAGATTGTTTTCCCACATCCCATCGGTCCGCACACGATCGACATTCACGGATGTTTCCAGCGCACATCCATTTCGCGAAATGAATGTCTTACGCAATGAATGTCGTACTTAGTTTAATAAACAATGAGCTGGGACATTTGAGGTTCTTGATTTTTTTCTCAGAGCGAGATTAGCTAATTCACGGAAGGGCTCCTCCGCGGCGGGGATGTGCTCGCGCCAGCATCTTCGAATAGCGAACTCATATTTGACCACGACAAGCTTCGGTCGTACGCTCGTGCGAGCGTCCACTGCGAGAGCACCGACGCTAACGAGCTTGTACACGGTGCTCCTCGAAAGCTAATTCAAGCCAAAGAAACTTGCTTGCAGAAAAAAATTGAATACTTATTCGCGGACGTAAAAATTTGTACTTTTTCTTTTACAAAGTATTTTAACGCGATTCTCTATCGAAAATTCAAAATTTTTTTGTATAACAAATTAATTTTAAAAGAAAGTTATAGCAAATTTTAAAAGAAAGTTATAGCAAATGTGGGGGAAAATTAGGAGTTTAAAAAAAAATTTAATTTTAAATTATAAATTATAAATAAAAGATTTATTATACTTTTTCTTACAATTAGAGAAATAAACATTTTTATTACATTTTCTCTTAATAACTAAAAGTACAAATTTACATTTGTAATTTTACAATCATTTTCTAATCGAAACTTTAAAGAATAATAAAACATTTTTCGAATTATATTTTTCTCTTAAATTTAATAATTAATAAAAATAAAATAAACTTAATTTTTATAAACATATTTATTTAGCATATTTACATTTGAGGACGGGGAAAATTTGAATCTAACTTAATTTTAAAATATTACATCACGTAAAACCGTACGAATAAGAAAGGATTGTCGATAAATCTGCGTTTTAATAAAACTGGAGCACATGTTTTTACTTCGTTTCGCGTTATTACCTCATGAAACGCGGTGCGACGAATTGCTTTAAATCGCAAATTTATCTCTTCTCTCTCCTCTCTTTCTCTATAATAAATTATAAATACTGTTAAAATTAAGTAACCGCGAGTTTTTAAAATTTGACCTCCTTTATCGTACATATTTCATATTTGCGTCCGTCTGGTGTACGTACCACGTGTAAAATTTCGGTCCGTCAGATATAAACGCTTCGATGAAGCTATCACATCTGTAACTCACGAGTTCGTCAGTCATATCATCCAAAAAATTACCTGTACGCGGTTCGTACTCGTTGGGATCACTGCTGCTATATATACAAGAATCTGTATCATAATATAATACGCGACAGTCTAATTTTTCCAAATACTCGTATAACTTTAAACGCGCCTGTGTCGTATATGCCGCTATCACCACATTATTGATGAAGATATCATCGTTTCGCTTTTTAATCGCCATGAAACATATATTGCCTTCTCGTTGACGGGTAATATGCCGACTATCTCATGTTCCGAGCTTGAAAACAATTCGGCGAAACGTTGAGGGATTCTTATTATTTCCGTATTCGGCAAGTTACTTCGCTGGCCGAATTTCCCCCAAAACGAATTGAGACAGAGTTTAGCGACAGAGCGTAAGTCGGAATTACGTACAATATTGTTTTTATCAAGAATGATACCTTCGGTTACTTCATATTCCCTCAGGTAACGTTCTTTAGCAACATCGTCGTCCTCGCACTCGCTCGACCACCCACTCGCCTCTTATTTTAGTTGTAAAAAGATATTGATATACCCGGCAAACAACCCTCCCTGTTGTGTTTCGGGATTATATCGCATGGATTTGTATTGCCAAATCTCGTCTACTCGCGTCAGGAGATATCCTTTTTCGATTGCTTTGCGTAATTCACAGGACATCTATGTGCCCTCGAACTCACGCTTCGCAGGATCGTGAGTGCATGCATCGCGAGAAAATATTTCAGCATGTGCCGCAAAGAGCAAATAATAATTTACCGCGTACACGATACGACAGTATCGGATGGAAAAGACGTGGGAGGAGTACTCGGCAACGTACGAGACCCTCGACTGGACTGAAATTAAAATTTGGCGCAATTCCAATTAAATTATTGCATTCCTCGCCCCGATAAATATCTAGATGACCGATTGAAAAAACTCAGTCTTGAATACGTACAAGTACAGAGAACATATGTCTACGTAATGTATCTTCTTGGTACCCGAAACCTCATATCAAGTCGCGATATTGCCGGTGCATCCGCCAAAAAATGCGTCACGAGGATTGACAGGTGAGATTTGCACCATAGGGTTTTCAAGAAATTCTCGTGTCACTTGATGTCTCTTTTCAAGAAATTCTCGTGTCACTCGATTCTCACACATTTCTTTATCAAAAATGCACTCATTTTTCCGTTAGGATATATCCCTGCTGACATAATCACCAAGACATTGCAACCGTTCGTTCATAATGCGCGTCAAACGTAAAATTTTTCAAGCGTTTTATTGCGATTTATTGAATAATAAGACGGGCATCCGTGAAAAAAGCATCCGTGAAATTGTAAGACATGATGTTGCGTCTCATCTCCATTCTCGCATTCGTAATATCCGTTGACAAGCATACCTTCTAATCAATACTCGCATCCACGTCCCGCATGAATTATTCAATGACCGATCTCGCGTTCCTTCAAAATTAGCCATTGCACGACTATGCGCGACTGGTTATTTTTAACTCTGTATCCACCCGATGGAATGATTCCTATTTCTCCTTCGCGCAAAAAGTTTTTTCGAAAAACTCTCATGCACGTTGAAGGGATAGTTGTACATTCCTCGAATGGACACACATTTCCCCGCTCTAAGAATATTTTTCTGAAGGCATGCATGCTCGTAAAAAAAAACAAAATAATAACAAATATATAAATACAATGATAATAAGAATAATAGTAATCTCTGTATAGAAATAAGCTAATTTTGTATCAGATTAATTAGTATTATTCATACGTAGTAACATAAGGTACTACGTATGACTTAAGGGAGGAGGTGTCACGGCTATCTAAATCTTATAATTTTAAATGAAGGAATGCGCGTAATATGATAAAATATTGATTTATTGATTTATTGATTGAATTCTTGTCGGTACCAGGCTTCGATTGTTACCAACGAAGATTCAAATGACACCTCTGAGAAAGAACCTTCCCCCTCTTAATTATGTTTGAAAGAAGGAAGTGGTGAGAAGCTCGCGCGGGGATTCTGACCATTTCCACTTATAAATATGCGTGCGGAAAAAGCAGCCGCGGCCTTTCTTTGGTACTAACTAGGCGGTGACATTAGTCAGTAGCGCGTGGTCAATCTTAGGGTTAAATTCTTAAATTTATAATCAATTTCTGTAATATTTCTCTTAGGAGAATTTAAAAGCCTTCTCGATTAAATAAAGGTAATTTTAAACTAAAATAATTGGGAAAACTGAAATCTTAAATTCTTCTTAATTAAAATCAAGATCATAATTCTAAATCCAAAACCGGTCGCTAACAATAGCGTAGCGTAGCATTTAGTCGCAACCAATGGTGTTGCGACTGAATAATTTGAATTTAGAATTTTAATAATAAATAATTATTTTTAAATGTATTCATGCCCAAAAGAGGAGGGCCCAAAGTACAAATTAAAAGATTAAGATTTCAGTTAAATCAAATGATAATTTTAAATAAAAATCCCTTCTCATTATCCCTAAAACTTACAAATTTGGAAAGACAAACTAAAACTAAAATAATTAAGCAAATTCCTAAATATAAATTAAGAAAAATTGATTTCGAGGTAAATTATCCAAACGCCCTCAAAAGATTGAAACGGACGAATTGCAAGCACTGCTAGATATAAACTCTGCGCAAACTGAAAAGGAGCTTGCAGAACAGCTTGGCGTTACGCAGCAAGCCATTTACATTCGATGAGAAAGGTTCAGAAGGAAGGCAGATGGGTTCCGCATGAATTGTCCGAAGACAACAAAAATCGTCGGCGTGACACTGCACTCACTTTGCTTTCAAAGTTCCGGAAAAAAGATTTTCTGCACAAAATCATTACAGGCGATGAAAAGTGGATTCTTTATGATAACCCTAAACATAGAAAATTATGGGTTGACCCTGGTCAATCTTCGACATCGACGCTAAAGCCCAATATCCATGCCAAGAAGGTTTTGCTCTGTATCTAGTGGGATTGGAAAGGTGTGTTGTATTACGAGTTGTTACAATCGGGTGAAACAATCACGGCAGATCGCTACAACAACAATTGACCAATTTGAGCGATGCATTAGAAGAAAAGAGGCCATTTACTGGCCAAGGACGTAAAGTGATCTTGCTTCATGACAATGCTCGACCATATGTTGCGAAAGCGACTCAGGACCATATCTTTGCGTTAGACTAGGAACTTCTCCCGCACGCGGCGTATAGCTCAGACATGGCGCCTTCCGATTATTACCTATTCCGGTCGCTGCAGCATCATTTGGCTGATACACATTTCGTGAGATTTGAAGAGATACGAAAATGCATTGATGACTTTATCGCTTCGGAGCCGGTGAATTTCTATCGTCAAGGAATTCGCAACCTATCCGAAAGATGGCAAAAAGTCATTGATGCAAACAAGGAATATTTCGCTGATTAATATTTTTTTGTTTGTTTTTGAATAAAGATTGAATTTTACAAAAAAAAGCTCAGACCTTTTTTTGTACATCTAATACATACATACATACATACATACATACATACATACATACGTACATACATACATACATACATACGTACATACATACATACATACATACGTACATACATACATACATACATACATACATGCATATGTACATACATATATATATATACGTATAAACTACAAGAAATACGTGCATACATACATATATATGTATAAAACTATATATAAAAAAATATATACATGTATATATTTTTATATGTATATTACAAGGATATCCGCTAATGTCCCCACGGTAACGTTTCCGGTACGATGTATCGTTTGTCATCGTACGGACTCAGAGCGATTTTCGACTCGGACACCGTATATACTTGGTGTAACTTGGATCTTATACATGACTGACGACGAGTTTCGATCTCTTCATTCAAGCACCGTGTAATTGTCGAATGTTATTGTTCGCACTACGACGTTACTTTTTCCTATACATCTTTCGGCGCATCTTTCGCCTTTTTTAGTATCCTTTTTGTCATCAATCCTCACCGCGTACATCTTCGCTCTAAGTCTGACGAATTCCGTCATTATCACACCGTTATTTTCATCTTTCATTAGGCCGGGTACTTTTTTATTCATGAGAGACATCCCATACACGTTGTCCGGCAGATAATCCTTCGTACATGATCTTACATTTGTCGCGATATAGCGGTGACATATACTCGTGGTGAAATTCGTACAAGCAGATTTTCGATATGTTGAGTATACATATATACCCACATAAATCGGCTTGTTGAATTTCACCTCGAGTTTACGCAGTTCGACGGCGATTAAGTTTTCCGCAAAGACGCGGCTGTGGAAATTTGGTTTCGCGATCATTGCCTCGGCGCCCATTTTGTTATCAATTTTATATCCACGTGATTCTGAACATTTTCCATTGTTTTACCGAATACCGCATTGTTCATTAATTTGTATAAATTTTTCTCAAAATCATTTTTCGCATTCTAAAGTGTGTATTGAGTCGATGTAATCGCGGAGCCAAGCGGATTGAGTAAATTGTAATATGGTGTATCTTTGCGATACGAAGACCGTGGCGTGTACATTGTTGCAGATTGCGATAGTGGATGACGTACCGCTTCTTGTCATATAACGTCGCAAGAAGTTTATTCTGCCGCATGCCGGATGATTTATTGCACGTCGGATAGAAAGGTAGATCAATGTGTCGGTCGTGCAGATGATGCGGATACTCGAGATCGATCTCAAGAATATAACCCGTAGGTGAATCCGGAGTGATCGCGCTCGCGTCAAAGTTCGCAACGTCTTTACCCCATCGAAATTCGGCATAGGACAGCGGTTGACATCCGTATAGATTGTTCACATCGTAGTACATCAAATACGACGACGGTTTCGACGGGTCGTACAAACGCGTACTTGTTATTGGCCTGCGCGTAACTGTCGGAACATTGACTGAGGCCACCACGTATATCACGCTCGATAAACATAACCATATCGATTACGGTGAGCAACTCAAATTTTATACACATATGTTTCAACATGGCATCCCACGTGAAAGCTGGCAATATGTAGTAATAAGCGGGATCGAGGCTGTAACTTTTGATGTATCTTTCGCGGAGATTTTCAAAAACGTCGGCCAATAACAAGACATTGGTTTTTAAATACAGATCGCTATGTGGGTGAGTGTTGTGTTGATATATTGGACGTTGGCTGTGCTTGGTGGTGTGGATGATGATTGCGTGTTGTACACTGCGTCTCGAACATCTCGAGCGAGTGTGTGGCCTGCTGCACTGCGTCGCCCGCAATCGGCTGGTGAAAGCTGGTTCTCAGTCCGAGGGGAGTGTCTGTCCTCGACCAGCTGTGTGGCAGACCAATGGTGCAGGTGTCGGTCCCAAGCAAAGCGGAAGGTTTAGCAGCTAAGTGTCGCTATGCGTTTAACAATGGGAGTGTTAAACGCATAGCGACACTTAGCTGCTAAACCTTCCGCTTTGCAACAAACTGAAGGATATGTGAAGGTTGCATGCACGCTAACAATCAAGGAACTCCGAGTTAATATAAAGCCATTATATTCTCGCAAACACAAAAATAAAAAATGTTACAAGGCTATCGGGACTGCGTCTGGGTCCCGCGAGAATAACGCGTGGCGAGTCTGTCGCGTCGGTCTCTGCGCGTGCGCGCGCAAGCTCTTGTAGCCGCTCCCTGCGTCTCTCACGAGCCCCGGTTCCTCCTCGGCGTGGCCGGGGGGTGAGTGTTGATGGCTCGACCTGGGCCGGTGGCAGTCCCGCAGTCTGCGTGGCGGCTTCAATGTAGAAGCGGCGAGTGTCACGGCGCGGCGGCCGATGCTGGACGTGGCCGAGCTCGATGGCGCAGAGTTGCCACGGCCTGTCCTGCTGCGTGCCGAGCTCCAAAGAGCGGCCAGGAGTCGGTGGTCGCTCGGGTGCCGTTGAGTTCGAGGAGGTCGAGGGCCTCGATGCATCCTCTGCGGGCGGAGTCGGCGGCCGGGGCAGGCTATCCTCTGAGGAGGAAGCTGACCCGAATAGGTCCAGAAGCCGTTGCTTGAAGCGACCGGTTGGGCGCCTGACTCGTCGTCCGGAAACTCGTCTCTCCTCGTCGGTGCACGGCGAGGGAAGTGTGCGCCCAGACAGTGGCGTAGATGGCCGCGAAGTGGGCGGCGGCGAGCGTTGTGGTGCCGGTGACTGCCAGATGATGGGCAGCGTCGATCGTCCCGGAGATGACGAGTCATCGTGGGCGGCCCCTAGAGAGAAGGCACGCCGGCGGAGGTCCTCCTGTTGCGCAGCGGCTCCCCGAGTCGATGGAGATCGGCGTGCTGAGACTGCGGCCTGGAGCAGGTCGCCCGGATACGGGCGGATTGGGCAGCGTCGTTGGCCGCGAGAGTCCTTCCTGAACGTGGTGCGGCTACGGCGTTCACGGCCGACAGGAACACGTCCGTAGGAGAGAGGCGAGATGAATATGGCGGTGTTCACGGCCGTCAGAGGCAAGGCCGGAAGGATGGCGGCGTTCACGGCCGTCAGACGTAGGCCGGAAGGATATGGCGGCATTCACGGCCGTCAGACGTAAAGCCGGAAGGATATCCGCGGCGTTAACTGCCGCGGGGAGTACGATCGAAGGCTGGTCAATGATTTCCAGCAGGAAAAACTGCCGTGTACTGAGCAATGAGGCCAGGGCTAACCTCCAGAGCTCAGGCGTCGCAGTGCAGCTCGTAACCAGTGAATTGGTTGGAGGCGACTGAAGCGAAGAGCGATGCTGAGTGCCGCTCTTATATAGCTCCGTTGCGGCGTTTCAGACACGAGAAAGTGGTTTGTCGATTCACCATCTAGTGGCGGGCGCGCGAACCACCATGCTGCGCGGGACTGCGCGCGACAGTGTGTCGGTGGTGCGGTCGCGAGGCAGTGACCGCCACAGCTATATTCGCCTAGGATTTCAATAGAGAACCGCTGCCAGACATTCGCGGCGTGCGCGTAATCGTTCTCCGATGTTGTGTCACCGATTAACGAGCTATAAAATGATTCACGCGATGGTAGGCGCGTGTTCTGCAGCTTGATCCGCGCGATCCACGTATTTGTAGGGAAAAATACCTTTACGCATTAACAAATTAAAATCCTCGTTCGATAATGTGGAAAATTGGAATGTAAAATTTTCAATTTCTCTGTACTTAAAAAAGATGTCAATTTATTAAGATTGGTACTCAAAAATTTGTACGAATCGATGAACCGTATACAATTTTGCGAATCTGATCAGTCTGCGGTATCTTTGACATGTTTAGTGAACGAAATGTATTTTTCCTTTGTTATCTGTAGCACGTCGATCCTGTCTTCGTACGCCCTAGCTATTTCCGTGATAACAAAGTGTGCGTCATAACCAGATAAATTGTGAAAGACTACAAGAATGCAGTACGATTTTTTATAGTTTAAATTGCAATTCGAATGCGCGGGTTCGCGGTAACAATTGATAAGGTGGCAATGATTGCGTACTCACGTGTCGTCCGAAGCAAATGGTTTTTCACAAATATGACAACGCGTCGCGCTACGATATGCCTCCCATTGTTCTCTTGACAACATTTCTATAAGGACATTCGCGGATAACAGAATTTTACTTGATGCGCCAAATCTTCGAATTGCCGAACGAACCACGCAACGCAGTCATCGCCGCGACGAAATCGATATACTGATAACCCGTCGTCGTACGAGCATCGCACGTAATATCCGACAAATACTTCGTGCTACTGATACGTGTACGACGCGTCTTCCTTCTCTGCCGGTTCCATTCGCCGTAATACGCACTCCAAGTCCACATAAATGACAAAAGAAAGTCGTTCCTTATTTGTGTGGTTCTTGAATTCGAACCACTTGTCATCCTCGCTCGGCAGTCGGATGACACAATTGTTCATCTTTTCGCAGTCCGTTGTATGCAGTTTTTCAGATGAACTGAAGTAATGTAGACATCTGCAAACAGAAAATATGATTTTTTAGTATTTAATAAACAATTTTATAAGAGAAATAATAAAATTTGTTAAAATACATACTAGTTAAAATACATACTAGTTGCAAAAGTATTTCTTGTGTTCGTATTTATTCAGTTGCGAGCTCACAAGGCGGGACAGGTCTTTAATGTACGCGAAGTGCCCCGCGTTGTCGTCGCGCGAAACCTGCACGTACAATAGATTTGTGTGTTTCTCCATCTTCTTATCTGTCAATCATATCGAGAGCATCTCCTTTTCCTTAATAGACGTAGACATAGACATAGACGTTGATGGAGATGTCGTTGAGATGTTCGAACTTTTTAATTTGATTCAATGTCATCGGAAACGTAATGATTGGAGATTTAACACTGTCGTATAATACGGATACAACAATTCCCGATCCGTATGTCTTTCAGTCGGATGCAGAGCCGTGATCACCGACCACGCGAAACACGCATTGTCCTTGGATCGTTGATCATCACTCGTTTTAACATAATTACCCGCAGCAATTCGATGTAACATCCCGCGTGCATTGGATTATATTTAGTCACATTAATTGTCAAATTTAATATATATGTGACAGTGCCCATCCACTGTCGCGTTCTTGGAATTCTTCGAGCGACGCCAACGTGGGTTCGATGACGTGTTGCTCGTACCATGTTCAAATTTGACACTCGAAAGAGTTCATAATTTTTCGTGTTTATACTTTTATTGGTGCGTTTATCGCCCGTCACAAACTTGCCATTGAACGCGGTGTTCATTTTCACACTATCGTGTCTTTGTACAATGTCTCGCACTCGCTCGAGCACTATACCACTAGCGTCTTCCAAAAATCGTCGCGGCTCGATATAGTCCACGTTGGTCATCACACCAGTCAATATACGGCTTTCAATCGCGCCAAATAAGAGATCCAGTGTCTCTACTCGCGTACTCGTCACCAACGAAACATCTTTCTAATTGTACCTTTGCACCTGCGAGTCGTACGATCCTCATCACCACAGATTGTCTATTTGCAACGGTGAGTCGAGAACGTTTAACATGACTAAGTTCTTCTAGTTGTTCGATGCACTCATCGTATCGTTGCAGCCATGCGAAACACTCCACCAAGTTAGCGATCTGGCTGCACCGTTCCAGCAGTTCGCGTTCCACTCGCTCTAGGTGTTCCATTTTTTTATGTTATATTACGTCCCCATTGAGCACTTGCACGTGATTTGTCTTTTTTACGCGATGCAAATTGGACACATGTTACTTGGCATTGTTACATATACGAACTGACTACAATTGAAGCAAAATCGATCGTATAGCACATCAAGAGTATTTATCTCATGCTTCCTAACGGCATATATTATTCCAATGTCAGTGTCCGCCAGACGAACCATTCGGCACATACAATTAGTGCACCATCCATCGAATAGTAAAATTGTACTGTACAATGTTTTTTTATTACCATTTAGTGCAAGGAGTTCCGAATGTGTAACAATTTTCTTTACATAATCCGTAAGCTCCTCACTCTGATCACTCAGGTAATCGCTGTCGTCAGACAATGCGTGCTCTTCATCTTCGTTTTCAATATCCATGTCAATATTTTCAACATTAATGTCCATTTTTTCTTCATCTCCAAATCTTTTTCTTCGTCCATTATATTCGCGATGTCTTCTCCCATATTTTCAAATCACAATATTTATATGGTCAATTATTTCTTTCTCTCACATTAGACTTGCATCTAATGTGATCTCGCGCGCCCCATGACCCATTATATATCATCGACAATTTCTTTGTCCCTTTGTCCCTCTGTCTAAACCGAAGAGTCATCAGACGTTTGCAACCGATTCGCAATTTGTTTATCTATTTATTTATAACTTTTATTATCTTTGCAATTTTGTTTATAGCCGGAGTATCGGCGCTTCCTGGAAAAAATTTAAACATATCATTGCGCTCCTTTGCGAACGTTGAATTGCAACAATGAAATTCCTAAAAAGAGAGGGAGAGAGAGAGGGGGATTAAAGATTGTAATTTCTTTGTCCCTTTGTCTAAATCGGAGCATGGTCTTTGAAATTTATTTAAAGCAGCCGGAGTATTGGCGCTTCTTTCTCTTAACATGTCGCGACACGTACGTCGATTTCTAGGAAAAGCCATCTTATCAAAGCTTTTTTCCGTAATAAAAATTTAAACATGGGAGGAGGGCGGAGGGATTAACGATTTGCCATGTCAAAATTTACGCGGATGCGATCAGTTCTCCATCGAACGAGCTGCACAAAAAGTACTCCACTCCTCCATCATTCGTTTGTATGAACGATCAATGTATTCCAATCCAAAGAAAGCAGCGCACCGTACGATGGTGAAAAACAAAAGAAGGAACGTAACGCGTAAGTTTCAATTGCATTTTTTCTCTCTTTTTTTTCCAATATTGTGCAATATTATATGTTTAATTTCCACAGTATTTCGGTGGAGTGTCGCGCGATGCGCTTACTGAGTAGACGTTATACTCTGACGGCCACGGCTTAAAAATTTTGAAAATTGGAATTAATGTTGGTCCACCGAGCTACGTGGAGATCGCTCTGGGAGATCATCGAAAACAGGAACTGATACTGTCTCTCGAAACGGAAGGAATTCTACAAACAGCAATGGAATATCTATAAATTGCTGCGAAACGATTACAAAGACAATTTTATAAATGTTGGAATTTTATAAACCGTTAATCATTAGAGTTTGTCTGATGAACGATGTTACGACTCGTACGCCTTGAATCCTTGAACGTACGCATAACGATGATCGAATCGACGTTACGAATGTTTGATCTGAGTGAATGTATCGATGTGACATTCGATCGACTCGTCAGATTCGTCGATACGATCGATGCTAAGTATACACGATTCTCTTACTCCGTCTTAGTTCACTTACTCCGTCGCAGTTGTAATGCAGCAAGCTACTTTTCAAGGAATGGAGAATATCATCAAATGTGTCAATACTCGTATAAACCAGCTAGCGTCTGTCGTCGATACTGTTAACGAGTGCGCTCGTTATCTAATCAAGGAGATAGAACTATGTCTACCTAATAATTACATCAACGCCGATATCATCAAATTCACTCTCCGAGGCAACCAAAAAGAACTTGCTGTGAGAACGCAAATAAATAATTTACCATTTTTGGATACATATTTAAATATTGTATTGTATTGTATTTTTAGAATTAATTACATTAAAATTTAAAGAAATTACTAATATAATTTTAATGAATCGAGAGTTATAATTTTTATATAATAACTGAATCATGTATTTAATTTTGTAACAAAATATATTCATATGTATGTGAAAAATGTACAATAAATTTAGCTTATATTTGATAACATAAATTCAAATTTACATCATTTCTTTATCTTTTCCTTTATCCTAAATTTTTCACAACTCCTTCCCTTTTTTAAAAGCCATTTACGCGGACCTGCACGAACGTGTTTTCCTATTGTCTCCTAGTATCTCTATGCTTTTTTATTGCAAATTTCCTGATTCGCACGTTTCTCTCTCTCTCTCTCTCTCTCTCTCTCTCTCTCTCTCTCTCTCTCTCTATCTCTCTCTCTCTCTCTCTCTCTCTCTCTCTCTCTCTCTCTCTCTCTCTCTCCTTTCAGTATTCCTGCAAAGTTATCATTGCGAAAGAAAATTTTTTTCAGCCCACGTGTATGTCATAGGATAAAAGCCTCGTATAACTCCAAGTTCGTCGTCAGAAACTTCTAGTGCGAAACTGTCCGTTTTTGTTTTCCTCCCCCAAATACCATATGACTCGATAAATATCTCTAACAGTTATTACACTCCGACAAATCTCTCATCTTCAAAACGTTTATACATTTCCTCCATATAAAAAATGTCAAATGACTCGAGAAACTATTATTTATTAAATTCGCTAGCTATGAGGCGCCAAGAAACCTTTCGTCCTAAGAAAACGTGATTTTTCATATCCCATATATACGTAATAAAAACTCGCAAAAAATCAATTTCCTTCTCCTTGTTCCATTCTTCGCGTCATAAAAATCGCATTCCATTCTCGTCAAATATATTCCTTTCACATGCCCAACATTTTTTTCCAGACGCCATTTTGTTTTCGGATCCCGAGCGATCCCAAACACTTTCTCTCCCTTCCCCTACTTTTTCGTCTAGCATTTCGACAACCAATCATACATATGGGCAGAGCCAATTACGCGCCGGGCAGCTATGGCTTCAGCCAATCAGAACGCTCCAACTAATTACTTAATTATTACCTGTCACGTCCACCGACCAATCAGAACGCTCCATTTCCATGTGACTGACAGTTTCTAACAGCGGGAGGCCACGCCTCTGGCGCCAGTGGAAAAGTGGTGGGGGTTTATTTTGACGGCCTTAGCTACTTATTTACACGTAAGAAAGTAGAAAATGAAAGAGTGAGTGAGATAATATGCTTTTATTAGTATTACAGATGACGTTCTACATAGGAAAGCTTTCATTCTCTATATTCTGAAAGATATCTATTAGATTCGGAAAAAATTAACGGAGATCGACTGAATTTGAACTCGGGACCAATCCGTCTACCAATCCGACACTTAGTCTGCACGACCACGACGGCTCCTCTCTGTTTATATCTCTACCGAATCTCTTTCATGACCGCTTGCGGTCGTCTAATTCTTACAATTCATATTAAAATCGCTTTCCCGCGCGGAGAGCGGTCAGTCAGTTACGAGGAGAGGGAAGCGAGGATGTTGAAGACAGAAATTCACTTGTTGGTGTTAGACGTGTAATAAAGAAACAATGATTTATTCACTTAATAGAACGATAGTGGATGGTGCATTAGAATGCACTGGACGGGCGATCGGCGCGCGTATAGAAATGAGATATCGCTTCGGCGGTCGGCGCGATACTGTTCGCTGCGCGAACTTCGGCGCGGGACGCGCGCGGCGGCGGCGGTGTCGCACGTGCTCGCCGCGGATCTTTAAATCGACGGTGATGTTAAAGCGCTGTTGTGAGGGTGAAGTATTCGCAAGGGCGTTTGACCGTTTAGGTCGGAGAACGGGTGGGCCCGTTCCCTGTCGAGAGGGCTCGGCTGAGGGGGGGTGTACCTTTCGTCTGTCTCAGTGAGTGCCGAGTGAACTCGGCCAGCCGGGGAGGGCCCCAGCTGTGTATAGAGAAAGAGGCGTCGGTGCCGAGTGTACTCGGCCGACCGAGGCGTACCCTGGTGCTCGGAAAAGAATGGTGATAGGGAGAACTCCGATGCCCGGCGGTGAAATCTCGGGAACGGCGGAGTCGGATCGAGCGGACTCGACGCGCTGGGGAGACCCCAGCAGCTCTCGGCTTGCCGTGAGAGATTCGAAGATTCGGCTTTCGGCCAAGCCAAGCGAACTTGGCGCGTTGTGGAGGGCCCCAACAAAACTCAGGCTTTCTACCAGGCTTCGGATGCTCGCTTCCTTAAGACGTGCTCTCGGAAAACGAGCGAGGAACAGGAGTGATTTCCTATGGAGAGCGATGCCTTTTTATACCCGAGATCGACCTCGGGTATAAAAATATACCTCGGGTATTTTCGGTCGGATCGGTCGGATTGGTCGATCTCGGGGTTAGCATTCTTCTCCCCAGGAGTGGAAATCTTATATAATTGTATATAATTATATATGAAAAATTTTTGATCGGACTCCAACATGCATACTTCAACATACTTTTTGAATGAATTTGTAACACGGATGGCATCGGCCACAACTTCGTCCGAATGACAGAGAACGTGCTGAAAATAATGAAACAATTTATAAAGAAGATATAAGATATTCACACGTCTATACATATAACATATACACCAAGGCTATGCTCATCAGAATTGTGTGCCTTAATGTGAATAAGTATTTTAATTTTTATAAACATTTAAAAACGTTTTATAGACGTTTCTGTTCAAAATACAATTACATAAAGAATTACAAATTTACCTCGTTTATAAGCGGAATTTCCGCCATATTGCATATTTCCGCCTCCGCTCTTTCATTATGCAATAAATTCCTGTAATAAAGATAGAAGATATTAAGATATTATATAATTATTATATAAATTATTTTATTATAATATGTAATATTATATCTGCTTAAAAAAAGATATTAAAAATGTAAAAAAATCGCCAAATATATTTTGTAATGTTATTTAAAGAACACAATAGAGATAACCAAATATAATAACAAAAGTATATATTCGGACTTTGAAAATAGCAGATGTTTTAAAATAAAAAATAAGTTTGCAACCAAAATAGATATGAGATCAAAACAATTAACCAAGTATATAATTATGTATTATCAATGTTATAATCTGAATGTTACAATTTTTACTGATACTGTCCACATATTAAAGAAGTATCTAATTTTTTAATTTATTCTTCCTTATGTTAATCTATCTTCCTCTTATGTTATCTATTCTTCTTCTGTTGGTTTTCTATATGTATATATTTGAGACATAATATTTTTCCAAAAAATCGAGCAAAAATAATTTTTATGTTTTAATTAATATTTACAATTGACATTATATGTATTATAAGTTTTAATAACAAATATCCAGATGATAAATTGACAGAGGAAAAGCTCTATATCGAGAATAGGACTATCATCTCTCTGGAATACCGGTCGTGGGGATTCAAAAGAATACATGTATATATGTATATTGTAATATACGTATGTATATATATATATATATATATATATATATATATATATATGTATCATTGTATTGTTGTTATTCTAAATATGTTATTTGCGATAAATATCATCACATGCCTCGGTAATCGAAGGGATAAGATGCCTGCCCGGTAAGCAAGAGATCCAGGTTCGATTCCTGACTGAGGTGATATTTTTTCGCAAAATAATTACGAGTTTTCACGACTGGTTCGTGGTCGGGCCCCGCCGTGACGCACACCCTCCCTTCTTATTTGGGACTCAAACACTTGGCGTGCCCTGATATATTAAAGGTCCTCATATATTATATTCAAACGTATATTTAAAAGTATTATTCTGTATATCCAAAAAGAAGTATACTATATGTTTTTTACCACATCATCCGTTATCACAATCGCTAGTGTAAGAATTAGACAACCGTAAGCGGTCATGAAAGAGATTCGGAATATAAACAGCTAACAGAGAGGAGCCGTCGTGGTCGTGCAGACTAAGTGTCGGATTGCTAGACGAGGGATCCCGAGTTCAAATCCAGTCGGTCTCCGTTAATTTTTTCCGAATCTAATAGATGTCTTTCACTAGTATTAAATATTTCTGTCAATCAAAGATGTATGTACATTAAAGTAATATTAGAAATCATTGAAATTTCATCGATAATTAAAATAACATTTTAAACTCATCTCGCATAGTTTTAAGGAGACTCTTGTTTCAAACAAAATATCGATCGATTTACCAACTGTAAAGTTGCACTATTTGCATTTGATTACGGTCATCATACGATTACAGTATTATTAGCGTACGGTTATGGATTTGTAATGTCCCTGCGCGGTTGGAGCGCTGAGCGGTTCGGATGTCGTATATCGGGAGTTCGGAAATGCTCGTCGGATGCCGAATTTGATAAAAAAATTCACAGACACCAGGGTTAGTTAATAAAATAAATTTATTGTAAACAAAAGTTGGTAGCCAAGTGATTCAAAAGACATTTTTGTTCCTCAAAGCGTAACGTCGCTCGTATACGTTGCGTTTGCAGCTATGAGATTTGCAGCGTAGTCGGATATAATTCGCGGTATTGCGCGTGGATCGGATACGCAGCACGTTGCTAGGCAACCGGATCCGCGTGTTGTCAAACGCTCGCACGCACGAGCACCACAAATGCTTTTCGTAATCACATGTTTTAGGATACGTCAAGAGAAAAGTCTGAGAACGCTCCGACTTTTCATGTGTAAGAAGACGAGAATACTGAGAATGCTCGGTATTCTCATGGGGAGGTGAAAAGCCCGAGAACACTCCGACTTTTCGGATAGAAGGAAATGAGATTACTCGGTATGAGAAAGTCCGAGAACGCTCCGACTTTGGAGAGGAGCAAGGCGAGATTACTGAAAACGCTCGGTATCCCGCAGAAGAAAAGTCCAAGAACGCTCCGACTTTTCGGATAGGGAACGAAAATATTGAGAACTCGATATTCTACAGGAGAAAAGTCCGAAAACATTCCAACTTTTAGATGGGAAGAGTAGGTATACTAGGCGGGTTCTAACCCAGAAGCGTTGAGGGGGGTGCGGGTGTGCGGGGGGAACGGCGCGCAACCGAGGAGCTCCGGGGCGGGGGGAGGGGGGGACGGCGCGTGTTGGGCGACCCATTGAATGTAAACAGCGTCGATGATTGATGCCTTCAGAGCACCGTGATAAATAATTACCAAAAGATAAATAACGAATTGGACGCGTGGACATGACATCAGA